>NC_133025.1:47315000-47915000 GCF_048771995.1 Taeniopygia guttata | reverse complement strand
CTCAGATGTGTGGCAGTGATTTCCTGTGGGTGTGGGGACTTCCTTCACTGTAGGGCACTATCATCAGCCATGTGTAGGGTACGTGGTGGATGAGGTGTTTGTCCTGTCAGGAGCAGCTTGTCCGCATGCTTACCCGCAATGTGATATTACTGCTCTGTTGTGGGACACTCAGAGGGAAAGTTGTCCTGGTGGAGGCCATGAAGTTCCTCTCCGGTACAGGGATGAAGGAATTTGGATGGGAGTTTTTGTTACATTCTGTACATTCTGTAACATTCTGTACATTCAAAAGTAATTAAGTTACTTTTAATTTCTGACTTATTTAATATATTAAGAAACCTTCAAAGTTTGGTGGTTAGGAAGGATTTTAGATGCACTTGAAGTGCAGCAGTGGGGCTATATGAATAAGATAGTCATGGACATGGAAGACAAAATCTGCTGGTCAAAATGGAGCTTTGACTTTTCTTCATGTTTACCTACACAGATGTTTTTCACATATGTTGGGAGTGAGGTTCCATGGCTTGAGGAGGGTTGGTTTAGCAGTGAAAACTTCCTGTCAGTGATATGTCAAATGTGGGAATTCCCGTAGTGTGCATGCCTTTCCTTTGGTTTCCACTCATGCCGTCAATGACAGATGTCTGGGAAGTGTGGCAGTGTCCCTCTCACACATTGGAGATTGAAATGAGAAGATACAGTGCAAAGAGCAGAGGAACAAAGCAAGAACGTAGCAGGAGACCCCATCCTGGATCCCATCCTGCTATTCATTCCCAGTGAGTAGTAGGGAGAAGTTGGACAAAGGAAGTTACTTGTTGCTCATTTTGAGAAAAATGTTTGTTGAAATTAAAAAGTTCTGTTACTGGAACGGCTCAGTTTCCCCTTTTGTGCGGGATAAGGCTTGGTTGATGCCGGTCATCTATCAAAATACAGACCTGCCTGGGGAAACGATGTCGTACAGGGATGCTGTGGAAGAGGTGCTCTGCTCACTCCCCTTGGTTCATGGGGCTGAAGGGTGGTCCCTTTGCTCTGGGCTGGAAGGGGCGGCGGGGGCTCAGCCAGGATCGCGGGGGAAGCAGATACCCTACGTGTCTCGTAGGGATGAGGAGGCTTCTTCCAGGACACGAGTGACCCCTTCGACTGCAGCCCCGGCCGCCGCTGTCCTGTTGCCTCCAGACCCTCCAAGTGCGTGCCGGTGCGTGGCCGGGGCGGGGGCTCAGGAAGTGACACGGCGGGGCGGAGCGGCGGAGGCGGCGGTGGCAGCGGCGGCAGCAGCAGCATGGCAGCGCGGCGGGCGTGAGCGCCGGCACCGGCACCCGGCCCGCAGGTGGGGGACCGGCCGCGCCGCCGGGAGCCATCCCCGCCCCGGGAGGCCCAGCGGGGCCGCGGGGGGAGCTGCCCGGCCGTGGCGGGGCAGGAGGGAATGGCGGGAGCAGCCCTGGGGCCGCTCCCGGGGCACCGGGGGACGGGGCGGAGGTGGCCGGTGCTCCCCGAGCGAGACCCGGGAGGGACCCCCGCTCCGGGGCAGGCGGGATGGCCGATGAGCGGGCGGGCAGTGCGGCTCCGGAGCGCCTCTCTGCACCCTGGGTTAAAGGGCTGTGCCCGACGGGCTCTGCCTGCCATCGCCGCCTGCTCGCCCCGCGCTGGAGCCGCGGGAGGAGCGGACCGTCCCCCTCGAGGGTTCGCATCCTGCCCTGTGCCGCCTGCTGCGTCTACTTGACGCGGCTCCGGGTGGGTTTCCCGCAGCGCGGCCGGGGTAGGTTCGGCTAGTCCCCTTTCCACCGTCCCTGTGTGATCGCCTTTACCTTCAGCTGGGCTTGCCGGGAGTATCCTCATCTCCTGTGCCAGCGGCCGCCCGAGCCCCTCAGGGTGCTTCTTGAACCCCTCCGGCACGACGGGAGGCACGAGGGTGGGCTGGAATGGACCCATTCCTGCTGGAAATCACAGCCGCGATTTCCTAATCGGGGCTGCCAAACCGTGTGGTACGCGACCTTCTGGGCTTAGTGGTTGGGAGACTTTGGAGACGAGCAGGTGTAAATGGCCAGTACTGTTTCAACTGAAGCAGCTGGTCCTGTAAGCCCCATATAGGTATGTCCTCCTAGAGGAGTCTGAGCAGAGGTGTTTCACTTCTGAAGCTTTTGGTTCACCTGTAACAAAAGATTTATCCTCATCTGGTTGTTGGAGGAGTGCCTCAGGAATGGATTAATGGGGCAGGGAGTTTTCATTCCTTGTTTTGCCACAGCACGCTCCTGGTGAAGGATGATGCTTTTCCCCGTACGTTTCAGTGCCTGCAGAGGGGAAGTAGGGGAGTCATGCAAAAGTTTCTCCTGGGAACCACATCATTGCAGCGTGGCTCTGCCTTGCAAGCTCATTAAGTGAATAAATCTCAGGGATGCTTGGTTCAGATGGGGCTCCTGCAGGAAAATTTATATAGTAATTGAAAACATTTTAATGGGAAGTACTAACCATCTATTACATGGCATCTGTTGTCATGTCTTTGGAAAAACACATCTAAATTAAGAGGTTGGTAGACAGTGAGACAGACTGGTGGGCTTGCTGCTGAAACAGCCAGCTGGCCAGGGCTGCAAGGTGATGTTGGTGGGAACTCCTTTCCATCTGTAGCATCAGGCCAGGCCCTGGTTCCCTGGACCGCTCTGGGAGCATCAGGCAGAGCTGTCTCTGGCAGAAATCAATTGAGGGAGGAGCAGGGAGGGAAGAGAGAAGCAACTCTGCAGTGTTTGTGTCTCATCTCATCCCTCAGCGGGTGTGAAGACATGAGAGAGAGTTTGTGGGGAGGAACATCTGCAAGGAGCTTTGCCATCTCTGCTGTTACATAGTGTGGCCTGGAGAGGAAGGAATGTCGTCTGCTGTTAAAATGGGGTGAAATTGCCAGGGCAGTGAAAGGAAAGAAATCTGAGGTGGTCCCACATGGCATCAGCAGCCCTGAGTTCCTTGTGGGTGAGAGAAACAACTGGGCCCTGCTTCATTTTCACCGGCATATTTCAGCCCTGATGGACAATAGCAAATAAATATCTCTGATGTGAGAATGAGTGCCATCAGATCAGATTAAAAGGTGATGGGGTTCCAGTATGATGTGGTTCTCCAGTCCTCTGCTTCTGACCTGTCCCATGGGACAATCTTTAGGGCTGGTGTAGGAGGATCTGAATACACTGACTGTCCCTACCCCAGCATCTGCTGTTGTGTCCCTGAAGAAGCCCATCACTGTTGCGAGACTCAGAAGCAGCCAGGCAGGCTGGTGGCCCTTGTGCTGCAGCAGCCGCCTGGTTGGCAGCTGTTTCGGCCAGGAGCTGTGCTTTGCTCTGCTGCTGCCTGGAACAGGGTTTTTTGCAGCTCATCTTCCCCCTTCTTGCACCTGTGGAACATCCTATGGCCACCCAACTCCAGTGTTGGAAATGGGGGATACTGAAGCCCCTGTCCTAACCAGTCATGCTGGGACTGCCACAGGCAGCATGGCAGAGCTGTTGTGGGCAACGTTTCTGCTCTTTGCCTTCCAACCTGGTTTGGAGGCCTCTGGCTATCTCCAGTTTCTCTTTCCAGTTCTCCATGAGCATGGCAAATAGCCAGCCAATCCTTATGATGGTATGTGTGATCCGAGGGGCAAAGAAGAGCCTTATCCCAGGGGAGTTGCTCCTTGTGCTTTTGCATTCCTGCACTTCCTCCTCCCTGAGAGCCTGGGAGGTAGTGAGCAGCTGGGGTGCTCTGTAGAGCAGAGACCTGTGCCACCTCACTGAACCAGGCCCTGGGTCCTTGGGTCACGGTTTTTGGCAGGGTGAAGCAGTCTCTTGGAAGCTGACCAGGCTGGTAGGTCCAACAGAACATCTGTTTGCCTGGGCTGGAGAATTTTCTTTACAGCCTTGGCTTGTTGGTGTGCTTTGTGGCATTCAGGATGGCTGGAATATGGCTTAAGCCTCACACCACAGTGGGAAAAGGGGACAGACCCCAAACTTGGCATGGGGATTTGTGCTGCTGTCCTGGCTCTGCACTGTGTCAGAACAGAAACATGGGGCACATTGCTGAGCCCACACCAGGGGCAGCCATGTCTTCATCAATAATGCTGGTTGTATTTACTCTGGTCTGTTCCAAAGCACAACAGCAAAGTATTTCATAGGGTTTCTCACGTTTGTCTGACACTGTTCTCCTGCCTTTGCCAGGGGTGTGAAGATGCTTGGCTTGGCCTCGGCAGGAGGTACATGATGGGAGCTGCTGCTGATCCTTGTAGGGCTGGGAGAACTGCTGGTGCCTGCTTTGCCTATTTCATGGGCTTGGAGTTGAAATTGTACTTGTTTAAAAAAAGAAAAGTAACAAGAAAAGAACAAGAAGAGATTTGGTTTTGTTTCGGTGTTAGGGCATTACAGAGACAGGTTTGGGCAGGCAAACTTGGACTCAGTAGGTCATAGGGTGAGGTCAGCTCTGGTGGCCTTACGCATCTGCTTTTCCTTTGGGGGCAGGAGGTGGCTCAGATGCCTCTGAAGGAGCTGTTGCTTCTGTAATTGCTAGTGGCCTGTGCTCAGCTCCATGAAAACCTTGTGCCTGAGGACAGACCACCCTGAGTTCTGCTGCCTGGGGACTGAGCTGTTGCTCTCCTTTTCCAGGTATAGACTGTCCAAGAGGATCCTCATTTTCAAGGACCTTTTCCTCCAGCCATTGACTTTGTCTGAGGGACCTTTGTGGTCAGGAGCAGCTCTGCCCAAGAGCATCCCTGCAAAGCCTCAGATGCTGCCTGGGAAGGGACTTGTTTGGAGGGGGGGAGGTTACCACCAGGTCACCCAACTGTTGTTTTTTGGTGTGGGACCCGCAAGTGGCACCCAGCTTGTAGTGAAGGAAAGAGTCCAGGTACCAATACCCCAAGTGCTGAGTGGAGGTCACTGAACTGGTTTCACTGGGACTTGAAGGAGAGATGGACTTCAACCCCTCAGTGATCCTTCTCTTCCTTCCAGACCTCCTGTTGTGGTTGTTGGGCTGCTCTGCGTCACAAACCCAGCAAAAACCTAGCTGTTATTTTTGGAAGAAGGGGTAGGACCTAAATTTTCTATTGGGTCAGTGCTGGGTCAGATGCCTGGGGCTGGCAGTGCAGGCAGGTAGAGAGAAGAGGGAGACCAGGGCTTCACTTGCAGGGAAGAGCAAGCTGGCTGCAGCATCACCATGTGGTTCTGCTCTGGCCACTGGATCCCTCATGGGGACAAGGGAGATGTGGGCAAGGACCCTGGTGCAAAGAGCAGTGTGCCATCAGTTCCAGGTGGCTTGTGTGACTTCTCATTTTGCTAAGTCTCCTCACTGATCATTGGTTTTGTTGGTCTGTTTTCTTCCAGGCTGCAAAGGCCATCATGGATTTTCTCATCATCTGCCCCTTTCTACTGGCCTTGCTGCTGTCCCAGGGCAGCTTCACAGACCTGGAGAAACAGAGAGTAGACTCTGGCTTGGAAATCTGTATCCTCTGCAGCCTGCCACCCGTGATCACGTATGCACTAGTGGCTACAGAGGCTGGAGGGAGCACATGCACAGGGAAGGGGTCAGAGACCATGGAAAGGGGCACAAGGAAGTGGAAAAGAGAGGATCCAGAACCACTGGGAAATTGCTGCTTTGTCCTTCTATAGTTGGGCTTTAGCCAAGCTCCTGGGCTTGCTAACCAAGTGCCTGGCTTGGTGCAGGAACAGAAATGACAGTGATGCTTGGTGTTCTTTCTGCTCTGCTGTGCACATTTCCAGTCTGCTCTTGGAAGTGGCATGGTCAGCCAGAAGGCAGAACACACCTGCACATCTCAGTGCTTTGGGGTCACCAACTGGGATGGTGGAAGAGGATTCTTCTGCTTGTGGCACTTTAGTCTCCTCTGTGCCACAGGCACTTTTTGCCTGTGAGGAAGTGAGCTAATGCAAGCCCTTCTTAGCACACATCTCCTGGTGAACAGGCAAAGTATGAAAAAATGAATATGTGGAGACCCATGGGGAAGGTGGCAGTTGATGTTCCTCCTCCAGCCCATCAGCCAGAGCAGAGACTGGCAAGTAGAAAGCTCCCCACAAGGTCTCAGCATTGTTAAGGGCCCTGCTGGGGTGTTTGGGCAAGGGGATTTCCAAACTGGAAATCTGTGTTTTATCCTGGCTCAGGTTCTGCCCCTCAGACACCTCATGGAGAACTGGGGGGCCTGGGATGGTGCCAGGGGCCCTGTGGAAGGGGGGGAGAGCAGCAGTGTGGTGGGAGAGTTGTCAACAGTACCCTTGACAGTGGTGCAGATAAGAAGCTGTTTGAGGTGAAGCGCAAGGACCAGATGAATGCTCTGAAGAACTTGATTGAGCTCAATGACATCAACCAGCAGTACAAAATCATTGACATCATGCTCAAGGGACTCTTCAAAGTAAGCCACAGTGCACTCTGAGCCCACATGGGTGGGCAGAAATGGGAAGGGTTGGGGGCTTCTGTGGAGTGTGTGGCAGATGAGCTTTTGGACCTGAAGGAAGGATGCCATGGGGTTTCAAAGTGGGGCAGCTGGGGCAACACCTCCAGGGTGCAGGGCAAGACTGGCAGGACAAAGCAGTAATCAAGGACTTTGGCAGGTGCTGGAGGACTCCCGTGCTGTCCTTATCGCTGCTGATGTGCCTCCTGATGGGCCCTTCCCTCAGGATGAGAAGATAAAGGATGGTATGTCCTTTCTAGTTTTTACCCCTGTCCTTTTTCTGGTGCTCTGGTGCACCACAGACATTCTTCCTGGGATCAGTGTGGGGTAGGTACAAAACCCCTATGTATCCAGTCCAGACCAGGGCTGGTCCCTGTCTGCTGGGGACCGTGTTGCTGCCTCTCTGACCACTTCATGCTGGGGAGCCTATTGGTTTGCCCTCAGTCTCTGCTGATAGAGCTGGTGGCTGTCCCCACAGCATACTCTCATGTGGTGGAGAACACTGCCTTCTTCGGGGACGTCGTCCTGCGCTTCCCCAAGATTGTGCACCACTACTTCGACCGCAACTCCAACTGGAACAGCCTCATCCGCTGGGGCATCGGCTTCTGCAACCTGACGGGTGTGTTCGAGCAGGGACCCCACTCCCAGGTCCTGCAGCTGGTATGGCTCTTCGTCTCCCGTGCTGTGACCCCTCTCTGCTGCTAGGCTGGGGGAGGTGAGGGTTTTGGGGTAAAAGGAAGGCAGGGACCCGCCATGTCTGGGGGCTGTCCTTGAGCTGAGGGATGGGGACTGGTGGAAGAGAGGTGACCGTGGTCAAACAGTTGGGGGATGCAAGTGGGAGGCACCACTCCCCAGTGAGGTCTTCCCTTTGCTCTGCAGATGGCTCAGGAGCTAGGAATCAGTGAGAAATCGCCCGATTACCGCAATCCCTTTAAAACGGACCAGTCAGAGGTAAGATGGCAACCGTGCCAGCTTGTCTTGTGGGCTTCCCCATCTGTGTTAGAGCTCCAGGCAGCTGGCTGGGGAATGGAATGGGTGGCCTGTGGGAAATGGCCAAAAGACCCTGTCACTGAATAAGCATGGCTGAAACACAAACACTGAATTCCCCATCTGTGCTCTACTTTGGGCACCTGGTGCCCTCTCCTCCCTTCTGTAGCCACCTGCCTCCTGGTTGGCCTCTGTCTCCCTCGTGCTGCATCCATGCTCAAAGCTCCCTGGAAAGTGAGGCTTGTGCACTAGCTTTGGTGGGTTTGGAGGGGCTGTGCCTCCGAGAGGCTGTGGGCACTGCCCCATGCTGACCCCTTGCTGTCAACCCACAGTTTTTCCCCAGTGCTGACACCTTTCAGAAGGCGCTGCGGGATGAGGAGAAGAGGAGGAAGAAGGAAGAGAAGCGGAAGGAGATCCGCAAGGGCCCACGCATCTCCCGCTCACAGTCGGAGCTGTAGCATGCTGGGACTTGTGCCTTGCAGTGGAGGTGACACCACTGAGACACAGAGTGGCTTGCTCCCTTTTTGGCAGCTTTGGGCCAGTGCCTGGCCATTCCCTTTCCATTTGTGCTGTGGGTTTTGTTTTGTTGCCTTTTGTTTTTGTTCAGTGAAGGTTGCGTGGTCGTGCTGGTTGCCCCAAAGGGGCTAAAGTGAGATACCCCTTCCGCAGAGGTAAAGCACAGACAGGACAACACTGGAGCCATCCCCTGGTCAGGGTGTTGCTGCCTGTGGAGAAGTAGGGTGTGGGGAACACAGCTCTGGTGGAGCCCAGGGAGCCCTCCTCACTGCAGCACACCCCACACTGAAGATGCCTCCTCCAACACGGGTGGGCTGGGGCGTGCATCACACCAAACAGCCTCATGAGCAATGCTGCTTCTCTCAGTTTTGCTTTTTGTTTTGTTAAACGGGTGATCTCATGGGCACCCCCCACTGGGTTCTACCTGGTCTCTGCACAGCTGCTACCTCTGCCAGATCAGACCTTCCCTTTTCCCAGCGGCTGTTTCACTGAGCAACATGTGTTTCATTGTCCAGACGTAGTTGAAAATGCCGTTCCTGGCTGATGGCAGGTCGAGGCCTCCGCAGGTCATTCCCACAGAGAGGCAAATGCCCGGTGAATTTTTGGACAATTTGGAGGAATTTTGGTACTTGGCCTCTTTGCATCCAGTGGGTGGTTGTAGTGCAAGCAATGCTGATGCTGAAGATGCTGGGGAGCCAGCCTTGAGCCACTGACAGCCTGTCCTGCAGCCCATCCCTTCCCTTTGGGGCTCATAGCCCCCAAAGCCCTTTGTCAGGGGACAGCCAGATGAGGGCATGTGGTGATAGCGCGGCCAAAATAGGGAGGGAGCCAACTTGAGTGGCTGCAACCCTCCACCACGTGTCAGCTGCCATAGGAGCACGACCCGACGCAGCCACCCTGTGATTTGTCACCTATGCTGATGGCCTCGCACCAGAGCAGGCTCTTGCTTTCCCAAGGAGCCGGTTCGCTGTGTCGAGCTGGCAGCATCACAGCCTTTGAGGAAAGGGAAACGTCCCGGGTTTTTTAACAGCAGAGCCAAGTCCCTCCATTGAGGGGAGGGGGTGGCAATAGGCGCAGTTGGTTTTTCTTGAATAAAATTAACTTTATTATTTTTTTTAACTAGAAGAATCCTGGCTTTTGCTCCCGTTCCTGGTGGGAGCGGGTGTATGCCAGAAAGCGTCGAGGCTGGCCTCTCAGGAGGTGAGGGTCCGTGGGCGCTGCGGAGAGCAGGACAAGCCCCCTGCTCTATCCACCGCCGCCTTGCATTTGGCCTTTCCGCCGCGCATCCCGGCGGCATCCCGGGGCGCGTTTCCCGTGGGCGGCGGGGGCGGTGGCGTCAGTGCCGCTCCCCCGCGCGGCGCTGCCCGCCCCCTCATGAATATTCATCGGGAGGGGGGCGGGGCGGGCTATGCTAATCGCAGCTGCTGATCGCTGACGCGCCATCACACCACGCGCCGCCGCGGCCGCCGATTGGCCGGGGGCGACCTGGTCTCACTGACAACAAACCGCGGGGGGCGCGCGCGCCGGGGCCGCGGGGGCGGGGCCGCGGGCCGGCCCAAGATGGCGCGGGGTCGGCGGCGCCCGCCGGCAGCGGCAGCAGCCTCCGCCTGAGCGCCCGGGGCCGCGGCGGGCCCTGCGCGATGGAGGGCGGCGAGCTGGCCGCCGAGAGCATGGACACCCTGACTGAGCTGGGCGACGAGCTCACCCTGGGCGACATCGACGGTAGGCGCCGCGGGAAGGAGCGGGGGGGTTGGGTGGAGACGGCGCGCGTGGGCTCCCCACGCATATCAGGGGGAGCGCTCCGGTCTCCCCGCGCGGGCCCGCGGCTGCTGGGGTAGGAGGCGGGGGTGGGTGGTCCTTGGATCGTGCTGCTGGAGTGTTCAGGGTGGGGGCGCTTCCCACGCGGTGCGGGCTGCCACGCGCGCGGGGGGAGCGGGCATCCCGCGTCTCGGGTGGGCACGGGCGGGGGAGCGGAGCGCGTCCCGCCGGGCAGCGCTCGCCTGGCGAGCGGCCACGCGTGTCTCTCCTGTCACGGGAGCGCTTCTGAGCTATTTCCGTGGGGCTGCCGCACGCCTGGAGTGGAGGCCGAAGCCGCAGGAGGGCGGTGGGGCTGTGGGGATCCGAGCTGCCGAGCCCACCCTTCCACCGGTGGCTGGCGTGGGAAGGGGTCGGGGAAAGCGGTGACCGTGCTCCCTGCTCCTGCCGCACATCCACGGTGCAAGCGGCGCTGCCCACATTCCCCTCGTGTTCCCTCGTGGGTCTTTTAAAGTGGGTGCTAAACGATGGCTGAAGCTGTGCCTCCACTAGTGCCCGTGGGAGGCCGAGCCTCCAAGTCATCCTGCATCGGAGCAGCTCTAACTGCTGAAATTTCCTGTTTTCCCCCTCACCCTAAACTTTACTGCATCGCTGGCACAGCCCATACCTGTGAGAAACCCCCTGTTTTCCACCGAAGTGCAGCAAGATGAAGCGCCTGCGTGTGTCGCCTATTTTATGTATATTTTTGGCGACACTAGCCCCTGAAAACCCCATTTAAAATTATATTTCTCGGTGTAGTCTGTGCTGTAGCCGGGTGGAGATGAGCTCCTGCCTTAGCTCACTGCTCTGCTGGGCTGTAATCCCAAACAGTGCTCAGTTTTGGGGCTGTCCAAAATATCCTTGTTTAGCAACTGGGAGGTAAAATTTTGCCAGTACTTCTAGGTCTCTCACTGACACTGATTTGCCACACAGCTTGGGGCAAAATGTATATTCCTTTTTTTCTTTTGTTGTAAAAGAAGACTGTGCCTTATGAGGGTGCAGTGGGTTTGGTTATTGCTCATAAAGTTTGATAGTACATATTGAAGGAGGTGTTTGCTGTTGCTTGAGCACCACATAATGAGTTCTCAGGTTCCATACGGAAACTGAGACGAATTTATGAACCCAGCAATGGCTCTGAGCTGAGGTGTGATTCAGAGTGATGAGTAACTTAGGAAAACGAGCTTCGCTTTCCTCCCCACCTCCAGGGGTGGATTTTCTCAGGGAAGGCAGGGGGAAGATACGTGACAATCCTGCTTTTTTTGTGCATCAGCATGGATTCATCTCAGGGTTTGAAATTTTGCAAGGATTTTCATTTGGTTTTTAAGTCGTCTTGTGGGTGTTCCTCTCCTGTTCAGACTGAGGGGGCTCCTCACTGCCTGTTGTGTGGATTTTGATTTTTTGTGGCAGATGTGCTCTGAGGTGTTAGTGCTCACTGGATTCATACTTCAAGACAGGGCACGAGGGTGGCCGGGGGGCCCCAGTGCTGAGCCCAAAGGCTTTGCCTCTTGCCCCAGCATGAGCTCCTCCACCAGCCATGGGCATCTTCTGCTGGCAGGGCACTGCTGGGTAACATCAGAGTACGAGGATTGAGTCAGTGGGAGGTCGAAGCACATCAGGACAGAGGAGTTGTTTCTGTTGAGGTTGGAGCCACTGCCTGGGAAAGGCAGCTGAAGCCCAGCCCTTGCCTTTCTGCCAGGTATTCAGGCCCTGGGCTGATGAAAGCAGCAGAAGCCCTTGGTGGGCTCAGTTTTGGTTTTGTAATACCTTGTTGACATTTTTTAGCCTTGGGTTGGGCTGGGATATTTTTCTGCAGTAAGGTGACTCTGCTTTAGGGCCTGAGACCTAGATACCTCTCCGGCACAGAGGGTGCAGGTGCTCTGGTGACACTGATGGCTCCAGAAGCACCTGAGGTTTCTCACAGTCACTGTGGATATTCTGCTTTCTAGGTAGGCAAAGGTGTTTTAAAAAGCAGAGATTTGGATTTTGGGTGTCAGCTGTTTCACTTGCATTTGATTTTTTGTGCGTTGTTATTAGGAAAGCTCTTGAGCCCTTTAAAAGAGGTGGATTTTAATTAAGACTGTCAGACTTCCTGGCAGTCTTAATTCTGAAAAAAGTAAGCTTTAGACTTTTTGCATTTAGTCAAAGTTAAGTCTGTCATAAGTTGTGATTTAACTTATAAGAGCAGGAGTAGTTTTTTAATAATCTATTAAATCTACTGCATTGAACAAAAAATTCTTTAAAGCACAGCACTTGAAATTTTGTTCTTATGCTGGAATTTACTCTTCCAGAGCAAATCTTATCTGATTTATGTTTATTCCGTACTTGCAGTTGTGCTGTCTGATAGTTAAATAGCAATCAAATGCAGAGTTCAGGAAGTAGTGTGGATTATCAGTTTTATCACAGTGAGGGTTATTTGGGATGGTCTTAGCTGAAGTCAGTTGGAATGTGAAGAGCTGTTTAATATCTATCTAGATGTTGATCTTGAAACAGCCCTCTTTGTTCTGCTAGTGTTTTGTGAAAGCAGTAAAGGCAATGCATTAAAAAAAAGAAATCTTTCATTCCTCTAGTGAAGAGTTGAGACAAGGGTTTGGTCCAGCTGGTCTCCAAGGGTGGCTGCTGCCTCATCCTGGGGGAGCTGTGCGTCCCCACTTAGAGTCAGGTTGTGAACAGATCAGGAGGGCTGATCTCCCAGGCTCCTCCCTCCAATAGACTCTAGTTCTTGAGAGCAGTGATCATGGCCAGTGCTTAAATGTGTGTCAGGGTGTGGAAGGATTGCTATCCAAAGAGAAAAGTAGAAGTATTGCAGAAATGTGTCGAAATGTGTGTTGAAGGACCAAGAGGCCTGCAGGAGGATTCATCCCTTTGCTCTGTTTCAGACAAAGGAGTGTCAGACAAATTAATTGGGTAATGTGTGGGTGGCATTTCAGAGAGCTGAACAAATTAATAGCCGTCTTATTGCTGGGGCATAATCCATGGAAACTTCTTGTCAAAAGTTTACTGCTTTAAATCTATTTCATAAATCACAGCAGCAACATCCTTTGGGGTTTGTGAATGAGAAAGGTCCTGGTGTAAGAAGCCCTTTGGTGTGTTTTTTTCCTATAAATCAGAAATCTATTTTTTGCTTCCTAAACCCATATTTATTATTTTGTCATAATCTCTCTTAGATTTGAGGGTCCCCTCTTTTCCTGTTTCCAGAAAAAATATATAGGACTTTCAGAAAATCATGGAAGAGCCAGTGCCTCAGGGGCAGGTCCTGGGGTGGGGAAGAATGTCTGATTTCTCATGCCACTGCCTGTACACAGATCAGGGAAAGCATTCATATGTCTTAAGGTATTAAATTGGATTAGATGGAGGGAAGAGGAAGCTCTGCTTATGAACAATGATCTCTTGGTTGTGAAATGTTCACCTCTAGGGGGAAGGCCTATAGTGTTGCAGTAGGAGCTTCTGGGGTTCATAAAATCCTGGAGAAGGTGGGATGGAGAAAACCTCTTGTCTGGTGATTGTAGGCAGAAAACCAACCAAACCAAGAAAAAGTTATTCTGATGTTTTAAACATATGCATGGGTTGATCATGGTACAGTTCTATAAAGTGGTGTTTCCTTTCATGTGTTTTCCCTATTTTTGTTATGCTCGTAAGTAAAAGAAAGAGAAGATAAATTCTTATCCTGTCTCTTCCTTTTCCAGATACTCCATGGGGCAATAGAGAAGATAGGGGACTTGAAAACTCCCAGAAGTTGGGTGGGAGAATGGTTCGTGCTGGAATTGTGGAGGTGCTTGGTTTCTTCCTTCTGCAAGGGTTAGACTGAAGGAGTGATGGAACAAGGCTCTAATATTTTAGATATGTATTGGAGATGGCTTTAAGGTCTAGTCTGTGCTTGGATCTTGTTGTCTGGAAAGTGTTGTGGGAGGGTCTTACTTTTCACTCTGAACAGCAGCAGCAATGCTTTCCTGCTGTCCACTGGTCTCTCTGGAGGTGTTGCATTGGTGTGATGTTCTCTGAAGGTTTTGAAGGACCCAGACTCCCTTCTGTGCACACACCTCATAATTCCATGATGTAAATGGCAGGTATCAAAGTATGCAGGTGACGAAATAGTGTTGAACATTTTTTTTTCTGTTTTACAGAGATGCTGCAGTTTGTCAGTAACCAGGCAGGAGACTTTCCAGACCTGTTTTCGGATCCCTTGTGCAGCACGTTCCAGGGCAGCGGCGGCAGTGGCAGCAGCAGCGGGACCCTGGAACCGCAGTTGCAGCGGCCCTACAGCCAGGTGCAGCTCCAAACCTTCCCAGCATCCCCTGCATCCCCCCAGCTCCAGAGCCTGCCCGTGAAAGCAGCACAGATGACACCTCCAGCCCCTCCACGCTCAGCCCCTGTCCTGCAGCCGCGGCCCTCGGTGCAGCCTCAGCTCCAGCAGCAGGCCGTCATGATCACGCCAACGTTCAGCTCTGCTCCCCAGACCAGGATTATCCAGCAGCCAGTCATCTACCAGAATGCGGCCACAAGCTTCCAAGGTAGTGCTTGCAGCGCTCAGGCTACAGGTGTGCCTGGTGCATGCGAGATTCCAGCATGCTCAGGCTGTTGATGTGCCTGGTGCACTTGCAGTAAATGGCGTTAGTGTTCAAACTCCAAGTCTGTTGTCAGCCATGACAAGCCTGATGGTTCTTTTCTTGTGATGCTGCCTATGGGGTGTTCCTTCTCCTACCTGCGTGGCTTTGGAGTTGGGGAGCTTGAGAAATTGTCAGGAACGAGATCTTAAGTGTTCCTGTGCGATCTCTTACCATAGTTGTTATCTTGCTGCTCTCCTCTGGATTGGCCTTCTGCCCTATGGCTCTTGGGAGGCTTGTGAAAAGATGTTTAAAACATTGTTGGCAATCCTGTCCTCCTGCTGATGGGTGCACTGGGCAGATCCAGTCTGTCCCACACAGCAGTCTGGAATGATGGCACATTTTGTCTACCAAACTCTGGAGCTCAGTACTTGCACTGAGCAGAGACACCTGTAGGAGTATTTAGCAGTCTTCCTTTGGGACTGCTGGATATCTTGATCCTCTTCAGTAGGTTTTGATTCTTTACATGACAGATAGGATCCTATGGTCCACCAAGACCAGGGAGGGGGAGTGGGAAAGTGCAGGTTGGATGTCCTGTATAATGCCACTGAAGCAGAGTCCTGTGCTGTCAGACTAAAGGGTTTTGGCTCTATTGTCTCTTAGCTGATCCTCTGTGCCTCCTGGAAAGCTGCTATTCTAGGTGCAGTGCCCTGTTGCAGAAGGCACCAAAGCAGCTGGAAGTTTCCCAACATGTGGGGTGTGTTAGATGAATGCTGCTTACTAAGAAGTAGTGGGAAGAAGAGGAGTGATGCTAGGAGCATTTCCAGGCTCCAGGAGGGAGGTGTGTGTCTCTCAACCATTTCTGACATCTCTTCTGCTTTTCAGTTCTCCAGCCTCAGGTCCAGAGCCTGGTGACATCCTCCCAGGTTCAGCCGGTGACGATCCAGCAGCAGGTGCAGACGGTGCAGGCCCAGCGAGTGCTGACGCAGGCTGCCAACGGCACCATCCAGACTTTAGCGCCAGCCACGGTCCAGACCGTTGCTGCACCACAGGTTCAGCAAGTTCCAGTAAGTAAAAATGCGGCATGATGGGGGATCCAGCAGAACAGGAAGGTGTTTTCTTGGGTCTGGTCCCCTGGCTTGCGTGGGGAGAAGTGGTGAAGCTGTAGGGCTGGCGATCCTGGCTGGGATTGCTTCTGCACAAATGTGAGAAAACCTGAGAGGTTTTAGCCAGCCTGTGTCCCAGAAGCATTTTACTTCATGCAGATCATGTGTGAGAGTCCCTGTTGTGAGATGTAATCTGACTTCTCACCAATGCTCAGCAACTATTTTCAGTAAAACAGTAACTAATTTTAACTTGGTACTGCCAAACCCAGTTGGAAACTTCACTTGAACAGGCTTTCTTTGACTTTTGCCTTTGCACGCCCATCACCTCTACCACATCTTATAAGGACTGGTTGATACTGGAATGCGTTCTTTTAATTCTTCCGTCATTTTTAAAAATAGTTTTACTGGTTTACAGTGCCATGTGATTTTTTTTTTCACTCTTGTGCATCTTTGTATTAAAGAAAAATGTCTGTGAAACTCAGTGTGACAGAATTGCTGTGGTTCAGTTGTACTATGCCATCTCTGGTGTTCTCAGAGAGTCAACAAGGTATTTGAAAAAAAACAAGAGCAAAATGACTTACAGTGGATTTTGATCTGCTTGATGTTAAAGGTACAGAGCCTTTCAGTGAAAATGCTGGGAGAAGCTACTACGGGTGTTTGCCAAAGCAGACTATCCTAGCTGTGTTAGACTGAATACTCAGACAGTTAAAGTAGAGAGCTAATTATAGGTGTAACTGGAGAGAGGAAAGCAGCTTTTCCATCAGCTCTTTTGTGTTTTTATATACTTGTTTACTTCTGGTGACTGGTTTGAAAACCACTGTCCTGGTGGTTCCTCTGCCCCACTCTATACACTGCTGTTCACACTGTCTCCCGCTCAGAGTTTGTATTGAGGCTGATGGAAAGCATCCAGGTGATGCAGGGTTCAAGTCAAAGAAATATTCACCTTGTTATTTTGTCATCCACTGAGTTAAAGCTATGATAATTCTGTTATTGCTTGCCTCTGGCTACTGAGATCAGCTGGGAAAGGTGTGCCTGCTCTCCTCTTCACCTGTAGCTCTTTTCAACCTAGGTTCTCGTCCAACCTCAGATCATAAAAACGGATTCCCTGGTCTTGACAACCCTGAAAACAGATGGCAATCCTGTTATGGCTGCAGTACAGAATCCAGCACTGACAGCACTCACTGCTCCCATTCAGACCACAGCTCTGCAGGTACCCTATGGCTGTCCTTCCATCCCTCTCCTCACTGATGTCCTTTCCTATTAACACAAGGAAGAGATTCGTGCTTTGGTGTTCTGCAGTGACACAGACAAGAAGGGGTTTTGAGGGCTGTTGTACACACGTCCAGGGCAAGTAATACCCTGTTTCTGTCAAGGGTAAACACACAGATTGTATTGTTTGGCTGCCTTCCCATGGCCAGTAAGCAAAGATCAAGGGCACATTTCTGTTTACCTTTTTCTGGTATTACGAGGAGTATGACCTAAAAATTCGTCTAGTTTTTAACTTGTAGCCAAAAGCTGACTTACTCAGAGTACCTGTGGAACTTCCTTTTGCACATCAGTAGTGTCTAACAGTAGTATATTAAATGTGAAAACTAATTAAACTACTTTTCAGAGGGCATTTGCAGGGAGGATTTGTCATAATCCTTGAAGGTGGCAGTTGTGCTTCATGGCCTCCAGTTCTAATCAAGTCTTTGAAATTTATGCCCCCAAAGAAACATTTATTATGATCTTGTATGTTCTGAATAGATATCTTGGTATAAATATTTATTGGGGGAGATAAGCTTGTCAGTGTGAACCTAAATTTTGACTTGTTTTGCAATAGCACGGTAGGCTTCTTAGATACTTATTAGCAGCCAGGCTAAAATCTTCAATTAATCTGCTTGCTTTTAGATGACATTTTCACACAACTTGAGGCTTACGAAGTTCTGTCTATCTGAGGCATATTTGAACACACTGAAATTAGGTGGATATTAGCCAAGGAAAGGTATAGGACTTAAATTCATTTATTTGTGAAGTTCCAGCTTGAGGTGAAACTGAATTAATTTCTGGTATCCCAATTAGAAGACTATTTCAGTCAAAATTGTTTCTCAAATGACTCATTACTAGTTTATTCTCATGGCTAGCTGCTCTAGGCTAGTTACTGTGTTTTGTCTTTTGACAGAAATAACTCTTACTCTCCAAAGCTACGTGCTTCCCTGATCCTTGGTGTACTTCAGAGAGCACATGTGCCTTTCTAAAGCTTGCTTTGCTAGATTAAGCAGTCTGAACTTTCTTTCATTACAGTTGTCATAGGAGTCCCTCTGTGCAGCTGTTTTGGTGGGATTCATCATTTTTTTATTTCTGAGTACATACTTACTGGTTTAGTTTGCTTAGATGGTCTGTCCTACATCTAGATGCCCAAGTTTGAGCTTTCCATTCTGCTGTATATCTCTCATTAGTCTTAGTTCCTCATATTAAGGCATTTTTATAGCTTATCGGTTGGTTTTTTTTTTTTTTTCCTTTAGAGAAATTCAAATCAATTTGAACTGTGTTCCTCAAGGCAAAGGTTGTTTTTTCATAGTTGGATCCTTTCCAGCAGTATCATTACTTGTGTAGTTGGAAATAGTGTAAGCTGCTGCTGTTTTCATGACTATTTGTCCAAAGAAAAGGTGGATTTTGACACTTGGAGTATAAAGATTGTAGGAACAAGGAGGAACTTTAGTCCCTTTATCTATTTAAGTGGATGAACAGAGCATAGTATTGGTAGAAGTGTTGATGTGCTTGGAGAACAAGAGATGTTCCTATTCCACAGTGACCAGTGTGGGAGCCAGAGTGACAGATTTTTCCTGCGTTGCTGTGCCAATGCTTGTGCCAGCTAAGAAAGATGGAAGGAATTTGGCATCTCACATTTTCTGAGCTGTACCAACTTTTCCTGATTCATTTTTGTTTACTCCTTCTTCTTTTGCCATCATAAACTTTATCTAAATTGGCTGATTGCCCTTGACACTTGTTGCGCGTGGTCTTTGTAGACCCTCGTTGGGAGCAATGGGACCATTTTGACCACAATGCCGGTGATGGTGGGACAAGAAAAGGTGCCTATCAAACAAGTTCCTGGGGGTGTCAAGCAACCTGAACCACCTAAAGAAGGAGAGAGGAGAACAACTCACAACATCATTGAAAAGCGCTACCGGTCATCCATAAATGACAAAATCATTGAGCTGAAGGACCTCGTCATGGGGACGGATGCCAAGGTGAAGATGGGAAATAAGTGCAAATGTGGTGTCATAAATACTTTGTCTTCAGGTGTTCATTTGCTCTACCAAATGAAGCATTTGGGCACATGCAGCTGTTAGTAGCATGCACATGTGTGTTGGTGAGAATCACTTATGCTCAATAATTGTATTCAGGAAGGGTCATCTGTAAAATATTAATTTTACTATGCTAGTGGTACTGTTTCTTGAAAATAAGCTATACCTTATGCATTTGTTCTTGCATTAATTAGGTCTAACTTAAAATAGGCCCTCTGGGTAGAATATCCAAGTGGATGTTTTGGTAACTCTGCTAAGCCAGATCTTGCTTTAATTAATTTCCTTTTCCATGTGAGTGCAGTAAGGATGAGGATTTACAGAGCTTTCCAATTTATTTCCTTTAGACACTGAGCTGAAAAAACTCCTGCTTGCTCAAATACTGCAAGCTTTCTTGTGCCACATATTCAGGGTTTGTTCCTACTCGCTTTACCTCATGCTGATGAGGCAGGCAGTAGTATTCTTGATACTTGCTGTGACTACTGCACAAATAAATGCACTAGTGAAGTCACCTCCTATTCCACTCCATTGGAAGTGGAAGCTTTTGAAAACATGGGTAGTGTGCAGTGGCTTCACAGTACTTTTGGCTTATGTTTAGAAGATAAGCTTGCTGCTTGCTGCTGCTGGAAGCAAGGATTGGCATGGAGATGGCCAAGCAAGTAAGGCAAGGAGGGAACTACTTATCTCAGACTTTATCAGTGATCAGGCAGCAGTTTGTTCTGTCCCAGAATTGATCCACTTAATTTATAAACTCTGGTACTTTCAAAGGACTATTTCTGCCTGAAACCTAGGTGTGAACTCCATTGTAATTTGGATGTTAATCTATTTCTCTTGTACTGTTTTTAAAAGATCTTAGAGAGACCTCATCTTTGTCTTTGATGCGTTGTCCACGGAGCATGCTCTGTTAATGGCTCCATTGCAGCTGCTGGGCGGTCCTTTATACCTTTTTCACCACATGATACAAAGGGTTGTGGTAGTCCTACAGGCAGGAGTGATCCTTTGATACTCCTAATATAAACTGCATTTTGTACATTTAATTCCTTACAGATGCACAAATCTGGTGTCCTGAGAAAAGCCATTGACTACATTAAATACCTGCAGCAAGCTAACCATAAGCTGAGGCAAGAAAACATGGTTCTGAAGCTGGCTAACCAAAAAAACAGTAAGTTGTGGAGGCTCTGTAGCAGATGGGAGGCAGTCAGCATGGATGTAGGATGTATCTTGCAGTTTCTTATCCTTCAGAGAGGTTGTATTGATAGTGGTCAATGTTACTCCAGATGACTGAGCCAATCTGAGAGCTACTGACAGGAGTCAGGATGGAGAAACATGTACATAATGCACTTTGATTTTTTCAGAGCTGTTGAAGGGCATTGACTTGAGCAGTCTGGTTGACAACGATGTAGACCTGAAGATTGATGACTTCAATCAAAATGTGTTGCTGATGTCTCCTCCAGCCTCTGATTCAGGATCTCCGGCTGGTTTCTCTCCCTATTCCATTGATTCAGAGCCAGGAAGCCCGCTCCTTGATGATGCAAAGGTATTTGTAACTTTACCTGCCAAATTCAAGCTATCTTCTTCAGGATATTTAAGAGCCAGAATTTAAATTCTTATTCTCAAGAGTGGAACCAGAAGACATCTGGCAAGCAGATTTGTAGGGCTTAGAGATCCTCTGTAAGGATGAAGAAGGTGCATGTGTGTGTTTTATCTTTCTTTAAATTATTGAGACTATTTCCTGAGCTGTATTACCTGAGCCCTACCTTAGTTGCTGGAAGAACTGTGCTTATCCTTCAGCCCCTGTACAGTCTCGGTAGACTTAGAGTGCATGTTCATTACCCAAGGAACCCATGGTTTTTCAGGATATGTATGTCAAGTGGGTAAAGCAGGAGAACTTGGAAATGGATGGTGGCATCAGTTGTGGTTTATGAGACCATAAGTAACCAGAGTAACAAAAAGCTGTTAGCTGTCTTTAACTTATGGGGTTTTTTTGTGGATATCACAGAAGTGGGTTTTCTGGGAGATCCTCAAAAGAGTAAGGACAGCAAAGGTTAATCAAACCAGGGATACAGTTACAGTTAATATGTAAAATGACTGGACACAGAAGGAAGTTGAAGGCAGTCAAATATTTCAGCCTCGTCTTACTAAGCTAAGAAAAGCTTTACTGGAGTCCTTGCTCTGTAGCTCAAAATTTATACATGTTCTGTTTCTCCTTATTCCCTACCCCTTCCTTAGCATAAACATTTTTTGTGCTCCAAAGTGGTAAGCATTGTGTTTTTTCTCCTTTTTCTCTCCATTCCTATTCCCTTGAAGGTTAAAGATGAGCCTGACTCCCCTCCTGTGGCACTTGGTATGGTGGATCGCTCTCGAATACTCCTCTGTGCTCTCACATTCCTTTGCCTTTCCTTCAATCCACTGACGTCCCTACTGGACGCCCGAGGAAGCCGCGAGTCCGACAGCCTGGTGCGCCATGGCTCCGGCAGGAACGTGCTGACCATTGAGTCAGGTAAGGAGCTAGCATAGCTTGGGCCACAGAGGATGTCCAGCCTTACGTGGTCTCCCTAAAAGCCACCTGCAGCTGTGAAGGCTGCCAGTCACAAAGTGGATGGTTTGTGTGTTCAGGGAGTTGTACAGCCTTTGTTTAATGGGTGGGGAGGGCAGTAACTGCAGGGCAGGGCATGGAAGGAGAGCCAGCTTGGATATGGCTCCAGTTCACATCCAGTGTTCTTGCGTAAAACCAGACATGGCTCAGCGTGGTGAGGTTGAAGTGGCACCTATTTGTAGCCTAGCAGTTTGGGCTTCTGGCATAGACCCTTGAAAAGTAGTTTAGGGTGTAAGGAGTGTCCTCCTTTCCTCACCAGTCTGTGAGGCATGTTCGCTTTTGACTTGTTTTTAAGGTAATTGACTGATTTTTGTCACATAATCATAGAGTATTACTACACTGTTGCTATGGAGTCTTGCATCTGGGCTAGTTGATACACTCATTCCATAAAATTCATAGTTAAAAGTACAGTTTAGGAGAGGGTGGGGGATGCTGTAGGCATGCAGTTGTTTTCCTGACTATGGTTCCTCAGTGTCACTTTGCAAATTTAACTAAGATTGGAAAATGATACTGGAGTATTGAGTACCTGTGGGTGTGTCTTACAGAAAAATCAGAAGACAGCTTTTGGAAAACTAAGTGCTGATTCATTTTTTTATACATCAGTCTTGTAAAAATAATAATTTGGTTGTGAATGTTGAGGGTTGGAGTTTGGATGAAGAGGTGTTGGTATAGGTGTTTCCTGATTGAATTGCACTCTTTGCAAAAACTGAATTAAACATGTGGCAAGCATAGCAAGACATCCTTCATAGTCTGCACTCATTGTGTTATCAGGCTTTTGGTGTCCAGGTTAGATTTTAACTTTCCTTTTTGGGGTATCAATTGTAGATGCAGCTGGTTGGTTCGGTTGGGTGATGCCCACCCTAATCCTGTGGCTTGTGAATGGAGTGATTGTACTGAGTGTGTTTATAAAGCTGCTTGTGCACGGAGAGCCGGTGACCCGGCTGCACTCAAGGTCCTCAGTCACCTTCTGGAGGCACCGCAAGCAAGCGGACCTGGATTTGGCACGGGTAAAGTTGACTCGTTGTTTTTCATTAAATGCATCTTTTAGATGGGATTGTGGGTAAATGTTTCCCAGTGAGGCAGTGGCGTTACACTTGCAAGATACTGTATTCCTTGATGGATCATCCTGTGTGATTTCAGCGAAGATGTTGCCAGGTTGTTCTGAGCAGATTACTGTCCTACTCAGCCTAAGTTAGAGAGGCATGAAAGGAGTGGAAGAGGCTCCTAATTTCTGTCCTTGTTGCTAGCTCCTGCACCTCGTATTTGTTTTTGGCAACAGCATCTTGGGTTTTGTCCAGAATCTGGCCTCTGCTGTGTCTGTCTGCTGTCCTCCAGCTTCTAGGAAGTCCTCTTCATTGTTGAGGAAACATTATATTATAATACTATATTATATTATAACATTATATACAACATATTGTTGAGGGAAATTTCCATGGTGTTTGACAAGACAGGAAGCTCTTTTCATGTAGTGCTGATGTGTCTTACAGGGAGCACAGGATCAGAACCATGTGTAGAAAGTATATTTAGGGCCAGATTTCAAGCTGGCTTTTAGTTTCTATGTTGATGTCCCTCTGCTAAAGATCTTGTCCTGACTTGCACATCAGTTTGTCATGCTCCCAGTGCCAAGGAGGTCCCAAAGTGTCTCTTGATAGTGATTTTTGTTGCTGAACCTTTTGTTGTCTTATTTGCAGGGTGATTTTGCTGCAGCTGCGTCAAACCTGCAGACTTGCCTGTCAGTGCTCGGACGAGCACTGCCAGCTTCCCGCCTGGACTTGGCCTGCAGCCTGTCCTGGAATGTGATCCGCTATAGCCTGCAGAAGCTGGCGCTGGTGCGGTGGTTGCTGAAGAGGACTTCTCATCAGTGGCGGGCAAGGGAGGCCACTGCAGGATTCGAGGATGAGGCCAAGACCAGCGCTCGGGATGCAGCCCTCGCGTATCACAAGCTCCATCAGCTCCACATAACAGGTGGGAGCAGAGGTGGCAGATCTGCTGTCTGGTTTTCCTGAATGAGGAGACTCAGCTGATCCTGGGGCATACAAGGAGGGGACTACAGCCTCTCTCCTCTGGGAGGGCTGCTGTTAGAAATTAGCCTGACAAATTTTAGGAGCCATTTAGTAAAACACAGCAGGTTCATGCAATTAAAGAACTCTGTAAGAATAACTGAAGAAACAGCAGTCTAAGCTTCTCATATCAACAGGTTCTTGTTGTTTCTTTAGGATAGTAGTCCTGCAAATTGTGGTAGTATTTAGTAGCTGGTACTACTGATTAAAAATTAACACTTTTCCTTCTGCTGATACAGGTAAACTTCCCTCCAGCTCAGCTTACTCGGGCTTGCACATGGCATTGTGTGCTGTGAATCTGGCTGAGTGTGCAGAAGAAAAAATCCCACCCAGCACGATGGCAGAAATTCACCTGACGGCTGCAGTTGGCTTGAAAACCCGCTGTGGGGGCAAGCTTGGTTTCCTGGCGGTGAGTTGTGTTATCTTCCCTGATCACACCCTCAAACAGAGATCTAGGAAAGCCTGGAAGCTGGCATTGCTGCATCTTGGAGAGGGCGTCTACTAGCACTACAATTATAATATGACCTGCAATTATGATATTAACTGTAATTACGATACGATCTTTGTCCTTGGTGGTGCTGCTCTTTCCTTAGATACTATTCTCAGTCTTGTCCTCTTCTTTCACCAGAGCTACTTTCTCAGCCAGGCTCAAAGCCTGTGCAGCTCGGAGCGAAGTGCCATTCCTGACTCGTTGCGTTGGCTGTGCCACCCCCTGGGACAGAAGTTTTTTGTGGAGCGAAGCTGGATGGTAAAGTCTGCTGCGAAGGAGAGCCTGTACTGCACTCAAAGGAATCCCGGTGAGAGACGCTCATTTCACAAGTGTGTGGCATCCCAGCGCTTTGAGGCAGTCTTTCCACTCTTGTCTGGGACAAAAGTGGGTGTCACGTTTGAGAGTGTGTCCTTTTATCCCCACCCTGCTTCTTCTTATCGCTGAGAGGGCACAAGGAGCTGAGATGTCTCCTCAGCCTGCAGGGTCTGGCTTGCCTCCCTTTGTATCCTGTGCTGTGTCACACTGCTTGTCTCTTTATCTGCTGGAACACAGCCCAAAGGTGGCCCTGAATGTCTGAGGAGTGACTTTGGAGTGACCAAGGTTTACCATCTGCAGAGCAGTGTCGTCACTTTTTTTGCTGAGAGGCTGAAGTGCCAGAGGGACCTTCTAAAACTTAGTCTCTAAATCGTTCCATTAGTTTCTTGAGAATTTCCCTCTACTATTCTTCCTCATGCACTTTCCTACATTTTGATTTTTCTTTCTGAGTGTGTTGGGAGGTTTCTAGGGCGATATGCAAGTGAAATGGTTTGGTTTATCCTTCTTCTCTAGCGGATCCCATTGCTCAAGTCCATCAGGCATTCTGTGAGAACCTGCTGGAGCGAGCAGTGGATTCACTTGTGAAGCCTCAGACTAGGAAGGAGGTAGCGGGACAAGAGGAGGAGGAGTCGTGGTGAGTATGTGTGGCCCACTGGGCAGTGCTGACCACAGCAGCAGGCTCTGAGGCAGAGCTCATAACCACTGACCAAGTGCTGTGGAGCTTGGTTAGTCCTTGCTAAAGGCTTGGAATGACAATGCTGGTCTGACCGCCACTGTTTATTAGCAGAGCAAGCTCTGCCTCTTTGTATTAAAACCTCTCAAGTCAAAGGTGAACCTGGGAGTGGTGGGGATTTCTGGTGTTAGCTGGCGTAATACTGGTTGATTGCTCAACTAAATGGATGGCACTTCCTCTGCTGAGAAAAAGTTTAATGTTCAGGAGGACTAAAATTAGAGTGTACCTACCTTTTCTTGCTATTTCTTGCTATTTTGTGCATGAATGTTCTTCTGAGTGTGACGTCTACCTGCAGTAAAAAGCCAGATGTGTGGCAAGAGGAGGAAAGATGATGTTAAACATAATTGTCATTGTCTCTAAGCTCTTTGACCAAATCAAAGGAGAAAGTAGGTAGGAAACAGCACCTTATTGTACTGAACCATGTCCAGCTTTCTCCTGGACTGCACAGGATGCAGGAACCCAGCCTTTGCAAGTAATTTAGCACTGTTTCATGCTGATCTCCAGATATGCTGGTGCCAGGCAAATGTTACATACATATATGGGAAGCTCTGTAAGAATCCTGTCCACAGTAAGTGTGGGTAAAAGCCTCAGATGGGAAGATAATCCAGTTTCCCTACCTGTGTAGGAAAAATACTCCATAGCTTTGCGTTTTTTCCCAATCTCATCTCTTTCCTGGCAGAGAAGGAGCAACAGTTTGGTTTAATTGCACACGATTGGATGCTGCTGTTGAGAGAAGGTAGCAGGATTTGTATAAGGGAGGTGGATTTTATACCCAATATCCAATGTATTGCCACTATACTTGTGGGAATCCTGTCTCCTCATGGGAAGGACTAGATCTAGTATAAGAGCAAGCTTTTTTGTCCCACTCTAGGGGTGGGAGCTCAAGGTCTTCATCTGTAGCATGTCCCAGTTAAATTAGGTCATTGGTGCATATGCTATTTTCTCTGACCAATGCTGAGAGCGTGCTGTCACTCCCATTCTTACATATTTACATACATGCAAATAATCAAAGAAGTGTAGTTCAGCCTCTTTTGGAGGCAATGATTGAAAAGGAGCCTGTAATTAACTTGTAACATATCTCTATGTTTGAGGTGAGACGAGGTTAAATCTAGTTCTGTGCTGGTGGTCATGCAAGGGGAAATGTGAAGCTGCTCCTCTCGGAGCATTGCTCTGCACTTCTAATCATGGGGTGGTCTCTTCAGTCCACCAGTGTTGTGTTACTTGTAGAACTTGAACTTTCTGTGGGCTTAATGGGTCAGCACAGTTTAAACATGGCTTGTGAGCGAGAAGTGCCTTGATATCTTCTGTTTGACAGCATAGCAAAGATCTGCCCTGTTCCTTGTTTCAGTGAATTCTCAGGTGCCATGGAGTACCTGAAATTGCTCAACTCATTCTTGGACTCAATGGGAAGTGGAGCCCCACCCTTTGCCAGCAATTCTGTACTCAAGTCGGCCCTGGGTAAGTCTGGCAGAACTGAAGCTCTTTCAGATGCAGGATGTACTGCCAATACAAATTCCCTCTCCCTACCACCTCTCAATCTCTAGTTTGAGAGGAGAAATGCAGTTCTTGGAGTGAGGCCTGATTGCATGCCATTGTGGTACCACAGCTCAGACTGGAAGAAAGTGATTAAGAAGGCTTATAAATTTGGCTCTGTGTTGTAATGCTGAGTGCCCAGCCAGGGACTCCTGCTATTTGTATTGTTGGGCAATATTTTTTTTCCAATCTGAACCCTGTGCCCTTGCCTGAGAGCGTGCTCCTAGCAATGCAAAGCGTGAGGAAGGGTGGAGCATATAAACAAACATAACAGCATTGCAGCTGAAGTACAGGAGGGGTTTTTTTCCATTTAATTACCTATTGAACTGGGTTGCCCCCACTTTCACGGTGGCTGTCAGATATATTCCCCAATCTCCAGAGACCTGCAGCCTCTGCTGTAAGCAAGCTCTGGGCATATATTGGAAGGGCTTGTTTTGGTCCCTTGCTGTATATTTAGTGGGACAGCAAGGGCTGCAGAATCCTTCTGAGCCATGTGCTCATCTGCGCTGGGTTGGTAACAGGCTGCTGGAGTATTTGTTTAGCTTGGTGTTGGTACAGACAGCACCTGGCAGCTCACTGAGATGCTGGTGCAGCTTTAGACATAGACTAACTGCTGTACCTAAAATGTATAGAGAAAACATAATAGGAAAACGAAGTAATTATTTTTTTAAAGGGGAGTCTGTGCTTTGGTCAGTATTGCCATAGAATTGAAAAGCAGGTAAGAGTAACAGAACATATGTCCTTTCTCCCTAAGCAAGCTTTGGGAAGTTTTTGAGGGGATGTTAAATAATGAAGGAAATTCTATAGGGAGCCCAGTGTACTGTCTTTTCATGATGGTGATCAGTGCCAATCATGAATCTATATAAGAGTGGAGAAGTTATTTTGGAGCGGTGAGTGCAGATCATTGTCAGGAAGGAAGTCAACAAATTTCTAGACAAGATGGTGGGATATATTCTTGTTGACAAGATACAAACATGCCATCCAAAACTCTGCTTGCAGTCAGATGTAGGGTGTTTGCATGCTGCCAAGTTCCTTTATGTTCTTGCAGCACATTTCAGCATTCACATGGGTGGCTGAGTTCCTATGGGTTCAGTTTGGGCTCATTAGCATCAGTCCCAGCAGAAAGCACTGGCAAGGGCCTGTGATACCTGTCCATTTCTCCAACTGTGAGGGAGCCGGGTGTGCTCTCCTGGGCTGCAGCCACTGGTTCTGTTTTGCAGGTCCCGACATGGTGTGCCGGTGGTGGTCAGCAGCCGTGGCTATGGCAGTCGCTTGGCTCAGAGGGGATGATGCAGCTGTGAGGTCACATTTTGCAGAAGTGGAGCGCATGCCAAAGTCCCTGGAGATGTCAGAGTGCGTAGGCCTCATACACTTTTCAAACTGCTACTCCTTCTAAATGGGTTGACTCCTTCCCCTAATGCTGTCCTGTGGAGTCACACCTACCTGTGCTCTGGAGCTGCAGGTTCTCTTGTGCTCTGCAAGTGCCAGTGTGCTCAGTAGCTAATGTGTAGGTCAAGGCTTGCAGACTGATAGTAAAGCTGTGGACTGGAAGTCACAGTCATAATTGCTTTGTTAGGGATGTCTTTTGGCTTTGTTCTAATTGCAAAGTCTCCCACCTTCTAAAATCAACTAAAACTCATGTGATGATGGAAAGGATGGTGTCACCATCTCAGTTCTTTTGCACTAAAGAATTTTTGCCAGCTTTCTCTCATTTCTCTGTTCTGTCTGTGTAGGTGAGAAACAATTGCCGTCTTTTTTCTGTCTAAGGAGTGATGATATCTCTTGAAGGTGGGAGAGTGAAAGCTGATGCTGTAGCAGCATGACATGGTATTGCTTGAAAGCAACCTGCTTTCTCTTTCAGGAATGCCCTGGTGAAAGCTACCTTCTACATGTGTAAAGCTATGCAGGCCTCTCTGTCTGGGAAGGCAGATGGACAGCAGAGCTCCCTGGGTCACTGTGAGAGGGCCAGCAGTCACTTGTGGAACAGCCTCAACATGAGCAGTGGCATGTCCAGCACTGTCCTCAACAATGTAAGCATTATAAGCCCTGGGATAACACATGGTCTGTCTTGGTTGTAAGGTTGGTCTTGTTGCAGGTAGCTGCATTCTCCATTCACTCTGTGTATCGTGGGATTACAGGGGAGGCTTCTTCCCTATCCTTGAAAAAGGCATTGCCATTGTTCTGTTTCTGCTGTATGGGAGAGCAGAGCCGCAAGTACAGTGTCGTCTCCCTGGGCACAGTGTCAGCTCTTGCTCCTCTTGTGCTAGTAGCTATCACCCCTTTCTGGTGCTTTGACCAGTTGAATTTGGCCCTGCATAGATGGAAAGTATCGCTCTCTCTCCTCCAGGTCAAGTTGGTGATACCTGTAAAAAACGACATCACTCAGTCAAGTCTGCTTGTTTCAGGCCACACTTATGAATGTTTGAGTCCTCTAACACAGAAGTGTGGCTGTGCTGTGCTCCTGAGTTTGTGTGGGGCTTCTTTCTCTTCTTTCCAGGATTACGTAAAACTGGAGCTTCCCTCCATGGCATATGGGACGTGGTTCTAGTCCCTTTCATCGTTGCTGGGTGGCAGCTGTAGTGCATTGTAGTTGCATTGCATGTTGTGGCAGTGACTGTGCAATGTTTCTGCAGTGCAGTACAGAGGCACTCTCTGTTCAGCAGCACAGGCAGAGAGCCCTCCCAGAGCCGGGAGCGGTGCTAGGGGGCAGTAGCAGATGGGGAAAAGAGGTTTGGCAGCCGCTGTTGGCTGTGCTACGACTGCCTCTTTTTTCTCTGCAGGTGGCACGGCTGTCTTTGCTGTTTCCCACTAGTTAGCGTCGCTTTTTGGGCAGGAAAACCTCTGCGGGAGGCTGTGTTTCTGTGGGATCAGTTTGTATTTGTTAGCATTGATCCCGGTGAAAGGTACAGGCAAGGGCATGTAACATTGATGCAATGTGCCCTTGGCACGTTTCCTTGTCTTGGTCGAGAGATGCCACTTGGGGAAAATGCAAAGGCCTGCTCCCTTGGGTGCATTGTGGTAGGGTGACACAGCGGGGAGGGCAGGGGAGCACCCCAGTGGGCTGGAGGTGTTGTGGCTGCCTTCCCACCAGCAGCTATGTAGCTTGTTACTCACCCAATGCTATGTGTTACTAAAAGTATGTGCCTGGGCATCTTGCCTCTTGCAGATGATCCAGCTGCTGGCCTGTGACTTGCTGCTCTCCCTCCGCACCAGCCTGTGGCAGAAGCAGGCGAACGCCAGCCAGGCGCTGGGTGAGACCTACCACGCGTCGGCCCCCGAGCTCACGGGCTTCCAGCGCGACCTCGGCAGCCTGCGCAAGCTGGCCCACAGCTTCAGACCCGCCTACCGCAAGGTGATGGCTCGCCCCTCGTGCCTGCTCCACCTCCAGCTTATCTAGAGCCCTTCCTGGGGGTGATGGGAAGCTGGTGCCCTTGGAAACATAGGGTGCATCAAAGCTTTTGTGGTTTGGATACTTGGGGTGGGATGCTCTTCCGCTACCAGCCTCCATACTTTCTCTTGGTGGGTGATGAAGGAGACTCCTGTGGGAGTTCAGTACATGTGGGAAGTATCCACTTTAGTTTCTGCATAGAAAACCATCAGCACATGTGTATTGCTAAATACTATGGCATCCTGTCTATTAAGGTGGCTTCTGACTGGGTCTGTTCCTCTGGGGAGCGTGGAAGGAAGCTTCCTCAGCCGTGTTGGCTCTGCTGAGTAGCTGGAGGGTCAAATGCATTCTGCAGCTGTAGAGCCTCAGGTGCTTTTCTTGGCATTTCCCCACTTCTCTTCAGTTGATCTAGTTTTAACCCTCTGTAGAGGAAGTAGAGTCTAATACTTGGGCACAAGAATTGTCCTGGTGTTGTCAAAATCTAGATTTCACGGCTTGATGCTGTTACCGAAGCACTGTACTAGCAGGTTGAGAATCCTGGACCACAGTGCCAAAGTTTGCTTTTGGATTTTTCTACCTTATTCCCTGCTCTCAATCCTCCCCCTTTCCAGGCCACTCAGAGTTAGGTGTCAATTTTTTTTCCCCTTCCTCATGGTTACCCTGACCTGCAAATTCCCCAGAGACAGGTGGAAAGATGAGGGAGGAACGTGGAAATGGGTCTCTGTTTTTATCAAGGTGTCAGTGCTCTGCTCTTTAAATGTGGTGGCTGAGAGATGACAGTTCAGCCACAGCATTGTCCCTCTGCCAGCCCACCTCTCATCTTCCATCTTACCTTCCCTTCCAGGTCTTCCTCCACGAGGCCACCGTGCGCCTGATGGCAGGTGCCAGCCCTACCCGCACCCACCAGCTGCTGGAGCACAGCTTGAGGAGGCGCACACCCCAGAGCAGCAAACAAGGTCAGCCCTCGGGCCCAGGCAGTGACCCACTGCATGTGGGACTGGGAGGGGGCAGTGTTTGGGCAAGGTGTGGGGGCATAGATACAACCTGCAGTGTCTTCTGCTGTGTCAGGATAATGAGCTGCCATCCGTCTGTGGCTCAAGGCAATGCTTCTGCCGTCTTCTCTAAAAGCCAGCTAACATGATTTGCGAGCCCTGGGCTGCAGGTGTCAGCGAACAGACTGGAAAACATTTGCCTTCATGAAGCTACAAGTGCACAAAACTTGGCAGTCTGGGGTTTGGAGTGGTCAGTGCAAAAGGCAGAAGCTGGGGATTCTAAAGGGAAGAGTCAAAAGATGAAGGATGTAAGGGAAGGGGAACCATGCATGCCAATGTTGGGATGAGCCCTAGGAAGTGAACTGAAAGAAACTGCCTCTGTAGAAGAGAGGATTTACAGTTCCTACCTGACTCTAGCTTAAGACTGTTCTCCTCTGCTAGCCTAAAGGCCCTCAGGGTGCCCCCTGCTCTTGGCTCAGCCAGGGGATGCCAGCCAGAGAAGCCTGTGCTCGGTGGTGGCAGTTGAGGGCCTGTGTGGTGGGGTTTTCTCATGCAGGTGGTAGCTCTGAGTTTTCTCTCTTCACTGTTTGTCCATAGGGGAACTGGACACGTTGCCAGGCCAAAGGGAGCGAGCCACGGCCATCCTGTTGGCCTGTCGCCATCTCCCCCTCTCCTTCCTGTCCTCGCCAGGCCAGCGAGCAGTGCTGCTGGCCGAGGCTGCCCGCACCCTGGAGAAAGTGGGGGACAAGCGCTCCTGCAATGACTGCCAGCAGATGATCGTCAAGCTCAGCGGGGGCACAGCCATCGCTGCCTCCTAACGCCGGCATTGGTTCCCTTTGTGCAAAGACAGCCTGGTTGAGCATCAGCCTGGACTTCCCTTCTGGACCTTAGAAAAAGTGCTAGGTTAGGGCTGTGCTGGTGGGATCAGGATGGGGTGGGAGAGGGAGGGAAGGGTTTTGGGTTTTTTTCTAAACTTGCCCCAGGTTTAGCTTTACTAGCTTCCTTGCTTGTTCTCAGGCACTGCAGCAGGATTCTGTCTAATTGTGGTTTTTGTCACTATGCCTGGGGCTGTTGAGAAGTGCTGCCCCAACATAAATCACCTGTCCCTGCTTGGGACAGAAGCCCACAAGCCCACGGCATAGAGAAGTGGCACATCCCGTGTCTGTCCTCAGGGGTATTTTGTTCCCTTTCCAAACACCTCTGCAGAAAGGAAATCTCTGGGGAGGGCAGAGGATCTGTTCAAGCCTTGTTCCTTGGGGCTGCTGGGGCCTAAGGCTGTTTCCAAAAGAGAGAGAAAGGCTATCCTTGAGTTGTGTGTCAGGAAACTGAAGCCCCCTAGACCCAACTTAACCTAGGTGCTCTGGGAGTATCGCTTGGGGCCAGTACTGCCTGGAAAATTTCTCTACAGTTTTTATACAAGTTTTTTAATAGGAATGTTTGTGGCTTTACAAAAACAAGGGGAACAATGCAGCAGATTTCCCTTCCCTTCTGCTTCATGCGTCTTTTCCTGTGATAGCTGCCTCCAGTTTTCAGCAGGGGGTGGGTTTGTGGCAGACTGCAACAAGCAGAGCCTGGTAGACCTTGGCATCCCTGGTCATCTGGTGCTGGGTGGCAGCAGAGGTGGGCATGCTGTGCCCTGCACGTAGCACGAAGGGTGAATGCTTCTCTGGTGCCTTTTCGTTGATGCAGAAACTATTTTTAGAAACAGGTTTTTTTATGTTACTCAACTCCCAGTCCCAGAACTTGTCTTCAGGTGTTTCTCCTTGCCTTTTCTAACTGCTCCACAGCTCAAATCCTACAGGATTTAGGAGGCCATGGTTTAGGTTACAAGTCTCCCATCTTTGTTGCCGTTGCTATTCCAAGCAGTTTGACTTGCAGGTGTTGAATTGCCTGTGACTTTCCAGGAGTAGGAGGTGGATTTGGGACAGGGAGAGAACGGTTCGCCCTCTTTCTCTCTGCCTTTCCTGTTGCATCTCTCTGAAGAAGTGCAGAGTGGTTGCCCTCTCACATGTGCATATGTGGAAACCAGCCTTTGGCAAGTGGGCATTGCTGTTCCTCCATGTGTACGGCCGGTATGTTCTCCATGCTGGCAGCTCGAAGCATTTAGATACAGGCAGCCATCCAAACCCATCCTGTCTCAATCAAGCCTGTACTGCCCAGCTCCTTCAAACTTGGACTGTTTTGTGAGAAGCTTTATATTTATCCAGCTCTTGCAGAGAGGTGTGAGCTCCTTCAGAATGAGAAGAGAAAGACAGGTGCTTGCGGTTTCCCTTTGCACAGGGTATTTTGGCATCTGGGTGGGCCATTTCATGTGCTGCAGTAATTGAACACAGATAATGCTAGTCCTGGCGTTGCCCAGCTTCAAGGAGATGGAAACTGGGGCCAGGAGAAACTTGTCTCCCAGCCTGTTCCCAGTGAGTGTGGTCTGTAGCTGTGGACAAAAGCGTGGGGACCAGAAGGTGTTTGCCTCCCTCCCCCACTTGATTTGGTGAATAGCTGGTGGACACTCAGCTGCAATAGCCGGTACTGTCCTACTGGCTGGGGTGTCCCTTGCTTCCTGGAGTCGGTGGTTGGAGGTGGAGCTTATTGTTTGAGGGGAAGAGGTTGCTCTCAAGAGTATCTGATCAGTGTAGGGGAAGCTCTGGTGGCGGCAACTTAAGCTTTGAGCAGATACTCTTAAGTGTGCAAAGCAGCTCTTGATTTGTACACATTTTGATTGCTCATTGCCAAGTTCATGAGCTTATCAATGATCCTGTTTTTGGGGGTAGATTGCCTCTTCCTGATTTTTTTTCCTCTTCTGCGGCTCTCATGCTGTCTTCCTTATCACGGAGTATTTTTCTTAAAATACAGAAACTCCTTGCCTGTGGCAACCTAAGTTACCTTGCATTTCTCCAGGTCTGCGTGCAGCACATGGGCAGTTCTGTGCTTTAGTAAAATGGGAGGTAAGGCTTTGGGAAAGCAGGGATGCTGAGGTTTCACGTTGTCACTAATGGTAGTCTGAGCCCTGGGGGCTGGGCCGCAGGGAGTACTGGCTGGGCCAGGAGCTGGGAGAAGCTGTTGGGCTGAAACCCAGGTACTGAATAACATGAAGCACCAAGGGTCCCAGCATGGCTGGTATGTCTCTGCCCCCTCCAGAGTGAGGTATCTTTGCCCTGTTTTTTTCTACACAGTTCAAAAACTTGCTGTCCATCTGTCCCTACAACTTTTTTTATATGTGTGTGTATATACTGTAACTTTTTAGTTTGTGGGTGGGAGGAAATTGTTTTATGGATTATGTGAAGAAAGTCTATTTATCCACATGGAGTTCAGAGTAGGGATGCTTTGTGATATGAGATGCAACTGGTGGTGGGGAAGTTGCCCAGGGAACATATCTACTGTCTGAAAACCCTGTTCCAGGGCTTCTGAGCATCTGTTACCTAATAAAGATGAATGTTACCACCACCTCCCACCTGCCCTCTTTCTCTTGGCTCTGTTCATCCCACCCAGCAGCTGCTCTTAAGCAGAGGTGAGCTTGAAAAGTCCTTTAGAGACATAAAACCTCACAGGCACCTTGTGAATCTGTCAGTCCTTTGTCCGGATGACCTAGAGAACAGAACTGTACCGTTTGCCATCAAAGTCCCTTGGAGGAGCAAGTGTGGTGTCTCCATGCTCTTCTGGAAGCAGCTCAAGAGCATGATGGCTCGAGCAGAGCCAAGCAAGGTGGAGCTGGGCCAGAAGCTTGCAATTTTAGGAGCTTCTTTAGCAGAGGAAGGCTGTTACCTGACCTTGCTTTAGAACAATGTCCTTTCGCTCCATCTCTTTGTTTCTCTGCTCCCCCTGGTAAAACTCTGTCAGAACCATTAAACTTCAGACAGAAGAGTTTGGTTTTTGTGCAGCTGCTTGAAGGGTTTTGCAGTTGGCCCTGTAGGCTGTGTTCCCACTATGTCCCCCATTGAGGGGGGTTCCCCAGGCCCTCTGGGGGAGTGGGCTTTGCGCCCTGCTGCCCCGGGGGAAGGTTTTGTGAGCAGTGTTAAGTTCCCCAACCAATTCATGCCAAGGCCAGACAGTTTAATGTGTTATTTATTGACAAGGTGGAGGCTGGGGCAGTGGGGAAGGGAGGAGGCTGGGGCGGGAAGGGGCTGCTCGGGCTGTGCTGGCAGCATGGGGGCGGTGCTTTGAGTCAATTGCTGTTCCCCGCACCTCGTCAGAGGAGCCAGGTGGGAGTGCCTGGCCCCAGCAGGATCTGTTTCCAGTCTGTCCAGCATTGGCCCCCAGCCCCTGAGCAGGGTACGGCTCGGCCAGTGTGTCCCCGGCTCAGCCTCTTCAGGACGTGGGCTAAGAACGCCTGAAGACTTGTCCGGATGAGTCCCCAAGTGCCTCCTCGATGCTGAAGCACAGCAGCTGGAAATGCGGGCAGCGCATCCCGCTCCGGCCAGCGCTGCAGTTTGTGTAAGTCCTGTGATGCTCTCCTCCGGTGGGCTGTCCCCGATGGCAGCGACTCCTGCGTGAGGGGCAGCCCCAGTCCCCCATGGCACGGCCGTCAGACGGTGACCTCGGTCTTGCTGTTGGTGGCGAGGTGCCGGGAGTGCTGCCCGTACAGCGAGGTGGAGGGGCCGAAGGCCTCGGGAGGCCCCTCAGGGCGCAGGGTGGCCAGGCCCGGCCGGCGGGGGCCGCGGTGGGGGGCCCCCTCCCAGCCCCCCGGGAAGGCCAGACCCCCTGGTACCTTGGGGCCCTTGGGCTTGGGCAGGGGGCAGCCCTCGGCCAGCACCGGGCTCTCAGCTGGGAAGGTCAGTGTGCTGGCGGGGGGTGGCTCCAGGCCCCCGAACCGCCGGTAGAAGTCCTCTGTGGCGCTCTCTGTGGGGACAGGTGTGCGCTGTCATCCCTCCAGGGACACCCCTTTCTGCTGCCACGGGGGGACCAGGGAGGGTGCAGTGGTGGAGATGGCTGGGATGGAGCTGTAGGAGGGATTCTGGGTGCTGGGGGATATTGGCAATGAACTGGCTGGGCAGTGCAGTTGTGTCCATGTGGATCCTGAACCCTGATGGGGTGGGCAGTGCTTCAGGTCTGTGTGGGATCCTGGGTGCTGGTTGACTGGGAAGCACAGTGGATCTGAGTGGGACCCTGGGCACAGACTGGCTGGGCAGCACAGCTGGCTGGTGGAGTGGTGAAGGAGCTGCAGAGTTTCTGCTCTGAGCAGAACATTGGGAACCAGGAATATTGGGAAATTGGGATGCTTGTCCTGCCTATGCCCCTTTTGTGAGCCCCTTGCCCCTCCTTACTTGGTTTCTCGGGTCAACAGGGTGCATGCCCCTAGCCACCATCCCATCCCACAGAGCAGCAGCACTCACCTCCAACCTTGAGGGTGGTGTAGGAAGTGTAGTCCGGGGCTGAGAGGGCCAAGCTGCTGGCCAGCGGCAGGCGCTTGCCATGGCTGTGCGGCCGCCCCAGTGAGGGGGCAATGGCCACCGCGTTGTTCAAAGGTGGCTTGTCTGAAGAGGCAGAGACAGATGGGGGCTCAGCCATAGGCTGCACCCTCCCACTGCCTTTATTCACTCAAGGGAACTTTTTTTCCCCCCACCACATCAGTGCCTTACCTGTGCTGTTTCTGGGGGGCCCCCGGGCCAGCCCCTCACTCAGTGGGACCTGCACACCCCCCATGAGGCTGTCCATGTTCTCAGAGGGGCTGTGGCCTGGCTGCTTCAGCAGATCTGTCAGTGTCCTGGAGAGGGGGTGGAGGGCTGTTAGAACAATATCCTGCTCCCCTGGGACCCCCAATTTGTCCCAGCCCTGAACTCCACTCTGAAGGCAGAGCTAGGCAGCCTGGGGCTAGGAAAGAGCCACTGGGAGCAGTGCACCCAGAGTGCCCCCAGGCTTTTGCCACCTGGGATAACAAGTCTAACAGCTAATTGGGATCTGGCTGGGGCTGAGCCCTCCAGTGCCAGGAGCATCAGTGGGTAAAAGTAGTGAGGGAGATGCATGGCTTGGAGCAGGCTGCAAGGGTATGATGAACTGAGGCAGAAGAAACTGATCTGATGGAAGCTGGAGCAACATCTCTGTGATGCTCTCCTGGAGCAAGAGCATGGTGGAACAGGGGAGAGGCAGCAACACCTCCACTCAAGTGCCTTCAAAACAGAGAAGACCCCAAGGAAGGGATTAGAGCGGCCACTTGTGCCCCTTTGGGGAAGGAAATAAACTAGTGGCAGCCTCTGGCGCAGGCGCTGTCTGTGCATAACACCCTTCTTGTAAGTAACAGCATTAAACATTAAACACCATTACATAAGATAGAGCCCTATTTCGTTTAACATTCATGGACAGAGATTCTGCAGTCCCACCACAGTGCGCTGGCAATGCCAGAGTGGGGCACAGCGGCAATGCTGGAGAAGGGCGCACTGGCAGTGCCAGAGTGGGATCACAATGGCAGTGTCAGAGCAGGGCATGCCAGCAATGCTGGAGCAAGGTACACCAATGCTGGTGGTGTCAGAGGAGGGTACAACAGCAGTGACAGAGGGACCACGTTGGCAGTGCTGGAGCAGGACCTAGCCATGTGCCACTGCAGCCTTTGGCAGCAAGTCCCAGAACAGGATGGGATGCTCCTGCTGGCACTGGGCTTTGTGATGAGAAGACACACCATTCCCCCTGCAGAGGCCATGACTGCAAGAGTGCAGGGGTGTCCACTCAGGGCTTTTTTTGGCTCGCTAATCCCCAGCTCACTGTCAGCATACCTTGCGCCTCAAAGGCTCTGGCTGGCTCACAGACACACACCGTGAGCTGATGGTTAGCAAGTGGTTGGACAATAAAACAGCAGATTAAACTCAACATGCATAAATGCAAATTGGAGAGGAAGGGGGGAATAATCCTGACTTGATAGATGTGTCAGCTCACGGCACCAGGGTGCTCAAAAACCTAGCGAACGGGATGCTCGGAATTTCCAGGAAAAGTAGTGAGAACAAGGAAGAAAGCAATGGATTGTTCCTGGGGGATGCTTATGCTTGTGAGGACCTGAGGGAGCCTTTTCCTCCCAGTTTGGAATCAGTCAACATCACAGGGCAGGGGCAAGAGCACAGCTACAAGGAAAGGTCACTTGCCCTGTGGGTTAATTTCACATCATTCTTGGGAAGCTTTGTGTAGCAATCCCTCTGGGGTCACTTAATCTCCAGATGGGCCAAGAGAGCCCTGATAGAGCTGAAGAAATTGAAACAAGCAAGAAACAAGCCCTGGCAGCTGAGCAGCTGGAAGGCAGCTTGGCAGAAAAGGGCTTGGGGTTCCTGGTGGACACCAAGTTGACCATGAGCCAGCAGAGTGCCCCTGGGACAAAAGCGCTGAATGGTTTCCTGGTCCGCATTAGGCAAAGTGTTGCCAGCAGGTCGGAGGAAGGCAATCCTTCCTCTCTGCTCGGCAGTCGTAAGGCCACACCTCTGGCCTGCTGGCTCCAGCTCAATACAGGAGAAGCATGGATGTACGGGAGAGAGTCCAGGGGAGGGCCACGAAGATGGGACTGGATCATTTTTTATATGAGGAGAAGCTGAGAGAGCTGAGACTGTTCAGCCTGGAGAAGTGAAGGTTTTGGGGGATCTTATCAATGTATGTGAGTATCTGAAGGGAGGTGCAACAAGGACAGTGTCAAGCTAACAAGAGGTGACAGGTGCAAACAGAAACAGGAAATACTGTTCAAACAGAAAAAAAAAAACTTTTTTTTTCCCCTGCAGAAGTTAAATGCTTGACCTGGCTCCCTCGGGAGACTGTGGCATCTCCATGCTGCAGCTATTCAAAACCTGCACCTTCCCAGGAACCTTCCTGCAACAGACTGACCCAACCAGGGTTCAGGCCGTGGATGCTGCAGTCAGAGAATCTCTGGGCACAAGCCTAGGCAGGCAGTGGGCTGTGCCTAGGCAGGGCAGGGGGAGGCAAGTCCTCCGAGGCCATGGGTGTGGGCTGTCAACTCAGGGAGCTGCCGCCCTGTCAACTCCCACCTTCCCTGGGGTGCACTGCTCACCAGCCCCTCCCCACTGGACACTGCCTGCTCTTGCCTGCCCCCGGGGCCAGCGCTCAAACAGGCTTGTTTCAACAGGAAGTTCGATGCGATTTGACCTATTTTTTAAATTATTTTTTCTTTTCCTCGGGTCTATTTATGAAGCTTGAGCAATCCTTTATCTATGACTTCTCTCCACATAAATCCGTCAATGCTCTTTCTCATAAATGTGCCCTCCGTGCTGACTGCTCGGGGCGTGTGGACAATAACAATTAACAATAACTGCTCAAGCAGCAATTAATGAGCTGTTTTGCTAAGGTGAGAAGCACACACGAATCCCCAGCAACAACACTTGGATTCATCCTGCCCTTGCACCACAAGTAGTGCCACTGGCCAGGGCTGCCAGTACGGCTCTCAGGGACTGCAACCCTTCCCTGGCTCATCCCCAGGTAATGCAGTGCAGGAAAAGTGAACATGGAGGGTGACACTATGGAGGAGCTGTGGTCTCACTGAACATCACCTTGGGGGTTTTGAGCCTCAGTCTGCTCCTGTGGCTGGGGGGCTTGAGGAAGGTCAAGCCACATGTCCCTAGGTCACCTGGTAGTCTGCAGCACCAAGATGGATCTGGAGTGCAGAAGGAGGAAGGGAACAGAGAGCAGATGTAGCTTTAGACCTGCACTGCTCATTTGCAAAAAGTCCTGATGAATGGAACCGCTGAGGCCTCCATCCACACTCTGTCCATGGATACAGAGAGAACATGAGGCCATGTGTGAGGGTGGCTTGCCACCCAGCTTGCCTGAGTGTCAGCTGGGTGGGCATGCAGCTACCTCCATGGCAAGCCTAGTTTTGCTTAAGGGTGTGACAAAGATGCCCCAAATCAGCCTATTGCAAGACCTGAGACGAAGCACAAAGGCAGATCCAGAAGCAATAATGATGGAGGCCAAGAGATCTTCACAGCAGAAGCCATGCATGAAGCACTCATTGCTCCTGATCCATCCCCAGGGGATGTGCTTGTGTGGGAGCAGGATGCTGACCTGGCATGGCAGCTCAGCCCAGAGCCTGACTCAGTATCGGGAAGCCCAGGCCGCATACCTGGCCCAGCAGGAGAGAGTATGCAAGTCCTGGCAAGGGGACAGGGAACAATGGGGGGAGACAGGAGCACAGCCTCCAGGAGAGAGGAGAGATAATGGACCGATGAGGTGAAGTGACATTGCCATGAGCTGAACCCTTGGTGGGGACACAGAAGGTGGCAGCCACTGGATGAGTGGGGTGATGAGGTTTGGAGCAGAGGTGCAGCATTGCAGGAGGCACAGAGCACACTGCAGCCACAGGTGAACATCCCAACTGCTCATACCACCTCTGCATGCAGTGAGAGCCTCATCTTCACCTCCCAAGGGAGACATTTCCCACAGCTTATAGCATGTCTGCTCAGGGCAGAGGTGCCCATCCATGCAACTGAGCAACACAGGCACTGTGGAACACCTGCCCAGTGGGGCTGGTACACTCAGGGATGCTCAGGAAGGTGTGGGGTTATCAAGGTGTCTTTGCAAAATTGAGTTGCAGTGGTGGGTATTGGAGTTCGGGCAAAGTGGAAATGAGCATCCCCAAACATTACATTCAGTTTAGGGACAGATCTCCAGGTCTCGCTCCCTACTGGAGCTGGATCCTCTTTTGTCCCCCAGAGAGCTAGGGCAGCATGTGATAGCACACCATGCTGCCTGCAAACACGTTTTTTAGGTCTTCACCATGACCTGCTACCATGGACATCAACTGCAGGTGTGGCCCTGTTGAGCATTGCCAGAGAAACACTCAGCACAGCTGGAGGTGCAGTGGGGCCAAATTTGGGGACCCCAGATAGCACGGGAAGACCCAGAGAGTGAAAAGCCAGAGTTGAGCACTCACCTACTGCAGCTGCCTGGGCACCTGCTCCTAATAGGTGTTTTGCCCTTCTCCAGAATCCCCCCTACTCCCTAGGAGGCTGCTCCTTGCCCAGTTCTTCCCACAGGGTTGTTCACACCAGCTGTAAGTTTGCAATTCCCACCCAGGAAGTTTTCTGGGAGAGGTCCGAGGCACGTGCTTGCTCTCAATGTAATGGGCACAGACAGATCCAGGAGGCCCCCAAGGACCCAACGTCCTCGGAGATCCGGGGACTGAATAAAAACACAGGCAGGTGTTCCTGACTCAACGCGGGGCTTGGCCAGGCTAAGCAAGTGATGGGGACAGATGCCAAGCATGAGCCGAGCAGGAAGGAGAGGGGATTGCAGGAGCTGCCATAAGGCCCTGCAGCAGGAAGGCGGATGAGGACGGGAGGACAAACCAGGTAGCTGCAATCACTTGAGCACCCACTTCCCTGGGTGAACCAGCAGCCAAATCCATAAGGAGACGAAGACATATTGGAGATGGCCAAGGTATGGAAGTATCAGGACAAGCTAGGCTCAGACTCAGGTGTGTCCATCAGAGGGGAGCTGATGGACTTTTTGCATCTGGTCGCTCTTCTTGGGTTTGGACCAGGACCAGAACCATGACAAACAACATCTGGAGGTGCAGACGTGGTTGACCCTACCCCCCATGTGAGAAACCTGCAAGCAGCAGCGGTAGGAGCTGTCCAGGGCAGCACAAAGTGCTCCCCAGGAGCGGAAAAACCCTGGCGGGAGGGAGGGACAGGAATGGAAATCAAGACAACTGTGCAACAGGGAGCTGGCCCAAGGCCATGATGCGGTGCCCAAGGAGCAAATAAGAAGCTCCTACCTGAGGCGCCAGAAGAGAGGCAAGGTGGCACTGCCCATGCCTTGGACCATGCGTGGGTACAGTGGCAAGCCAGGTAGAAATAACCCTGCTGTATCAGAAGCACCAAGACGAAGCATATTCCCCCAGCTGCCCAGGCACTGTGGAATGGACGTGACAGCATTCCTTTTTGGATGCTGATGCCTTGTACCCAGCCTTTGGCACTGCCTCCATTGGCCCGGCACCCAGGAAGTCGTGTCAGCCTGGTGTCTTGCCTGGTTCCTGGGGCTCTGCACCTGATGCACCACTCCTGCCCTGCCACAGCTTTCCAGTCACCATCCCTGTGGAACCAGAGCTGCTCACAATTTGCACAGAAGGACACAGGGCACAGAAGAGGGCAAGACTTCTCCTAACTTCTGCTGTGATGGAGGTGCCCTTTCTGATTTTGTCCCTCAAAGGTGGATGAGAAAAACTCGTCTTCTCCCAGTCTGTATGCTAGTGCCCAAAAGATATGTGGCTTTATGCAGAACAGGCACCTATCTCTCCAAACTCAGGGGGAAAATTCAGGCTTGCATGAGTTTAGAGGGAGGGGGAACCAGGGGAAACACATGGCTCCAGCAGCGCAGAATTGAGGCTACCCAGCCCCTGGGTGAAAAACAGCCCCTGGTGAGTGGCAGCAGTCCCACCAGCATCTGGTGGCGGGAGAAGGCAATACCCAGTGGCAGGGGATGAGGACATGGGTCTGGGTGTCCCAGAGTCTGACACCTCCCCGAGCACAGTATCTCCTTCCCAGGGGGTGGGGGAGATGACCAAAAAAAGATGCGGCGGCAGGCAAGTAGAAGGGGATCGGGAAGCTGGCAGAGGCCGTATTGATCCTGTCAAGGTGCCAGCACTTCTTCAGGCAGCACAGGGGGAGGCGTGGGCACATAGCAGCACACAGCCAGGCTCCCTGCCAAGGTGGGGGCACAGCATGGATCCCCCCAAAACTGCCTCTTGTGTCTCAGGAGGGTCCTGTGACCCCTCCTCCAACCAAGGGGGATCAGCCTCTGCTCCCCTGGGTGGATTCAAAAAGTAGGATGGGTCTGGATTTGGGGTGCAGCACCCAGTGGCTGCATAAGTCCCAAATGGACAGGGGAAAAAGGGTGATCCAGGGGAAGGAGAGTGTGTTGGTGCTGGGGGTTGCAATCAGGACAGTTGCCTGATCATCCCTATGAAATAATTTCCATCAGCCCTGCTTTTCCTTTTTTAAAAGCTAAAATTCCTTAACAAAATGTCATGAAAATGGATTTCTCTCCAGGCTTGATGTCCTCACCGGGAAGATGCAAAGTAGAGCCCCAAAATGGGGAGAGAAGCATGTATTGGCAGCAGGAGGGAGAGGGGAAGATGCAGTGACAGCCACAGCACCAGCACAGGAGTTGGGGGAGAGGCAGAGGGTCTCCAGTGCCTAAGTATGTCTGACACCTTGACCTTCCCCCTGCCAGCCCTGTGCTCAGCCCCAGGGTGGGCTGAAAAGCAGGGGTTGGAGCCACAGGGCATGGATTCCAGGAAGAAGCTGCCCAACTTTCCACTGGAGGGTGTGCCCCAGGGGGTATAAGAGTGTGGCCGCCCCCTGCATGGGTGTCCTAGCGCACAGAGCAGACACCAGAGCACACGCGTGCATGCACATACATGTGTGTGTGCACACATGCACACAGAGTTGGCACAGCAGCCATGGTGGAACTGTCATTGCCACCTCGTCTCCCCCAGCGCTGCAAGCAAGGCTGAGATCAAGAGGACTGCAGTCCAGACCCGGTCTCACCTTCCTAGGGCGTTGGGAATCACACATTTGTTGTGGGGGGGAGGTCACATCCTATAGCTCACATGTCACCCACCCCACTGTCTGGTGGATTGGCACTCCTGAGCCAGGGACATGCCTCCTCAAGAGACAGAGCAGGTCATTTTGAGAGGAGATGGGCGTACAACCACCCCTTCTCGTGGAGGCTGTCCTGGCTGCCAGCCCTCCCTACCAGGTTAGTAGGCTACAGCCAACCCACCCCCTGGTGTTTCAGCATGCTGGACAGGGATTTTAGGGATCACCTCACCCTCTTGGCAGTCCCAAGGTGAAGCCAGGGTTCAGTCTACGCAATCGGCTAGGAACATGAGCTGCCACCCTTGGGAAGATGAAGCAGGAAAAGTGGGGGACTGGACCCCTTTACCTGGAGACGGTCATCTCTGTCTGGGGACCCTGTGCCTTCTCCAGGCCCAGCTTGGTGAAGATGCCCACCAGCACCATGATGGCCACCACACCGCAGATGATGTAGACGATCATGTTGGTCTTGTCACGAGTGGGGTCCTCGGGGGTCTCGTCCACACGGGCAGGCGGCTGGCCCGTGTTGACCCAGTTGGGGGTGTCGTAGTTGGAGCAGCCACTCTGGTCCAGCCGCCCGGGCTTGAACTGGCAGCAGAAGCGGTACCCGCAGGTCCCGCAGCAGTACTGGTAGATGCCGGCATTGCAGTTGAACGGCGGGTCCCACTGCCCCATCACGTCGTAGTACCCGCGGCAGCGGTCCCCCCCCGGTGGTGCCGCTCCGGTGGGCGCGGGGACCGTGGTCTCCGGCGGCGGAGCCTGGCTGCTGTTCCCGCTCTCCCCGGGCCCCCCGGTGCTGGGCTCGCCGCTCCACACCCGGCCCGGCTCCAGCAGCACCAGGCAGCAGATACCCACGACGTAGCTCGGCTCCATGCGCCCGCGGCTCCGGGGGGCCATCTGGGCGAGGAGACGAGTTAGAGCCGCTCGCCCAGGACCGGCCGCATGGCCGCCGAAGAGTCCCGATGGTGGAGAAACGGGCTGGGGAGAAGGGGGGCGTAACGGAGGGAAGGCAAAAAAGGGAGGAAAAAAAGAAGTGGGTGAAAAATAAAAGTGCGAGGGGACGTACCCTCTCCCCGTTTCTCTCCAGATCGGCCGACAGGCAGAGATTCAGAGCAGGGGGCGAGGCGGGCGGCATGAGAGAGCCGCCGCCTCCCGCCGGCCGGGGAGAGGACGCGGCGGCGGGCGGCGGGAGCGGGCGGGCGGGTCGGGCGCCGGCGGCCGCCCCATCCCCGCGCCTCTGCCCGCGCCTCCCGGCACCGCGCTCCGCCGAGGAGACAGCGAGGAGAGAGAATGGAAAAGCAGCAAAAGCCCTTCGCACCAGGGCGGGAGGAGCAGCAGCAGGAGGAGGAGGAGTGCGGGGGAGAGGGGGAGGGAGCCGGCGCGGCCAGCGAGGCGCAGGGGGCTCGGCTCCCCCGTCGCCTGACAGCCTCCCGAGGAAACCGGAGAAGGTCCTTCACCGAGTCCTCTGCCAGGCTCCCCGCCGCCGCCGGGCGGCAAGACACCCGCCCTCCCCGTCGGGCAGCCGCCGCGGGCGGCCGGACACGCGTGGCACCAGTCCCGCGCTGCCCGCCTGCCCCCGAACACCACCAAGCCCCGCCGCGGCACCCCCACTCGCCCGGACGGGAGCTGCGGGGCTGCAGGCGGGCACTTAGTGGTACAGGAGAGATGTAATCTGGGGGGACAAAGCCCCCGGGGGTGGTGGGGTGCCCTTCTGCAGTCTCTCAGCCAGGGAACACTTAGGGAAGGGGGGAGAGCAACAGTCCCAGATCCTTGTGAACATCAGAGCATCCTCCAAGGGGAGCTGTCGACGAGGGGCTGTAGGATGAGCAAAGTGGGGCGCTACTGGGGCACCCCTAGCAAGGCATCCTCCACAGAGTCGGGATGATTTTCAACCAGCCTCTGGCTAGCCATGTGTTTGGACTTTGAAGTTCAGACTCTCTGGGGAATGTGCATCCACTGTTCTGGTCCCAGGCTGATGCCACCCAAAAAGGTGGTATTCATCCTCACTGCCAGCTCCTCTTCCCAGAAAGGCACGATTTGCCTTTCCGGCTCTGGAGCCATTGTGATAAGAGCAGGGTAGGGCAAACTGAGGGGCTGTTGGGCCCCTTGCCCAGCACTAACACATTGCACAGCCTGTAACAAGGGCTGGGGTGAGGGGCAGTGACATATGGGAGCTGAGGCTGCAGCCTCATCACCTCCAGACAGACCTAAATCCTGTAGCAGGGAAGGTCAACAAATCTGGCATCACCACTGTGTTTTTGGGCATCTATTCCCTCCATGCTCTGTGAGAGAGAGGATGAATAATGCGTTGTTTTGTCTTGCCTGGTTTGTACTCTAACCTGGAGGATGTGGCTGCCCTTGGGCTGCATAGTACTGGCACAGGAGACCCCAACCCCGGGCAAGTGGTGATATAAAAAGACATTATAATGATGAAGGTGGGATTAAACAGGTCCTGGAGGCTTATCTCCCTCAGGCCAACACTGAAGTCCCATGGACCAGCCTGTCCTCAGGAGCCATGCCTTACCTGCCACACCACAGGGGGCAGACTGAGGGTCCCACATGGGATGAAACACTCCATCATCATCCTGCCTGTGCATCATGGCAATCCGATATTTCAGGCTGGAGCTTTGCACAAAAAGCTTCCCACCCCATTGAGGGTGAAGCACTCGTGTGTTTTTCTGGGGGATGGATTTAGAGGATAAAATATCCTTTCCCTATTCACCAAGCCTGAGCCCTCCAGGCCCCCGGTTGCTTCCCATCTGGAGTCTGGCAAAAGTCAAAGACATTGAAAGCATGGATGAGGAGAGCAGCTGGAGCCCGGGACGTGTCCATCGGTCCCAAGTGCCTCAACCTAATAGAGATCCATTAGGTAAGGTAGCTTGTAGCCTCCAGAGCTTCCTGAAAGATATAAAAATCTAGTGAGGCGGAAAAGGCACACTTTCCCTGCATCTCGGAGGGCTCTCTGATGAAAGGCCCCATCGTCTGGAAGTTGCAGACATGGGGGTCGTTACCACTAATAGCCGAAAGCAGCATTGGCCTTGAGAGAATCTGCACAAGCAAAGTTTGCGGCTGCCCAGGTAACGCCAGCAATCGTTTCCCAGGCACCGGCTGATCGCTCCCGACGTGTGTGCGAGCACAGTCGCCCCGGGGGCCCGGAGAGTTTAACAGACTGTTAACAGGCAGAGCGAAAAACTGGCCAAAATCGGGGAGTTTGATGGAAAATGGTTGCCTGGCATGACCTGGGAAAGCGGGAACGGTTTTAAGGCAGGGGGAGGGTGTTTACTGAGTGTGAAGCAGCCGATTTAAAGGGTCTCTGGGAGCGAGAAGGAGGGAGGAAGAGCCGCTCGCAGGCGTTATCTGCGTGCATCAGCCCAAAAGGAAACCAAAGCCAAGGGCACGGTTCGGAGGAGCGTCCGCCCGGCACGTCCCCGGCGCGCAGGGCCGGCCGGGGCTGGCTCCGTGCAGTGCTGGCACCAGGGGCTGCAGCTCGCAGCCCCGCTGAGCCGTCAGCTCATCTTTGTCAAATAAGTGACCCAGCCTCTGGCTGCATCCCCAAAGGGAGGGGGTTGTGAGAGGGAAATCCTGTAGCTCGGCACCTACACTCTCACATCACTGGGAAGCAGCGGCAGGACCCGCAGGAAAATTCAGGTCAGCAGGGACCTCCGGAGAAAAAGCAAATAACATGCTTGCAACATCCACTGACAATTCTAGGGAAGGGGATTTGGGAGAAGAGCTCCGTTAGTCTTTGACCACCAGCCTTGGAGGATGTCACAGAAATATTCCCTGTAGTGACAATGCCACCCGGACTACAGAAGGGTGTCTCTGCGCCTGCAGAAATAGGATATTCGGGCCGCTCAACACCGAGCGGGGAGGGATGCGCCGAGCACTGACACTGTAAACAGATTGTTTCTGGCAGGGCACAGTGATCTGGAGAAGATCCTCTCTGTCACAGCCAGAGAGCCCGACAGACCCAGATCCCCGCTGATCATGGGGGTGCAAGCCTAGCAGAGCTGCCAAGCTCTTGCCCGAGGAACAGGAGGAGGAGGGAGCCATCACCATCATCAGTGTGAAGTAAAGCCCGGGGAGCCTCCCTCAGTGTGGGAGGATTTGGGGTGCAGTCAACTCCTGAGAAAAGCTGGCAGTCGGTGTTTGGAGCCCCAAAGCTACCCAGCCAGGTCCCCCTCCCTGCTACCCAGGGAATCAGAGACACTTTCCCTTCCCGAAAAAGTGATTTTTACCTATGCAAGACTGAGCTGGATGCAGGGCCAAGGGGTGAATGAGGGAAAGGATGCTGCTGTGGGATGAATGCCCCATCTCGAAGGGCTGTGCTGCAATAGGAGGGCTCCAGCACCTCATGTTCGTGTGCTGAGGAGTGCTGCTAGAGTGGGTTTTGCTGTTTGCAAATCAGCAGCTAACACCCGACATCATCATCTAGGAAGAACTGAAGGCGAAGGAAGGCTGTCAGGAAGAGCTTCCAGCATGCGCTGTGACACTGTCCCCTGCCTGGAGGCAGAGGAGAGGCAGAGCTCCTGCCACTATCCCTGGGGGTACCTGGGGCGTGTGCTTCCCCCCACACTTCCCACCATTCCCCAGTATACACAGAGAAATTTGCTTCTCTCTGAAACTTGAGCTACTGATGCTGGTTCTGTTCCAGCCAGGGCTAGAGCTAGGGAAGAGTCTCCCCTTGCCTTTGTCTCTGTGAGGGAAATTTCTTTGGCCATCAGCATCCTGTTTGTAAGTTTTGTGTTTTCTCAGACTCATTGTCTAGGAGTGGGACAAGTAACCCCTGGATTGTGATTAGGGATCCCTGGGGTCAAGTGCTGGGCTAGTGTGCAATAAGATGCTACTCCTCTCCTCACATTATCATAGACTCAATGGATTAGGGAAACCAAAGCAGGTCTTGGATTGCTGGCATTGGAAAACTAAAGCAGGGGAAAGTTAAATGCACTGAGGGAGGTACAGAGATGAGGTGGCTGAGCCCAGAGCAACCACCATCCACCCTATTTCCAACACAATGTGCACAAGGGTTTTATTCTCCTGCCTGTGCTTGATGCTCTGGCTGTAAAAGGGCTGTTAAAGAACAACTGTGCCTCATAACGGCTTATAGAGAATACAGAAGCATATGTGCTTTACCATTACCATCATAACTGCAAACATTCAAAAGTTGAGATTTGCTTCCAGCTTTCAGCTTCCCAAACAACGACTGGATTCGAATCCAAATGACATCCAGAGGAATGAGGAGAAAATCAGCTCAAAGCAAAGGCTTATTTTTAATTTATGTCGCAGTATGGGCAAGCAGGATCTGGGCTGGAATCTCGAGCTCCCTCAGCTGCCAGTGTTAGAGGGCAGCCTCCACATACAGCACAAAGGTCCATGAGCATCAGCTGTGACCCCCAGACCCCCAGGCTGTCTGCATATGGACTTTGCATTTAGGATTAAATTGGGAGGCAATGCTGGTAAATGCTTCCCCTTTGCAGACACTTGGTACCCATCAGCTCGCTAGCCCAGGGGTTTTGCTGGCACAGTCTGGAGGTTGTGTTTGGGATGGCAGAGTCTTTGCAGCCCGTTTACAGTCATCTGAGCTTCAGTGAAGTCAGTGGGACGTTGACCCAAAACTGTCCCCTCACTGGTGCCTACAGGCTGAGCAGGAGCACCCCAGCCTCAAACCTCCTTCTACACTGGGCTTGTGTGGCAGGTCCCTGCTGCTGTCCTGGGTGGAGCCCGAGTATTTTCTCCTTTCCTCTTCAAAGTAAGTTTCTACCAGTTTTTCAAGCATTAAAAAGCCATATAAATACCTGGAAGCAGTAATGCACAGCTCAGCTTACTCAGCAGTGCAGTGGCATCTCTGGCTATGCTCCCTCTCTCCACCCCCTCTGCTCTCACCCCTGACCACCCCTCATGCAGCGCACTGATTCAAACTACAATCATTTAGGGCAAAACACACCCTAAGAGAGAAAGGATGAGAGCAGCCATTGCAATGCAGGGCATCCTTAGGGCTCAGTGTAACAGCTGTGTGTGAAGAGGGTCTGCTGCTGGGAGGATGGGAGGCAGTGGAGCCAGCCCCAGGCTGCTTTAGCCAACTGTGGAGCAATAAAAACCGGACTGTGGCAGCAAAAAGGACCCAGTGTTTCCCCTCCCATGCTTCCCACTCCTGAAGTAGTGGTGGCAGTGAGCTGTTGGGGTTTGCTGGGATAGGGGATTTAGGGTGCCTGCTCCAGCAGCCGAGGCAGGGTCTGCAGGAGGAGGCCATATGGCCGGGAGCAGCGTGCGGCGTGAGCCTCTCCTCGGGAAGGGCGGCCGTGCCAAGCACAGGCTCTGGCACAGGTACCGGCCGGCTGCCAGGTACACTCAGGTGCTGCGGGCGGCTCAGAGCCCGCAGGGCAGCACGGCATGGCCAGCAGGGCAGGATGCCTCTGTGCAAACCAGCTGTCCCTCCTCATCTCCTCATCCCCTGGAAGCAGGAGACGTGAAGGGGCTCATGACCCTCACACAGCACAAGTTTGGGCCAGGTGGATGTAACTGTGCATGTGGTTGTGGCGGGGTGTGACTGTTGATGAAATCTTTGCTTCTACAAGACCAATATTTTGACATGGAAACAGAGGATGACTGGTGGAACATTGGCAGCAGGAGCACATCCATCTCCACCTCTGCTATCTCTTCCCTGTGTGGGGGGATAGGCTCTTCCAGCAGAGACTTGAAGGGGCTCAGCACACTCCTCCTCTCATGATAACTCTTTTCCAGCATAACCTGGCTCCACAAAAGGCTCCCAGTCCACTGGGCTCCTGCACTTTCTTGAGATGCTAAGGGGAGAAAAAGGGACGTGTCCTGAGAAAGATGAGCTTTAAGTAGATACCAGGGAAGGCTTGTGAGCAGAATGGGACACAAAATATCCTTAATTAAAACAATGGAAGGGCAGGGAAGGCCCAGAGAATCAGTTTTGTTTTTCCGATAGAAGAGAACAAGGGTGAGAAGGTACAGAAAACACAGAGGTGTGGATGTGCAATGCCCATGCACCGCCTCTTCACAGAGCAGCGTGCTGCCTTTGGGACCATCACTTTCCTCTGCCTGCCCTTCCACAGGCACTGGTATGTGCCAAGCTGCCTCTTCCCCTCTATAGCAGCAAACTGCAGGCTCTCTATGCCCTTGGCTTCCCAAGAGTGTCCCAGGATGGATGTACTTGCCCTTTGATGTCTCTTTTCACTGGATTACAGAGGAAGGAGAGGGCTTTGCTATCAGAGGGCTGGCTGTGAGCAGGGCTCCCTTGCCCACCGGGAGCCTGTGGGCTTTTGAGCCAGCTTCATTTTGGCATGATCTGCCTTTGCGAGTGAGACCTGCTGAAGATGGCCCAATCCTATTAGTGGCAGGGATTTGCTTCAGGTTTCCTACCATTACCCTGATGACATTTTGTTGTGCAATAAGCCTCTGTCTTTTGGGAGACTAAAAATCAAGCGTACCACTTTCCCACATAGGAACTGTCCCCGTGCCGTGCCGGCAGCAGCCTCGCTGCAGCAATCAGGGGTCACCTTGGTGCTCCTACCAGAGATGTCATTTTCCTTCTGCCTCCGAAATCCCAGCCCAAGGACAGGACAGATGCCACCAGCAGCAGGGATTTAGGTGAAACAAGTCCTGTGTTTTCCACACAGGAAGAGCAAATCAGTGGATAGCTTTGAGACTAATACAAGGACAGTTAGTGGGTGCACCCACCAGTTTCCCTAAGGAGAACAAGGGACCAAGGCATACTGAAAACTCCTAAGACCAGAGATGCAGGAGGATCCATGGCAAATCTTGGGGAAAAGAAGGGGAAAGGAAAAAGGCAAGATATTAGCTCCCGACGAATAATTTCTGAAGGTCTGTGTGAGGTTTGCAAAGTGCTGAGGCTGGATGAGGGGCTCAGTAACTACCTGCAGCTCCACAAAGGACAGGGTAAGGGGGATAATATACAGTGAGGGGAATAGGAATAAATGAAGCAGAACAGGAGAAAAACTGAAGTCCAGACAGAGAGATGTATGTGGCTATAGACAGGCCTCAGACTGGAGCAAGAGAAGCACCATTAAAAACATGCCAAAAGCAGCAGAGAGGGATCAGGGTGGGGGGATGTGACAGGTCTGCTCTCACTTCTGCAGTTGTCTGAATGCGGCTCCAGGATGCAGGTGGAGGGGGCTGTGAAAACTCCTGTGAGTTGCCTGATACTGTGGTCAGGGAAGGCGTGTGACCAACTGAGGAGAGTTGTGTTCAAGCCTCCCAGGTACAAATCCTCACTCATCACTCCTCTTGGAGGACCAGTTCACAGTCTCATAGTTCTTGCAGAGGCAGATGTCCCTGATGTCCTCCAACTGGGGCTCTCACTGCTGGACATTCATCTTGTCACGAGAGCCCTTGTGACATGCTGTGCGGTTGCCCTCTGGTGTAGCTCTTGGCCTCATCCTTTGCTTTCTGCCCCTCATACTCTGTTTCAAGACGTACTATCAGACTTTTGCAGTCAGAGAATGATGATGGCCTTACCCTGGCTGGAGATGGGTTGTGGCTGCTGGAGCAAGGGGGTAAATACTGGGATGTGGCTGCCCTGATCATTTTTAAGGTTTGTTTTTTTGGGTTTTTTTTTGCCAATATTTGTAACAACCAGTGGAGGTAATTGCAAATATGAGGAGAAAAATAAACTCTTGGCATCCACCAGCAGCGGATTTCTCCTCTACCAATGGCAGCATGGAGAGTCCAGCAGGCTTGGGCAATGTCCAAATTAGGTGCAAAAACTCTCATCCACCATCTTTTTTAAGGATGGAGCAGCTGGCAGGCATGGGGTAGATGGTCCTGGCACTGCTGGAAAAGGGAAGCCATGTTCTGAGATCGGAGCTGGGAGAAAAGTTTGGCCAGAGGGCCCCTTCCCCAGGGTCCTGCCTGGGGCATGGGAAGAAGGAACCACACCCTAGGCAGAAACCAAGCTGGCTTAGGGAGCTGCTTCCCAGCCTGCCCCCAGGATTCCATGTTAGCACAGATGTGTCACTGAGCACAGCATGGCCAGAAGATCTCCCAATTTCTGCTCCCTCGGCATCTAGGAGACTGAGACCAGACCCTGGGCCTCTGAGGCATGAAGGATGCAGAGTGATAAAGATTTGCAAACATGGGAGCTCTCTTACCACAGTTTGTCCCTCTTGAGTAAAGGCTGGAGCCCCTGTTTCATGGGGAAGACTGACAGCTCAAAGCTGCTCTAGGTAAAATACTTCCAACACTTCAGAAGGAGAAAAGCGAGGCTCTTGTACCATCCCGCAGCGTGAAGGTAGTATGGCATCAGAGATACCAAATGGCTCTTTGGAGGGGCAGGGCAAGTTTTAGTATTGATCTCACATTTAGATGTTTAGTTCACATTTCCAGATTGTCCTTCAGCTCTGAACAGGAGCTTGCTGGCTGTGTGGTGACAGTGGCCACCACCAGCCCGCCCTTATCAGGCAGCAGGACCAGTGGGAGAAGGAGTGGCCATGTTGGTGGTGGCAGGGAAATGTCATGCCTTTCTGAGCAACAGAATTGCTAAGACAAAAAGGCTCAGTCTTGAAAATTAGCAACACCTGAGTGGCCCTTCTGCCATCTTCCACATCATTGCCAGAGACATTTCCCTGTTGCACCAGCTTTGCCTCAGGGGACAGATGCCACTGCAGGCCATGCTGCTCTCACTGCCACTCCCATGCTACTTTCCCTCCCTGACCTGCCAGGCAGGGTTTGTGGCTTTAGAAATCAAAGGTGCTGGAGCTCCAAAGGCTCTGCCAGGTTCCCCACCCACCAAAGTGCCCGTGGGGCTCTGCCTTCATCAGGAAGGTGTGGGATTCTAGTCACCTTTCTCACAGAGAAAAGACTTGAAAAGGTAAAATGAGTGTAGCCTAGAGGCTCAGGAGCCTGAGATGAAATAAGAAAAGTTCCAAATCTTCACTTTTCCCCTTCTTTCTGTTCTACTCTTACAATTTTTATGCTAGTTTTTGGCTTTCTGTAGGCCTGGCTCCTGCCCTGAGATGCCTGAGGGTAACACTGTGCCAGAGCCCCCTGAGAGAGCTGCTGGTATTCCGGGAGGGCTTCGCAGTCTCCTCCTGCAGCAAAGATTCTTTCCTCCCGGAGTGGGAGAGACGGGATGCTGGCACCCACCCCTGTATGTGCTGGGCATCCCAGGCAGTCTGCCAGCCCCTCACCCTCCATCTGGCTCACACCAGGGTGAGCAATCCCTTCTGCACAGTGTGCCTGGAGCTGTGGCTCCTCTCTGGGACATCTCCCAAAAAGCAGGTCCCCCTCCCTTCGCCTCTTCCCCTGGGCAGCCAAGCTGCGTGGCTCTGTGCAAGTGCAGCAGGAGGACAGATCTGAGGAGACAGGAGGAAAACTAACTCCCTTAAATGTGATGGAGGCGACTGCCTGGTTCTGTCAGCCATTGCTCCCTCTGCCCCCCTCCTCTCTGCACCCAGCTTGTCTCCTGCTGTTTTTCTCTCTCTCTGGGTATAAGATGTCACAAGGATTAGGCCCAAATCTCCCTGGGTGCTGCACTCACCCCATGCTCATCTCTTGAGGTCGTTTTGAAGTCGAGCACTGTCCCCTCTAAACCGGGAGTTGGCCACAAAGGCAACTGCAGTGGAAATCTCACCCTTGAAATGCTGTGTGGAAGCAGATGTGAAGTTCTGTAGTCACCCTTCAGGAACAAACCATTTAAAATGGTTTAAATGGTGACCAGCTAGCATTACTGCTGGAAGAGGGATCACTGCTCACAGAATCAGCTGGGCTGCACCAGCGCAGTGGGGCTGGACCCAGGGGAGTGCTCAGGCAGAGCCCTGGTTCTAAACCCTTCAAGTTTTGCTACAGTTCCCAGGATGGTCACCAAATGGGAGTTTGTGAGCCATGGTGCTGGCACAGTAATCACGAGGCACAGATGTGTGAGGCAGTGAGCACTGGGAGTCACGGTAGTGGCTGGCACTGTCCAGGCAGATCACCGTGGTTCTGGGGTCACTGCTGTCCAATGATGTCATCCTGTGTTACATCTGCTCCATGACCTTGCTGGCAGCAGATCAAACCTTATGGAGTTTCCTAGTGAACCTCATCTCCTTCCCAAAATGGCTCAGAGGGGCCATACCTCCCCACAAAGCCCCAAAGCCATCCCTGCCACCCTGGACCCATGCATCTGGGGCATGTGAGATGAACGCAGTTTTCCTGCTGCCCCTTTCCCCTGTGCATCTGTCCACCCCAACACACTGCCTCTGCCACCATCAGGGCAGCCACTTGCTTCTCTGCTGTCCCAGGAGACAGCCCTTGTTGTCCTGGCACGCAGTGGGGCTGCCTCACCACTGGTTTTTAATGAGGAGTTAATTGCAGCTGACACTGCCTGGGCCAGGGAGTTCTCTCCTGGGTCTCCAAAAACACTTGGCCAGGATGGAGTGCAAAGGGAGGGTCAGTGCTGCCAGTAAATGTGCTCCAAGACAGACAGCAAGGCAGCAAGGGCTGCTGCATCTTTATTCCCTGTTGACCCATTTAAAGCAAGCACCGGTGACTAAGGGAGCTGGCAGGAGGATAAAAATACCTCCCACATGTTCACTGGGAGGCCAGGGACAGAAATAGGGGTGCCATCACCTCTCTGGTGAGTGGCTGGGGTCACACAGTGTTTTGCAATCCCAAAAGTGGAGTTTCCAGTGTGTCTCACAGCAAACACAACCACAGTGGGGTCTCCTCTGCTCAGAGCATCCTGTCACACACCGTCCCAAGAGTCAGCTCCCTGGCAAGCTCCCTTTCCTTTCTTGGGGCTGAAGGAATCAGGAAAAAACCAAGCAAATAAACAAGAAAAACCCCAAAAGCAGAGGTTCTCCCTTACTTCCAGCAAAAGGAGGAAAATATCACACAAGAACATCTTCCCTGCAGATCTCAGCCATGCAGGTCACTGCACTGCTGCCGAAATATCTGTGTCACTGCACTGCTCACCCTGTTGGGGTCACATCCCTGTGGAACTATGTCCCACTGCAGCCAGAGCAGACAGATCCTGGAGTCCTCCTCACCTCCCTGGTGTGAGCTCCTCCAGACATGGCATTGCCACCTCATGAGAAAACACACACAATTTTCTGGGTTGGCAGCAGGGATCCAGTGCTGCCTTCCTGGCTCCTCCACACTGGCACACCTGAGAGCTTTTGCACTTGGAGTGGGCTCAGTACACAGTCTTTTTGCTAGCAAGATTCTGGAGATGAGCAACCACAACTGGTACCTGGTATTTTATTTGGTCTTCTTCAGGTCACACAGCTGCCTGCTGCTTTATTAAACCTTGAAAGACATCTTTTGCAGGCAGAAAAATATTGAATCAACCTGGTTTATTAGCAAACCAAAATGTCTTAAACCAAGCAAGTGGACTACAGCAGATATCCCATCCACTTGACTGCATTTAACAATTCAGCAAGGAAGAAGAACCCATGCAGGAGAGTGCTGCTCACAGAGGGCACCAGATCTCCTCACATGGAATAGCACTGAGAGGTGTCACAGGGAGGTATCAGCCACCTTCCCTACCTGATGGGCACAAAGCCCACTGGCCAGGCATGGGGACAAGGCTCAGGTATGGGCCAGGCATGGGTTCAAACTTGTGGGGATTGCTAATAATTTGTTCATAAAAAGATGGGGGCTTGGGGTGAGTTACAGCAAAGAGCTGGCAAGCTCTGGCTTTCCCCCCCTTCACTCATCCCAAATTCCCTGTCAGGGATGGAGAAGGCTTGCAAAGCAGCAAGTAAACAAGTCTCTCTTGCCTGTGGGTTTCATGGACTGATATATCCCCAAAATCTGGGTGAGCATTAGCAGGAGACTGACTGTTGAGGCAGAAGTTTACGGGCACCAGCCAGTTGCACAGCATGCTGAGTGGGCAGCACCAGAACCCAAACACTGCTGTCCCTGAAGGACTTGCTTGCTGAATATATCCACCCAGATATATAAGTAGATTGTGTAGGGCAATGCCTTAATGCTAGTGAGGGTGTAAATTGGTCCCCTGTAGAGTTACAGTCATTGGGAGAAGCAGTATATGCTGAAATAGGCAGTCCTGCTTACTAAATCTGTAATTCCAGCTCTGGCTATATTTTCATCTTTCTAATAATATGTGCAAATATAGTAAGGATGAATCACAGGCTGCAGGCTTCAGGGTTTTTTTCCCATCCTTTCTCTGTGAATCTATCATGTGGGGGAGAGGGGCTGATGGAGAAAAGGAGCTCAGACCCAGGGGAGATCCTGTCCCAACCAAGCCTAAATTCATCCCCTTGTACATCTCTGTGCTGTCAATCCCAGCCAGGAGCAAGTGGTCCCTCCCACTCTGCCTCCATTTCAACCCTGCAGTGTAACATTCCTGCCCAGGAACATTTCTTTCCCAGGACACTCCTGAATCATTCCCGAACCAGTGGACCCATCCCGTCCCTGGGTTCATACATCCCCACATCTAGATTTGCCTGCTGGGAATTTATTGCTTTGTTGCAAGGACCTTTTGCAAATGTTAATGCTTTCCTTGCGCTGGAGAGCTCTTCGGCTGATCTGCCAGAACACATTTCACACGCTTCTCCTAAAATTATGCCCTTTGCTTTTCCCGGCGTTCAAGCTGAAGCAGAGCCCGGTGTGCCAGCGGCATGCAGGGACAGCAGCGAGTCGGCCGTGCCGGGCTGCGGGGCAGCGGAGCGAGGGGTTAAGCACTGCCCAAGTGAGCGTGTGCTGCCTGCTGGCTCCTGGGCAGAGGGGACAGCAGGGGTCTGCATGGACTCACCCGGTTGCTTGGGCTTCGTGAGTGGAAGCTGGATCACAGGATCCCTCGAAGCAAGACAGGCTTCAACACTGCCCCCGTGACAGCGCACATAAACCTGGCTTCAAAGCACGTCACAATTTAGGCATGGGCATTTTAGCTGCTGAGGGCTCTGGATTTGGGCTAAAAGTAAGGGATGAGCTAAAGATAAGCTCCTCTTAATGTCTCCAAGGCCAGCAGTTCCCCTACGGTTTCTTTCTGCTGGAGCCCACCCATGCCGGGCTGTACACACTCCCTGCACAGCATTTAGCCATCTCCTGCATTGCCGCTGCTGCTCTTTGTGCCAGGAGCAAGAAAACACTGCTCTTTGTGCCCCAGCAGGTCCTGCAGCTAAGGGAGCAGAGGGGATTGGCCATGATGTGAAAGGCAGCAGGTGGAGAGGTCAAGGAGATCTCTCCTGAGCATGGGTTCAGTGCTCGAGTGGCTGCAGTGGACACTCACTGTCAAAGGGAGGGAGTATTTAGGGGACTCTTTCACTGCTGCTCCTGTGACCATTTGGCATCACAGCTGGAATGGGGCTCAGGTGGGCAGGGGAGTGCTGGGGCTTAGGGTTCCCAGCAGCCCTCTGGCACAATCTGCCCATGTAGATGGACATCTCTCTACATGCCCTGCATCCTCCCAGTCCCCTCTATCTTCTTAATCCCTGTGTCTATTGTATTCCTCTGTGTGCTCTGTATCCCTCACCTCTGACCACATTCCTCACCTTCTATCACACCCCCCACATTGCTCTGCATCCCTCAAATGCTCCTGCATTCTTTCATCCCATTCATCCCACCACAGTTTCTATAACTTCCCACATCCTTTACATCCCCCACATCCTCTGCATCACCTCATTCCACCACCCCAGAACATATGAGGCTTACAGGGAGCTTGCAATTACCTTAAACTGTAAATGAGGACATTTAGTATTTACCGTCCACCAGTAGGGTTCCCCCCCAAACATCCCTGTTGAGAAATGCCATGAGGGAATCCGGATTCCTTCCTGCCCCTGGCCCTCCCCAGCCAATGCTGGCTGTAAACAGTTAGTCATGACTATTGTCTCTGTGGTTGGAGCTGCTTAAGTGCCTCTTAAATGACTCACTGGGGAATTTTTATTATATTTTTTTTAATAACTCATGGTGTCACTACAGGGCATGAAGTTTGCTTCGCTGAGCTTGTTTTCCTGTTCCCTTGCAGAGATAAATAATTGAGGAGCTGAAGAGCAAACCCAGAGAGACCACCCCTGGGAATAGACTGGGAAATGTGTCACCCCAGAAGCATTTAGAGATTTAATTTTGGTATTAGTGGTGAGAGACAGGAAGAAAGACAAAAATGAAGTTGTCAGGAGAGCATTAAGGGGAAGTTGGGGCTGTGGCTCTGAAAGGAGTTTGGGAGGGAGTTAACAGGTCTCTCCTTCCCTTTCATCCCAATCCTCTGCTCCAATTCTTTCTGACTGTCCATGACAGGATTGTCCAGTGCCAAAATGATGCTCCCTCTCATTTGGGGAATGAAGTGTTTTTATTAGCTCACACTGCAAATAAACTAGGGCCACCATAAGGGAGGGCAGTGGTGGCCATGAGAGGCCATCAAAGGTGATCAGCTGCAGCCTCCCTTGTCTGCTCATTCTTCTCCAGGGAAGGAGACAAGATCCCTTCTGTGAGGGTTGAGGTCCTTGTCACAGAATCACCGAATCCATGAGGTTGGAAAAGCTCTCTGGGATCATTGAGTCCAACCTTTGACTGAACGCCGCCATGTCAGCCAGACTGTGGCACTGAGTGCCACTTACAGTCTTTCCTTAAACACCTCCAAGTCTGGTGACTTCACCACCTGCCTGGGCAGCCCATTCCAATGCCTAATTACATTTTTTTCTGAAGAAATTCCTCCTAATGTCCAACTTAAACTTCCTCTGATGAAGCTTAAGATTGTGTCCTCTTGTTCTGTTGCTGGTTGTGTAGGGGAAGAGACCAATCCTCCCCATGCCACAGCTTTCTACAGGTATTTGAAGAGAGTGATCAGGTCACCCCTGAGCATTCTCCTCTCCAGGCTAAACAACCCCAGCTCCCTCAGCTGCTCCTCACAGGACTTGTGCTCCAGCTTCTTCTCCAGCTTCACTGCCCTTCTCTGGACACGCTGCAGCATCTCAGTACCATTTTTAAATTCAGGCCCAGAACTGGAGACGGGACTGAAGCTATGGCCTAACCAGTGCCAATGACAAGGGAAGAAGCACTTCCCTAGTTCTGCTGGCTACACTATTCCTGATACAGGCCAGGATGCCATTGGCCTTCTTGGCTACCTAGACATCTGGATATTCAACCAGATGTCAATCAGTACCCCCAGGTCCCTTTCTGCCTGGCTGCTGTCCAGCCATTCTGTCCCCAACCTGTAATGCTACAGGGGGTTGTTGTGGCCAAAGTTCAGGACCCAGCACTTGGTCTTGTTAAACCTCATACTGTTGGATTCAGCCTCTCTATCCAGTCTGTCCATGTCCCTTTGCAGAGTCCTCCTACCCTCCAGCAGATCGACATTCCTTTCCAACTTTGTATCATCTGCAAATTTGCTAAAGGGAAACTACTGGACATCACTGGAAATGCTAATGGAGAAGGCAAACGTTTTAGTTAAGGAAAACAGCTTTTTTTTGTTGTTTTAATTATCCAAAAACTTTTGCAGTGCTGCATTTAAATCACCAGCTTTAAAATTATCCTCACTTCACAAAGAATTAACAGCCTTACCAAATATTATTATTGTCACAGAATTAGAATGGCAATTATTTTTGGCGGAGGAGGAAGGTGATCTTTTGTGTGTCACCCCCACTATAAAACCCTATTTAAATTGCTATCCTGAGCTCAGTATTGGCCACAGTTTTTGGCTGCAGGTGCCTTCATCCTGGAGTTTTGCCGCTCCACAAAATGCCGGCACTTCTCAAATCAGGAAGCGACATCTGGGTAGTGGGACCCAGTCAGACTGCAACCCCCATAGGGAAAGAAATGAGAAAGACATCTGCATCACTGAAACCTTGCAGGACAGCAGAGACTGTGTGTGTGGTGGGGAAGATGGGGGAATCTCCTGAGAAATCCCACCTGCTCTTCCCTGCCTGCAGCCCTCTTCCCAACATGCCTCCCGTGGCTGTCACCCAAACCCCCACACTTGCCCATTGATCCAGGCAGGCTCAGAATAGCTCCTGACAGCAGCCAGGGAGCTGTGGCCAGCTGACACAGGAGACAGCAGATGGACGACATGGGGCTCCACCCGCACAGCACCCCACTGCTGGTGACCTCCTCCCTCTGCACCCCTGTGGCTGCACCCTGGGCTCTTATCACAGCCCCATGCTCAGAAAAAGAGAGAAAAAAGAAGAAATAACATAAGGCAGGAGAGGGAGGGGAGGATGCAATGCAGCTTGGATCAGGGCAGGCTGCACCATGTGCTCTAGCTCTGGCACCAGCCACCTTGCTGCCCAGATTATCGTTTTGTGGAGGTCCAAAACTGGATCCTTACTTTTGGGGATCTTCCACATCCTGTATCCACTTCCACAGCCCTTTGGGAATGACAGCTTCCCAGCAGGAGAGCCCTGCATTCCTTGGAGGTGTCCCTGGGAGTGAGGGGGGTCAGTCCCTGTCACAGCAGCGCCTTGAAAGGAGTGCAGAGGCTCTCCCTGCACAATCTGCCTGTCACCACCAATCACTTCAGGTGTCACATGAGGTTTGTGTCACTTGGCAAGGTTCTACTCACCTCACTAGCTGTGACTAGATGAAGAATGGGTTTAAAATGACCCCACTCGGTGTGGAAGAGGGGGAGGTTACCCCACAAAGCCCAGGGCATGTGCAGGCTTGCCCTATGCCTGCCTTGGGCCTTTTCTTGGAACATCCCCTGAATGAGGTCAGGCTGATGCCATAGTGCAGCACTGAGCATCCTCTTCCATGAGACTGTGCATATTCCCTACCTAGCATAACCCTGTCCCTGCATCCCCAGGGTGCTCTGGGGGACGAAGGTCCTGGGCATCCTGAGAGCATTTGGGACAGCTGTTAAGGGGCAGGAAGGGGGTTTCCCTCACACCCCAGTATCGTCTCTCTGCCCAGGTGCAGCTGCAGTCTGGCAGGTAGCTCTGGAGGCAGGTGGCATCACCCCAGGACTCGGGTGGAAGGGGCTGTATGAAAGGGTTTGGAGGGGGTTTTCTGTAGGTGGGGTTTCTCCAGGCAGGTAAAGCTGAGCGCGTTGCAGTCCCTGTCCTGGTTGCTGAGGTCAAATTTTGGGTGATCCCTGAAAAACCTAGTGTAGTGTCTTCATTCCACAGTGATGGGAAGAGTGTGGGGCTGTGCCTTGGACAGCTCTGTCTGCCAGGAGAGCTTCTGTGTGCTCACCACAGCTGCTCAGGTGGTTTTGGGCTGTTCCCCCACTTTATACCCCTGGGAAGCTGCTCACTGATCACAGCCAGCAAAGCCAGGAGCTGTGGGGGTGGCCCCAGGGGAGAGCATCAGCCCACAAAAGCAGTGAGGAAATCCCCTCCGTGCCAGGTACCAAGACAGGCACTGTGCCCCCTCCTACTGCTCCCTCGGCACTCTAAAATACCAGCGATTCTGCGGGTTGTGTGTGTGTGTGTGTGTGCAGATATGGTGTTTGAAAATGACCAGTGCAACATCTGTGCCTCTCCCTGATGTGCCTGTGGACCGAAGTGATCCTGACACTAAGCAAAGGAAAAGGAGGCTGATCGAAGCTGAGTGGAATTTGGGTTGTTTTTTTTTCCCAATCTTTCTTTAAGTGCGAACACCATCTGTCTCCCCCAACTCCGTCAGCGCTTCCAGTCCCCAGGCAGCTTCGTTCTTCCTAATTACTGTCATTAGGCGCTGGGTAGCAATTAGGGAGGGATGCTGATGAGCAGCATCAGGAAGGCTGTGGTCCCCTGACAGCATCGAACAGGGAGCCGGCCAGCCCTTTCTCTCCGACCCTGGCCTTTTCCACCTGGGGAGCTTGGTGGGTAACACAGAATTTTCCTTTTTGGCAGAGGTTGACAGGGAGGGGATGGAGAAGGGAGGTGCTGGCTGGCAGGTCCACATCCTGGAGAATGCTCAGAGAGGTCTGACACCACTGGGAATGGGCTGCTCGGGGGAGCGGGACTATGGCTGAAGTGCTCAGTGCTGCTGGGGGATGGAGCAGCAGCTCTCTGTGCCTCTGGCTGACCCACAGGTGTCCAGTCACCAGCAACCATTTCTCCTGGGCAGCCTAGAGGCCATGGAGATGGGCTGTGTGGTCGGGCAGAGTCAGACCCAGCCGTCACCCTTCCATCTGAGCCGGGTGGGGCTGGCCGCAAGCCTGCCTGGCTCTCCCCGGTGCCCCGGCAGCCTGGGGCGGTGCCGTGCCGTGCCGTGCCGTGCCGTGCCGTGCCGTGCCGTGCCGTGCTGTGCCGTGCCGTGCCATGCCGTGCCGTCAGTGCCACCTCGCGGCAGCGCCCCGGGCTGCTGACCCCTCCCGCTGCTGCTCCCCGAGGATTGCAGGAGCACCCGCGTGTCGCCGTGCCACGGCTGGCCCGGGAAGTGACCGATGGGAAAGGTTCCTGTGGGATGGGATGAGATCCGTGTTCTGCAAGCAGACGATGGGGTGGCCCCACTGCCCTGTCCTTGCAGCAAGTGGGGGGATCAGAGGCTGCACCCAGAGACAGACGGACCTTGTTGGACGTTTGCCATCGGGGCATTACCTCGTGCATGGGATGAAATGGTGCCCACTTGCCCTGCCTGCTTCCAAGGCCCTGCCCATGGAGGGGCAAGCTGGGTCTGCAGGGGCCTGGGTGGGGGAGGGCTTTAGGCTGGAGTAGTTGGGCCTGTGGGTGAACTATAAGGAGACTAAACTGGTGGGTGAACCAGTAACAGGATTGGAAAGGAGCAAGTGAGGGAGCAAAGCCTCACTTTGCAGTCTGGGGAGCCCATGGGATTGAGAAGGGTTTGGCAGACATGACTGGTGGCTGCAGTGAGGAGGGTTTTAACCTCAATTGCTTTTTCTTGCCCAGGGGTTTCCTCAGACTTTCCCCGGCTCCCTCTGAAACCCCATGTCCCTGCAGCCAGATGAAGCCCAGCTTCACTAGCCTTTCTAGGCAGTTGTGCCAGCAGTGGGGTGAGTGTCAGGCTGAGGAGGAAGCACAGCTCCTGCCTCACAGAGGGAAGTGAGAAACTGCTGTGGAAAGTCAAAGACAGGCAACATCCCCACCTCATCCCCCCATAAAAAGACTTTCCCCAGTGCTTGTCCTAATGGCCAGCTCCTGGAATGGCTGTGGGGAGATGCAGGTGGCCAGGTTTGGCTGATTCTTGGCCATGCAGGTGGCCATGTGTAGGGAATGTGTTGATATTGCCACTGCCAGGGGAGCCTCTCCAACTCAAAGCCCTGCTGTACCCCAAGGACCATGATGCTGGAGACTCCTAAAGCCAGGAAAATGGGGACCCCATTCAGACCTCTGAACATGCATTGACAATGGATTAATTTTATTCTTTAATTTTTACTGCCATATTTTTCATCTCTATTCCCTTGGTTCTCCATGCAGACAAAATGGACAACCCTTTGCCCTGTACATAAGGATGGAGAAGTGCACAGAGCAGGTTACAGATGCCTCCTGGGCAGATTGAGCAGAAGGGGAGCACTGCCCCACCACAGCTGGCGGTCGGGCAGACACGATGCAGGGAAGGCACCTCACATGCCATGTGAGGAGATCCAAGGGGCACTCACTTGTTGAGGAATACAGTGTGGATCCAACTGCCACTCTGCGTGCCGCAAATGCCAGTGACATTCCATATAGGGAGGTGTCTGGCTTAAGCTCCAGCAGAAATGAGAACATAAGTCCTTACTTGAACAGAAAGAGGAGCTTTTTCAATAGGATTTGTATGTGTGTTTCTTTTTCAAATTCCCAGATCATCTGGGTGGGCAGTGCATCCACAGGGCTGGGCTGCTGCTGTCACTGGGAGGGAAGTGGAGGTGGCTCCTGATAGCTCTGCTCCATTTCCATATCACCCCCATCTCCCCTGAAACAGGTTGCTCTGTCTCCCAGAAGCAATCCTTTGAGAGACAAAACATCTCCCGACCCGGCTTCAGCTCTTTTCCCAACTCCAGATACACAAAGGCCTTTTGAAGTTACTTCACAGGGTTGGGTGCAGAGCATGAGGATGAGGAGATGTCTTGATTCATGCCGTGGCAATACTCCCTCTGCAAAGGGCAGCATGGCTGTTGTGAATAGCTGGGACACCAGCCTTTGAGCCTCCAGGTTCTGACACAGGTGTCTGGAGCCCCAGGAGACAGTCACTGGGCATGTGGACCACCTCTTCCACCATCCTCAGCCCCAAGGCTGAGATGGAGATACATCCCAGCCTGGATCATCGGAGCCTCAGTCAGATGAGGCTTTACCTCTGCCAGTCTGTTAAGGTCTGGGAGAGGAATTGTGGTAATTTTGGCCTTGGCACCTGTGGTTGCCCTTATGGGACAGATGCCATGAGTCTGGCTGCAGTGCAGAAAGGGGAGAAGAGGGGTGGTCACCCTTCATCAGTAGCATCTGTCCTTGCAGCCCCAAAAGGAACTCATGCTTGGGCAGGGAGTCACCTTCCCATCATCAGAGGGATATCCCCTCCACACAGTGCCTCCAGCTGACCCTACTGGGAATATGGCACTTAGTGGCCCATTAGTGCCTGGTGTCAGCGCCCCCACACCTTGCTTGGCCAGCTCTGTTTAGTGTCCAAAACCTCCTGGAGGAGGAAGCCACCTCATTTAAGGAAGAACAGACCTAGAGATGGTGCATCATGTAAATAACCCCTCAAAGCACTTCTAAGTGACTAATCACCTTTTCCAGGGGTTTCTCACCCAACCAAGGGTCTCTGTTCAGCCAGAGGGCATCACCTGCTGTAATTACTCAGAATCAGCAATCCCACATGAACGAGTTAATTTCCCAAAGAGAGCCCTTCCTGTGCAGTAAAGCCACTTACAGGCGGGTGAAGAAATCCATCTACGGGGAAATGCCTGAGATCAGCAACGCTGGCCAGCTCTGCCACACTGGCAAAGCCTTGAGGACAGTCTCATAAATTAAGTCATCCTGCCTATGCTTACATCACTCCCTGACTGCTTTTGTGCAGGGTGGAAGCATCCATCGCAAATGACACACGGTATTTCTGCAGCGACATTAAGCTGAAGTGATGGTTGTCTGGGGCTGTAATAACACATTCAGGGAGCTCCTCTGGACTAGCTGTCTCCACTGCCTGCCCCTGGTCCTCCCAAACTTCAGGGACTTTGGGTCAGAGCAAGGACAGATTTTTTTCCCCTCTTCACTGCCTGGGAAGATGAACTTTTTTCCTATCCCCAGGGTACCTGGCTGTGGAGGAGGTTCCCATGAGTGCTGGTGGATGCCTGCCACTGTGTGAGAGAGCCCAGAGGGTGGAAAGACCTGGATATCACAGAGTGCAGAAGACAGGGAAGCAGGACTGTAAATGGAGCAGATGCTGGGTGTGCCTTGCTTCATACAGCCTCAAGTCTCTTTTTATTGAGGTCAGTATCAAAAATCAAGCTACTGCTGTGTGGGATTTGGTCCTAAAGTAACTCCCTGCTTCCTTTTCCCCTGCAGTTTCTGGTGTTCCAGCCCCATGTTCCCAGCAATTACCCATCCAGCAGGAGACCTGTCCAGGCACAACAGCTGCCTTGCAAATGGCACAGCAGTGCCTGTCACACTCCATCCTCACATGTTGTGTCTCCTCTGCCTCCTCCTAATGGTTCAGCCATGGCAGCTGTCAACAGTTCATTGTAACTCAGCATGATCCACTTTGCCTTCCTCCAGCATTTACAGGTATAACTTGGGACTCAGCACAGAAAGGACAGTCATCTTAACAGGCAAAACCTGGTCCTCACAGAGCTCATACCCATGGAAGGCTTCACCCATCCCAGAAACAGTCTGTCAGTGTCCACAGGGTTTGGCCAGGGCACTCCTGCTTCATTCCCCTTGCCCTCAGACTCTCTCCTCTCTGGCACAGTTCTGGGTGGTTTTGGTGGTGACCAGCACTGTGGCCCCCAGCTCAGTGGCAGGCAGTGGGAAGCTGTGGTTGCATTCCTCAGTCCGGGGGCACGCAGCAGAGACCAGAACAATGTCGCCATCAGCATCGCCTTGGCAGCACGGCCTCTGCTTTGCCCTGGCTTTCCTGGGTGGCCCCGACATCTTCAAGCTCCCAGCAAGATGCAGGCATGGGGCTGGGTTCAGGGCACCATCTCCCTCTGGCATGGCAGAGTCCTGGCTGGGCAGGGGGCTGGTGATGTCTGTGTTTTCTGGGAAGGGACAAGAAAAGGGGGTTACTGGGTTCATGGAGTGGGGTCAGGCAGGTCCCAGGGAGACGATCCTGTCCCTAGAGGAGAAGATGGATCTGGAACAGGAGGAGTCTGCAAGGTCCCCCATCTCTCCAGCTGCAGAATTTCTCCTGCTTACCACCAATGGGCTTTTCCCCCACTAAAAGGCAAGAGGGAAGGGCTGAAACTTGCACTTCCACTTTGAGTCCTCTCACTCAACCCTGCTGGCAGCAGAAGAGCCCAGCCCGTGGCAGCCTCCCCTCCCCGACTGCCTCTCACTTAAAAATAGACTTGTTTACACACTTTGAACACAGGCGTGTGCCTCTAGCCCCAAGCCTCCTGCCACTTCCCACACATCCAGTGCCGCAGCACTGGGCATGCTGTGGTGCAGCCTTGGGGGACACAGGGGATGTGGACCAGGGTATGCAACAGGAGACTGAGTAGTGCCTCCAACACTCTCCCTAACAGCCAGATCTCTCTCACCACTGGATTTCTGCCTTCCCTTTCGCTTTTGGTATTTTTCTTAAGCATGTGCGTCATGGGCTGCCACGGAGTAGAAAGGCCCTGGGTAATGTCCCCCTGGTCTGAGTCACCATCTGGCAGTGCCAGAAGCGTGCAGGCAAGCCAGGGCACAAGAACCAGCTGCCCACTGTGGACACCCACCCGGATCATGGGGCAGTGGTGAGTGCCTGCATCCCTATAAGGCAGCCCCTCCTGGGGGTCCTGGGAAGCCATACCCCCTGCCTGGGAATGGGGAAGGGTGAAGCCAGGCAAGACCACTTCTGAGAAGACTGTTCAAGGCTGAATCAGTGCCAGTGCAGGGGCCCCCAAGGGAGGAAAGAGTCACCCCAGCAAAGTGGGCCATCATGGAGTACTGCAGCCTTACTCTCCTGGAAGTACCCTGATAGGAAAGGCTCAGCCCCATTCCTTGAACCCAGCCCTAATTTTGAGGCAACTATCGATGGGGCTGGCCCTGACGTCCCACTGGGGTCTTTGGGATGCATGTTGGAAGATGCTGGGCATCCCAAGCACAAGAAGCAAGCTGGGCGGTCCACATAGGACCTCTACTGCAGTGCCACAGGGAGAGGCTGCCTCTGGAGCCATCCCAAGGTGTCCACCACTGCCCCCACTCCATCCATGTTCCTTTGGCTAGTGGGGGAGAGGGCTCTCACAAAGCTACTACTCACCAGTGCTCTGTATGTGTCCCCTGTGGAGAGGGCATGGTGCCAGGACCTGCTTTAAGCAAACAAAGGCACAGGGAGACCCAGCAAAGAGAGGGATGGCTCAGCAGGGTTGTGCTGGCAGTCAGGCACAGGCATAGGTTCCCAGGGAATGCAGGACACTGTCACTCAGGCAGTGATTCAGTTGCCCCAAAATGCCATGGGGTGCCTGTGGAGCTGATGTTGAGGTGGAGGAGTTAGCCTGGGCTGTGCCTCAGTGGAGCCAGCAGTAAGTGATCCCACCTACCCCAGGGACCTCAGGGCCTAGTGAGAGGGAGAGGAAGAGGTCTCCTACCTTTGTCCTCTTCATCTGCTGCCCTCCTCCTTCTCCTCTGTTTCCCCTCCTTGCAGGCCAGGAAGACACAGATGGCAGCCAGAACCAGGATGAACCCCACCACTACTGGGAGCCCGAAAATCAGGAAGGTGCTGGTCGTGGTGGGTGCCAGGGTAGGCTCTGCTGTGGGGTGAGATGCTGGTAGTGTCAGGAGGGGGAAAGCTGAAGGAGGAAAGAGGGCAGCAGCATTTTTCACCTGGCTGGCTGGCCTGGGGGCTGCGGTTGCAGGGAAGAAGTGTGGCACTTAACTGTGACCCACCTGCCACCAGCAACAAAATATCCCCCTGCTTGATGAGATCCCTAGGGTGGATCATCTGACTTCTCCCTACACCATGTTCCTCTCACTGGAACTGCTGCCCTCTTCCCCTCCGTTTTAGCTGAAGGTGGTGCTCCATCCTCCATAGCCACCTCCATAGCCATCCTCAGGAGAAGGTGCCTTCCACTTGCCCACCCCTGGGGTGCCCCCAGCCTCCTTGGCCCACCACCACCCAGCCCTGGGGAGCTCAGACTCCAGCTTCCCTTGTCCCCTTACTTGTGTTGTCCTGGAACAGGTCGGAGCACTTGATGCACGACTTGGTCAGGGTATCGAAGCACTCAAAGGAGAGGCAGGAGGGGGCAATGGCAGCTTTTCCTGATGAGGACATGGCAGAGCGGGAGTGAGAGCCCAGCTCTTGCATGGCGTAGCAGTGACAGGGCCGCCGGAGTGTGAAATCGCAGCGCCCCAGGCCCCGTGGCAGAGGGAGATACAGTCTGTCAAGCTGCGTCGTCTCCCTTGGGGCTCACAATCGCTGCTTGGCCTGGGGCGGATCTTCACCAGGGAGGAGGAGAGCAAGCAACCAAGCCCTACCCCTGCCTGCCTTTGCAATGTGCCCTCAAACTACCCCTCTCCTCCAAAATATGCTCCCGAAATCCGCACAGCCCCTTGTGTGCCTCAGCCACGCAGCACCTCGTACCCAGCCTGACCTCCTTGATCCTCGCTCCTCCCCAGCCCACCTGCGTGTTGCCCCCAGCCCAGGCAATGTCCCCCAGCCTGCACCCTCCTTTGCTTACACTGAAAAGCCCCCTCGGCCTCCTCCAGTGTTTACAGGAGACTTTCCTGTACACATATCTTTTACAAGACTACATCCCAGGGGCACAGATCTGTCTTGGATTGAAAATGCAAAAGACTGGAGGAGAAAGGATTGAAAGGGCACTGATGTTTCCCCTTTTAAAAGCTCCTACTGCCCCGAGGACACATCCTGCAGTGACTGCTCTGCAAGCAGGCCAACTGTTGTATGTTCTTCATTCTTACTGATGGTGCTCTCCATCACCTTGCTCTCTCCATCCTCTCCAACGCAGACCTAGACCTGTGTCTCCTCAGCACCCTGTCTCATTCTCCAGGGTTCAGATCTGGTTCTGCTCAGTAAATGTGCAGTAAATGGGCAAAGCAGGTCACACCAAGCAAGCCTGGTCCTCAAACCATTGGAAAGGACTAAAAAAAAGCTTTAATAGTCTCAGGCATTCCTGATCAGGCGCAGGTGAAATGTTCTGCCACCAATAGCCATGCATCAAAGCCTGATGCTTGAGACCTGAAGAGATGGATTTCAGTGCTGTAGGTGGATCTCTTCCATTCCTACTGAACAAAAGTCACATACTCTTTTTCTTCACTCCATTGGAAAGAAAGGGGCCAGCTAGACTTGTTGGCTGGCTATCAGCTGAGGGAAGCAACACTAGTGACCTGCCCTACCCAGGAGATCCCTAATAAGGCTTTACTGCTGGAGTCATGTTCTTCCAGCAGCTACAGCATCTGGACTCCTTCTAGTTAGGCCTCTACTGCCCACTGTCCTGGATCAAGGCTGGGAGGGGAGGAGGAAAAAATCCAAAGGGTGCTCTGGCTCAAGGTGACAGAGTACCAGGTGCCCCCACTTGGCAGCTGAGGTCCTCTGAGACAGGCCTGAGGACCTGGTCCCTGAATGTGCCTGCCCATCACCAGTGACTGTTGGACAAGCTGAGCCCACAAGCTTCACATCCCACCTCCTGAAGTTCTGAGTAGGATGCAGTCACCAGCTCCCCATGCTAGATCTCAGCCCAAGTGCAGTACTTTGGTGCCCCATGCCCTGCAGGGGAGGAGCTGCCCTACAGCACATCTCCCTCCCTGCAGCACATCTCCCTGCCAGCAGCATTTCCAGGGTATAGTTTGCATCATAGCAATGTCAAAACAGCCCCAGCACAGTCCCAGCCCCACCGTGGGCACTGCAGGGCTCCAGGCAAACCAAAGTCTCAAAAAAGTCTGGTGACTCCCCACCAGTTCCAAACCTGCCATGATTTCACTTCCTCTTCCAGCCAGTGTGCCCAGGTGCTTGCTCCCTCACCCCTGTGCCATGCCAGCAGGAATGGCTGCCAGAGGGCTGTGGGCTGCACTGAGGGGCTGTGAGACGCCAGCCATTCTTGTGCCTGTGGCTCAGCTATTCCCACTCCATCTTAGTCAAAATAAGACTCCCCAGTCAAGTGGGGGCAGGGCAAGCACTTCCCTCTCTCAGCACAGCCCTGAGCCACAAATGGCACAGACAGCTCAGCACCCTGTGCCTCAATGCTTGCCGTGAGCAGGCTGTGCTCACCCTGCTCGTACCTGCTGGGGCAGCTGGGTCAAACAGCAGCACATCTCTCCATATCCCACTTCAGCTGACCCGCTGCCTCTTGCACACCCCAGGTGAGGACCAGGGCTCGGGTGCAGGCATGGGAGTTGGAGAGTCAAGTGTCCAGCAGCAGGAAGGAATGGAAAACTGTCATGCAGAGCCATGACCCACAGCAAGGGGAAAAATAAAAGCCAAGGCTCACTCCAGTCCACATCTAAGCTCCACAGCAGAGAGACCTAGCAAGGAGAGGGCACCTGGAATCTTCACTGTCCCCAGTAGGCAGCTCTCAGAAGTGCAAGTGAAGGGTCTAGGGCCAAGAAAATACCTTTTCTTGTGGGCTGGTTGGGCTGAGGACATGCATGTAGGCAGAGGATCCTCACAAAACCTCTGGTGCTCTGTCAGGATACCTATCCCCAAACCACCTCCCTGCTCCAAAGGCTTTGCTGCTCCTCTTGCCCTGGGGTGTTTCCACCTGCTAGTCTTCTATTCCCAAAGAGGTATGCTTCTCCATCATTCCCATTTGCCTCACCTCTCAAGTGCCCCACTGTACTTCCTCCATGTTAATCATCTCTCAGGGACCCCCAGCCCTCATTTCTGTGGGTCCCACCACAGGACTGTCACCGTGCCCCTCTTCCCCCTGTCTCTCCTCCCTACTTGGCTTAAAGTGCGGGGTGAGAAGTGTTTCCCAGCATCTGCTGTACCACACTTACAGATTAACTCTGCAAGCCCAGTCAAACATGCACAATGGGGAAAGCCCAAACCAAGTAACCTATAAAGTGCTTTCAACATGGAGGGCAAGATTTACATTAAAGCTCAGGAACCAACAGATCCTATTTCAGTACATGGAAAGAAAACTTGAAGAAAATTTGAAGCCCAGGGATGGCAGCCGTCATGCTCTCCTGTGAATGAAGTGCTCCCAGGTCCTGTTACATGGAAGGAGATTGCAGCCTCATTGCTGCCACTGACATTACCTATTCCCCCCATTTACTCATCCCTCTTTATCATGCTCTACAGGTCTTCCCTGCCCTCGTCCCAACTTGTCTACCTCCTCCTGGGCCAAGAAGATATGTTTGAACTTACACATGATAATGCTTTCTCAAGGAGAAAACCAGTGCTGACTACCCCAGCAGCACTCACATGTGGGCCTGCTCATGGGCACAGCCCAGGTTCTGGGCATCAGTTGTCTCCCTTTTCATCTCCCCCATCTTTGCCTCCCCTACCCTTTATAACTGTGGTTGATCCTTTTTGGAATAGCAAAAGTTAAAGCTTGGTGAGTAGTTCGAGCTGTTTGCATCTCAAAGCTGAATACGCTTGATAATCACACAAATGCATAATTAAAGAGCAGAAAAAATGACTCACTGGATAAGGAAATGCGCTTTTCTTATCTCTTCTGCAGAGAAATGAAAACCCCAGGAGCCTGGGTCTCTGGCTAAGTCCTTTTATTAAACAAATAAACCAGAAAAGATATCAAATTTAAGCGATTTAAGAATTATGTTTTCATCTCGGAGTCAGACAGCTCGATTTCCAGTGCCATTTGCTCCTATCCCACACCTGGAGGGCTGGCTTTGGCTGAGGTCAGCTGAGATACCTGGGATCCCTTTGGGAGACAGGGCAGTGCTGGTGCTCCAGGAGCATGGAGGGCTGGCAGTGGCCTGTGAGAGCTCATGCACACATGAGTGACTGGACTCGTGTGAGCGGTTCCTCTGGTGTCAGGGGTAGGTGAAGTGACTCACGCACGCACTTGTAAAACCGCGTGTAGCAGAAAATATCCCCCGAAAGTTCACCTTGTGCTCGTGCACACCGGAAACCCGAAGGCTTGTCGATTAGAGAAGCTGTGAGGTGTTTACTGAGCAAACCCAGTTACCTCAGGACAAACCTTGGCAGGATGCACCCAGCGCCTCGGGAACATCTCAGCACAGCCTGACACCTGCCCCACATTCAGATGGTCCAGTAGAATGCCTTGGCTGGAGCCAACCCCCAAAGCCCTTTCAGCACCTCATCCCAGCACCCCTTCCCCAACACTCCTTTGCTGGCTGATGGGACACATCCCTTCACAAAAAGTACCACTATGGCTATTAGGAGCAGATTTCTCACAGCTCCACCTTCTCCTCATGATCCACTGGGATCCTTCCTAAAGCCAGGTGGGCTTACAGACAAAATCTGGGAATATTTTATTAATAATATGGGAAAGCAAAGGTTTCAAGGGATTCACAGTCACTTTAAACCCCAGATCCCTCTGTAGGTGCTCTGCTTCCTATCAATGGGGTTTGTGACACTGCTCAGCCATCTGCATGGGGTGTTTGGTGTGGGGCAGTGCCCCACCCTGTTGAATGGAATTTGTGTCCCTGCTCCTTGTTTATATGTCCCTGGACCTCTGCTTGTCTGCAAGGCTGAAGAGAAAAGGGCAGATGTCCTTGCCTCCCTCTGCAAAGGGACCTTGATAATGCTGAACACCCAAATTGGCTTCTCAGTGGGCTGCCTGTTGAAGAACCCTGTGGGGTTACAGAAGGGTGAGTCAACTCTTCCTGAGCTCAGACTCCCTCCGCCCATTCTGCCTCCCTGATCCGTAGAGCCCAAGAGGGACACAGCAGCACAGAGGACATGGGAAAAACCTCCCTTGTCTGATCCAACCCTGGAGGAGCTGAGCCCTTGATCTCCCCTGATGGGGAGGAGTGGGGGGTGTTTCCAGCTGGTGTGCTGGCTGCTTTCGCTGCTCTGCAGAGTGTGGGGGGGACTCAGCAAGCTTTGGGTCTCTGGCTCTTGCAAGCCCCCCCCTCATCATGAGCAACACAGCGTTAACTGAGCCTGGCTCTTCTGTCTGAATGTGAACAGTATTCAAACACCCTGCCCACTCTGCCTTGCAGCAGGGATGCTGCCCCCACCCCCACCCTGAGGAGAAGTGGCATCTTGTCCTGTCTCCCTTGGGCAACTGAGGAGGGGGAAGTGCCCCCCCCCCCCACAGTTTTGCCTATGGCTGTTCATAGGGAGTGTTCATGTGCCGTGACAGGGCCAGGCAGCACGTCCAGCACCAAAACAGAAACCAGTGATTGAGGGTGATATGCTGCCACAGGAAAAGCCTCAGAACAGGTGAGTTCAGCCAGATCATGCATCCTTTATGCTAGGGCAGAAATCTCCCCCGTACTCACAGTGAGAAGCCCCACCACTGCACTCTCAAGGCATGAATCTCCAGCAGATGACCCCAGAGCCAAAATTCAAAGCCACATTTGCCCCACTTCCTCTACAGTATCCTCTAGCTTCCCACAGACCTTTAGGTTCAGCCTGCTGTAAAAAGCCAGAGTGATTTTACTTGCATAGGCGTGAGTGCAGAGTAATGTTACGATTTTCCATGAGTGTATTAAGGATGCAATGTTAGAAGAGAACTGACAGGTGGATTTGGCCTGTGCACCTCCTCTCCTGGCTGGTATCTGGGCACAATGTCTTGGCCATCCTGCCAAAGTCCAGAGAAGAGACAGGAGTGCAACACACAGAGTAGGGGAGGAGATAAAGGGGAGGATGAAAAGCTGATGCAGCTGCAGGGCTGAGGAGGTGGAGAGTGACTGCCAGCAGCCCTGTGCTGTATTCACCACCCCTGAGGATGAACTCCAAGGAACCTGTGGGCAATGTCCATTGATTCCCTTTCAAGGGGAGAGCCCTCCTCACAGCTCACAGGCATTCCCTCTGTAACAGCCACACCAGCTTCTGAGCCTTTGGGGATTCAAAGGCTCTAGCTGCAGGAAGGATGAGTTGCTTTGGCACAGGCTGTCACAAGAAGGGACATGCTGTGGGGAGCGAACGGTTCTGCCAAGGCAGGTGGGTAAATAATCCTGCCTCCCAAGATCCCCTTCCCATTCCCTATCACAGTGTGAGCACCTGTACGGGAGGTGTTGCCCTTTGCCACAGTCCCCAGGGAAGGCTGCCTGTCCATCCCCCTGGAAGATCTCCTGGCCACACAGGTCCCTTTCCCATCCACACTGCACCCACAGCCCTGCAGAGGGCTAGACCACCAGAGGATGCAGGCAGGCTTCCGAGGGGGCTGTGCAGCAACACAGCATTTCCCATCACCCAGCCTAAAAATGCACATTAGAGGCTGAGGGCAGGAACAGCTTTAAACCCCCTAATAATCTTGTCTCTAAGCTAGATAACTAGGACTGCAAATCCCTAGTGATAATCACAGCCACCATGCCTGCAAGCTCTCCCCCAGACCATTCATCTGGCTTGATGATGCTTTAAAGAGACATCTAATGAGGATAATCTGATTCAAATCCCCTCCTGCTTTTGGGCAGCAGAGCAATTCAGGCCCCCACAAACTCCTTCTTCCTCCATGACTGTCTTTATTTCCCCTTCTTATATGAATCACCGTGGGGTTTCCTTTGCTTTTTGCATTACTATTTTAAATCTTTGATATGACCACTGCAATCAAGATTCAGTCCCTTTAGAACCTAATTAACATGAAATCAGACTCAGTTTTACTCATAGCCTTATAATGGGATGCTGGCCGCTGCTTCAGCTCTCACTTTGGGTGCAGGGAACATTGCAGCCTGCTTAAAAAATTCCCTCTTTACCTGATTCAATCAGAACCACTTACAGGAAATATACACACACATTTCAAGCTCAGCAAGAGAGTCAAGCTTTGGGAAGTGGGGAAGATCTCAATCACGCTCAGCTTTCAGCGCAGAGCAGATGGTGAACATTCCGACTATATAATTTATAGGACAACATCACTATGTATTAGTCCCATGCAGTGACTGAGCTCAGCCAAACCACAGCTCATGCACACTCAGGGGGACTCTCACAGGTGATGCTCCACATGCAACCTGGGTAAAACCCAGGTTTTGAAGAAAGCACATGCTTCATGTTTCATCTCCTTTATAACACAGAGCAGAAGATGCACTGCAGCAGCCCTTGTCCCAGACGGTCTTCCTCTTCCCCCTAGACTGGGCAAATGCTTCCCAACTTCCAAACTTGTGTTTGAACTAGGTCTGCATTATACAACATCTGCATGCAAGCAACTCCCCTTCCCTTCCCTGTGAGCAGCTCACGCAGCAGCATGATGGATGCCAGGGCAGCCCAAGGCCAGGTGTAGGGGTTTGTTTGCATTTCTACAGGGCTGCCAAGCCATGCTGGCACATGCAGCATGCTGGGGATCACAATGTCCAGAAGGGACGTGCATCACCACCGCAGCTCAATTTCAGCAGTGCCTAAGCCTCCCTGCCCTGCCTTTCACCCAGACACATACACAGGGGGTGCAGTGAAGGACCTGTAGGTCAGGAGGGGGAATTGCTCAGGGTGGCCAAGTTGGGTTATAATGAAAAGGTAAAAAGGCAACCTCAAAGGGTAAAAACTACCCCTCCAGTGCAAGGTGACGGCAGCTCCAGCCTTGTCTCTAAGATTGCAGAGTTTTCAATCCCCTGCATGGCTAAAAAAAGTCCTGGAGAAAAGTGTGCAAGACTGAGCCTTTCCAGGTGCCTGGTGTGCAGGCACAGAATGACTGTGCTATCCCAGGGCTTCCCCAGCTCTAGTGCCTTTGATCCTCTGCTGTTCAGCATAACAGCACGAGGCACTGAGTCACCCCTCAGTCCCACAGGGGAATGAGGATTAATTAGTTGATTCTAGCACCTGTCTTTAAAGATACTCCACCACCACATGAGCCATAGGTTGTTACTGAGCTGAGGCAAATGCAGCCCTGGCTTCACGTCTGTGATCTCTGGAAGAGCAAGAAAAAGAAACAGCAGTGGGGGGAAAAAATTGAAATCCACAATGGGGCAATGCTGTCAAAACTAGGAGAGTGGCCAGCACAGAGGTTCAGAAGAGCTTTGAGCTGACCAGTGCGGACAATGATGGTGCCTCAAGGACTGCCAGCCCTCAACAAACACCCAAGGTGTTCCAACAGTCTGAACACAGGGCAGGAGCAAAACAGGCCCAGTCACAGCATGGCACTGTTATCTTGTCACTGCAGGGTGAGCACATAGCAGGACCAGAGAGCTTTCATGGGAGGACAGAAAAGCAATACTCCATACTGACAGAAAATGGGAAAAGCCTCCTTAGCTTGCGTAATGCTGGCTGGGCTTTTTAGTTTTTTCCAGCATGCCTGAGCACAAATGCTCCAGCTGGCCCTGGCACAGCCTGTTGTACGCCAAGAGGATGTTGGGATCCAGAGGCTAGAGCGGACCCTGCACACCAGGGCCACGTTTCCCAAGGGGAGGTGCTCTCTCTCGTTGTTTTTGTCCTTGCCCCACCTCGGTGCTCCTTCCCGTGACACACAGAGCCCACGGGGCTGTCGTGCCCAGCCCGCAGCTGCACCTGGGCCGGCGGCGCGGAGCTCCTGCACGTATGTAAAGCACGGGCCCCCTGCACACACCGCTGCCTTCCCTCGGCAGAGGAGGCGGCGGGGCGGGCACACGGGCACGGTGCCTTTCCTGCCTCCTCTCCAAGCCCCCGGCACACGGTAAGCTCCGGGGGAACGAGGGATGCGACATCGCGGCACGTGGGCAGAAGGAGCCTGTGGCAAAGGAAACGTGGCCCAGCACGGGCTGGGAGCCCGCGCTGCTCAGCTGCCAAGGAGTCTGAGCAAGTCACTCACTCCAGAGTCCCCCGTGCCCGACCTCGCCTGCACACCGGTTCTTCACAGCCAGCACAGCCCCTCCCGCGCTGAGCTGACCCGAGGGAATGCTTTCCTGCCTGCTCTCGCCGTGCCGTATTAATATTTAATAGCGAGGAACAGATCCAGAGACTTTGATTTCCCCGCTGGCCAATTCAAGGATAATTGAACTGTGCAGGGAATTTCAGCATTTCGGAGGGTGGTTTCGTTCCAGTTCACACCAAAACCTAACCATGCCGCAATGCCTTATGAGAAGGATCGCAGCCAGTTTCAGGCAGCCTCCCTGCAGTGGAGTCAGGCATGCAAGCGGCACACAACCAGCTGATCTCAGGAGGTGCCCAGCCAGCAGGACCCACCTAGCCCTCCCCCACAGAACTTAGGTCAAACTCTGCTAAAGAGGAAAACAATTGGTTTTTCGGAATGTTTCCACTCGATTCCAGATTTGCGACTCCAAAGTAATGTCAATTTGCCCTCGTTACAAACCCCCAGTGGAGGCAGATCCTGCTGTAGAAGCAGAGCAAGAGAGGCACAGTGAATTTTCACTCGCATGCCCAGGGTCACGCAAGAAACCAGCCACAGAAGTGAAATTAATCCAGTGGTTTTGGCTCCTGCCTCTGGGCTGTACCAGCTATTGCCTTCTCTTGCATATAAATCACTTTTCTCCACGAGTGAAGGACATCTGGCCACTGAATGGAAAGTGGCAGTGGTTCAGCAGCCCACAGCAACACTGCACACGGGCTTAGAGTGGGGAGTGGAGAACACTCAGAGTGCAGAGGAGACTGCCAGGGGATCCAGCTGAATGGAAACAGAGCAGCTGGAAAACAGCCAGTGCTCCTGCAAAATCAAGACAAGTTAAAAACCCCACAGGAGGAAGCCTCTTCCTTGCTTTTGGCAGCAGAGCAGAGCTGACCTCTGCCACTGCTCTGGCAGTCAGCTCCAGGCAGCAGAGCAGGAGTCCCTCCTTGTCCACCGCTGCTGTGAACAGTGGTCATGATGAGAGCAACCAAGCAGCTCTTGCAGCTTGACCACAGCTGCTAGGCACCACTGCTGACCTAAGCCAGCCACTCTCTTCAAACTATGGGTCTTGGCAAGCAAAGATGCTCAGTTTTAACCAGTCCCCAAAGCCAATACCAGAGGTAGCTATGAATCTAAATCTCTACCACCAGTTTCAAGGTTTGGAAGTGACTGATACATACCCAGGGTTGGATTTATTTCTGATCTTTATTCCAGGAACAGAGAGATCTTTTACTACAGGTACCATTTCAGTATGCAGACTTTCTTTTCCATTGGTATAGACTGAACATATAATGTTTTATCATGCTTCAAAGTTGGTCTGATTTAACTGCTGGTGCAGCAGAGTTAGTCTTAGAAAACCTGGCACAGCAGAGAGCTGTAATCCTACCAGGTAATGCCAAGCAAGCTGATTTGTGCTGAAATCTGTCACAGATCACCTCTGTGAGCTGTTCGGCTAGCAGGCTGAGGAGGCAAAATCTTCTTCAAGGGACTGGACTGAAAATGAAATCCTGTGGGTCAACCTGCCATAGCAGAGGAAACCATATTACAACCTCATTTAGTTCCATCCCCCAAAAAAAGCACTCTGAGACCAAAGCTTACACCAGTGCAACTGGTATGAGCTCTTCTGTACTAATTAAACTGCTTTTATTCTAATTTTGCTGACATAACTGACAGAAACACATCCACAAACTGAAACAGTCAAACCAGCAATGCTCACAGGTACTTTCACCTCAGAGAGGGGGATTCCTCTTTGAAAATCTCCACAGGGATAGGGAACTGAAGCAAAAGAGAAGAGAAAGCAAGTAACTTCAAAATGTTTCTGTTAGTTTAGATTTCAGTCAGCTTGGCAAGCTCTTTCACAAGGTTTGAACACAACAGAACCTGAGTAACTAGCCTTAATTCAACTTCAGGCCTTCCGTGCCTCTGATCCAAATCTAAGCGCTACTTTCACAAGGCCTTTATCAAACATTAGCCCTGGCTACTCCATCCAGATGAAAGATATCCTCAGCTGCCTTGTCTCCTCTGGTAGTAAGGGCAGTGTTATGGCCTGTCTAAACTAATAGCTGACAGCTCCTAGAGGTATTTACATAGTTGAAGATGTAGCTTTAGATGTGTCCCAACTATTTTGGGTTGTAAAACATGATGGACCTGAGACACAGTGTCATATTCTTAGATACGCTCCGCTTCCCCTGCCAGTTCTAGTAAATACTTTCTCCTAAGAGTAAGAAAAATATTTGCCCCAAGGTGAAGGAAGATGCTGCTCTTAAGGAACTAGATTTTATTATGTACCAGCTGAGATTCAGCCACCTGTAGGAAGTAAAAACAGCATCTTTCTTCTTTGAAAGTAGTAGAAGGAAAGAAATACCACATCTGAAACATAACAGTGGAAAAAAAAGCCCTGCTTGAAGGTGCAGGAGTGGACAGTAGCACATGTGGGTTACTCCAAAGCATTCTGGGTGGACCAAAAAGAAGTTTCATTTTCACTAGTTAAAAAAGCACAGTGAAATTACTCTTGAGGCCAAAGGGATTTAACCCGAGTCTGTGGGTTGTTACAGTGAACTGGAGAGCAACCTAGGAGAGGAAAAGTCTCCTTTCCTTATAGGAGTTGCAGAGGACACAAAAGAGTGGCTCATTTTATGCCACTTCCTTTCCTCCCACAGACTGCACCTGCACATCGAGAGCAAATCGAAACCAGCCTATTCTAAGCCATGGTCTCCTTTATTTTGAGGGACTCAAAGCAAGAGCAGGGCTGAGACAGCACAACCAACACAGAAACTTGTTTCTCAGCATGATTTTCCCCTCTCTGGTGGCCAAGTCCTGGTTAGTACCTTCAGGATGGCAAAGCTAGCTGAAAGTAGGGCATGCCCATTAAGCTTCAATCCTCCTTACACAGCCACGACAGTTTGCACATGTCTTTCTCCTTTGGGTTTTAGCCAGAGTCCAGCCCTTTTGGGCATCATAACACAGCTGAATGGTTTAGCTCCTTTTGTTTCAGCTGACAAACACCCTAGCCCTCCCCCATCAGCAACAATACAACTGGAGCTGGGATTTGTGTGTCCTCTGAGCAAGGATACAGGCTTTGTGCCTTGCTGAGCTGTCTTTGCAAGGACTGCCAACACTCACAGCTGATTAAGCCTTCAGTGCTGCTTTCTGCTTTTCCTGCTCACAGACAGATGTCAGAAACAAGCTAACCGAAACAGTGCACACAGCTAGAGCTCTGCACCTAGGAACATTAAAGCAGACTATTAGGGATTAAATAAATTAAACCAGAGGGGAGCTTAACACATTTTCTCTAGGCTTCATTTCTACTTGGCATGTAATTCTGGGTAAGAAACATCCCAGCATTTCAAAAAGCACTGTATTCTGGCAGGTGGCTCAAGTCAATGAACAGAAAGGGCTGTATTTGAAAAGCTTTTGCCACCACCACATGGTTGAAGCCACGAGTGCAGCAAAACAACTAACTGGGAGTTAGAGCTGTCAGCAAGGACCAGCCTGCCAGGGCAAACTGGGGCAAGCGTTCGCAGGTTTTAGAGGCTGTGCCACATGACTAATAAAGAGCATACAACTATTACATATTTCTTATTTTATTAAATTAGAACTCTCAAACCTTAAGAGACTTGTGCAGTATGCACAAGGCACAACTTACAGCTGGTCAGAACCTGTTAGTAAAGGGATTATACACAGCACATGCCAAACCAGCTGAGACAACCTGTTTTCTGTGTGCTGCTGTGGTCCTGGCTGCTGGGTTTCACCTCTGGTCAGCCCCAGAGGCTGCACTACTGGGGCTGTCTGTGGGCTTGACAGGTGGAGTCTTTTTCTTCAAGGATCTAAAAGAAAGCTAAAGTGCTAGTTCAATTATCTTCTTTAGTCCCTTCCTTCCCAATTAGGTACCTGACATGGAAATAGTGAGCCCTTTGCTGGGCAGATGCTCACACAGCTGGATCATTAACTGCCAAGTGCAATCTATCTAGAAGCTCTAGGCCAGCTTTCCTTCCCCATTCTTCTCTTGGTAGACAGACAAACCTGGCAGCAAGGTTTCTCATTAGACTAAGGTGCTGCATTTCAACTGAAGGAAGGAGCCTGCTGCCTCTTCTCTGGTACTTTGGAGACAGTAGCCTGTTCTAATATTCTCTCAGAAAAACATGTAGCTCCTGGCCACTGGCCAAGAGGAAGAAACTCTTATCATGAAATGGGATTCAGATGTAATAATGGATAGGAATCCCCTGTTCAAACTGCCCTCCCTATCTGTTATCCACCGAATAGGAATCAAACTTTTATTTAAAGGTAAGCAACTAGGAACAGTTCTGGGTGAGTGGTCATGACAAGTCACTCAAAAAAATCTTCCCAATGTGATTTCAACTGCAGCAGCTTGAATGCCAGTTGTGAAAAAAAACCTGATGAATGTGTGTGAAGTATCACAATGAGAAGCTAATCATCATCAGACTTCCTCATCAGCGAGACAAAGGACAAGGCAGAAACTCCCGGTATGTGACCAGCACAGATTCTTAACATTCGAACAAGTCGTTGAGCAGTAGCAACTCGAGTATCTTCCAGCTGGAAACAGAATGGAGAAATTATTTAATCAATAGAAAAGAAGAAAAGCAACGGTAAGTTTTGATAAAAGAAAGAACCAGAGCAGGCATCAAGTGGCTAGCTATAGAAAACCCCAGGCAGGGGCATTTACGTCCCTAATGTTAAGGAAGGTACAGTGTTGCCAGCTGGAAGTGCTGAAGGGCTTGCCAAAGGCACAGATTCTACCTGCTGGTAGGGAAGCAGTCTCTGAGCATGCAGTGACAAGTACACAGAAAAGTGAAGTGTCCTGCTGCTGAATGCCAAACTCTCCCTCCAGCTTTTCAGACCAAGCAGGTAATTGGAAAGAGTGGCATATCAGATGGCAAAATCATCAGTGAAGCCACAAAGTTTGGCTGACACAAAACATTACATGGGCAAGGGAGTCACATAGTAAATAATAGCTCAGGGGCTCCCAGGAAGAGAAAATGCAGCAAGGAACAAGTGTACCAAGGCTTTGCATATCAGAGATGGTTTTTGTGAGCTTAGGCTTGGCTTCATGAGGTTTTGAAGTAGCACAGGAAGGACCAGATTACTAGAAGACTCATTTCAAGGACAGACAGACTCCTGTACCTCTGTAGAGGTACTGTTCTTGTAGACAGAGTCTGGTCTCTGACACTTATGAAGGCCAGCAGCATATGTATTTATTGCTAAAATAATGATGTTTCTAACAATCACAGAGCAGTGGAATTCAGAAATCCCTTGAGATGTCAAATAAGCACCTTACCTCCAGCTCACAGAATAGCACAGGACTGCAGTAGGCTTCTCCTAATTTACAGACAGCATTCATCTCAACGCTGCAAGCATTCACCCTGCCAACTAAAAAAAAAACATTTTCCCACATTACAAGCCTCATAATCAGCAATCAGTGAAGAAAAGTTTTAGGAAATTCCACATCCCCAGAACAATCCAGAGCTAATTTTTAGAGCATAATAGAAGGTAAGGCAACAGTGAGTAGTGCAAACAAAATGGTACAATTTTGGAAACAGAATTAGCACAGAAGTCTTTCATAATACTAACAGCAGGAATAGTACCACATCACTCTTCATGTAACATTAACATTCTGCATAAGGGATCAGCACACCATCAGCTTCCACACACTTACCAAAAGTTCTCCTGAGTCATATGGTATCACAGAGTTGTCTGATCTCCAAGGAATTCACTCCATCAAGAGAGCCATAACACCAGACAATGCTAAGACTCCTCTATTTCAGAATTAAGCCTCCTGACCCCCAAACTCCAGGGACACAGCACCTATATTCCAACACTGAGCAGTGCAGTCTGGCCCCTCCAGTTCCTCAGAGCTGAAGCAGGGAGGGTACACAGGGAAGCATTGGGAGACAGAAAGATTAGAGGCACAACATGGCCAGACAGTACACAGCAGGGATAGTAGTCTTATATTAAAACTATACTTGATAGCTTTGTAGCTCATCTGTTTAGATTCACTTTATTACCACAGTATCATATGCTTCTCACTGCTCATTAAGATCATCATTAAGTCAGATCTGCAAGAGCAGATAGACCAGTGGAGTGCCACACAGACAAAAAAATCAATAACACAGATCATATTCAGGAATTAGGGACAGAGAAGAGTGGTCTGACTGGCAAAAATAAAAAGGAGAGAGCAAGTGATCATGAGAGAACAGTGTTTTATCTAGGAAAACAATAAAAAAGGCAGAGGAGTTCAGAAATAATTTAAACAATGTTGCAACAAAGCCACTGGTTTCCTTTAGTTTGTTTCAAGTTAAGTCAGTGGCTTTAAGAAAACCAACAGTGAGTTGTGCTGCTTGAAGAGGAGGAAGAGGTGCCATACGTACCCCCAGTGACAAGAAAGCACACCTTCCCCAGGAAGAAGCTGGCATCCACATGAGCTAGGGAACATTCGACTTTCTTCAAGCTGTCAGAAAAGCACAGACAATTCAGTTGGACACGGAGGTTAAACCAGTGCAGCATAAGGAAAACAGGAATAATTTTCAGAAGCACAATTAGAGAAACAATGATGTTAACATCTGCTGATTTGTGAGCTTGCAAAGTTCTGCTTTATGCTAAAAGCATGACATCAGAGACCTTTGTAATACCCACAGCTGTTTAATAACCCATAACATATCCTTTCTACTCAAGACTCAACAGTTAGAGTTAGTTTGAACAGTGTCCTCCATGATTTACAGACACTAAGCATCTGAATTCATTAATATCCAATGAAACTTCAGCACCACTTCGGCTCTTTCAGGAAGCGCTTGCCCACACATTTCTGCAGCACCATCTGTGCTGTAAGTATGCAGCTGGGCCTGTCATTTTTGGTAAATGAGAGCCCAGGATCATCAGTCACAAGTTAAGTAAGCAATAAAATGCTGACTTCTGTGCCTTAGCAAGTCTTTACTTGTGGCCTGGGGAAACAAGTATCATTTCTACAAAGATGCAGAACACAAGATGATAGAAAAGGGATCAATCCCTGCAGACCTTTCTCTTTTGCCTAGAGATATCTGTAGTGCTGATCCGTAGTGCTTGACCAGGAGTATCAGTGAACTGAGGACACAGACACAGCCACTTGCTGGTTATTGGGCAGCACTGCCCTGCCCAGCACACATCAGACTTCTGCATGTTATAAAACTTCACAGCACTACCAGCACTTCCATCTAATTCTATAGACAGCCTCTTTCCAAAGCTCAGTTGGTATTGTCACATATCCAGATCCAGAAATAAATTCTGCCTTCTCTGCTATGGCAACTTAGTGCACAACAGGCATGTTATTGGACGGAGCAATTCAGTCCTAATCCACTGCTGGAGGCCAGAAAGCCACTGTATATATTACTGAGTTCTTCCACCACAGCAAGTCTTGGGTTTGAAACCCACTATTCAGCAATTCCAATATAGTAAAAATGCAGATTTAGCCATCACAACAAGAAATAATATTAGTCCCCCATCTCATCTTTTTTCCCTTCTCTTACCTGTACTTGCTCTTGATGTCAATCATAAACACAATCAGATCTATCCTGGGTCGAAGATGATCCCTCTCTGGAGGTAAGGGGAGGGATGTAGCAAGGTGACTGAAAGATAACAAATTTGCCAGTTTAACCAACAAGCTTTGGCAAGACAGTACCCACTTACCCACAATCACACAACCACTGCAGTTCACCCTGTAGCAAGTTACCAGGAAGCCTGCTAATTACTAAATACGTGGGCATTGAAGAGGCACTGTGATTGTTTAAGTGGTACTCTCATATCTTAGGCCCACTCATAGTTGCTGACAGGCACAATGGTAATTGCTAGACAAGGCTGGTTATAATGCGACGCTTATTAGAGCATAACAAGTCTCACAGAAACATTTTCTCTGTGCAGATCTCTACAGCAAGTAATTTCATTTAATTGTTACAAAGAGTCCTTTCTAACAAAGTGAACTCCAATTCTTTACTGGAATATTTTGCTGTAAAGTTTAATCAATGCATCAGTGCTTTTCTGTCACATTCCAGAGATACTGCTCATATGTTCACAAAAGAGAGGTGACCTTGCCAGGTACAGAAAAATCTTAAACTACTAAATTGTCGCTACAACAGCTTTATAGATGAAGTTACAACTCAAAAAGAGCTTCTATTATATCATTACCCTCCCTTTTAACCTTTTACTTTGTCAGAAGCTACTAGGTTAGTTTAGGTATCCTTCAACATGGTACTACCACTGCTAATTACAGCTGTTGGAAGAAATACAGGGTGGGGATTTTTGCATCTCTGCCCACAAAAAAAGCCAAACAACCACAAACAACTAACAACAACAAAACCCAAACAAGCGTACCAACAAAAAAAACTCAACCATAAAAGGTTTCAGCAGTACATAACTGGATCTTCCATAGGGAAGAACATTATCAGCACCACGTTTTTGGAAGATCACCTTAATTTAAACTGAGCAAACAAACATCCCAGATGTTCAGTCGCTCTCACAATCCAGCCAAGGAAGAAACATTGATTCTGGTCTTCTTGGGGGAATATTACTTCTAGTATTTCAGTCTCAAGGACTTTACAGTTTTCTGCAGCAGCCACAGACCATGGCACGCATTCCCTTCTATTAATCCTATATAGTTTGTAGTTTTGTTTGCTAGTCTCCAAATAAAGGTATTTTATTTCTTCTGTTTATGGAAGATATGATTTAACAAAAACATTCTGAAACTAACACAAGAGATGAGCAAAGTGAGCTTGAAAGACACACTGCTTTATTAATTGAAACACAAACCAACTTATTAATTTAAGGTGAAATTTAGGGAGACTCTTTGATGAAATTATCAGATCACCTTGGGGGAAAGAAAAAAGTGACCCAGAAAAGCACTGCATTGTTTGGAATTCTCTTATGTTTAAACCAACATGACTAGATGATGACAGCAGTCTCCAGATATGCAATGCAGAAGCCTTCCCCCTTCTGCCCCCTCAGCAATAAGAGATACAAAAAACCCAAGCCCTGTAACTCTTCACCCAACAGCTGTACCTGACAGGTAGACCTGTCAGATTAGATATCATATTTGTTTGTAATATGTACAATCCCAAAGTAACACAGTGGGGGAAAGAACCCCACTGGCTTTGCTTTCCTAGCAATATTTACACAGGGATGTATCTTACTGTGTAGCATGAGCACACAATTCTGTGCCTTTGGGCAGTTACCCAGCTGTAGTACCAGCAGCCATCTAGTTATGGCACTCCACAGCTCAGCAGAGGCTGCAGGTTTCATATAGAAAATGGGGTAATTCATTTACTATTAGTTAGCACAGACATCCAAGATGCCAAAATCAGAGCACTACAGTCACTCTAATAGCCAGTAGAACATTAGCTTGGGCTGCCTTTACTGCACATCCATGGATTACAGCAGAGAAATAACACAAACACCTTCTGAAGAGCTGACTAAACTCATTTGGTCTTGGCAAAAGAACTGTCAAGGACATTTTATTGTAAAAAGTTGGTAAATCAAGCTTTTAAGACAGGACATGTCATGTGGCTAAAGCTGAAATCTCAAATGCATCTTGAGGAAGAAAAGCACATGTGTGCATACAAAGCAGAAAAGAGCTACAAAGAGCATCCAAAGCAATGGACATCTTTCAGAAACACTTGTTCCCCTGTAAGTACTTGCAAGCATTGTACCTGTCCCATGTTGCCTCAGGATGTTTAATTTCTGTCTTTCAGGTGGGGAAAAAAACCGTGTTGCTCTCGCACCTTTCCAATTTAGTAATCAAACATCTGTGCAACATGCAAAAGGCAAGGGTATGTGCACTGTGAACACGAACGCGGGATGCTTCCCCCCGTTCCCTTTTCCAAGCATGCCCAAACTGCCTGCCCTGAGGACAGAGGGGTTCGCCCGCAGCAGATGCGGTCACATCTGGGCAGTGGTGCTCTCTAGCGTTCGCAAGAGCGAAGTCTCTCTCCGAACCGTGCTCTCTACAGCTCCGACTCCTGCCACGGGGGCGGAACCTGCGCTTTTAACCAATTTCGGTGCAACAGGAATTGCCGTCACAGACGCTGCTCGCCCCTCTCGGAGCAGGTGTCAGGGGCCCCGCCCGTCACTCACACGTTGATGTTGAAGTCCCTCTTCTCCTGCAGGATGGTCTCCGACAGCCGCTGCTGCAGCGCCTCGTCCGGGCCCACCAGCTGCGCCAGAGGCAGAGCGCGGTCAGCCGCGGCCCAGCCCGGCCGGCGGAGGGCTCGGCACGGGCGCGCGCCCGCGCTGGGCAAAGGGACGGGGAAGGGACGGGGAAGGGACGGGGAAGGGACGGGGAAGGGACGGGGAAGGGACGGGGAAGGGACGGGGAAGGGACGGCGGGGCCAGGCCGCGGAGCGGCGCCACCGCCGGACCTACCAGGAGGATGCCGGAGTTGAGCGTCGGGAGTTTGTCGAAGGGCCGCAGCACCGCCATCCTCGCGGGAGACGGCGCCGCCCGCCCGCCGGAATTCAAATGGCAGTGGCGTTCCGCCTTGCGCCGACGTCGGGCGGCGGGGCCAGAGCCTGTGGGGCGGGGCGGGGCGGGGCGGGGCGGGGCGGGGCGGGGCGGGGCGGGGCGGGGCGGGGCGGGGCGGGGCGGGGCGGGGCGGGGCGGGGCTGGCGGCTCGGGCGCGGTTACCGCTGGGCGGCAGGGGGCGCTGCGGGGCTGGCGGCCAGCGCCTCACGGGCTCTCCCGGCTGGGCGGGACGCGGGGATCAGAAACTTTCTGACAGTCAACCTAAATCTCCCCTGGCTCTGCTTCAGGCCATTGTCCTGGGTCTCTTTGCCGGTTGCCAGAGCGACCAGTGCCTGCCGCTGCACTTTTCCTCACGAGGAAGTTGAGGACTGCAGTGATGCCGGGGTACAGCATGGGGCCCCTCTGAGCACTGCGGCACCGCGCTGTGTGACAGATCACCAAGGACAGCCAATCACCATAAAACCCTGCAAAGCAGCACTGTTCCTGTGGCACCCAGATATCCCAGGGATATCTGCCTCAGTTCGGCCTGAGGCACCCACAGGCAATGCTGGAGGGGAGGATACTGCCCTTGCCTTGGCTGTGCAGGGGGATCATGAACAGCCTTTAGCTTCTGAGAAGCAGAGCCCTTTTCTCCAGGGCTGTCCTGCTCCCTGGCCTTTGTCATGAGCTGTTGCCCGTTTGTTTACTCAAGACAACAACAGCAAAGGCTTCAGTAAAATTCCACTGCCTCCTTACATTCCAATTTGTAATGTGAACTAATACAGGGAATAATAGAATCGTTAGATTGAGAAGATTTCTAAGATCAAGTCCAACCATTAGCCCAACACTGCCATGTTCAAAACAGCGATGTCCCCACATGCCACACCTTTTCAAACACTCCAGGGATGGTAACTCCAACACAGGCTTGGCCAGCCCGTTCCACTTCCTGACCACCCTTTCAGTGCCGCAACGTTTCCTAATATCTGGTGGAAACCACCCTTGGAGCAACTTGAGGCTTTTTCCTCTTATCCCATTGCACATTACTTGGGAATAGAGACCAACCCCCACAGCCTCCCTTCAGGGAGCTGTAGAGAGTGATAAGTCCTCCCCTGAGCCTCGTTTTTTCCGGGCTAAACCACCCCAGCTCATAACACTTGTACTCTGGAGGCTTCATCAGCTCCTTCTCTGCCCTTCTATGGACATGCTCCAGCACCCAATGTCTTTCTTGTAGTGCGGGCCCCAAAACTGAATACAGGATTTGAGCTGTGACCTCACCAGTACCAAGTATGAGGGAAAAATGTTAACATAGTTAATACACTTTTATACTACAAAGACTGCTTGATTATTTAGGGAATTTCCCTAACACTGTGTGGCAGTAGCAACTGGCTTTGCACGCTGAATTATTCTGTGTGACGTTTTGCAGTAGCTCCAGCAGGCTCGACCTCCATCCTGCCCCTTCCTGGGTGCCTTTCCCCTCTCCCCCTAATCTGAGAGCCCAGTGCTCCCCTGCCCATGATACAGGCAGGAAGGGGCATGGGCAGAAGCACTGCAGTAACAGAGATGGGTTGAGTTCTTCTCATTCTGAGGTCAGAGCAGGAGGATGACATGCAGTTATGTAAAACCTCAGAGGTCCAGTGTGTCTCAGTGGCCTGTGGCCCACATTGCTGCATCTCCTGATCTTTGCCTCAGCCTTGAGTCTGGCTGACCTTAGTGTGGAAGGGTGTCCAGAATCCATTCTGCTGCCTGGTGGTGCTTGCTATTCCTGCCCTTTCAACCAGGGTACCTCCAAATGGCAGGAGATGTGCCAGGGGAGAAAGAAGGCTGCAGGAGAATGAAAACACATCTTCCTCTCTGTAACAATCTGGAGAGGGGAGGCAATGGGGAGAGAGACAGGGTTAATAAAAGTTGACATCACATGGCCACTGTAGCGTTTTTGATCTTGACAAAGGCAGACGGTTTCCCTCATTGCTAGCATGAGACAAATTACAGGTGAAGCAGAAGAGATTACAAGATATTTCTGGCTGTTTTTGAGTTTGGTGGGGGGAAGGGAGGATGAATTCAGGGCAGACATGTCTTAAAGATGGGAGACAAGCAGATGCAATAAACAAGAGCCAGCTCATCTGCGGGGATGCAGAGAGCAAATAGAACAATGTTCCTTTAGCACTGCTGAAGGTGTGGAAATATGTTAAAAGCTCTGGCATCCACCTAAAAGGTGTTTGTCCTCTTTCTGCCTCCTGTTGCCTGCTCTCTGGCCCCACTGAAGGACCTGGATGGCTTTAGTGTATGGTCAGGGACATGCTTGCTGTGCCCTGCTACTGCAGGCTTCCATCTTCTCACCATGCTGGTGTCTGTTGACATTCAGCAGATCTAGATGAGCTACCACTCATCCCACAGTTAGAAAATTATTTTTCATGGTAGACGACATTGTAAGGAAGTGGAGACTCAGGCTGGTAATGTGTCTGCAGCTCTTGCCTAGATCTGTAGGTTGGGAAGGAGAGGAGGGGAGAGGGATGAGATGTGGTTGGTGTTGGAAGTCAGGGTGTATTTTACATATCCCTGTGTGACTGTGTCAGGTTGTTTCATCTCCTGCTACCCCACTTCCAGTTTGCAAAGTGGGAGTAATGAGTTGATCTCTGCTTCAGAGTGGTGCAGGAGAGCTGAGATGGGTGTCACTACACTGGCCCAGAGTGTAAGCAGAAGGGACAAGAGCAGGGCGTGATAAGAAAAGAGAGAGCTCCTGATTTTACTCTGTGGGCCATTGTACATTGCTCTGGTAGCACAAACCATTCCACAAATGGGTAGAAGTGTATTGCAGTCAACACGAAAATGTTCTGATGCTGCCAAAAAAACAGAGTTGACATCAGCAAGACTTGGCCTGGCCATCATGAGTGCTCCCTTGGAATGGGGAAGCTGCTCCTGCAGCAGAACTGCACCAGCGACTACAAAAAAAACTTTAAAAAGCACATCTCATCCTCATGCATCCATGGCCAATTTGCGGTATGATTCATCCAGTGGTTGCATCTCAGGGTATTTTCTCTCTGATTTCTCCCTTGATTTCTCTCTGAGTAGCCAGAGGAGCAAAGGAGACAGGCTTTGGAGATGGTCTAGAGAGGAGCACTGACCCCAGCATGGTCCCAGTTTTCTCAGCAATGGCTCCCAGGTCCTGACAGCCCTATTCAGTATGAGTTCTATGAGATGTCACCCGCTCATGCATTACTGGCTCCAGGCTGACTTCTTGCCATCCCTCCTGGGAAGCCTGTGAAATAGAGCTCGTGTGTATTTGATTGCACTTGTTCTCTCACTAATAGACAAAAATTATATCATTTGCAGCAAGTGCAGATTTTTAGAGAAATTAATGACATTTTCACATATGTTGCTGGCAACTTCTGCTTCCTTTGGCAAAGGCTCTTCACAGCTATTTTTAGACCCAAAGTAAATCAGCTTTTTTCATTCTGCTTTTTAATTTAACTCACTATACAAATTTCCTTAGTTTTTGATCAACTCAGCAAAGCTTTTCTAATGGGTTTTCTTTTTTGAAGTTGCAGTAGCACCCAGAAGGTGGGTAAGTCTGCTTTCCCATCAGACTATCCCCAACTGATGCCCTGCCCATGCATCTCACGTACCTTCTGCATCCTGCAGCAGCTCCCTCACCTCCAGCAGCTGAGCAGGGAAACATTTCTGTGACACTTGCTGAAGTTTTGTCCTCTACTGCAGACATTGAGGAAGGCAAGTTTGATAAACTCCATGCTTCTACCTACATTGGGAAAGTGATATTGGGAGATTGGTGTTGCTTTAAAGACAGGCATCGACCTGGGTCTGGTCAACTCAGAAGATGCTGATAAAAGGCTAAAGGACACTAAAGAACAGTGAAAAAACTTGTTAAGAAAGACTGGAATAACACTTAACCAGGCCTGGGATTAAGCTGACCTTTAGTACATTGTTTATGCTGTGATTTATGGACATGCTACATGTGCCTGAGATTGCCTGACCATCTCCTTTTTTTCCAGCCAAGGCTTTTGTCTTTGGTTTTGTGAAGGGTTTCATGATTTCTGCTCTGGCTGGGTGGCCCTCTCACATCAAACCTGACTCCATGTTCGCCTTCATCATGCAGGTGAATTTGTGGTTGCCCAGAGATATGGAGGGAGTCAGAGGCTTGGTGATAGGCAGGTGTCCTGGGATGAATGGCTTTGAGGAGCTTGGTGTGTGCACAGACATTCAGAGGCTTCCTCCAAGCCAGGTGAAAGGGGCTGGAAGGCCCCAAGGCACCAGGCAGAATGATATGCACAAGCTTATGCCTGGAAGACCTGAGTGGCACACTGCAGCCTCATCTGAGGTGGAAGCTGAACTGCAGCTGAACATGTTTCCATGCAGACTGAGCTGCACTGGCACATCAATGCCTGGAGCTGTCTTGCAGCTTTAGCTCCTGTTGGAAACCAAAGGATGTGACAGCACCTGAGAGCCCTGTCACAGGCAGCAGCTGCATCAGAGGCACGGGGTCTTCAAGCGTGTCCCAGCTCCAGCAGCGCAAAGCCCCGTGTTTTTTTCTTGCTGTGTCCAAGAGTGTTTCAGACTCATCTGGGGGGATTCCTGCTTGAAGCAAGAGGCTGCCACATCGTGACCTTGCTCACTTCTGTGGTGGTGGCTGCAGAAAGATGTGATCACCATTCCTTGTCACGTCCTCCCAGCGTTTGCATGGCAGGGAAGTGAGCCAGAGATAAAAATGACCTCGTGAGTCAAAACCATTTCTGTTCTGGGCTTTTGGCTGCACAAGCAGCACAGTGGCATTAAGCCCAAGCTTAAATCTGGAATAAGTTGAAGACTGGCAAATACACACTGGCTCTCATGTGCCCCTGAGGTGACCTAGAACTGAGAGCTGGAACAGTTGGCTAGGGAAAATGGGAGGAGCTTACACATTGTGACATGAATATACCTGGCCTGTCAGGCTCTACTGAGTGCCTGCAGCTTCACCATTGACTGGTCATTTGGATAAATGAATAGTCTCCTACCTTGTGCCAGCAACCACTGATCTCCCTCTCATTTTCTTTGCACACCTGGAAAGTGGTTTTCCTTTTGCCCTCTCAAATGGACTGTCTTTGCCTGCCCTAAATGTTTGCTCTGATGATGCAATAAACAATATCCTTCCAAAGTTAATTTTAAAAATCTTTTTCTCCAAAGCACAGGTTTCTCTCCCAGTATGGTCAAAGCTGTGGGGCTTGTGTTTTCCACCCCCTGCAGTGGGATTAGTGAAGCAGTAACTGTGCTGATGGTCAAGGTGTCATGCCCAAACTTCATTGAGGTTAAAATTAAGGCACGATTGCAGGCTCTACTCTGGAAATCATCTGAAGTGCCCACCTTACTGGGACAAACCAAGAAGCAGTTGGCTAAACCTAATGGATCTGATCCTCCATGCAGATATCCTGCTAGGTATGGAGGGCTTGCAAGGCCTATACTCAATGCTTCTAAGCTGTTATGAAGTTACATCAAGAAAAAGTGAGGCTCAGGAAGACCAAAAGAGGATGAAGAGGAAATCCCAGAGCATACCAGTCAGGTCCCACGGCTCCATCACATCCTCATCTCTGCACTGGTCAATGAAACCCTGGCAGAGACCAGGTGACAGACCTTTACCATGCATTACCCTTGGATCTGGCAGGTGTGCATGGGCTCTGTCACCACCCGCAGCTTGGTTTGGCAAGAGGATGAACTCCTTCGTGCCTGAAACACAACCTACTGGGAATTAAGACCTCAAATCTCACAGCCCCTGGAGTATAGCAGATACAAATTCAGGCCTCATACATTTCAGTGGATACTATTAATCCTGAAAACTTTACAAAAACCCACTGGGGCACATCTGCAGGGCTGTAAGTGTCAAAAACTAAGTGGGTGGAGCTGGACAGTACAGGCAGGAGAGCAGGCAGTTTTTCGGGCTGGAGCCAGTTTGATTTTGCTAAAACTCTTTTGCATTAAACAATTTCTGGGTCATGGTGAAAATTTCCCTTTGTAAAAAAAAAAATCAAAAACAAAACCAAACCAAACAACAAAACAACCTCAATATGAAAAACCAAACCAGTTTGCATGTTCCCATTTTTGTGCTGCTGTAAAGCTGAAAATATTTTAACAAAACATCTCTTGTCATCAGCAGCAATGACAGAACTAGGTATGGATTCAGGAAAAAGGTATTTCACTGAAAGCAAGAATAGTACTTCAGACAGCATTGTATTTCTGTTTCCTGATGGAAGATTCTTTTGGTCAAAGTGTTGATTGTTATAATTTTATATAAAAGCCCTGAAGGGAGTTCTAACCCCCCTTTGCCTCTAACCCCTCTCTCTCTCTCTGCCTCCCACCCACAGATGAAAAACCACCAGCCCCCAGTCCTTGGGCTGCACACACCGGTAAATCTGTGGAGCCTGAGCATTCTGTCCATCTCCATCAGCTCGAGCTCACACACGTGTGCCCCAGCGTTTCTCCTCCTCCCGGGCTGCAGCCGGGCTGCGGATGATGCGGGAGGAGGGAGAGCATCCCGCGGCCAGCTCCCTCGTGGCTCTGACCCGGGTACCATGTGCGGGGCAGCTGGGGATGCTCGTTGCCATAGCGACCGCTGCTAAAATGCTCCCCCTCCCCGCGCCGGGCTGCAGCCCGTTGCAGACAGTCGTTTTTGCGTTGGTGGGGGGAGGCCGGCGGTGGGGTGCCCCGGGGAGGCTGGAGCAGGGCTGAACTGTCTGGGAGGCGGTGGGGGAAGCCCCCCGGAGTCCCGTTGGGCAATGAGGCCACGCTGCTGGCTGCCTGTCCTTTCCCCGCCCGCCGCGGCTGCTCCCGCCATCCCTCCCTCCCTGCCTGCCTCCCGCCCATCCGCGCCTGTCGCCTCCCGCTCTCACCCAGCTCTCCCGGCGCGGGGTCCCTTCTCCCGGGCACTGCCTGGCCGGGAAAGGAGCCTGACTCATCCCGGCTGGCACCTGGCAGATGCCGGAGGGAGCAGTCTCATCCCGTCGCCCTGCACCCGTGGAAGAAGGTAGGTGACAGGTGTCAGGGCATGTAGCGGTGCTTGCTGGGGATGCGGTGCATGGCAGCGAGGTCATGTCTGGGTCCCCAGTGATCGGCAGCTCTGTGCCCCAAGCTGCAGCCTGCCCCGGGGTGCCAAAGTCTGAGGGAATCTCCTGCGGTCGAGGTGAGCCCACGGCTTGTAACCCTGCAAAATGAGTTGTGCTCCCAGCCATGCACACGGGAGGGTTCTGTACCCAAATTCTCCTGTAGGCTGCTCCCAGCCTCCCCCAAGCAGTTTCTGCCGTGCCACTAACAACGTGGCCCCTGGGGCTCCTGTCACAAGTGTACCCACAGCATCTCGGGGGCAGTGGGTGGTGGCATGGGGGATCCACGGGTGACGTTGAAGGCAAGAGGCTGGAGTGAGGTGCAGCATGGGTTTAAAAGGGGTCAGACATCTTATTTATGTAAGACATGGTTTTAGATAGAAGACGAAGGACTCTTGTGTCTTTGGGGGGATGTGGATGTCCCACTGCAAACGAGGTGCTGAAGATCAACTGGTCCAGCGAGGTTAAGGCACATTTTGTATCTGCAGAACTGCTCCAGAAAGCTGACATTTTTTAATGAAACACCCTCTTTTCAGTATTTGCAGCCAAAATCTGCTCACCTGCCTGACAAAAGCAAGATGCTTCTCCAGGCCAGCCCTGCAAAGGCTGGAGGGGCGGCTCTGACACCTCATCCAGAGCTCGGCTTGGCCATGATGAGGACCCTTCACTGAGGGGGCGGGGACGGGTGAGCAGCATGGGGACACAGCAGGATAGGGCTGCATAGCAAGTAGACTGAAGAATAGGTTGCTGGCGAGGAGCTAGGAAATGCTGGCTCTGCTAGGAGGAAGGATGAATTGGGAAGTGTGTAGGGCTGCTTTTTATTGCAGTGCTTTTTTTGGATGGCACGTTCACTCACACATTTGGAAAGTGGATGATCGGGGAAGGGAATGAGTTTATTGGCTTTCCTCCCATCAGCCCAGGAGGTCCAAGCTGAACTCACCTTCACAGTGTCCCTAATCCTGCTCACTGCAGTTGCCAGCCAGGGACAGATACCAGCTGCAAAGACACCTCTGAAAAAGGGGTTTGCAGCAGCCTGAGACTCCCAGGATGTCTGCAGATGCAGCTGGGGGGTGAAGGGGGTGCAAAGGAGCTACTTTTGCAGAGCATGTAGGAAAGCTGTGCTGAGGGGTTTCTGGCCCAGAGTTCAGACCCAGATACTGTTGCAGAAGGGGTTTATGCCTTATTCCTTACACGGTCCCCTAAGGTGCATTAAAGGAAGCCCCACAGCTCCCCACAACACCTCTGTGAGGTTGTTGCAAGTTATGGTGGGAGCTTTCCTCAGGAGCTGCTCACCTGAGGAAGGTACAGGCAGCCATAAAGAGGCAGCAGCAGTGCCCAGATCAGATCCATGCCAATAAGTGGGAGGAAACCAGGCGTTTTCTGCAGTTTCTTGCTTCTTGTAATAAGAATTGCAGCTTGTTTCAGATCTTACCCTGTGACAAAAAACTTACTGTTACAGGCCCTCCTGAGACAAAAGGTATCCAGAAGATAAATGCTGCTGGGCACATTGGAAACAGCTGATGGCTGTGGTATTAAAAAAAAACAAAAGCCCAGCCCTTGGTGTGGAAAAGGCATCAACCTTATGGGCCAGGAGCAGGGAAGAGGAAGAAAATGCTCAGAGCTCTCCCCAGCCTCCTATTAACCCACCCTGTCCAAGGAATTTGGGGATATATGGTTATTGCAGAGGGATGACTTGGGCGATGGTCAGACGTGACAGCTTTCATCTGTCTGGAAAATCAGGAGTTTGATGTGGGTGCACTTCATTGTGGCCCCACTGAAGTCAGTGGGCATTTCATCATTCCCACCAAGGGTGAGGGTTATGGAAAGCCCCCTTTCAGGACTGCATTTTTTGTGCCGGAGTCTGACACCACTGTGCTCTCCCAAACGTGAGGGTGCCAGGTTAATCCACCAAAGCCTTTAACAAGCAGCACATTTGCAGTGCAAAACCCAGAAGATCGGGTGCACGGTGAAGTTATAGCTGTGCTTTTTGTGCGGGATGTTTTTTGATCCCCTTTTCTGTCCCTGCATGATCCACACCTTGCCTGTCATTTTGGCACAGAGCAAGCAGCAGAGCTGAACAGGCTGGGCACTTTGTGGGTTGCCGTGTGGGTTGCTGTCTCCCTCCCAAAGGATGGAGACAAGGGATGGGATCAAATGTGATGCCATTACAGATTTAAATGATCCTAAGTTAGGGTGCATGCCCTAAGCATGGCATCAGCAGGGCCATAATGGTGGGGAGAAAATGTGCCAGGGAACCAGCAGGTTATGGGGCTGGGACCCCATTTGTTCAGCCCTCCAGAAATATTCAGCCCTTACATCTGGACAAGGAGATGTTTGCTCCTTCCTTCTCTCCCATTTTTAGCGCTGGGCCAACAGCAATCAGACAGTGTGGTGTTGTTTTGTGTTCCCCAGGGCAACGCTGCTCCGGACTCACCACGCACCTGGCTGGCCAGGGGTTCTTGGCAAGGCAGATTGGCTGCTCCCGGTGAGTGTGCCCCCCTGGACAGTGGCTGATGTGGGGGAGGGATCTCAGGTCTGCTCACAGACTGGTGCTGAACACAGGACCCCGATCCCTGGCAAAGCAGGACCTGAAATAGAGGTGCAGTAAGGGAGGGCTCAGTCCTGAGCCAGACCAGCTCAGACTGGGAATTCAAAGGGGTAATGGAGTGTCAGGGGAAGCAGATTTTCCCTGAAGCAGGAGGTGAGAAGCAGCTGTATTTACCCACTGCTTACCTTTAATCACTGGCAGCAGGGTTGGGGGCAAGCAGGCTCAAGCCCCTCCCTCCCCTGCGGAGGGAGTAGGATTGACAGAGGTGCAGAGGTGCCAGCAATGACCCCAAAAGCATTGACCTCTCTCAGTAGATGAGGTCCCTTCATGTGCAACCAAGCATGAGGCAGGTGCAGCAGGGCTGTGAGGAGGGACTGGGCACTACTAATGAGGCAGATGTCTTGTGATCAGTTTTGGTGGAGGTGTGTTTTGGGTGTTCCCACTGCATAAGCTTTCTCTCCTTTTCTCTGGCAGCCATGCCCCACTTCTTGGATTGGTTTGTACCCGTGTATCTGATGATCTCCATTCTCATCCTGGTGGGCTTTGGAGCTTGCATTTACTACTTTGAACCAGGACTCCAGGAAGCCCATAAGTGGCGGACACAGAGGCCAATCATGGAGCGAGACCTTCGGAAGACACTGATGATTCGGGACAACCTGGCCTTTGGGGTGCCTGAGGTCTGACAGGCTGCCAATTGCAGCCAGAGGAATCTCTCCTGGGTAGGCAGCAGACCACAAGCCTCAGTAGGGATGGTAGTCCTGCCCTGGTAAAAGTGGGGCTGCTCATCACTTTGCTCTCTGCTGGTCTGGGTCTCGTACTCATCACTCACCATTCTGCCCCTTTGCTTCTTAGTCAAGATTTGTTTAGCTGGGCTTCCCATGTGCTCACAGCTCTTCAGCCAGCCAAGGACTTCTGCTCCTTCCTGTGGCCAAGACTGATGAGCCACTCAAATGAAATATCCCTTGTTAATCACTTGAGTTTGAGCTGCCTGGCATCTTGACAGGATCTTCAGTAGGAAAGGTACCGGGTTTTGCAAAAGGATGCAGAACCTTGTACTCCTATTCCCTAGGTTAACACAGTCTGTCTAAAGGGGTATTTTGGGGAAAATAAATAGGGTTTCAATACAAACTGTTGCTTCAGCTGAGCTCTTCCCAGCACCCACTCTTGATGCTAGGATGGTGAGCTTGCTGAAGCTCTGTGCAGAGGGACCAAGGGCTCAGTGAGCCTCAGAGACTGAATGCCTTTATCCTTGCAAAATGCACACCCCTTCTGTGTCTGTTTGGGAGATGGAGAGCATCCATCCCTACATCCATTCCAGATGCACCACATTGAAATTAAAGGTCTTTTTTAAAGAGGTTGGTTCAAGTCGTGTGTCAAGCTAAGAATGTTCTGCAGTTCTCCATGCAGGGGTGGGTGCTACCAGACTTACCACATCAGCTGCTCCTAATTTGCCTGACCTTCTGCTCCTCTGTCATGGAGGGAGATGGGATAGTCTGTGAAGCTACTTGCACTTATTCAGTCGCTTGCACTGCAAAGCTCTACAGCTTGGATAGCTTGTCTTTCTTAACTGTTTCACAATGAAAGCTGTGAAGCATTCCTCAGCCTTTTTTTTCCCCTGCATGTCTCTGACAAGGAACATCGAGCCTGCCATTTAAATGGGCCTATTGTGCCACCTTTGTTTTCTGGACCCAAGCCGTATAAGGTGAGTCTGGCACAAAATCCCATGTTTATAGACTTTCTGCACTGTCACAGGTATGACCAGCCACCAAAGTGCTGTATGAAGCTGTGACACTGGGGCTGAGAGGGATATCCCTATCCTCTCTCTCCCTGACAGCCCAGTGCAACGCCCAGTGTATACAGGGAGGTTTGAGAGAGCAAGGAGCCTGTGGCAGGAGGTTGTGTCTCCTCTCCTCCTACCCCAACAGGCACCCTTTGCATGCATGCAGGTGCAATGGTGCTATCTATGAATGCTCTGGACACAGAGGGATTCTGTGTGTCTCACTCCTGCATATCCCAGGTATGTTAGCTGGTGCCACCATCCTATGTGCACACATCTGTGCATCCTGTGCCAGCCAGTATATTGGCAACTCATATCTCCAGTGTCCTTCCATTGTTATGGCTCTGTGCTCTAGTCCCCAATGGCTACTTTCAGCAGCAGGGGTTCCTCAGGACAGCTGTGAAAACCTGCCACAGCTCCTGGCTTGTGTCACTCAGCCTCACCTGTGAACCTGGGAGCAGGAAGTTTTCTCCTCCATTCTCAAAGAAAGAAGGAGAGTTCATTGGGCTGCTGCGAGTGGTTTATGCAGGGAAATGCAGTGAGTGGGATTACTCTTCTGCCCAAAGTTTTGCTTGCCCTGGCAAGCAAAGGCTCAAAGCACAAGGTGCAGCCTGAAAGATGGTAATTCTCTGGAGATCCAAGTTAATTTTTAACTCTAAGGAATGGATCAGGACATCCTGCAGATATCCTGGGTCTTCCTGGGACATTTCATCTACCAGACTGCAATTGCAATACCATTCTTTTCCACACCAAAACCAGGCACACTGGCAGGAGCTTTCTGGTGCTGTTTCAGACAGAGGAAAGTCAAGAGTCTTTTCATTCAGCCAAGTAACAGATACTGTGATGCAAGTCCCCTAACTGGGGAGTCTCACTTAAGAGGGAAATGCAGTGAATAGGATTACTGCTGTGCCCAAAGTTATACTTGCCCAGGCAAGCAAAGACTCAAAAGAGCAGGAGTAGTCTGAAACAGATACAATTTTGTGACTTGGGGCTGTGAAATGGAAATGCCCAAGGGCTGGGTTGCATGGCATGGTGTCCTACCCTCAGCTGCATGGCTCATATTCCCTGCCCTCTGGCACATCACAACCCTATCTTCAAACACCAACTGGGAAACCTGCTTCCTCACCTCAACTCCCTGATAGGTGGGATTGCCCTGTAAATGGAAACAGCTGAGCTGTGGGGTAGTATAAAAACCTCTCCACTGGAGCTGAGGGACTTGGAGCGGTCCGGAAGAAGTTAAACTGTAGGAAGGGGAGTCTGCACTCACAGGGGTCCCCTCTCCCCTGCTCTGTGCTCTCCTCTGCATGCTGCCATGCCTGCGTTGAGCTCTGCTCTGCCCGTGACTCAATGCAGAAACTGAGCAAAAGAAGACAGCAACTGGGTGAGGGCTGGATTAGAGGGAAACTAATTGTTCATCTCCTCTGTCTTACTTTTTGTGCTGTTTAGTCCTGACACAATCAGTATTAAGCCAGGTATTTTCCATGGCTATGAAGGACTTTATTGTCAGCAGTGTCAAAGGCTTCCCCAGTGGAAGTGTGTGACAGACTGTGTGGTTGATGTTTTGTTTTCCTGTTGTTCCCTGGGAGCTGCCTCCCTCTAGCACCGGGCAGGCATCAAGGAGCAGTCTGCAGTGAGGTTTCCTTTACAAGAGGGTAGGTCTCCATCCACCTGGCTCCTGTGCCAGCTACACTGCCAGGCTATCTGAGAATAGTTAAAGGCAAATGCTGCCTGAAAATTGAGATGGTTTCTCCTCTGTGGGATCGGTGCTGCCAGAAAGACCTCAGGGGAGAAGGAAATAGTCACAGATACTGAATTAAACTGCATAAAGAATCAGAGAAGGTCGTTATTGCTGGAAATACTACACGTATCAGGTTGGTTTTTCTCATGTTTTCTGTCTCTTTGCCCTTAAGGAAGCAGAGAACTCACACTGTCCTGAGCTCTGCCTTCCACCAGTATTGCCAGTAATGATGTGGATCATTGGATGGTGATTCCTCTTCCACTTCCCTCAGCCCTGGTCACCTGAAATAATGCAATCTTTGTCCCTGCCACACTGTGGGTGCCTGCCTCTCCTTTTCTTTGCTCCCACTTGCTCATCAAATGATTCATATTCTCATCCCATGCCACCCAAACACCTTTCTTCTTTCCTCCTTGTTTATTATGTTGCCCTTCAAAGTTTCTTACAGCGAGGAAGGTGTAAAGTGGCAAGCTGAGTTGCTCTTGACCCTGAAAATGCCACAAAGCTGGCAAAATTAAGAAACAGTATTAATAATGATGATAATGAAGAAGCAAAAGAAAATCAGCATAAGGGAATGAAGCATCAACTTGGATGAACATCCAACAAGTGGTCACTGAACTTGTGCAGTGGAATATAAATTGTTGCACTGAAATATGCCATTTGAGGGGAAAAAAACTAAGAGAGGAAGGGAAGGCATTTCAAAAATTCAAATTTTTAATTTTTTTTTTTTAATCACACCCAGTGTCCTTGGAAGCAGGCAGCACAGGCCTGACCTGGCAGGTCTGCATCACTCCTCCACCTCCAGCCATAGGGACAGGGCACGGGGTCATGTTGTGGAGCTGCCCATGATGGGGGGCTGCTGGTGGCAGAGGTCAGGAAGGTGCAGGACAAGGGCAGGAGTGGCCATGGCACCCAGCGTGGGAGTGAGCCATGCAGGCCACAAGAGCCCCATTGTCCCAGCTGGAGGCGGGCTGGCCGGACGGGGCTGGAGGTGGGGGCTCAAGCATGTGAATGACGGCAGCCCCAGGAGCTCTGCACCCCAAAACACCACAGCCCTGACAGCAGGGACAGCCTGGGACCCCGGCCTCTGCCCTGCACCTCAGCCCTGCACCTCTGCTTCCAGCCACAGCCCACCGCCATGGAGGAGGAGATGGCCCTTCATCGCAGCTGCCTGTCCGCCCCAGGGAGCCCCAGCCGCCCGTCCAGCCCCGCAGGGCGGCGGGACAGCCCCGGCGCTGTCGCTGCCCCCCCGAAGCGGAGCTGCCTCTCGGTCACCCTGTGCCGGGCCGCCGGGGCGCCCCCCTGGCAGCGGCTGCGGGGCCTGGGCCCCGTCACCCCAATCCTCCCGCGGCCCCGGCCCGTGGCGGCCGGGGGGCCCCAACGGCACGGCAGCTCTGACGGGGCCGAGGCCACCCCGGTGGCGAAGATGGGGCTGTCCTGCGCCCCACCACGCTCCGGTGGGTCTCCCTGACGGGTTGGGTTGGGCTGGCAGAGGGAGGGAGGGAGGCACCAAGGGGTCCCTCGGCGATGGCATGGAGCCCAGCATGGGGCAGGACCCTTCAGAAGAGGTAGGGTGATGAGAGGGAGGATGGGGGCTTCCTTCCCTTAGAGTGATTTCCTCTTGACCCACACCAGAATCATGGGTGGGCAATAGCTGGTGGGAGGACAGCCCGTGTGTTTGTGAGACTGGCAGCCAGCAGGGAGACAGGCAACTGTGGCTGCCATGTCAGGACATTTTCTGGGCGCTGGAATGCCTGCCTGTCAGAAACCAGTCTGTCCACTGCTCAGCCTAGCCCGGGGTAACTGCTGACAATTACTTCTAAATGTTCCTGTAACCTGCAGTGGGTGCAGTTTTTGTCCCAGAGCACTGCAAAAAGAGGAACCCCAAACCCTTGCCAAGTCTGCCAGGCATCCCACAGCCTGGCCGTCACCCAGGGGTGTTGTCTTGTGGTGGAGGAACACGTGGTGCTCCTGTCATCCCACTGACCGGAGGGTCAGAGCATTCCCATATGTTGGTGCCCCAGCACAGCATGACAGGGACACAGTGCCTGCCGGAGCCGGGGCTCACAGATGTAGGAGAAGGAAATGCAAAGCAGCGAAAGGGCATCCCCATCCAAAGATGCAAGCAGCCAGAGGCATGTACACAGCTCTCTAGGCACAGGCACATCCACAGGGCACATGGAGGTGCCTGCCAGAGCACACAGGGATGTGACCTGTGTACCCCAACATGTCCAGGTGAGAGGACCTGTCCGTGCTCGCCAGACGCAGGCATACACATGTTTGTACACATGTACACGCAGAGGGGACAGCGCTGCCTCTGCCGCTGCGCCTTGGGCTGACAGCCAGGAATCATGGTGCTGGAGGAGAAAAGGTTTCTCACACCTTCACAGCCAAGCTGAAGGGCAAATCTCTTTTGATGAACCAACACATTCTCAATTTCCTCCCTCTGGGAAAGCAAGAGATTTTGCAATCCCCTGATCCTACGAAATACCTAGGGGCAAAGAGCACCGTTTCTTAGCCCCGCCGGAACTAAGCTGTGAAGGGTTAAATATGCCCCTCCCTAAACAAGCAGAGATGCTGAAAAGGCCGGGGAATTGGGAGGGAAAAGGGCAAGAAAATGCCTGTGGGGTGTGGGTGTGCAATGAGGGCCCCTCCAGGACATGGGGGCCCCATCGGCAGCGGCCCCTCCGACCCCGAGGCCGTGCAACCCCCCGCAAGCCAGGGAGGCTGGCGGGGCCTGGGATGGAGCCGGGGACTGGGATGGAGCCGGGGGAGGGTGCGCGGGGGGAGATTTTGCGGAGATGTTTAATATTCAGGTCACATGACGATGGCAGCAGGAGCAGCACCAGCATCCCCGCTCTGCTGAAATAGCCACTGGAGAAGGAAGGGAAGGAGAAAGGGGGAGAAGAGGACACAGGGAAGAAAGACAAAGGTAAAAGCAAGTGGAGCTTTGTAGCTCACCGTGCTGCTTCATCAGCGTCAGGCTAGAAAAGTGGGGGGAGACCCACCCCCTTGGGAGAGGATTCGGAGACAAAGGAAGCTTCATGTTCAAAGGTAGGATGCTCCGGGCTTGGCAGGGCTGGGCAACGCCAGAGGGACACCGCTGGGGCTTTTTGCGCAGGCATCCTCCCCCGTGCCCCTACGCTGCCCAGCTCTGGGCATGGGGGAGGGATAACCCCGGAGGGCAGTGGGGGAAATCGGTCCTGGCTTTGTCTTTCCTCTCTTTTTTTCCTTTTGGTGGCAGCAGTCTTGTATGAAGAAGGAGCAGGGCTGGTTGTGGTGCGGATGCAGAGTAGCTAGAGCCAGGCACTGCTTTGAAAGGAAGGGATAATCCAGCTGGGGAGTGTCCACAAGCTCCTCAGCACCTGGCTTGTCCCTTGCCAGTGACAGGCAGTGGGGATGTCCTATGCCTCTCCCTGGGCATCTGCACAGGAGCCAGCAGGCATGTGAGCAGGGGCACAGGCAGCTGTGGTGGTGTGGCTACCACAGTCCAGGGGTGCTCAGCATCCTCCTGCCTTGTGATACAGCTGTGCCACCCAGGGGGTGAACTGGGATATAGGACTGTATCTCCAGACTGTACTGTTGGAGAGCAGCACCAAGGGCATAGCTGGGGCTGTGGTGGCTGGGCTGGGGATGTGTCCAGCTCCTTCACCTCCAGATTCTGCATCTCCAGAGAGTCTTCAGCACATGCTGCCCTAGATTTCACTGCAGCCAGGCTTTTGCCTAAGCTCTTTGCAGAGTGCTGAGGGGAAGAAAGGTTGCTGTTGGGAAGGCTGCAGCAGCCCAGAGGACTGGGATGATCTTCAAGCCAGGCAAAATGATCTGGTAAGAAGAATGGTTCTGTTCTGTGCTCTGAGGTCAGGCAGTACATCCGGAGGTGGGGCTCAGCCATTGCCCTGCACAGCTGAAAGAAATGCCCTGGGGTCATCACAGGAACTGAGGAGGGAAAGGTATTTTTTTAGTGGAGAGATGCTCAGTCCAGCACCTCTGCAGATCTGAAGCAAGGAGCCCATGATGCCCATGAGCTCCAGGGAGGCTGTACTACTGGAGTAGCTGCTTGCTTTCTTTCCTAGGAACCTGGCATCTTGGCCCCTCTGAGGGCCTGCTTCTGCCAGTCACCTTCAGATCTGCAGGTTCAGATTTTGAACTCATCCCTCCTCCCTGTTCCATATCTACAGGGAGTGGGACTGTGGGTTCAGGACCGTATGGGTGGAAGGGGCTGGGGTGAGATGTGTGTGAGGATCACTGCCTCCAGCTGCAGAGGGACAACCTCATGCTTCACTGGAGGAGAGCTGCAGCAAAGCCATCCATGTGTTATGTGGGGGTTAAATAGCTTTTCCTTGCTGGAAGCTGGTTTGTGGTGAGCACTGTTTGCAGCTCTCCCTCCCTCTTGCCAGACAAAGGATGGGAAGGCAGGGGGAGGGGATGCGACTGTATCTGGGTTATCAGGACATAGTAGATGTTGGTCCCCATACCTGAGCCCCCAGGGGTCCTGCAGGGCCACCTCTGTCCCCACACAGGTCCTGCGAACATCAGAGCATGAAGGGTGAGCTGCAGTAGTGGTGTCTGCTGCTGGCCACATATGCTGGACTTCCAGGAAGAGGTTCTGGGGTGGCTCAATGGGTGTCAGAAGCAGGAGCTAATTGGGACAATGGGGACCTCTCTGAGCACTCATTCTGGTTCTTCCTGTCCTTGCCTCAAAAGCTGTGCCTTCCCTTGGTCCAGTCACATGGAGCATGTCCTGTGAGCCAGATATTATTCCCTAAGTGCCCAACCCAGGGCCACCTCATACTGGATCTGGGCAGCAGGGTGGTATCACCAGCTACAGCCCTCTAAAATGAGCTTCTTTTAGCACAGAGAACAAAGCAGCAAGGAAAAGGGAGGCCTTGCAAACAGCAGATGTAAGTGGTTAACCTTTGCTAGCCATACTGGCTGTAGTGCCCTCTAACACATTCATTACAGGGGACAGCTGCGAGGGCTACAGGAGGTGCCCAGGACACAGAATGCCACCCCTTGACCAGCCACTCAGTGTGCTCAGGAGCCTTCCTAGCACCATTAGCTTTAGTGCACATAAAACAGAGCCACTCCCAGGAGAACAGGCAGGCATGTTTCATGTCTCAAGGTGCCTCTTACAGCTCTGGTCCTTGTTTTGCACACCCCAGCAGCAGGCTGTTCCTCAGCTGGCTCCTTGAATTCACCTGTAGGAGGCAAAAGGTCAAAAGTCATATGCAGAAAGATGAGCCCTGGGAAAATTTCTGCAAAATGGGGACTTCCCTGCCTGAGGCTGTATGGGAAGGAACTCCACACAGAGAAGGCGGCAAGTGGCCTAGAGGAGAAAAGCAGGTGGCTTATCCTGACACCTTGAATGTTCTGATATAAAATCCAGGAAATATATTTAAGGCGACTTTGGGAGATCTTTTCTTCTGGTCTCAGGGTTTTCTATAGCTGCCCAAGAACCTGAATCTGAAACATCTGCCCTAGTCACTGCAAGCTCCTGGCTCCAACAGTGAAGCTTGTAAAGGAATGGTCTTGTATTATGATGTCCACAGCAGTTAGAAACATCTACTGGCTCTGGGCAAGGCTTTCCTTGGTGAGACTGAGGGATGAGTTATGAACCTGTTAGTGAGCCTTGAGGATGACAGCAAATTCCCTCCTTCCTCTTCCCTGTATAAGAACAAGTGTTGAAGGAATAAAGGAGAGGGTAACAGATTCCCTGAGGACAAGCTACTACCTAGGCAGTGAAAGGGTCACAACCCACATGGCCCATGTTCTGCACCCATCCCATGAAGCTGCTCAGCTAGGCTTTCTTCCTATCTTGACCTGTTCCCTTCCACCTTTGGAGTTTATTTGCCCCCATTTCTCCAGTAGCCAAGTGCCTCACTGGGGCCACAGCCCCCTATCCCTAATTCCCTCATTGTTCCATTTCTCTCTCTCTCTTCTCCCACTCTTAAGGCTAGGTAGGACCCCAGCAGGGCTGTGTGGGGTGTATATGGAGAATGCTGCAGCAGCATAAGGGACATGGCACAGCCACACAACCATGACACAGTGATGTGGGCAGCCTGGGAGAGGACGAATGAAGGGTAGGGTGCAGAACTGGTTGGCCTGGCCCCCTGTGCTGTACCAGAGAGATGGGCTTTCCTGGCTCACATCAGCTTTGATAAATCTGAAAAAAGACAATGGGAGCCTCAAGGGATGCTTTGTCAGCAGGAAAGGCACATACTAGTTGTGATGGGTGTGAGAGAGAATTGCAGCTGAGAAGCACTTGGCATGGCAGGCTGCCTCCTCCAGCAGCTGCCTGGCAGTGTGAGGTGCTCCAAATTGCCAGTTTAACTCAAGCCAATGACCCATCTTGTGCTCTGCTTCCCCCAGGGTGCTGCTCGCTGCTTCAGGAGAGGGTGATGATAGTCCAGGGTGCCTCCACTCAGTGGGGAAAAGCAGGAGGGGGGCCATCCTCGCATTGACCTCTCCTGTGTGGGCAAGGTGGAACAAGAGGTGGCACAAGAGCCTTCAGATGTTACCCACATGAGTGGGACATGAGTGCCTGTGCTACTGTCGTCTCACACAGGGGAAAACTCCTTCTCCCCGTTTAATATAAAAGACTTCCCAAGCAGTGAAAAGGAGCTGGGTGGAGGCACCCTTCTCCCTGCCAAGGGTGGCCCTTCCACAAGGTCTTTCCTTAGCACGTGATAGTGGGATATTACAGCTTATAAAAAATGTAAAATCTTCACTGTGTAGAGCAGCCGTTGTGTCAGCACTGGAGCTTTTATGTGGGAGTGCCAGGCAGAGTCCCCTTTCAGCCATCAAGCCTGCTCCAGCCTAACTCTGTCCTTGAACAAAATCTTTCTGACCTCTTCTCAGTCTGTCTCTGCCTGGCTTGACTAAGCTGTCACAGGGACCCCAGACTGGTGCCATCAATCTCACCAGTTTGGTGACTTCTGACTCATTTTCCTTGTGAAGAGGGGCATGTGTCACCACCAAATGGCAGTCGCCTGCCTAGCTGCTCATGTCCTTTTCTGCTGCCAGTGGGTTCTGATACATGGAGAAAAAAACCTGCCAAAATGATGGAAAGGGATAATTTAGTGTAAGATACTTGAACTGAAGTGGCATCCAAAACAAACGAAATACTTACCAAGTAAAAATGCATTCTGTCTCTGTCCTGGAAAAATAACCTTCTAATGAGACAAAGCATGGGAGTCAAGTAATTAGAGTGGGAGAATCTCTAGTTTGCAGGTGGTTTGTATATGAAAGGTATGTGATTCCTATCCCCTTCATCTTCCTTTCCAGATTCATCCCTCATGCCTGCCTTCCCCACCAATTAGAGCTTTTCTTCCATGCCCTGTCCTCTCCCAACCTCCGCTTCCTCCCAGCGGGTGGGAGCTACTCACTAATGAGACAGAGATAAATGCATGAGGTCTGCCCCTAGCAATGTGTGCCATCACCCAAAAAAGGGTCAGGGAGGCTGGAAAGCCCTCAGGGTTTTCTTTTTACCCGATTGTTTTACATGGAAGATGTGAGGAAGCAGAGATGAGGAGGGAAGGAGGCAGATAATTAATTTTCTGATCATGATGATTAGTTTCTTGAGTTTGACAAAAAACATTGGTCTGTGGGTGGGAGGCAAGCACAGAGATTATGGCCATGCTTTCACTTCCACCACTGTCTTCCTCTGAGGAACTCAGCCTGTGCACCACAGCCAGTAATGCAGCCACCCCTGACAAGGGCCAACATGCAAGTCCTCGTGGTACATCCTAAACTCTGTTTCAATGCCACGACTTGACACATAATTTTTCAAAGTCTGTTCCATTGCAAATTTTATGGTGAACTTGGAGGGGCGAAACACTGGTGATCCTGTCGAGAGCTGGGAGACAAATATAAGGAGACACACCCAGAGCTTTGGGCACCTGATTATCAGCCCAGCCAGCCTTGCTGCCCCTGCCCCTGCTGTTTGGAGGTAGCCATCAATACACTGCATTCTCAATGAACCCCACTTCACCGCCTCATCTGGAGTGGGACATAGAAGAGTGCGCTAGAAACTCAAGTAGATGTTGCTCCATGATGAGCCTTACCACTAAAATCTTGACCTTCAGTTATTCTCAATAGCCCTTGAAAAGGCTGCCCTCAGCCCCCGTGACAGTTCAGCAAGGAGGCTGTTGTTACACCTCAGTGATGATTTTTCAATCTTTGTCCCCATGCAGGACCAGTGGAGAGCAAAAACGAAGCAGCCATGTCTGAGCTGGTCCCAGAGCCGCGACAAAAGCCAGTCGTACCAATGAAACCCGTGGGCATCAACACCAGCTTGCTGGGCTACATTGGTATTGACACCATAATTGAGCAGATGCGCAAGAAAACCATGAAGACAGGTTTTGACTTCAACATCATGGTTGTAGGTAGGCAGAGACCAGCTGAGGAACTGGGAACCATGGCCGGGGACTGTCCCCTGAGGTCAGGTGGGAGAGCAAGCCCTGCGGGGAGGGCATGAGGGTGCAGACAGAAGTTGCTCTGAGGGAAAACAGAGCCTGAACAAGGCAAGGAGACACCTCCAGCCCCTTCCTCTGCCAGCCTGGCTCTGTTATTTGGGCCTGCTGTCATCACCAGGCTGTGGCAAATGTCACAAGCTTCCTCTCTGCAATCCTCAGGTCAGAGCGGACTGGGAAAGTCAACACTGGTAAACACCCTCTTCAAATCCCAGGTGAGCCGCAAATCTTCAGGCTGGAACCGGGAGGAGAAGATCCCCAAGACAGTGGAGATCAAAGCTATTGGGCATGGTAAGAGCCAGGCTGCTGGGGTGGAAGCAATACAGATGCTCAGCATAGTTTTGCAGAAGATTCCAGAAGTCTACACAAATAGTTCTTTGGTATAAGGCAGCCCTTTCTCCATAGGAAGCTAAAGGACAGTTTTAGATAGCCTCAGAGACAGACAAAGCTTTTCTTAAACTGGAATGCCCCTGATGCCACAGCCAAAAGTGAGAGGTAGACAAATAGTTAGAGAGATTTCATCACCTAAGACATTAGTCTGCAGTTGTGGATTAAGCCTTGCCGTAAGTAATTTTCATCAGCAGTTGCATTTAATAAGCTACACAAGTTGCATTGTTGGGTCCCATCCCAAGCCTGGTAGTGCACAGCTCCTCACAAAGCATCAGCACAACTCCTACAGTGGTGCAGGGTAATAAGCATCATCTCAGATTCAGGATGATGAGCATTATCTCTGATTCAGGATGATGTGTTAGAGGGGAGAAGTTGTGTTAGGGTAGGTACTACCTTTGGGCCACATACTGAGGACAAATCCATTTTCCTTTGGCAGAGTGGTGTAAGGTAGCTTTTGTGTAGATATTACCAAAATTTGGAGTCAGACATGGAAATGAGGGTCATAACTGTTGAGGCATGACACAAGCTGGTCTGGTTATGCTTGCTGGGCAGGGATGAGGGCAGAGCTCTCTTGTTCCCTTGTGTGTGGGACACAAAGACATGGTTCATGAGAGAGCAAGTCCCCACAGAGGAGTATGACTGTTTGCAATTTCTCCCCCAGTCATTGAAGAAGGTGGTGTGAAAATGAAGCTGACAGTGATTGACACACCAGGATTTGGGGACCAGATCAACAATGAGAACTGGTGAGTTTTACAAGGTAAAGACCTTGTGCCCCAGAAAGGGCTGAAGTTAAGATGGTATATGAGTGATTGTCATCTGCTCGGCCCTTGAAAGCATCTGGGATCTTGTTGCACTCGAGGGCTGGCAATGGGGCCGTGGGACAGTGAAACCATGGGTCTGTGTGTGTGATTGTGGGGTATGCACATATTACATGGTGAGTGCACAGGAACTCTTAATCATCTGTGCTGATGGCAAGATGCTTCAGGTGGATTTTTTTTTAATGCCTGAGACTGGTTTGCCATCAGAGCTGGGAACACTGTAGGCAGGAATATGAGGAGATTTGTACCTGTCTGTTCATCGCTTTCTCCCATTTCAACAGCTGGGAGCCTATTGAGAAATACATCAACGAGCAATATGAAAAGTTTTTGAAAGAGGAGGTGAATATTGCAAGGAAGAAACGAATTCCAGACACACGTGTGCACTGCTGCCTCTACTTCATCTCCCCTACGGGACACTCGTATGTACACAGTCCCTTGTCCTTTCTCCAGCCCTTGGTACCTCTGTGCCAGATATATACCCTACACTGCTGCACCTCTGAATTGGATCCAGGGTTCCTGCCAGCAGGACTGGGCACTGTTTAGCCTAACTTTGGGAACTGTGGGGCTTGAAAGGGTCTAAGATTAGAAGAGCAGGAGAAATGCCACTGTATTTTTTGGGAGAGGGCAGAATGGATGGGAAGAAGGAGATGAGAACATGGTGGCAGCAAGCAAGGTATGTATAAGGGAGGGCTCACTGGTGTCCTGATGCTTGGACAGTCATTAGGATTAAAGACGAGGAGGGTAAAAAGTGACCCCTTCCATTTTGTTCCTTCTTGGGCTGCAGCTTGCGGCCTTTGGACCTGGAGTTCATGAAACATCTCAGCAAGGTAGTGAACATCATCCCAGTTATTGCTAAGGCTGACACCATGACCTTGGAGGAGAAAACCGAATTCAAACAAAGAGTGAGTATCTCCTCTTCTGGATGAGATCCTTCCCTGCCCTGGCTTGGAGGTGGGAGAAATGAGTGGTATCCTTCTTCCTGGGATTGCAGTGCAATTGCACACCCCCAGGGTGTGCACAGAGTCCAATGCTGGATTGGTGGGTTAAGTCCTAAAGATGCAGCTGTTTATATCCCTGAGGGCATCTGTTAGAGAAGGAAGGAATGTGTGTATCCTTGTGACATCTTGTGATATGTTCTGTCATGGGAACTGGAGAGCCAGAGGTTGGGAGAAAGACTCACCATTGCTGCCTTGTGTCCTCACTTTACTGTGCACTTCCTTGGGACAATCCCTCCAGCTTCTGCCCACTGGAAGGATGTCCCAGATGTGTTTGCCTGGCCTTGCCAACTGCCCTTCCTTCAGGTTTGTGCTGCTTTGTGCTCCAAAATGTCTCTCTGATTAGGTGCGCAAGGAACTAGAAGTAAACGGCATCGAGTTTTATCCCCAGAAAGAATTTGATGAGGACTTGGAGGATAAAACAGAGAATGACAAAATCAGGGTAAGAAACATTTTATTGTGGGAGGGGGAAGTGTGGATGAGGAGGGCATCACATTTTGTTCTGCATTTCAGCATCATTGCCCTCACACATAAGAAATAAACTGCTTTTTAATCTCCATTCCTGTGGTAATTGCAGTCTCTTTCCAGGGATATCTGTAAAGCAGAGTAAACCTAGGAGCATCTGCACAGCCCTATGGATCGCAGAGTCTCCTGCACTCTGTGCTCTGGAAACAGATAGTTTCTCCCTGTGCTTAGAGATATGCGATAGCCCAATAGCCTCACTTCCCAGGAAATCTGCACACTTACTCTATTTCTGGCTTTCCTCAGTACAATCTCAGCCATTAAACTTGATGAATGTTCATGTGGCTTATGGGGAAGGATTATTTGAGTCCCATCTTTCTATTGTAAAGAACTACAAATACGGCAAGAAATATTCACCTCGAACTATCCACATGAGCAGCTCTGGGCTGACAGACCCTTTGTTGGTTATGCTAAGGTACTTCTTCTATGGTCATCCCCCTCAGAAATGCTGGAGGTAGGTGCAGAAAAGTTCTGCCCCAGCTCTGGAGCCCTTGGCACTGCTGCAAGCTACCCACTAAGCTTGTTGGGGTGCAAGGACACCTGGAAATCAAGAGTGCAGAATTCTAGGGATAGCATTGAGGGGTGAAAAGGACAGTCAGTGAAGTTTTTCTCTGAAGAATCTCTCCTCTTGGAAAGGGCCTTGTGTTTGTTGAGCTGAGAGGTGGAAAGGTGGATGGGGAAGCATGGTGGTGCTGGTCTCTGGAATGGGTTCAATGGATCTTTCCACGTGTCTCTCCCCAGCAGGAAAGCATGCCCTTTGCAGTAGTGGGCAGTGACAAGGAGTACCAAGTGAATGGCAAAAGAGTCCTGGGCAGGAAAACACCTTGGGGAATCATTGAAGGTAAAAAACCTCTTGCTTATGGGAGCTGAAATTATTGTCTGCAGATCACAGTAATAGACAAGGTCCAGATAGCATGTCTTGTGGCTACCTTCCCATCCCATTTGTGACAAACTGCTTGAAACCAAGCAAAAGGAGAATTCTCAAATAGCTGAGCCAGGAGGGAACTGCCATGGTCAATATGGTGCCACTGTCACCAGCTGGCAGAAGCTGGAGCCACTCTGAACACCATGGTGTATGAAGCTAAGCTCCTGAAGTTGCCTTGGTTTTCAAATTTAAATTCCTGTGTAATGCTCTGCATCTCTTAGTGTGTCTCCTCAATGCTCGACAGTTTGGCATTCAGACAACTGTCTGTCCTTTCTGGAGTATGCAAGCTCTACCCACTTGGAACCTGCCCCCATGGCAGTGACTTTCCCATGCTCTATAACCACAAAGGGGCTGTTGAAAAATATCAAATGTAACATTTGCTTGCTTTCTTTTCAGTGGAAAATCTCAATCACTGTGAATTTGCCCTACTTCGAGATTTTGTCATCAGGTAAGGTCATGGTCATGCACCAGTTTGCTCTTGACAAGCTGGGAGTCTTCCTGAGATCCAGTCAGAATTAAATGGCCCATACTAAAAGGGAAATAAAGTAAATTTCAGGCAGTGAAAGCTTATATGGTGTAGAGTTGGATTGAGTTAAAGGGTAGATATTCTAGTGCCTCTCTTAGTGACATGACCACTATGTCAGGTAGGTGCTAGTTTTCATGTATGAGCTGGATGCCTGGAGAAAAGCAGGATACTACTGCCCTCTCAAGGCTGCAAAAACTTGCATCAAGGGAGTTTTTAAAAAATCACATTAAGGTTACAAAAACTTTTATTTGCTGCTGACAACAGGTCAGTAATAAAGAGATCACTACCGCATCCTAGATTGTGTTTCCTTCCAGGTTGAAGGATGTGCTGGAACATATGAGCTAGAAGCTAAAAGCTTCATGTTTCATTTGATTTCATTGTCCTGTCTTATTTCTACTCTGCTTCATGAAGTTGCCTCAGCACAAATTCTACAGGAGAGCTGTAGATCCAGGATCATCTCTCTTCCCTATAAAAACAGCACAAAAAATAAGAAAATAACAGAAACACAGTTCAAAACCAAGGCCCTGTGGCTCATTCCACTTGTGGGTATGGTCCTATTGAGATATTTGGCCAGGTACAATGCTTTGACATCACTCTACTTTCTTCTTTTTGTTTTGTAATACCTTCTGCAGCAAGGGTGCTTTTCCAAAGTCTTTCAGTAAAAGCATCCTACCCAAATGATCATCACAAAGCCTATAACAACCCAAGCCCCCAGGCTTAGAGGTTAGAGATGATGCTCACAGCAATGTTCTGCAGTTTATGATCTGCAGTGAACCTGATACACCTCCTGATGCTTCCTTGCCTCACTGCTAGTTCAGATAAGTCTGCTCTGACACACCAGGATGGCCAGTGACTGTGCCAGTGGCATAGGTGAGAGAAGGGCAGAGCACTGGCAAGCACAGCCAGAAATTTCAGTCCATGTCCTGCATCCTGCCTGTGTGTTCTCAAATGCTGATACTCTAGCTCTCAGCTGTGCATGATGGCACCCATGCTATCCACCCATGCAGAAAGAGTGCTAACAATAATTAGCTAAACTGACTGACTGAAAAAATCTTCCATTTATTTTGGGGAATAAAATTATCATCAGAAGGATAATACTTACTGTGCTGATATTGGCTAACATATCCTCTTTCCGAACCCACTTTGTACCCTGCAGGACCCACCTTCAGGACCTAAAAGAAGTCACCCACAACATCCACTATGAGACCTACAGGGCCAAACGGCTGAATGACAATGGAGGGCTGCCCCCCATGACTGTTGAGACAGAGGAAAACCACGAAAGTAACCTGTGAAAGACCTTCCCCCTCCACGGTCACCTGGTGACTCTGGATAGACAACCCACCCCTGCTACCCTTGACTCAGCCATGGGCCTGTCTCTGAAGCATGTGGCACATCCTCCGTGGGAGTGAGGGGATGCAAGTGTGAGTGCGTGCGGGCGTGCATGTGCCTCCCTGTGTGCCAGAGAGGGACAAGGGCATCTCCCCCGTCCTTCCCAGAGTGTCCCCGTTCTTAGTTTGGTTTTTGCACAGTGGACTGTCCGTCAGCTTCCTTTCTCTCGTTCCTGTGTCTCAGCTCTGTATCTTGCCTGGGGGAAATAGTGCTGGGGGGGGAAGGATTTCTAGAGGCATGGATTTTGGAGGGGGGAGGTGTGGGGCATGCTGTAGTCCTGTTTTTATCACTTGGAGACGTGGCAAGGAGAGACTCTGGGAGAGATGGTGGAGTCAATGCATGTGTTTCAAGAGATGTCAGCAGAGATTTCTCTTGGATCTTCCATGGGTGTAAAGGCAGCTGGCTGGTCTGAGGGCATGGCATTTTATCCCCTTTTCTTGCTGTGGCTTCCCAAGGGGAAATGGCAGCTTGGAACAGGGTAGATGAGAGAAGACTGGCACGTTTTGTAGTTCAGAGCAAGTGACTGGTGGGAGGAGACAGAATTAGTTCTTGGCCTGTAGCATCTGTTTGAGAAGAATCAAAGTACTTGGGGAAAATGGATATATTTTCCAAAAGAAGCAAAACCCAGGGGGAAAAAATGTGTTCCTGCTGCAGAGGGTGCATTTGCCCTGCCCAGCACGAAGGTCAAAAGCCATGCTTTTACCTTCAAGCATGCCAGGCATTCGACTCTGTGCAGATGAGACCAATCTGTGCTGGGGTCACCCCAGCTCATGGAGTCACCCTATGCCCCTGCTGCAATCCCCCATTGCGATGGTCTCTTCCCACCAGCACTGAGCAGGTCCTGGCCAAACCCTTCCCCACAAGATGGCCCCTCAGCTGTGCGAGCACTGGGAAGACAGTGCCACAGGGGTTCCCTGCTGGGACCCCCCCCAGGGACAGCTCCACTTGGCATAGCACCTTGGGCATCTTGGAGGAGTACAAACAGCCATGGATTGAGAAGCACTGGGCCAGGGTGGGGGCACAAGAGATACCTCTTCCTCATTCTCCTCATTGAAATGGCTGCATTTGCTACTGTAGCAGTGCTGTTCCTCTGCTCTGATACTGTCCTATGTCCTCTTCCACTCCTGTGCTTTTGTCCTCATTCCCTTTTAGCCCTCCATAGCTTTCTTCCTTCCTTGCTTTCCCTGTTCCACTTTCTCTGTTTTTTATCCTTTAAGTCTCTCCTTCATTTCTCCAAGTATTTGGATATTCCTCTTCTCTAGGCTGTTTCCTCCCTCTCCCAAACTCTCATGCCTTCTTAACAATGTGCTTTTGTGTCCTGTTGAGAAGCTGTTGTTTTACCTTTCCCTGAAGGGGATGGGGAGGGAAGGTAAAGACCTGTGAGCAGAAAGAGGCACAGCTTCACTGAAGACCACATGCTTGTGTCTAGCTGGTGTGTCAGCCGTTTTCTGGGTGTCCCTGAGTGAGGTCGAAAGTGTCAGGGCTGTCTGGGCAGAAGGAAGGAGAGGAGAAGCCCAGAGATGTCCTGAGGTTGGCAGTGTCTGCCTGTCTGCATGTCACATGGCTGGCAGGGGCTGTCCCCCTCCAGGAGAGCTGCCATCCGCACTTAAAATGCACGTGTGGAATGCCATGGCCTGGCATGGCAGCACCGTGAGGGGGTTGGGGTGGGGGTTGGAAAGGCTGGCACTGGGGGAAAGAAGAAGAAAACAGCAAACGAGCAGCAGAGAACGACTCAAGTCAAACTTGTTGGTTGATGGAGCTGTATGGGGGCCAGGGCTGGCAATAGGGTTCTCCAAGTCTTAGCAAAACTGTCAGGAGCCTATGTCCATCTTGTGGCTTTCTCTGGTGCTGTCACTGCAAAGCAAAGGTTCTCTTCGCTCTCATTCCCACCTGCCCACACAAATCAGCCATTCTCAGCGCCACTAGGACGTGAGGGCCATACCAGCACTTCCTAGTCCTTTTGCCACCCACGTTCACAGCTCCTGGTGTTCCTGTATGCAGTGTGTGCGTGCAGCCTTGCACACCCTTCCCCTGCACTAAGCCTCCGCAGTCCTGCAGGGAGCAGGAGCCTTGTCACTGGTGCCAGCAGCCATACCATGGAGCCTTGCCACGCTGGCACCCATCCTGCCACACAACCGGCCCTCCTCTGCCCAAGGACATCAAAGACGTGAACCTCAGCAAAGACACTGCCAGGGTTCTGCTTCTTCACAGCACTGAAGCACGAAGCCACGTCCCATCACCTTCACCCTGGGCTACAGAATAGTAATATTTATGACTTTTGGGCCCAACTAAGGGTTAGGGTAGAGACACAATGCTGCCCTGCTTAAAGAAAGCAAAGCAGACCCATGCAATACAAGAGAGAGACTTTCCTTTGCCTGTAATGTGGATTTCAAAGACAAGGTTGTGAGTTTTGCCCTATAGGTTTAGGAATTTTTATTTCTTTGTAATAACGTGTTTTTTACACCGTGCTCTGTAATTTCTTGTCGGATCATAGACTACTTCTAAAGGATCCATAAAAGCTTGCTAAGAAAAACAAGCTCAGGTACTCCTCACTGCCATCTGCTCATGCCAATGTCCTACCAACGTCCCGTGTACCTACCAGAAGTCTACAAACGGCAAATAAAAAAAAAAAATCCCACATGGCATGACAACGGGACATACTATTGGGAAGATGCTTCTGTGAATGGATAAGCTGGGAAAAGTCTGAATCCAGCGCCACCAGCTGACTTCCAGGATGACCACAGCAAGTCAGCTGTTCCCCTGAGATATCCCGAGTGATGCTGCAGAGGGGAAGAGTCTAAACCTCACACCAGAGATGCCCACCCAGCGCATTCGGAGGCTCAGAAGCTGTTCAGCAGATAAGCCGTCCGCCAGAAAAACTTTGCTAAGCACGGCAAATCCTGGACAACTTCCACTGAGGCAACCACGGCAGCGAACAGGCGTGGTTGGACTGAGCAGAGAGAGCCAGAGGAGCGAGCAGGGCTCCGCGTAGGCACCAGTGTCTGTGGTTCGTTGTGCGGGCCGGGCGCGGCCGCCCCTCAGAGCGTCCCTCCGCCACCGGCGGCCATTAAACCGACCGAGCACCGCCCGCTTCCGCCTCGCGCCCTCTCACTTCCGCCGCGGGGGGCGGGGCCAGAGGGGGCGGGACCGCGCGGGGTGTGACGTCATCGCCGTCACCGGTCAGGGGCGGGCCGGCGGGGCAAAGATGGCGCTGAACAGGAACCATTCGCAGGAGGGTGGTGTCGTCATCCCCAATGCCGAGAGGTACCGGGGGGCCGCGGGGCCGGGCGGGTTCTTCTCACCCCCTGTGCCCTCATCAGGGCCGGGACGGCGGGGCCCGGTGGTGGGAGGTTCCCGCTGGACCGACGCCCGTCTCCTGCCCGGCCGCGCAGGCCCGGCTCGGCTCGGGCTCTGCGTTACTGAAGGGCTCCCTGGCAGGGTGGGGACGCGCTGGGGCGGGCACTGGGAGCAAGCTTGGCTGGTTAGAGCTGCCCCCTTCACCGCGGAAGCTCGGGGGTCCTTAAAGCCGCTCCATCGGGCGTCCGGGATGAAGACTGTGGCTGACATCACTTGTAGAAGTTGAGGAATTGGGTTTTTTTTAAGGTCATGCACTTAGTGACGCAAGAGAGGCAGAGACTGTTTAAGGTAGAAGGCTTGATCACTTGAATTCGTAAGTAAAGAACTTGAATTCAAAGTTGCTCTCTCCATGGAAGTACAGCCAGCTGCTCGACGCCCGAGCGGGGATTGACAGACCAGCATAACAGGCTTAGGCTTCAGTCTGGTCGTGTTTGGGTGCTCCCAGCATCCTGGCAAGAGAAATCCTAGAAACCCGAGGCCCAGTAGAGGATCGAAGTAAAAGGATCAGAGGAGTTGGTTTGGGTCTGGTGATCAAGAGGAAAATTACACTTGAAAGTTATGCTCCATCTTGTGTTGAGTTTGGAGCTGATTCCTAATACTTCAGTCAGGAAGGTCCTCTGACATGTTGAGCTCATGCCAGTTTAAAGGAGATTTCTCTATCCTTTGAATCCTGGGCTGCACCAAAAGCAGCCTGGGCAGAAGGTCAAGGGAGGTGATTCTGCCTCTCTATTCCACTCTGGTATGACTTTACCTGCAGTGCTACATCCAGCTTTGGGGCCCCCAACAGAAGAAGGATATGGAACTGTTGGAGCAAGTCCAGAGGAGGCCATGAAGTTGGTAAGAGGTCCTCTATGAAGACAAGCTGAGAATGTTCAGCGTGGAGAAGAGAAGACCTCTTGTGTGGAGACCTCCTTGCAGCCTTCCAGTATCTGAATGGGACCTGCAGGGAAGGCACAGAGGGACTCTTCATCAGGGGCTGCAGTGCTAGGACAAGGAGTAATGGGAACAAGCTGAAAGAAGGGAAATTCAGGCTACACATTAGGAAGACATTCTTTACTCTGAGGGTGGTGAGGCACTGGAATGGGTTGCCCAAGGGAGCTATGGATGCCCCAGCCTGGGCAGTGTTCAAAGCTGGATTGGATAATGCCTTGAACAGACTGATCTAGTGGAAGGTGGCCAGGCCATGGCAGGGAGGCTGGGACCAGGTAATCTTTAAGATCCCTTCCAAGCCTTAACATTGGCTTGAGATCATAAAACCATACATTCTTTGAGGTGCTGCTCAGTCACAAGTGAGGGCAGTGTGGCTCCACAGGGTGCACAGCCTCCCGTGACAGCCCTGGACAGGCATGCAGGAGCAGACCGGTTCAGCAACCTAATCACTCTCTGTGGTGGTGGCTGCATGTTATTTGCTTGTGTGAGGAGCTGCAAAGCAGTAAACATTACTGCATAGGAATTCTTTCCAGTGAGGTAAAATTATGTGAAATGCAGCTACAAGACATGACTGAGGGAGTGTTCTAATAAGATTAAAGCTGTCAAAATGTTGGTTGTATTTAGCTTAGCATATATGTTTCCCCCTTGCATTTTGGAAATGGAAAGAGCTCTGCTGTCTCATAAATCTGTCCCTTCCAGCCAGTCTGAGAATCTCCATCTAGCTCAACTGTGAAGTAGTGTCCCAGTAGAATTTCTTGGTAAGGTTGTTTTTTCTCATAAAAGCTAGACTTTTCACTAGTCTTCATTCTTGGGTAGCTACATTTTACATATATATCTACAATGTTCTTCTCTTCCCTAAAGAGCAAACTACCTGAGACTATAGGGCATTTGGTTGTTTTTCCATATGGTGGGCCTGAAGATTCCTCCCTTCCCCAAACAATTGCAGAGTTTCCTGATTTTATTTTACTTCTGCAGTATGCTGAACAGAATTCATAAGGATTATTTTAGATCCAGCCAGTTCAGGCTTGTGTTGGTTTAGGGTTTTGTCACTTTGTTTTTCATGCTCTTGAACCATAAAACATCTTGGAGTCTTCTGCCACTGTAACACGCTGAAGGTTTATCACCCTCAAGGTTCTTTTGTTTATTCTGCAGATTTTTCTTACTATGTGGTATGCTTAGATCTGCACCATAGACTCAGTGATGTGCTTTCCCAAGATGACTCATTTTTTTTCTGAAAATATATTTAATTTTTCATGCAACTCTATGCCCCTGACCCTGCAGTGTTCAAAATTCTCATCTGGGTTTGTGTCACTAGGAAACTCCGCTAATGTTCCCATAGATATCCAATAATATCTTTATTGCTGACACATTGCTTCATTCCTTAACATGGTACTGCTTACTGCAAAAGCTGCTTAAGTCACGTGAGGCAGGGTCAGCAGTCAGGGTTTCAGTGCAGCCACTTCCCCAGTTTGCACAGTGGGTGTGGTGCCACAGCTGTGCTATTTTCCAGTGCAGTGGCCTTGATTTGAGGATGGACTGGGGAGGGAGGATTGCTCTGAGATTATACCTTGGTATCAGGGGGATGGTTCTGACAGCTCAGCCCTTTCTGTGCCCTGATCTTTGGGCTGAGGGTCTTTGTGTGTAGAATGGAATTCCTCAGTCTGACACCTTTGGAGATAGAAACTGCCCTGTATATAAAAGCCCTTGTTGAAGGAGGGGCTTGTCTCAGATGAGAGGATGAATTCTTCCAGTCCGCATAAATCATCCCTCTCTGTTTGAAGTCAAAACAGCAGGGCCAACAGCAGGACTTCAGGATAATATTCAGAGTTTTGCTGTGCTATTCCCTTCCCTGTGTGATGAGGGTATGTGTCACAGCTGGTACTAAGTTTGTCTCCCAATCTCTCTGATTTCTTCCTGCAGTGTCCTCAAACAGTGCAAAGATGTGGAGCTTTCCTTCAGTGACGTGACAGGCAAGCCTGAAATCTTCAAAGGCACCAAAAAAGGAACACTGTATCTCACCCCTTACAGGGTAAGTCTGATGCTAGCGGGGTTGCTTCTTTCTCAAGGGGTCTTGTAAACTTTAAACCAGAAACCTAGTTGATAACAGAAGAAGGGATTGTTGTTGTGGAAGGGACCACTGACAGCACTATGTAGGAGAAGCAAAGGTGGAAATGGGATAGTTCATACCTATGCCACGATCCCAATCACCTACAAAGGCACATGCAGCCCTGGAAATCACTGTCTAGAGAATATATTTCATATTATGTGTCAGTCAATGATACATCCTTTACAAACTCTCATAGATTATCCTTAAAAAGCAGAACAGTAAAACTCTGTAAATGTGCAGGTGTGTTTTAAGTGGTTTATTATTTTAGCATGTACATGCCTCAGGTGAGTGAGTCATGTGCTGTCAAATCTGTTGGGGATCCCCAGTGTTAAAGCTGTGAAATAATTCAATGCACACTCATACTAGAGGTTAAGTTACCCTCTTTTTGGATGCTGATACGATGAGAGCTCCATCATCACTCTCTCTATTGAATTCAAGTAATTCAGAAGCATTCCCTCTTGTCTTGCAGGTGATCTTTGTGTCCAAGGGCAAGGATCCTATGCTGTCCTTTATGATGCCATTCTATTTGGTGAAAGGATGCTCGATTGAGCAGCCTGTTTTCTCTGCCAATTACATCAAAGGACAGATCCAGGCCGAGGCTGGAGGTAAGTGCCAGTGCTTTGTAGATTGAACTCTTCCCAGGTGTCACAAGGCCATTTCTGCTGAACACCAGACAAGCTTATGTGTGCAGGAATGGCAGAGCAGCTGTGGTGGTATAGCTGGTGTGTCCACGCTGGGCTAACTCCCCTCTCCTGCACTTTAGGGCACTGCTGCCATGTTACTTCCTGCCCTCAGGCCAGGGACTGACTTGCCCAGGATGACTTTAGTGTAATTCTTTAACTTTTGTCTTGCTTTATGTATCATGTTTACTCATTTTCCGAATGTTCTTGTTTTTCTCCTTTCTTTGACCTGAAAGGGTGGGTAAATGACCAAGACGCCAGTCCATGCTATTGATACACAGAATTAGGATTAGCAATGACTTTTTGTTTTTGAGAAGTCAGGAGCCCCTTGGGTATGGTTTGCATGGATATGGGAGTCTGCTGTCCATCATTGATTTAGCTTTGATCCCAGTTTGACCATGAAGCCATGGTAGCACTTAACAGAGCTGTTTATGACCAAATATGGGAAATTGCAAAAGATAAAGAGGGATTGGAAATGTGGCTTTTGGTTCAAATTTCTTCCATCTTCAGACCTTTCATGTGCATTTTCATGGCACCTGAAGTGTTTATTCTTTTTGTTTTCTGCTTGTAACAATATTTTAAAGTGACTGGGTCATCTGGGGATTGTGGATCAGCCCACTTTCTTGGGCTGAAGTCATACTGAGACAGTGATTTTGTAGAGGTGAATCTCCAAAGGAATGACTTTATCCAGGATGGACTGTTTTGTTATATTTCTATACTTTATTTCTACTTTGTCCCCAAGATACTAGTATCCTCTTGATACTAAATTCATTGTTAGACAAGGAAGATCAATCTTATATTTAAATGACACATATTTTTTTTGTTAAAAATGCCAAATCTCAAAGCACCTTCCACCCAAAAAAACACCAAATCCCAAATAGCCCTAGGAAAAGAAAGGACTCTTACTTGCCTTGCAAGACATTGCCTACTTGATTTTTTTTTCCCTGAGAAATTGCTATTATACCTCAGCGTTTAATAATCTGTCTGAGCTTCTATGTGTCAATGAGATTAAAGACGTTGCATTTGATTTAAATCCTAGCTTGAGTTGCAGATCCGGATCTGTAGTTCACTGAGGATATCAATAAAACTTCATCTGAGGGCTTTCAGTTAATATCCTTAGTGAAATGAATGCTCCATGTTTACATTGTTGTTTATTAGGTTCCATTAAACCTTTCAGGAAAGAACAAAACAGCCTTGTATCTAGAGTAGACTACTTCTACATGACTATACCTTTCAAAGGGTAAAAAAATAAATTCCTGATCCTCTTGAGATACTATTTTGGGGGACATCTGATAGCAGTGCCATGACTCTTTCTTCCCGGTAATAGGATGCAAAAGAGTTTTGAAATAAAAAAGAAAAAATAATTGAAGTATAAACATTTTTGCTGTCTTGGATTCAATTCTAATTCTCTCTTCTAGGTGGCTGGGAAGGGCAGGGGACATTTAAACTGACTTTCAACAGTGGAGGAGCCATTGAGTTTGGACAGCTGATGTTGAAAGCTGCTTCTAGTGGTAAGGGATTTTCAGATCCTGTGGTTCCCCCATAGCTGGCTGAGCTAGTAAGCAAATTGTGCTTGTTCTGAACTTCATGGCAAGAGGGGTACTCTAGGCCCTCTTCCATTGCAAAGCTTTGTTTTTTCTTTCCAGGGGAACTTTTGGTTTCCCTTTCAATCCTTTTTACTTTATTTCATCTTAGTGCTTTGTGCAGTCAGAATGTTCTGGGGTTTGGGCTTCTGAGATGGACCATCTTTTTCTACAGAACCTTATTCCTACTAGAAAAAAATTGAAATATGTGATGGTGAAAATTGCTTCATTTAGCTACTCTCAGCTCAGTTCTAAAATAGTGCAATAAGATGGGGAAAGCTAACATGTACATTTGGAGAGGGGAAAAATAGGTTTTAAAAAACAATTTATTTTTAAAATTTTCAAATGGAGGAATAAGAACTTTTTTTCTGATAAGTTTCCTTTTTAAAAAATGTGTGTTTTAAAAGTACTTGTTTTCAGAACAAAAGTACATTTAAAAAAATGAAAACATGCTGTACTGCTACTTGCTTTAGAGTGGTCTTTTCTTCAAGCAGTGGGAGCTCTGTGGTGGGACTGGGACCTCTGAGGTTGTATTTTTTAGCTGCTTTCCTTCAGCACTCTGTGTTAATGTTTTTCAGGCACAGTACTATGCCAGGACTATATAGTGAATCTACATAAGGGGAAACAGTGGTGCATTAACAGGACTATTTTCATTTTATTTTCTACATTTAGTTTTAAGAAAAGATGTCTGGCTTACTAAAAGTGTGTTCCTTAGCTTCCAGCGGCGTTCCTCTGCAGAACCCTGGCTATGGATACACCCCTGTTCCTGGAGGATATGCACCCGGCCCGCCTGCCCCCGGGGGCTACTCACCTGTGCCGGGAGGCTACGCTGCACCTCCGCCTCCAAACGGACCTTATCCCTATGCACCACCTCCAGTGAATGCCTACGGCCCCGCTCCCCAGCCCATGGCATATCCGTACGCCCAGACTCCAGGTTTGGAAGTTGTGTAATGATGACTCTGTCTGATGTTAGCTGTGAAGAAATGACAGTGGTATGGTGAGGGTTATGTGAGGGTTGCTGTAGTTTTGTCTCCATCAAGGATCCTTGTCCTTGCAGAAATCTGTCACATGCTGTTGATCACACCCGTGTGTCGCTATAGTTCTAGCTACCTGAAAATGTGGTTTGCAAATTGTGCCGCTGCTTGGTAGAGAACTATTGCCTGCTGACATGACAGGCATTAGCAAATTATCAAATCTCTGCTGTCTGCATCCCTGCCAAGCCAGGAGAGCTTCCCTTACCACCGCTCTCGTCCCCAGCTAATGTGCTGTCAGGCCTGTGAGCTCTCTGTCCCATGGTCAGTGGTCCAAAGCATCAGCCTGATGTTGTTTTTTTCAGGTATTTACCCACCACTTCCAAACATGAACCCCATGTACATGCCACCTCCACCACCCTACTCTGGGGCTCCTCCTGCAGGACCCTCAGCTCCCCCAGCCTGGGTGAGCCCAGGAATGCCAGGTAAATGGGATTGGGCGGTTGCCAGTGTCTGGGTGCAAATGGGGTGCCTGGGGGCTTGGGCTGAGGGTGGCATGGGCGCAGCATGGCGTGGGGAAGCTATTGTTGCAAGAGCTCCAAGTCTTCTGTAGGGAGCTGCTCTACCTTGCCCTGCACAGCTTGTGGTCAGCCCTAGCCAGCTTTCCTGAGCTGCTCTGAGTTCTGACCCAGCTTGCTGTAGTTCCTCTTGGCTCCTTGGGCCTTTGTTGCCTCCTTGGAAGAGGTGAAACTTGGGAGAAGGCTCTGGGGCTAGCACCACTGCCTCAGATATTTAAGGTGGGTTCTTTTCCTTCCTTTCCAGGAGGCAGTAAGGCCATGGAAGCAGCTTCCAGTGCATATTACAACCCTGCCAACCCACACAACGTGTACATGCCCATGGTGAGTACCATGCCTGGTCTTCATGTGCTACTCCCTCCTCTGTCACTAGCAGAGATGGTGCTTTGCTTTCTTACAAAGTCTAGTGTACCTACATGTTGAACATGTACAGAAAGTATGCGTTTTTATGGGAGGGAGGTTCCCATGAGGAAGACTGGTGAATTTTTCAGTCAGCAAAGGAGGAAGGCCTTAAGATTGATCCATTAATAGCCATTTACTTCCTGTCTTACTCCTAAAGGCATAACAGACTTGCATGGGCACAGAGAAAACACAGAGCTCTGTGCATCCACTGGGCCTGAAAATGAGGAGAGTTAAAGAAGAATAATAGGTCATTTAAGGACGATGGCATGTGGGTTTCTCTTTTGCTGTCTTTCTGGGCTGCATGGAGACAGGGAGGTCTCTTACTGTTCAGTCAGTGGCAGCCACTAGGTTGTCTGTAGCCTCCATCTGGTACATGGCAGTCTGGCTGTGCCTGTCACTGCCTTGCTTGGCTCTGGCAAGCTGGAGACTGATGGAGCAGCAAAGTTGGCCCTCAGCCCAGGGTTTGCTGTCTGCTGGGTCAGAGCTATGAGCTTCAACAGGGACAAAGGCCTGGAAGGGAAGGGAGAATGGCATTTAAAACAGATTAAATGGTCCATTTGCAGTAGACCGTGTTACCTGGTTTTGAGGGGACTTTTCCTAGAAATGTTACGGAGACAGCATGTGTCATGGAACATAGCTGATACTAGAGAGGAATGGTGTGATGAAATGACTGCTTAAACCATAGAACTTGGTCTGTCTGTAGCTCACCACAGGGCACTCACTTCTGGTGAGCCAAGCCTGGGAATACCTGGGAAGAGCTGGTCATAAAACAAGCATGGTTGTTGATTCTACTGTATCTCTTTCCAGGATCAGCCACCTCCTTATACACCTCCTGAGGATAAGAAGAACAACTAGCAGAAGGAAATTGCAGCCAGCCTCCCACATTCTCTCTCCCTGAAGACAACATGGCTGTTAGTACCCCTCAAGTTAGCATATCTCTAGATCTCTGTTTCTCTACAATAGATGTAGTGCTGGGCAGCTGAGCACCTGCCCTCATTAAACATTGAGTCAGTGGCAATACACGACAGGACAACAGCACTTTCCTACTTACTTGCTTTATCTCATGGGGTCGAAGGACTAACCTTTTGCCCTGCCATTGGCTTGAGGAGAGAGATGGACTTATTAAACTCTTATCACATGACTAATCTAGAACTAAAATATGAATGCTGTGGGATCTTGTTGGAGTAAAACAACTTGGAATGCCAAACTTTTGACTTCTGAAGCACCATCCAGGAGAAAAGGTGTAGAGAGCTATGACGTTCCATGCTTAGATCCTCAGGTGCCCTAGAAAAGTGTTAAATTTTCTTAAATTCTAGGGCAGTTCAGTATGAGATGGGACTTTGGAAATCCTGTATTGTGTTGGAAGTGTGTGGCATTCTGGACTAACAGTTGTGGGGTTGTGACCTTGGGAAGTGCATTCGAAGAGATGCTGAAGCATTTGGCTTCCCAAGAGGGAAGGGGATGGGTCTCAATCAACCTGTCTTTGTAGCCATTGAACCGAGAAACAAACAAAGGTGTGCCTCAGGGCAGTGAGCTCATAGACTGGCAGGCCTGAGGATCAGTCTGTCTTTTCCCTGTCCAAGCAGGCCCCATATCTGTGTAATGATCCTATGTCAAGCAGCCGTTCCTCAAGGATAATGGAGTCAAGCGCTGCACAGGAGGCTGCCTGCCTTGGAGCAAAATATGTTACATTAGGCAGATGACCTGGCACTAGCTTTGTCAGGAGACAAGTCCTACAGCTCTGGCTCCCTCTGCTGAGCAAACTTGTGCTGTGTGCTACCTCCACAGGGGAAAAGTGGCTTTCATCTTTTCTTTCAGCTGCTGGAGCCAGGCTGTATGTGCCCACATCTGAGCAGCGTGGGCAGGTGGGCACTGTAATGCCAGAGCTGGTTGCTTACAGGTGCAGTGCCCTCGGCTGGGAACTGCTGTCTGGGTGGGAGTTGCTAATACTTGGCTCTCTTGCAGAGGCTCTGGCTGCTCAGCCATACCCTTTTTCCTTAGGATATAGTGCCGTTAAACCTGCTCTGAAAAGAGTCTCTAGTCTGGAGGAGACCTTTGTGGTCCTTTACATATATGGTGACTCTACTTCTACCTACAGCCTTCCTACCTTCAGAAGGAGGGGGAAGGAGTGTTTTCCCTCTTACTTCCCTGTATGACAGGGCTCTCCTGCAAGTCAGGTTTGCACAACTTGAAAGTATGAATTCCTAAAGCAGTTTCACGTGGGGGGAAGTAAGTTTCCTTATCTATAGACACTTTTTCTGACTTAAGAGATATTCTAACAACTCTGTATTTAAAAAAAATCAACCATGAATGTTTATAACTTTTTGAATTGCACTTTAATACAGGAGTGTTGATATCTTTATCCGCCAGTTCAGTGTTGTGTGTGTGTGTTGTGTTGACCTTAATTCTTGCATACTGCACAGAAGGCTGGAAAGAACTACAACCACTGCTGTTGTACCCTTGGGTCACCTATGGTATGTGGCTAAGCTGAACCTGGAATCAAGTAACTGGGGGGGAGTGAAGAAGGTGGGGCTTATCCCCTTGCTGCCTGGAAGGCTGGCTGGTGCCTGTGGTTATGCCCAGGTATCCAGAAGTGGCACATGTTTATGTCCCATCACTGCATGTAGTAGGGGCCATGTCACCACACTGCTACTCATTACAGCTGCATTCATAGCACCTTTTTGATGTAAATTACACCAGAGGAGAGGCCTTTAAAGTCTTTGAAAGAAACTCCTCACCAGCATTTTTTTCCAGCAATGGAAAAATAAATATATATAAGGAAAATGGCACTTGGCTATAGACTGTAAAATCCGTTTCCCTTTGTGCCAAGGAATGCCGCTGCCCTGCTGAACATGAGCTAGCTACTGGAAACCCATTTCCTACTCTGCATCAGTCCAGTTTCTGACAGGAAACCAGTTCTATTTCCTAGCATAGTTGTTCCTGTTTTGAGGTAATGGCCCTCTAATCCTGCATTAACCAAGCAGCTATAGCTAGCAACACATGAGACAGAGTCTATGATCTACTTCCCTTTATTTCAATCAATTTGCCTCAATCACTCCCCAAGAAAAAAGCCAGCTCCTTGTTTTGTTAGCAAGTCCTCCCTTATTAGAACTGCAAGCATTGCGTTCAGTATCTCGACCCTGCACCTCAGAGGAAGTTTGTAGAATGGTCCAAAATCAACCATTTGGTCCTTCAGGAACCAGAGTGGACAGATGACCAGGAACCCTCCCACAGCTGAACAGGAATAGAGATTTTTTTTTTCCTAATCCAAAATGTATTTCCCCAGTCTGAGGCTTAATCTTGTGTCTTGTGTCACCTAGAACTCTTCCATGGGTAGTTTGCTTTATGAAGGTGAAGCAGTTGAGTGCTTTAGAGTGTCCTGACATTCACTTCTAGTTTATTACTGTAGACTCCTCCTCAGGATAGAGCTGTGGATGCAAGGGCCCCTTGGGAGAAGCCTTTCCCTGAGACTCCCTGAGTTTTCAGCCTGCTGAAGTAGGCTCTGATCCTCCTTTTAGCAGAAGTTTCCTTCTAGAGAAAGAAGGATGCAACTTTCAGCTTGGAGGCACCCATGACCAACTCCCAAGCCAAAAGACCACTTTACCTGCGTATCAGCATCTTCCTGCCAGCACTCCTACACAATGTGCTGAGGCTCTGTGGCTTTTGGTGTGTACCACAGCACAGCTCCTGGGGAGTGCATGGCTCACAGAGATGTTTGCTCTGCTGTAAACTTCTACCAGAGGGGCTTTAATACAATGCTAGCACGTACACTAGGGTGCAGTAGTGCTGCAAGCAAAGCTTCACTGCACAGTGCCATTATGCCTCCAAGATCCTGGTGGGGCTACGTGGGATGCAGCCCAGCTGACAGTTCCTTATTCTAAACCAAGCTGATTATAACAAAAGAAAGAAGGTGACCAAGTCTGATCCGTGAGGTTAATGCCATCACACACCTGGGGGAGGCTGGGAAAAGAGGGAAAATGGGATGTCACAACCCTAGGAGACACTAAAGCACCCAAAGCCTTTCTGCAGGTGTAGTTCAAACAGCCCCTCCAGCAGCCAGTAGTACCCAGCTCAAAGCAATGGTGTTCTCAGGTGTCAGAGCTGACAAACTTCAGTAGTGGTGGACTCTTCTTGTATGGCATCTTCCACAGGAGGATCTCAAAAGGTTTTGCAATCACCGAGGAACTACGCTCTGCACACCCTTAGGCAGTGAGTAACAAGAATTTCCGGTTTATGCGGATAGAGCAGGAATCTTCAAGCTGGTACCAGGGGATGGTCGCTGCCCGGCATTGCTGGGCTCACCAGCGAAAGGCACTTGTACAGTGAAGAACCACATGCCTTGGGGTCTCACAGCTCACCCTGGCACTGGTCCACACCGCATCCACTGGGCCCTGTCACAGAAGGGCTGGGCGGTAACCCCCACCAGGGGCTTGCTGTCTGACAACATGCCAGGGTTGTACTGGGAGGGTCTTGGGATGGAGATACCACATCACCACCCCCGAGGGGTTAATAACGACTGAGAAGTTGTCTGCTGTTTTTAAGTCTCCAATGATCTTGCCCACATACACGTCTTGTACCTGAAAGAGAGAGATGGAGCTACCAGCAATTCCAGATCTTTCATCTTGGGGTCCAGCTGTGGTCATGGACATGAAATAGTGGGAAAGGGCACAGCAGTGGGCAACAGAAGAGTGACCCAGTAGGCAGTTGCCACTTCATTCCAGAGGTATGGAGTGAGAGTACTCCATAGAGTACTAGAACGCATAGAGATGTGGGAAGAGGGGGATCCATGTGCCATGGGACTGCCCTGCTATGCACTGTGTCAGTGGGGCTCACCTCATACACAGCATCCTCAGGGAAGTGGAGCTTGGCCAGGCTGGTGGTGTAGCGGAAGGGCATATCTGTCCTCCGGCTGAAGAACACGAGGGCACTGGCAGCCTGGGCCAGTGGACGCACAAACACCTCGATGTTGTATTTCTCCTAGGGGTGGGGATAGGTGGGTGAGGCAGAGTTGCTAGGAGCAGTGCAACTTCTGACTTTGCCCTGTGGGGCTGCAACACCAGCAGGCCCACAACGCCCACAGCTCTCTTGCTCCTGTTTCTCTGCATCATTTCCCTCTTCCTCCTTATTTTGATGCTCTGTGCTACTTCTGTCTGCTCTCCCAAATGCATCTGCTTTCCCCCTAACCTTGACAATCCTGCGCCCCTGGATTCCCAGGGGATCCTGGTTGATCTGGATCATCAGGCGGTTCTGCAGGATCTCCTTGGCCTCGGGGGAGATGGTGCGGAGATCTGTGGACATGAGGAGCGGAGCTGCCATCACTGTCCACAAAGCCATTTGGGAGCGTGACTGTTCATAGCTAAGGCCGAAGTTTCCAATGATGAGCTGGAGGGGAGACAGTGAAAAGATGCAAGAAGCAGAAAAAGGTTAGAAACTTGTCTGCTTGTCACCCATGGTGATGCTGCTTCCTGCTGGGAGGGAACGCACAAGGGAAACCTCACACGCACTTTTGCTTCCCCTTAAGTAGTCCACCACTGCCACCAGGAGATCTCATCCCTGCTAGCAACATACACTCAAATGGACTCATTAACACCCTTTGTTTCACCGTTATTTGCCCTCAGGTTGTGCAGGGAAGGACAAGAACACCTGAAGAACTTGAGAGGTAAATTCAAGTGGTGAAGGGTTCATGGCAACCACTGTGGTTTTTCCTACAGCTTACCCAAGGGTAACACCAGCTTTGCCTCTGCAGCAACAGGGCTCCTGCTCCTGGAGCTCTTCCTTTGCCCTGCCCCTAGAAGAGGATCCCTGGAGATCCCCTGGAGATCCTCATCCCCAGACAGGGTCAAAGCACCCATCACCCAGCCGCACCATGTCTGGGTCATTCCAGTGACCGGGGCCAGCTGCTGGCTGCAGCACATCCTGGTTTGTGATGAACCAGTCCACGATGGAAAGTACACTGTCCCAGGAGTCCTGGATGTCATCATAGTTACGCCACAGGTTGCAGATCTCTGCCAGGATGGTGTAGTTCACCTGACAAGGAGAACAGTGTCAGGCAGGAGAGGAAAAAGAGCTGTTCTGCAAGGTGGGGCAGGCAGGAGCAGCACTGTTGAATTGTTGAGAGCTGCACTGTCTAGCAAGTATGTAAAAGACAGAGGAATCTGGGGAAGGGTAAGGAGGCAAGACAGAGTCATATCCCACTGTCTGGGCACACCCCAGTACTATAGGATGTCTGGCAAAACAACCACAGAGGTCATGGGGAAATCTGATAACCTATCAGCTACAAAAATGAGAGCAGCTCAAGACTGACTCAAAAAATGAAAGAGGAAATAAGTGAGAGCAACCAATTCTCAAGAAACATATACTAAGATTATCCTATTTCAAGCACTGAAACTAGACAGGACTGACTCACAAGAAGACTGCCAGGACCAACCCCACACCATCTGATTAGTGGGGAGAGGATACACTCCAGAGCCTTCTTCCCACAAACTCCCATCACCTAGCCATATTGGAACCCCCAAGCATCCCCGGGTGCCTGGCAGGAAAGCCACATTACCTCTGGGACCTGCAGCAACATCCAGGGGTGAAAAATTAAGTGGGGTGTAACACCCTGCTCCTGGTGCTCCAGCAAGAGCTCCTCCAGGGCACAGGGGACATGGGAACTTGCCAAAAGATAGGAAAACCCATACCTGGGGGGGAAGACCCCCCTGATATGCTGGCCAGCTGCAGGAGTAGACAATGGGACGGCCTGTGGCGTTCAAGGCCCTTGCCATTTCTGGGTATCCTTAGGGAGAGAAGATGACAACCAGTGAAGAGGTGGCTGGCAGCAGCCCATGTCCCAGTAGCAGCCTTTATCCCAGCCCACTCAGCAAGGGGAATACCAGTCTAGCCCGGCTTCCTTCCTTACACCAGCTCCAGGGCACACAAACTCCTGCCTCTTTTCCCAACAGTTGCAATAGGAGGCACAAGAGAAGAACTGGCTGTCCCAGTGTTGCTGCAGAGGGCCAGATGCCCCAACCCAAGCAGCAGGGAGAAGAATGCCAGAGGCTGGTGAATTTTTACCTTTTGCCTGCTCCTCTGCGGACGAGTAGCACCCATCCAGCTTCAGCATGTCCACACCCCATGCTGCAAAGGTCTGGGCATCCTGCTTCACATTTTCCAACATGGTGCCTGGGTAGCCCCCACAGGTGAAGATGCCCAGGTCACCATAAATGCCCAGCTTCAGGCCCCTGGCATGGACCTGTGAGGAGAACAGAGCTGCAAGGAGCAAATGAAGGGATCCAGGGTGTCTCCCAGGTACCAGCATCCTCTTTTCCTTCCCAGCTCTCCCACCATTCTGGCATGGGGACAGAGATCCCCAGGGACCCCCAGCAGCCACTCACATAGTCAGTCAGAGCCTTAATTCCCCTGGGGAATCTCTTGGGGTCTGGAACCAGCTGCCCGGCCGCATCCCGCTGCTTGGCAGCCCAGCAGTCATCAAGGTTGATGTACTCGTAGCCCAGCTCCCTCCAGCCATCCTCTGCGAGCCGGTCTGCCATCTCGAAGAAGAGCTGCTCGCTGTGGATTGAGGAGGCATGGCAGGCTGAGACCCTGCGACCCTTGTGCCTCAGCAGGTGAGGTAGGCAGAGGGATTTGGGGGTTAACTGGGGGCTCTGGAGGGCTGGTCCGGGCCATAGGATAGACTCCCATAGCGCTCCAATTTAAATCCTATCAGTCTTTATTGACCTCACCGAAGGGGAAGCGTTTCCTCGACTGCCTGAAAAACCCGCCCATATCCTTCAGCACTGGGGGCTCTTCGGCCCAGCACCGGACCGGGGCGTCTGAGCCTCCCGCTCCCATGCACCATCCACCCCGGGGTCCCAGGGACGCAGACGGTGCCAGAGCCATCCCGGTCCTCAAGTTCGACCTGACCGCGCCCCATCCACTGACCTGATGCAGTTGCGGGGATCCGCCTGGCAGTCCACGTTGCAGCGGAACCTCTCCCAGGACATCCAGCCCATGGGGGGAGTGCGCGCCAGCCCGTTCTCCAGGGCCACGGAGGGCAGCGCCAGGGCCAGGGCCAGGACGAGCCCGCTCAGTACTGCCGCCTCCATCGCTGCCGCCGCGGCACAGAGCTGCTCCCCGGCCCGGCCCCGCTCACATGATGCCGTCTGCATCAGCTGACGGGCTGCCCACGCCTCCCGCCCGCCCGCCCGCAGCCACCGCGGCCCGCCGGTACCGCAGCCCACAGCCCTGCCGGTCCATTAATATCGCTTCCCTCGCTGCACCCTGTCCGTGCTGCACCCCACTGCTGTGCACCCCGTAGCCGGTGCCCGTCAGCACTGCGCCCAGCCCGTACTGCACCCCATTGCAGCTGCACCCCGTTGCTGGCACCCTGTCACCGCCGCCCCTGTGCCTGCTGCACCCCAACAGTGATTCTGGGAGCGGGGGGTTTAGGTCCCCCCCAGGTTGCGACCCTGCAGAGGTGTCGGGCTGAGCGAAGGGGTGCGGGAGAACGCGGCTCCGGTCCGGCTGCGGTGTCCCCGGCCCCCCCGCTCCCCCCTGGCCGCCGGCGGGGCGGTGCTGCCGGCGCGGCGGGACGGCCCCGGCGGCCGCAGGAGCCTTCCCCCGCCCGGCCGCGACAGGGCCGGGCTGCCCCGCACCGCCGAGCAGCAGCGGCCGGAGGTGAGCCGGGCCGGGCAGGGGCCGGGGTCCCGCCGTCGCAGAGGGGGCGCTGGGCAAGGGCCAGGAGGCGCCGGGGCCGGGCCGGGACAGGGCGGCGGCGGGGCGGGAGCGGCCGCGGGACCGCGAGGGTCGCAGGCAAGCGACGGACTCGCAGACGGAGGGGCACGGGCACACACACAAAGACCGGCAGCCCCATTGCAGGGGCGTGCGCCCGCGCACAAAGGCACAGAGCCCGGCACGGCACACGTGGGACCCCCACAGCCCCCTCGCGTCAGGCTGTCCGCAGCCTGAGTGTGCCCACGGCAGAGCACCTCCAGGGAACAGCCTTTCCTTGTGTCTGATCGGGGTCTTGGGCATTTTTCAACTGGGGTCCGTGCCCCCATGTCCTCAGCTGTGCAGCACTAGCCCTGATGGGAGAGAAGGGCTCGGGAGGAATTCTGGAAGTTGCTCAGCAGTGCTCCTAGCACCCAAGTCTGTCCTGGGAGTGGTGGCTGTGGTTTGTTTTCTGCATGTGATTGTTTTCTATGTGTGGAGTTTTAGCGGCTGGAAATCCTTTGGCAATTGAACATTCCACAAAGGTTGTGCTGGCTCTGTTCTTTAAGGCTCTATCCTCCTTGACTTTCCGAGTTGCCTGCCAAAGGGCCTCCACAAATGGGGCAGTGACAGCTTCTGCAAAACATTTATTTTTTCCTTTAATAAACCCAAAACAAGCCCAGGAGCTAGAGAACAAACCCACAGGAGCACTGGCCTGAGCTGGGATAGGGCTCAGGCTTTAAAGCAAGTGCATGTTCCCCCAGTTTTGCTATCTCAGTTTCCAGTGCAGCTTGCCTGCACTGAGGAGCCTGGATTTCTGAGGTGGGAGTGACACAGCTCTTAGCTCTGTCAGTCACAAACTGTTCTGGTTCATAACTCCTTCATCCTTTTATTCCAGCAAAGGATGGTGCTCATCACGCTGAAGCCTCAGGCACCCTCAGCTAGGGACCAGCCTGGCCAAGGAAGACAACAGGGGTTTGCAGTCTGACCTGCACAGCTGGTATGTCACCTTGCACCCCACTGCTGGTGAACCGGCTGGAGCTGGGAGTTCTGCTGCCAGGAGGGCTGGTGGGGGTGAGTGGTCCTGCGTGGAGACAGGGACTAGGGAAAGGGGACAGAAATATAAGTTCCAGAGCCCTTGGGTCTGAAACACTCTCCTTACCTGCCTTCTAATAGAGAGCAAAATGAGTGCCTTGCAGGCAGAGAGTCAAATTTCTTTGATGTGCCCCATTGAAAACCAGCAAAGTAGGTCACTTGTGGAATAAGAAATGAAACAGCAGTGTTTGCGTTCGCAGGGAAGGCAGGTGTCTGGGTGGTGAGGCTCTGGTAGTGACCTCCTCTTTGCAGCAGTGAGGAACCAGCCTGCCCTTTGTAGGGGTACCTGCTGGGTTAGACACCGTCCTGTGTCAGAGGCTGCTGGAGCGGGACTGCAGGAGTGACTGCTTTTCCCTGGGAGCAGGAGCTGGCTTCTTCTGGTGGGGCCAGTGACATGCTCCTCACACCAAGACAACCTCTTCCCCCTCTCTTCCTCTGCTCCTAGGTGGGGCGATGAAGCTGAATGAGCGGAGCGTGGCCCACTACGCCACCTGCGACTCACCTGCCGACCACACCGGCTTTCTGCGCAAGCGGGTGGAGCGGCACCACCACCATGCCCACCACCATGGCACTTCCTACCAGCGCCGCTGGTTCGTCCTCAAGGGCAACCTCCTCTTCTACTTTGAGGAGCGGGAGAGCCGAGAGCCCGTGGGACTGGTGGTCCTGGAGGGCTGCACCGTGGAGCTGTGCGAGGCTGCTGAGGAGTTCGCCTTTGCCATCCGCTTTGATGACGCTGGTGCCAGGGCTTATGTGCTGGTGGCTGATGGGCAGGCTGCCATGGAGGCCTGGGTGAAGGCACTCTCACGGGCCAGCTTCGACTACATGCGGCTGGTGGTAAGGGAGCTGGAGAAGCAGCTGGAGGAGGCCTGCAAGAGCTTGGCCGCTTGCCGTAAGTCTCCACAGAGGTCCTCCTCCTCTGGCAGGAAGAGGCATCTCTCCAACCCTGCCTTGCAGCCTCTCCAGGAGAAGCCTGCCACCCTGGAGAATGGCTACTCCACATGGAGTAGTGGAGGATGTGTTGCCGGTGGAGCCACCTGCACTGACCATGACGGGGGGCAAACAAAGCCCCCGCCCCTGCCTCCACGCCGGCGCTCGGCCGCCAGCAGTGCCACAGGATCCACAGCACTTGGCCTCTCACCAGCCATGCTGGAGAGCCCAGTGCCACCGGAAACCATCTGCTTCTCCAAGCTGCACAACTGGTACGGGCAGGAGATTGCAGTGCTGAGACGGGAGTGGCAGGAGAGGCAGAAGAGGGGACACCCGTGACTGGGGGCACAGGACACAAGTCACTGGCCAGCTGATGCCTGGCAGCCCGTTCTGTATGCAGGAAGAGTGAAATGAGGGACGCTGCTTGCCCCCTGCCCTCATGAGTGGCTGAGTGTGCAATGTGTGTATGCTTCACTTGGGAGGGACTCAAATCCCCTCTGAACCTCACATTTAACTTCTATGAGGCTTTATACAGCCGGAGAGCATGTAACACCAGGGGAGCCACCTTTACTTAAACTCTCTCTGCTGAAAATAGGAGCTGCCCAAATCAGCACATATGCAATGAGCCTCAGCCAACAGGCCAGGCCACTTGCTGTCCTGACATGGTGGATGCTCTGGGTGTTTCATCCCCTACCTCTCCTTCACCACTTTTTTGATTTGTTTTGTTTCTAGTGTGGAAGTTTGCTTTTGGTCAGTGTTTATTACTGTCTGTGGTCTTGTGCCAAAGTCCTTCTGCCTTTGTTCTTTTGCAGTAGATAAGGCTGGGCTCTTATGAAATGCCTCTGACAGGCCATTGGCTGTGGTGCGTGCCTGCAGCCTTGTGCCTCTCTCACTACAGGACATGCGAGCCACTGCAGCTGTTGCTGGCCCAGCAGCTGGGGCTTTTGCATTGTTTTTTTACTTTGATCTGCACTAACCCTTCTTTCAGCTAAATCCTTCAGGATGTGGATATCATGGTCTTGCAACTATCTCTTTGTGTGCAAGCCTGAAATGGAGACACAGAGCTTAGCCAGAAGCCCCAGCAAGGACACCAGGGGCTCCACAGGGCTAATCTGGACTCTGTCAAGCAGTAACCAAGCTTGCTAATATCTCTGGCTTGAGGTTTCTCTGTTCCTATACAGGGATGCTGAAGCCTCTTTGCCTGGGCAGGAGTAAATTTCTCAGAGTTTGCTTAGACCACAGCCTGTGCAAGGTGCCATGTAGGGCTCAGTCAGCTCATCGGGCTGCTTGCCCAAGAGGGTGTCCAGAGCCACACTCCTGCAGGGCCTCTCTCAGTGTTGTGGCTCTGCCCAACTCCTGGCAGTGCTGTGCAGATGGAGGAGAGGCTTTGAAGGGTGGGGAGGGAGACAAGCCTAGTCTCAGAAGGAGAAGTAGAGGTGTGGGAATGAGTTCTGGGTGTTGGTGGTATCTGAGCTTGCCTCTCCAGTGTCAAAGCCATGTCGCTGCCTTCTACCAAGCCTGCACCTGGCCTGCCGGCACTTCCCTCTGATTTCATGTCAGCATTGCTTGTCTGATCTCTGCAGCACATCCCGTCCTCCCAGCGGGCTGGGAGGGCTGCAGGGAGGGCATGCCTGTCACCTCACTGTGAAAACAGACTTATCCATCAGTAGGTCAGAAACCTTGGCCACAAGGCACATGGTACAAGTAGGTGGGTGCCAAGTCCAGTGACTAGAATACCCTTGGGATAGGGTTTAAAAATCTCTCTTATCTAGTTGCATGCTTCCCATCTAAAAACATTAAACCTGTTTTTATTGCCCTTTTTTTTAAAGAGCTTTGCTAGGGAAAGCAAAAGCTCATTTCACATCATGACTGGCTGTAACCTTTCTGGTCTTTAGCACACTCCTACTTTAAGGACTTTAAGCTTCCTACTTTGCAATAGCCTGTAGAGATAGCCAATGCAGAAATCAAATTAATTCTATTAACTCTTGGTGCCTTTTAAAATATGTCTCTGGTAGTTTTGGATGATGAGCTTCCAGCCTCCTGCCTAATTATGGCTCGATGGTACATTAGAGGAAATCAGATCTTAAATTAGATCTTACAAATTACTTTGGGCAGTGAGAATGTAACCTTCACTTGTGAGTAACACAATCCAGCCCTCTCCAGTTTGTGGTTGTATTACTTCACAGTAAAGATCTTCAATTGGGAGGATTATTTTTGTTTGGCTTCTATTAAAACGGTTCAGAAAAATTGGGAGCAGGTGGCCATGGGGCAAAGCCCTGGCTTCATCAGCAGCTTAGCTGGTTGGACGTAGGGGCCATTTCTGCCTCCCTACCCTGCTGCTTGAAGAGTTCAGTACTGCAGCATTCCTGGCTGCAAATGTGTCCCTTTTCCCATGCCAGGACAGCAGCACTAGGGGATTGCACTACCTGGTGACTCCTTGCTCTGAGAATGTGTATTTTGGGACCAAGGTCAAATTTGTCAAACATTTTCCTGTGCTTTCTTTTTTTTTTTAATGTAATACAGAGAGAATATTCTTGATGTCTCAGATTACCATAAGGCAGTATGAAAGTAAAGACTCAACTTCCAAAACAAATCAAAATATAGTGGCAGTCCCTACATGAGACTCAAGAACTGGGAGTGACTTGAAAGGGAAGATAAATTAACAAAGCCAGTTCTGTCAGAACTGAAACTGACACAGTGTTATTCATTTAAGGGCAGTTTCACTTTTAAGAAGCTTAGCGTGTTTTAATAAGCCAGGATTGTGCTCGTAACACTGCTAAAGAGCTTATATTTAATGCTTTAATCTGTCCCATTCAAACAGCACAATTTCCACGCTACCTACCTTTGCTTAGCCCATATCCCAACTAAATCCCCAATCCAAATGAGGCACTGCACTCTGCTTTCCATCTGATCGCGTTTGGAGTAATTTTGTGTTTTATTCTGCAGTGTTGACAAGAAAATGCCTGAATCCTGATCCACATTTATGCTCAGCCCAGCCATCCATGCCTGGGCCTTTGCTAGGTCTCCAAAGCGCTGTGTGACTTTGGATGTCCTTGATCAGGGTTTCCTCACCATCCCACTGTTGTAGCAGCCTTGCCCAGATTTGTATGGGAGTACAGGTTTTTTAATGACCACTGCCACTTGCTTCATTAGGTAGGAAGCACCTGAGTCCTGCACTGCCTCCTTACAGATGGAGGCTATAAAGCCAGCACAGCTGAATTGGTTGTGCTGGCAGTGCCTTTGAAGCAGCCTCCAGGCAGGAGGCCAGGATTTCAGCTTCCTGACCTCAGCTTGCTGAGGTTGAACATTCAGCTGGCTAATGGAGCAGCCTGTCTGTCTTTCTGCAGGCAGAGATTGTTACAGGAAAGGCAGAGAGTTTTCACGGCATGTAAAATAAGACTGATTGCCACCCAGGGTTTTTTTCTTAGGTTGTTCAGGTTTGGACTGTTTCACCTTCTGCCTCCACTTTCCCTTTTTATTTTTAAAAATAGAGAATGCCTATCTAAACAGGTTCCTAGGCAAAGGGGGAGCTGAACACTGAAGTTGAATGGGTACTTTTCTTAAAGTACTGAAGTAAGATCCTTTTCCTAAGAGTTTTCTTTAGTGCAGAAGTGATGAGAGGAAGGTGCTAAAATTGAAAATAAATTGAAAAGGGGCAGTTTTGACATAGCCTTTGTGAGCTGTGCCAGGAAGGGCTCCCAGTCCTGCTAAAATAGTTGATTAAATACTTCTATTTTTCTGAGCCTGACATTTTAGATTTGAGCTCGTGATATATAATTTCTGCTTTTTTTTTTTTTTTTTTTTTTTTTTTTTTTTTTTTTGGTAAGACTGTGCTGTTTTCCACTGAGTCCAATTGAAGAGTTACCTGAAGGTTTTACCCTTGACCACTCTTAGCCATGTGGTGGACAATCATGACCAAGATCAGCCATTTTGTGTTACAGTAGCTACTGCACTAATAGTGCCTGGGGGAACTACCCCTCAGTGTTACCTCTCTCCGCTGCCTTTGCAGAGAAGCTGAAAAGCCCCACTGAAATGCACGAGGGCATCTTTCAGCAGCATCTTTTACCAAACTGGTGTTCTCTCCGCACAATAGCCTGGAAAACACTACAAGCGACTCCTGCCTTTCCAAGCGCTTCTGTTTTAGGTAGGGCATGTTCCTTTTTTTAGGAGATGGTTTTGCATGCGCCTTTGTTTTACTTGTATTATACATTGCATTACATTGTTTAGAGTTTGTTTTACACGCGGAACTTGTATTACGCATCCCACTACATTGTTTAGAGTTTGTATTTTATGCCGCGAGCCGAATAAACAGGTTTGATTTGTAGCCCGTGCGTTGTTAAAGGAGCCGTGAAGCCCCCTGGCGTGCCTGCAGGTCCGGGCCATTCCCGGCCGGCCCGGTTCTCCCCTCACCGGGAGGAGGCGGGGGCGGCCCGGGCCCTCTGTCCCTCTGTCCCCGCGGGGCACCGAGACACGCCCCCAGGCCCGGGGGGCGCGGTCTCGCCCCGCGCCTGCGCAGTGCCGTCCTCACCGCCTGCCCACAAGCCTCGCGAGATCCCAGGTGACGCCCGGGCTGTGCTGCGGCTCGGGGCACCGGGAGGATGGCAGCGGCAGCCGGGCGGCTCCTGGCGGCGACCCTGGCTCGCTCGGGGCGTGCGGGTTGGGGCGCGCCGGGCCGGACCCCGGCCGTGCCGCTGGTTCCCTCCCGGGGCGCCACCGTCACCCGCAGCGGCGCCATTTTGCCCAAGCCGGTTAAGGTGAGTGGGGGGCGAGCGGGCGGGGGCGGCAGCCGCAAGCGGCAGCGGTGGCCAATCCGTGCGCACGCAGCTGGTGTGGGCGGGGCGGTAGCGGTGAGTGACAGTGCCTGGGACCAATGAGCGGGGAGCTGCGGGCGGGGATGCGGAAGCGCTCGGCAGCGGGAGGGAGGCAGGAGCGGCCCCCCGAGCGTGCGGGGCTCGCCGGGCCCGTGGCCCCCGCGTCCCCCCGAGCGAGGCCGCGCTGCGCCGCAAGGGGAGATCAGTGCCCGCCTACGCACCGCCCTTTGTCACTGGCGACCGCCATCCCCTCCCTAAGCCACGGGTGTCCCCCGCCCCGGGCTGCCCACTGGCTGGCGCGGGAGTTTTGTAGCATTATAATGCGATAATAAAACGCGGTGCGGTGACCGGGGCTTGCCACTGGGGACGCAGATCATTCTGCGGGCCGCTTCCCGGGGCCCCCCCGCGCCTGTGGAGCCGGGAGTGCGCCGGTTCCGCCAACGTGCGACTTGCTTGGATGTAAAGATCCACTTTTTACAATCGACTCCTTGCAGACGCCCTTCGGCCTCCTCAGAGTGTTCAGCGTGGTGATCCCTTTCCTGTATGTTGGTACTCAGATCAGTAAGAACTTCGCAGCCTTACTTGAAGAACATGATATCTTTGTCCCAGAGGATGACGATGACGATGATTAAAGGGTACGTCATAAATTACACCAGCAATCTAATTATTTGTGCTTCCCGTTTGGCTTGGGGCAGGGAGGAGAATCTCAGACAAGGAAATACAGCCAGCAGCAGCTTAAAAGATATACTTGCAGTTAAACAGATGGTTATGGATATGCTTTCAGCTATGAACTTTTTTGGTTTGTACCAGAATAGACCAGACTAGTATCTGTGCAATCTCCACACCATGCATTTCTTAGTGACTGGAAAAAATGATGGTGTTTTAGATCTTGCCAGCTGAACCGGAAATAAAATGTAGTCAATGAGGTTCTATACTGCAGACAACAGAGAGACTTCAGTGTTCCTACATTACACATCCAAAGAAGGATGGCAGAGCTGCTAAGGGGTCTGAAGCTCACCTGTTACGAGGAGTGGTTGAGGGAACTAGGGCTGCTTAGCCTGGTGAAGAAGGCTTAGGGGAGGGCTTATCACTCTACAACTACCTGAAAGGAGGCTGCAGCCAGGTAGGCTTCAATCTCTTTTCCCAAGTAACAAGCAGTAGGACAAGAGCAAATAGCCTCAGGCTGTGCTAGGGGAGGTTTAGACTGGGTATTAGGAAACATTTCTTCGGGGAAAGGGTTGTCCAACATTGGAGTAGGCTGCCCAGAGAAGTGGTGGAGTCACATGCCCTGGAGGTATTTAAACGAGGTGTAGATGAGACACTTCAGGACGTGGTTTAGCGGTGGACTTGGCAGTACTACATTAACAATTGTGACTCAATGAACTTGAAGGTCATTTCCAACCTAAACGATTTCGTGATTTTGTTCTACTTGTTTACCTGCTTAAAAGTCGTCTTCTAACTCACAGGATTACTCTTTTAAAACAGAATCATGTACTGTCTGAAATTCTGATAGAGGTGAACAATTTAAGAGCATTCTGGAACCCATCAGAACAAACTGTCTGGTGGCTGCTACAACACTGATCTCTGGCGTAGCTGAACCATTCAGACTCATTGCAGAAAGGAAGAATGGAAATAATTCATCTTTATCTGCACTGTGCTACACTTTCTACCATCTTGTTATTCTGTTTAGCTTGTTACTGTGTAAAGATTTGAGCTTGGGTGTTATTTCTTTATAGAACAAAGAAACTGTTTTAGAGAAGTTGTTGTAAATAATGTAGACTTATAGTCAGTTTGGTGGATGTATTCCAGTTGATAAGGGGTTTTTCAGCATGCACTGTGCGGCTAGAAGCCAAGACTTAAGAGATTGCAAAGACTGCTCTGGCCTGTTGAAAACTCCCTTTATGTAAACCCCATCTTGTGTAGTTTTGGGAGGATGCAGACTACAGCTCAGTAGTTTATCTGTAACAGCTTGTTTTTCTATTTGCAGCACTGGAACAGAGGAACAGAAAAGAGAAAGGCATTGACAAAACAATGGTTCCAACATCTGTCACCTGTTTTGTCCTTCCTAAAGGGGACAGGGGGCTTTGTATCCCCTTTTGCCAGTGAGTGTCCTGCACATCTCTGTATGCTGGAAATCTGTAGATCAGGGTTGAAGGAAGTGCTTGACAGGCCCTGCATCCTTGCACACACATGCTCACCTCATCAAAGACTGCTTGGGATGCCTTTAATTAGCAACATGGGAAACAATTAAAGATCAAGAGATTGACATGTGCAACTTTGGTCCTCTGGTTTTTTGTTTTGTTTTGTTGTTTGTTTTGGGGTTTTTGTTTGTTTGTTTTGTTTTTTTCCCCTGTCTTTTCTATCTCTGCATGTCTATTCCAGTAGGGAGGCCCTCCTCATGTTTATTTTCTCTTTTGAGTCCTTTCAGTAACTCATTACTGATCTACAGGACATGGGGAATCCTAGGGGAAGCAGCTGCCCCACAACACAGCCCTGTTAAATAGTGGAGTGGACACTGACAATGGCACTGTTCAACAACCTAGCAGCTGTATCTGATGGGGACTGTGGCATTAACTTCACCTCACTGAAGATGAAAGACAGTATTATCATCACAGAGTTAAAACTCTGAGTGGCTTTGGTAAAGGTTGAGATCACAAGTTGCAAATGAACTTGCTCATGTGCTTTATAGCATTTAATCTGAACACTGGCTCCAAGTATCTAATATTTCCTAGGTAGTTCAGTACTTCCTTCTGAAAAAGCCCCAAGGTGTTTGTTTTCTTCACTGTATTAACTTCAACTCCTTTTTTCTTAAAAGTGTTTGCTATTGCATTTAAATTCTTGTATCATAGACTTAAAAGGTCTTCTTTGCTATTATGGCAGAGGAAGAGTATCTTTAGTCACAGCAGACCAGCTGTTCTCTCAAAATCAAACCTTGAGAGGTTGGTAAATTATTTATTTTTCTTAAGCCAGCACTGCCTCAGTGTCTCATGGTTTCTGGTCACTAGATCTGGTCTCTTGAGTGCCCACTTCTTCCTTCCTTATTGGTGTTGCTGTTGAATAGAGAGCAGTGAATAGTTCCAACAGCACATTTGTTCCCTTACTCTTTGGCACAGTTTTTAAGGTTTGCTCAATAACTCTCCAGCATGGCTACTGAGAGAAAAGGGAGCCTGTAATCTGAGTAACCCCAAGAGCTGTAGCTAAAGGCAGCTGCCAGGTTCTTGAATCACTCGGTATCTGAGTTGCCCCCTCCTTGCCCAAAGCCACCTGAGAAGCAGTTGTTCCAGTTTATCTGCTCATGGGAGCCAAACATGTACCTGCTTTTGTTTTATATGCTACCAAAATCCTTTTCAGTGCTTTGTCCCACAGTCCCTCCTGGCCCCCTCCTGACTTTTGTCAACCTGTCCTTAAAAGCATGCCAACCCTGGAGCCCCAAGGTACCTATGTACACATCCCTGAGGAGTGCTGTGTTACGGCTCTCATGGGGAAGAAAGCCCCAATACTTAGAGGATAAAAAGATGTTTATTTAGGCTGGAAAGAAAAGAAGCTTGAGTGTACTACGAACATCCAAGGCTGATCACATCTGGAGGAGCTCCAGCACCAAGTTACTTGCCAAAAACCTGTTATCTGGTGAAAGAATAAATTGTTCTTATCCCTTTCAAAAGGGAACTAGTAATTCCTGATTCAGTAGATGAGGTGATGGTAGGACACCATCTCCTGCTAGGCTTCAGAAGCTCTTACAGAGCCTTCCTATTCTAGAAAACAGTACTAAACCCCTTTTCCAGGTAATTTAATTTTATAGCAGAGAAATGGATTCTGCTGATGTTTTAATGCACAAGGATTTGCCTGCTTGATTTTATATTTTCTCTGCAAGAAATGAAGGAGATTAATGTCTAATAAAAAACACAAGGTCAACAAAGTCATAGGATGAAATTGCAAGACACTGCATGAATACACATGTCCCTCAAGCACAAAAATATTTCTGTGAATACAGTGGCTTTTCTGAAGGGCCACCCTTTTCCTCACAGAGTTAACATCCACAGATGCAGCTGCAGGCTAAGCACAAAGACCCACAGACAGGCTGTGCTGTGGTTATTCAGCAGACACCCTAGGGCAAGTGATGGGATAAGTGCCATCCACTGAAAATCCACACAGGCAAAAATAGGAAATTACAGCTCTTCAAACAGATCACTTGCACATGCTCTGGATTCACCTAGTCGTTAGGCTCCTAAGATGCTAGAGAATCTCTTGGTATGGATCTTTTTTATATTGTATAGAACTTTATTTGTAATATAAGGCAGGAAGACACAGAGTCAGTTTCTCAGGGATTGTGCCCCGCATAGAATTTGGACAGAAAGTCTTTAGGTTGTGGGGTTTCCGTCTCGTGGAAGTACCTCATGACGTGAGTCCTCTGCTTCCAGACATGAATGGTTTCTTGAAGCTCCATTTTTCCCTGCACACACACAAAAGAATTTTAGACTAGTTGGCAGTTAGAGCCCAAGTCTAACCATGTGGTACTGTTAAAGTTATTTGAATGAACTTTAAAACACCTACTAAAATAACAGCTGCACCAACAGTTCTGTATTCCTACAGCCTGTGTGCATCACCTGCACTGTGACACAAATACATTGTTCCTGCCTTGTGACTTACGTGGATTTCTCTACAGCACAGCTTCCCAGCCCTGTGAAACGGGCAAGAGACTTGGTCCCCTTCTTAAAACCTGCTTTGTTTCTCTCCTGACCAGCATCTCCCATAAAATTCTACACAACATTGCTAACTTTCAAGCACCTCTACTGAATTTGGGTAAACAGCAACATTTTAGCTGTCAAATTAACTGCTGCCAAGTGCTTTGCACCAGTATCACTGCCACTGAGACATGCAAATTCGTCACTATTTCATCCTTTTATACCAGTTTTATAGGATGGCAGCACAGAGCAAAATGAGACTGCCTGGAATTGTCACCGGCTATGCTATCTAGGATTCTGTTTCCATATTTTTTCATCATGTAAAGACAGAGTAATTGTCTTGAAATGCAAGAAACAAAACAGGTGAGCATGGCACCTGAGTTGGAAGCTTTCTAATGCATTAGAACTGCAGAGATCAGTTACTGTTGCTCAGACACATTTTGAAGCCTGTTGTGCTGATCATTGCTTTGAAGCAGACAGGTCTCTCAGGCCTGTAACACCACCAGACGTGTTACAGAGTTGGAGTGTTCTGCCACCCAAAACCAGCTTCCCACCAAGTACTGACACTGTAATATATGTTTCAGAATCAGTGAAGAAAACCATTTTCCAATCCAACGAAGTACTGCAGAGGACAGACAGTTTGTTTTTAATAGTAAACTTGTGAGCAATACCTATTTTCCCTTTGATTGCTGTTGTTAAAAATAAGACAAGCAAGCAAGGAACAAACTTAGTATTTTAATTGCTGCTTTGCTTGACATACACTTCCTGAATTCTAAAGCCACCTGATCCCTTATCAACAGGTTTGCTGACATAGATAATACCAATCCAACTGCAAGAAACAACCACTCCATAGACAGGCTGGTACAAAGTTGTCCCTCTCCTCCATCACACCACCAATCATCCACATTCTCTGCAGCTTGAACAAATCAGAAGTAACTGTGTGTACCTTAATAACCAGCATGTCTATCACGCGTGGATCCGTAACGTGGGCATTCTTCATGAACATCTCCCGCACCTTGTTCCGCCCCTGTTTCACCGTGATGTCCAGCTGGTACAGGTGCACTAAAAGAAACACAACACCTACTGCGGTCATCCACGTCGCTCTGCACTTATCCCACCGGCAACGTGCAACTCAGCCCTAAAAATCGCTACACTGTCACTCGTTCATACGATGCCCGCTAGCTTCAGCAATGTCATTAAGGCCGTTCCGACCTTGAGCCCGCGCGGCAGGCCCCGCCATCCCTCACCCACCCGTGTTGGGCACCTCGCGGTACCAGGCCCGGTACAGCTCCCTGACGCGCCGCTTCGCCTCGCCCAGGTCCCGGCTGAAGATCGGCTTCACGGCGGCCGACACCACCCCTTTGCCCGCCACCGCCATCTTGGTACCGCCGCCGCCACCTTCCCCACCGCCCCGGGAACGCGCGGGGCACGGCGACTATTGGCCGGCTGAGCTGCCACTCCAGCCTTCCGGGCCGGCCGCCTCCCACCCGATTGGTCGGGAGAAACGCCAATCACCCAATCACCGCGCCGCAAGGGGCGGGGCAGCTGCAGGGCGGGCCCCGCCTCCCGAGGCCGTGGGTCCGCGCCGCCCTCAGCGCCGCTCCTCCCTCAGCGCCGCTCCTCCCTCAGGCCGCGCTGCGCTGCGGGCGGCGCGACACGTCTGGTCCCTTCGGGCCCGGAACGCGGCGGCTGCTCTTCGGTCCCGCGACGGGATTTTCCCTCAGTACACTCTTCCATGCTGGAAGAGACACTCTCTACTCTAGCTATACCCACGTTGGTATCCAAATACACGAGTGCCAGGACCTCTCCAAAGTTCAGTTCTCTTTAAACACACTTGGGTATTGCTGGTCCCTGTAAATCCGAACACATGCAGCTCGGTGTCATTGAACAGACCAGAGGAGTAACACTGAAATGATCTTGAAAGACTCCGGTGCTGGGTGTGAGGAGAGACATCTCAGGTGAGGATCTGAGGCAGGAGCACAGCAGGACTGAGGCAACCACAAACAGGAGGGGGGAGAATAAAGATTTCACATCACTTTTATTCTTTCAAGTTATGTTGTAGATGAAAAGCATAAATGTGCAAATGTGTAGTTCCTGATCAAGTTCAAATCTTAATTATGTTAATAAGTATTTGCATAGTTCATTCGCTTTCATAGCTTCCAAAATTACTATTACACAAAATTGATACTGCACATGTGCACTCAATTTAAGATATTTTATTTTTTTTTACTAGTGGTTATACATAGGAGCTCCTTCGTGCTATTGTCTCTTTAGATGTGGTAAAGGAACTACTGCTAATTTAAACATCAACATATCTTTGCATCTTGCAAAACAATTTGTCAGGAATATTGCAGGAAGAAGGGAAATGTAGCTCTAAAATCTATGGCCATACAGTTTCAAACAGTATAATTCCATCCCTTTGTGAGTTCCAAACCTGCCCAAGAGCTGATGTTATTTAATGCAAAAAAAAAAAAAAAAAAAAAAAAACAACCAAAACAACAACAACAAAGTTTTAATTAGAAGAGATAGTAAATCTAAACACCAGGATTTCTCTTTAAATTTATTTATCGAAATTTCTGTATTTCACAAATGACCTTCTTCTGTGGCTGAAACACCACATGGATTATTTATGTACTCCTTGGTATTTACTCCTGCTGGAGGCATAGTGTGACATAAGGGTTGTCAGGATTAAAACTTACTTTCTTTGAGGCTATAAATTAAGACAATGCAATATTTGTTCAACATACAGAAGTGTGTAATAAACAGGAAGGGATGAAGGGGACATGTATGTCTTGGACAGTAAGATTTTCCAGAAGCACTACTCTGAAACTACATTTTAATGTCACCTTGTTGTTGAAGCTGAAGCTCTCTTGTTTGATTCAAGAACCACAACTAGAATTAAGCTCCACAAGATATTGGCCTAGATCCTTACTTTACACAGATGTAAAGACTTGAGATTGAACCTGGCACGATCCTGCTTAGACCTGCAATGTTCCTGACAGGGTTTGGCGGGGTGGTGGTCTGTGAGTGAAAGGAGAGTGGTGTGCACCTATCTTGGGAGAGCTTGCAAGAGGTATGGGTGTGGAGATCTAGTGAGTGCAAAGTGACCGTCCACCCGTGGCCTGGGCTGGCCCTCAGCGAGCACGAAAGTGAATTTCTGCAGGAGAGTGGTAAAGAAGAGAAAGAGCTCCATCCTGGCCAGCTGTTCTCCCGGACAGGCACGGCGACCTGCAAGAGAGAAGAAGAAGTGAGGATGTGTCTGTCAAAGAGGGCAATAATCGATGCTGGAATTGTCTCGGGGTGGGGGGGAGCAGATCACCCTCCTGCTGTGTCTCTGACTTGTTGCAGGATCCTCCCCTCAGATTTACCTGCTGAGAAGGGCAGGAAGGCCTCTGGTTTCACAAACTGCCCCTTTGCATCCAGGAAGTGTTCGGGGTAAAACTCGTTTGGTTTCTCCCACATTGTCTCATCCTTCAGCACGGAAGACAAGTTGGTGATGACTGTCGTCCCCTGCACACCCCCACAAGAGGAAACATGTGAGAACAGCAGCATTGTCTTGGCACAATGGGACAGTGCTGGTCCCTCTTTAGACCGTGTCTGCCAACTAATAGCACCCATTTCCACTTCTGCATCTTATTTGAAGCAGAGGTAAAGCAGGGCCCTTTTCCGATGGCATACTGTGCTTGCTCAACACTCCGAAGCATCTGAACTTTTGCAATTTGTAGCCTTACAAAGGCTGTTGCATGCAAATGCCAATTTCATGGTTACACAGTGGAAACAGCCTCTGCTTCTCAGATCCTCCTGGACTTGTTTTATAGCTACAGGGAAAAAGCTGACTGACAGACTTCAAAGCCCAGCTTTCTCAGGGACCATGGAAAATGGCAAAGCTTTCCTGTTTCACATGTCAAGGTTTTAAATCAGAGGAGATACTACACAGCTACAAAAATATACAAAAATATCCCAGGCTTGAATTCTGCCACTCCTGCCAGGACAGCTGCTTGTCACAGCGAAATTGGTCTGAATGCCAATGGCATTTGGGTAGCTTCAGAGGCTAGAATTTAACTACTACCATCTCAGAAAAGACAGTAAGTTGGTGTTGAGTGCCTTCAGAGAGCCTGTTAGGCTTCTAACCGGCAGTGAGTATCACAGCTCATCGAGAGGAAAGGAAACCTTTGCACTGAGCTGCCACTGCAGTTGCGTTCCCATACAACGTGTAAGCGTAGAACACAGATATGACCATCTGCCTGAATTTAACATTTCAAAATGTCCTATTTTAGTGCTCAGCAGTGACTGTAATTGGGGCTGGAAGTGCAACATTGCAGGGTTGGATGGGATCATCCCTACCCCATGCCTGGCACCTGCACAAGGAGAGGCTGCTGTATTGCTTATCTGGTCACAGCCACCTTGGGAATGAAGAAGCCTTGCAACTCAGTGTCCCGGTACGTCATGTGAGGTACCCCAACAGGAACAATGTCCCCATAGCGTTGCACTTCATGGATCACAGCATTAGTGTAAGGCATGCTAGCTTGGTCCTTCATGGTGGGGGGTCTCTCTCTGCCAATCACTCCATCAATCTCTGCCTGGACCTTACCTGAAAGCAGAACAGATAAAGAATTAGAGGACCCTTAGAGAACCAGAAGCAGCTGGTACAAGCTGAAAGAAGACTGGCTGCGTGAGATTGTAGGCACTGTGTGAGAACAGGACAAGCAGAGACAGAAACAGAAACCAGAGAGGAAGGCCTTTTTCAGTTGACTGGTAACTCTGTATAACTGTTCTTTGCTCATAGCATTTTTAATAAAGGCCTTGCTGCTTGACATGCTACCTTACCTCCCCTCTATGCAGCTTGAAGGGTACCTGGCCAAGCAGCATTAGAGAATTTAAACCAATCGGTATCTGTTCCAAATACTGGAAGAGGGTACACTGACCACAGCCAATCCCCAGGTGAAGCCCTCAAAATGAAGGTAAGAGCGAACTTGCCCTTCAAACTCCAGGCTTTTTATCATGGTTACCCCCTGCCAGAACAGCTGTTTGGGAAGTGTTTCTCCTGTGTTTCTGCTAGACTGGCAATCACCAAAGCTGTTCCTCTTTGCGAAATCCTTGTGCAAAAATGAGTTTTGAAGGGAAGAGGCTACACTTCTGTAAGTAAGTTTCTGACTTACTCTGTATTTCTGGGTGGAGAAGCATATACAGCAATGCCCACCGGAGAGTGGTGGAGGTGGTCTCAGAACCAGCTGTAAACAAGTCCATGGTCACCATACGAAGGTTGTTATAGTGGAAACCATTCTCTTCAGCTGCCTTACCCTGTGGAGAGCAAAAAAGTGGGTGATTGGAGCTGGGGTATTTGCTGGGCAAGAAGAGCACTGCCCAGAGAAGTACTGAGAAGCACTAGATACATTTTTTAGCATGTGTTCCTGTTTTTAATTCCAAGAACACAGCACAGCACAAGCAACAATCTGAGCATGACTGATATGCTTTGTAACCCTGTTATGTCCTGTATTTGAAGGTCCTCAACCACCTCCAATATACTCAGAGAAGAATGCTACTTCTGCCTTCAGGAGAGAAGTAAACACCTTTTGCTTTCAGCTCAAACAGACAGCAGGCCCTTGCCACTCACTGTAACATCTTCCCTCAAACGTCAGGTTTGATCAGATGATAAAAGCCACAGAGAGGAGGTTGCATTGATGTGGCAAATGAAAAATCAGCATAATTTTAAGGAGGTTATTTCTAGCTATGCATTATATATTCTCTCTGTTCCTGCCCTGGTATTTTTTTACTATTGAATAAAAATTAAAAAAAAAAAATCAGAGTTATCAGTTAAAGGATTATTGCTGCCTATTAAGTCTGCAATACCATTTTCAGCAAAACTGGTCTCTCATACAAATGCTAATTGAGCTCAAATTTGTTAGCATGTGAGATATGGCAAGCTCTCTGCATGAATTTGTCTCTTTGTCTTTTCTAATCCTCTTTATACTTCCTTTTCCTAGGGATTAGCTTCTGTTAAGTTATTCTGTATATTTAGATGCTGTTGTAATATGGATAGCAATTAATAATGCATTTAAGACTCAACTGTTATTCCAATAAAAGATCTCAGAGAAAGGAGTTTGGGACTGACTTGACCAAAGTTAATTAAGTTATCAGACTGGCTTATCAGGTGATGTTAGTGAACAGAAGAGAGGTGTGACAAGAGGCAGCACCCACCCCTAGGCTGTACTGCTCAGTGCAGAGTAATGTGGGTCACGTTGCTATGCCCATGGGCTGGAGGTGCCTGACCCCCACAGCATGGCAGGGTTTGTCATGCAGAGCAGTAGTCCAGCCTGAGGACTTGGATGGTGGAAGTGATTTGCAAGCAGAATTTGCTAATATTGCTCATCTGGCACTTGAAATTTAGTGAATCCATGTGCAGAAACATATGGCAGATGGATGGGCTGACCGAAGTATCTTTGATTTCATACTGTGTGCCTGACTGAATTCAAGGAAAGAGTCCTTTTAATTTCAGTGAAGTTCAGATTTAGGCCATCCTCTGATATCTAGCAAACTAGTTCTTAGCAAGCAATTCAAAAATATATATCCCAAAGGAAACACTCGTTTCAAATCATAACTTGGTTTAAAGGCAGGCTATGACACCAAAAAGTCAATCTGTTGCTCCAGCTTTGTGACTGATTTTGAGGCATCAGCCATTGAGGCACTGACATTACACAGAATATCGCATGCCAACTTCTTCCCTGGTGCAACCTTAGGACATTCAGTGAATTCTTAATCATTGCCTTTTAAAAGCCTTCATATTTTTGTAGGCTGGAAAGAAGGAAGTTCCTAGATTCTGAATGAAATGTGAAAGCAGAAAATGGAAACAAAAATATCAGCAGATAATACGGTGTCTTAAGACAACAAAAGAGGTTATGACATGAAGAATAACTTTCTTCTCAAGATACAAAGTGGAATGAAAAAGTAGGAAATTAGATTGTAAGAGGTTTTGTGCAGCTCTAGGAGGTAAGTCAGCTTCACAAGCTTGAACAAGGCAAAGAAATTACTTCTGACCCTGGAGGGTCTGCTAGTGTCACCCTACCTTCTCCATTTCCTGTAAAAACACATCCGTGATATCTCGGGTGTAAGCAGGGTCCCAGGTCTTCATATGCTTATCTAAGACCACATCTATGAAGTCCATTAATTCCTTTTGTGCTCGAAAGATTTTCTGTGGCACTCCAGGGATGTGCACCAAAATGGGCACCACGTTAAGAAGCTGGGGTGTGAGAACCAGAGAGAGTGAGAGAGAAGATATTACATGATGCAAAAAAAGAAAAATGAGGAAAATACAATTCTCTCAAGCAATAGAGGGCAGCTTCTTACAGCTTGTGGTTTACCTGAGGCAGGAATCCAGTTTCTTCATTCAAGGAATTTTGAAATAACTGTGACAGCTTCTTGAATGTCTTATCACCATAGTCAAAACGGTCTCCAAAGACAATGTTGCAGATCATGTTGCAGACAGCATTATTTATGAGAACATGTATATCAAAAGATTTACCTGAAAATGGAAATGGAGACCAAACCATGAAGCTCAGCAATACCAAACTGCTGGACCTCATCTGTAAGCAATGAGAATACTCAAATGCCACCTTGATGACACCAGGAGAAAAAGCCTCCAGAGCATCACACTAGGAAGTGAAGATCATCTCATTCTTACTAATATTTAGTTGCTCTATGTTTAAAGAAGAAAACTCCCAAGAAAAACTGAGCTGCAGGGTTGTTCTGTGACTTGACTGGTAACACTTTGTTCTGTGTCTCGATGACAGGCTGTGAACTCTCAGCTGCACTTTTATTGCATGTGATAATATCAATATGTTCCACTAAACTTCATAAAGTAGAGTTACTGAGCTCTGGGAATAATTCTATTTTACCTCTCTATTTCTAATTTCTTATTTGTTTACTGTTTCAAAGGGATTAGTGTTACAGCAGCTCCCCTCTGTAAAGCAAAATGCCCCCCAAGGAGGGCACATAGACTAGAAACACTGTATTTGCATGGGAAGAGAGCACTGCATGCAAACAGGAGTGGCTGTAGCATTACTTCTCTCTGCATCACTGTATTGCCTTTTTCTGTGATTTCCCCATCCTTGTGGATGTCACAAACCTTCTTTAGACTTGATTTCAGAACAAAGAAATCCAGCTTCTTCTACCACTCGCTCCTCCAGGGATTTCTTTCCCATCCCAAAGTCCCTCAGCGTAGAGAGCGCGAATCTCCTTATCTCCTTCCAGACGTGCCCGTATCTTGCTACAACAATCCCTGGAATTGTGGATGAGCAAGATGTGTCAGATATCTGACTTGTACATCAAGTGAATTTTGCTAGACAACAGCAATCATGAGTCTGGAGGTACAGGTCTGTATAGATAGATGAAACAGCCTGACCTTATGCAGGTTGTTCAGACAGCAATTCTGAAATGGATCACTGCATCTTCTGTGCATGGCTGGCAAAGGTGCAGGGGGATTCAATGGGAGCAACAAGGGCTGCTAAGGATTCAGCAAATCATTCAGCATTGTTCCACCAGCTTGTGCCACCACACAGGAGCTGAGGATGTAATGTGGGCAGGATGCAGGAAAATACTCTGTCTTGAATGAAATTCACCATATTTTTTTGCAACAACTTACATGTAACATTTTGCATAAATATTTTGTCTTACATAAGCACCATAAGCACTTATTTGTGGGTGTTTGGACCTGGCAGAAAAGTTGTACGTTTTATGGTGTCCTTACACAGCTGAAGAAGTGTGTGCTTGCTGGAGCTGTACTACAACCACTAAGGGTAGCCCCCATTTAATCAAATCCGTGTTTGTTGCTACCAGAGGGTGCCAGACATACAAGGAGGTTGACCAGGGGGCACACAAAGGTGCACCGCACTGAGAAAATCTTGCTTCTACCCAATCCTTCTCATGCTAGTGCCATCAATGAATGTTCATTTTCATGGGAACTTGCCTTCAGAATTCTTTCCATAACCCATGTGTTCGTATATTGCAAAGTGCGGCCGGTCAGCAAAGTCCTCCGATTTGTGGACCAGGGCTTCCTTCACTGTTTTATACCCATTCAGCACTACTAGGTTGGTCCAGCAGTTCTGGAGACTGAAGATGTTTCCAAACTTCTTCTGGAGCTGCCAAGATAAAAAAGCATGTCCCTGAAAATGAGCTGAATGCAACATCAGAAATATCACCGTATCCTTGCTTAGGGCATTTACTACTGAGTGAACTTTGAGGAACTTTTATTCAGAGATCTTGAGCTGATCTTTGATCTTGATCTTTGCAGTGCAACAGCTCCAAACAGTGCCAAGCAGCAGCTGTAGCAGGGATCAATGCCCTGTAAGTGGAAAAATTTAGAATACGTCTATCCTGGCCAAACTGTTGTCATGAACATTGTGCAAGTACTTTTAATTTTGTCAAGAATCTTTTTAGGGATTTTTAAAGACTGCATGATTGATAATGAATTATTTCCTAATCTTTCTATTTATTTTGTTTTGAAAGACTAAGTAAGTTCTGAGTTAGTCTACTTCTGCTGAAGGAAATAATAAGATGATATGTAATTTATATTAAAATATGCATTTGTACCTAAAGATCTACCCAGAGCCAGGTTCCCAGAAACATGGTTGGGAAAGGCAATTCTACGCTGGAGTTTCAGGTCAACTTTCTCCCTAAAATAAGTGTGCACATCTAGTATGACTGGTAACTAGCAAACCCCCTACATCTGCTGTGATCTGTAAGACTCATAAAGCTGAATCAGGATGGCTGCACAGGTAATCCTCTCAGCCATACACTCACCATGGGAGCTGGCCATGGAGCAAAGCCTTCTCCAGGTAGACAAACCCTTTAACGGGACATGGACTCCTGGGAAAGCAGGTCAAAGCTCCCTGGTTAGGAACACTGAGCAAAGCTCAGAAGCACCTTATTTAAAGACAGTGCAATAGTAGCAATACCCCACAGTTGTTTTTTTTTTTTACTTTTATTTCTGTCCTTTTTTGTTTTGTTTAAAGTATAAGATTTTTGATTTCTGCACTGTAGCATTGCAAGGAATGAAGTACTTAACACTGTATTTGCAGTAGGGTTGAAAAGGGAATTAGCACTTCACTGGCAGTAGAAATTCATCATTAAAAATGATTACTGGTCAAGATTGTGGTTAGCATGACCCTGACGTGTTATGATTTGAAAATGGTAAGCTTTTGGACTACATGCAAGCAAATAATACAAATGTTGTATTTAGTTTCTCCACTTGGCAGGTTTTGGACAGGCAGCTGAACAGCACTGTCCTAGAAAAAAAGGCCTTTAGAGTTTGCAAGCTGAAGCACAAAACACCCATGGTTTATCTGCTGCAGGCTGTGAAAGCCCTGCCTTCCCTTTGAAAAAAGCTATGGACAGACTTTGAATAGTAATACTGAGATTTTGGGCATTGCTGCAGGGGCAAATTCCACAAGCTGGTCTCTTTAGCTGGAACTGTCACATGCCTGCAGGCATGCTTCAGTAAATCGCAGGGAAGCCTGCCATTCCCAGTACACAGATATTTGTTTGTCTTCCCTTGTTTGTACAACCTCCTGCTCCTTTGCCTCCAAGCCTGCCCACATGTCAGGCTGGCAGCCAGCTCTACAGCAGCAGCTTTCACTGGGGGCACAGCAGTGATCTCTCACTGAGCTCATACAGAGAAGGGGAGATAGAGGTTGGGAAGTGCTGGTGAATGATTATCTCTTTGTCTGGGTGGGCCAGGTCAGAGTCCTTGAGCAGTGATCTGCTTCATCCTGGACTTTGGAGAGAGCATTGCCCCTCAGCTTTGTGCAGAGGTGTCGGAACTCAAAATGTCCCTCAGACATTTTCAGAGGTTCCAGGCCTTGGTCAGAAGCATTTTAGACCCTGGCAAGCAGCTGAAAACAGCTGTGATCTTGAGTTTGAGCCATGGAATGAATTACCAACTTTGAAGGTGGAACAAGCAGTCACAGAGGGTTAGATGGTATAGCAGAATTAATTACAAATTAGAGGGGAAAAAATTTTAGTATTGTACAGGGGGGTTTTAACACCTGTACAGGGGGTTTTACTTTGAACAGGGGGGTCAGAAGTTCTAAGATGGAGGAAAGTGGGCCTGATCCTGTTCTTCCTCCTTCTTCTTCCTTGCCTCCATGTTCTTGGTGATGCTGGCACTCATGGATTGGTTTAGAGTAGAAAAGCACGTTGTAATACATAGTAGATATTGGGGAAAATCTGTAAACATATAATATGTAATATATCATATAAAAGATAGCAGCAGCCCTGGGCAGGGAGAGAGAAGAAGACACCGGACAGTGAGGGTGTCAGGAGTGTGTGTGTCTCTGCCTGGGCTGCTGACCAAAGCAGCCACAGCGGGCGAAGACAATCTTTTAGATAATTAGAAATAAACTGCCTTGAGACCAAACAACAAGAGGCTGCGGAGTTTTTCTTTGGAAGCACGGGTTGGAGGAGAGACTTTACCACCACACGAGACCCGTGAATCAGTCCCGGAGTTCTCACACAGAGGTAGTGATACTGAAGTTGGCCAAAAATAAACTTTCTAAGATAATTTGAGGTATTGTAAAGCAAGTATGCTTTACTATAGCACTGGACTCCTCTAATAGAATGAGTGTCATGAAATACTCTTTACAACCGGGTATTTATTCCATCATGATCATACATATTCATTGCAGCATGCTTCCCAGCTACCACATAAACATCACTTTTCCTAGGACTTACCTGCACGCATCTGCCTCCTGCTGGAAGTCCTTTCATGGACCTAGAGGGTCATGGAAAGGTGTCTCTGGGAGTCGTACTCACGGAGTGCTTCAATATTACAGGTGACCTTTCCTTGAAATTTTCTTTGGTCATGTGTTCTTGTTTCTTGTTACATAAATTGCCAAAACACCCACTATATTCCTCATTATCTGTTTATCCAGTTTCCAGCTTTGTTTACCATCCTGTGTGCATACTTCTACATTTTTATACTTTTACACTTTTATCTTTTTTTTCTAGTTAGTCTTAAAGCTCTACCTAGCAACTTCAAGGGAAATGAAAGTTCCTGTTCTCTGTTATGTATCTATAGCTGATGCCAGGGTGTGACCCACCCCTCCTGGGCCCACGGTGGATTGCATGTGGAGTGTTTTGTTCAGGGGCTGCCACTCACCTGGCCGAAGGAGTGGTGGGGGTTGTGGAAGTCAATGGAGAACATGGTCCCAATGAATGGCAGCGAGGCTGGGCCTGGTGGGTAACGGCTCCACTTCTTTCTGCGCTTCAGGAAGTCCAGCAGTAAAGCAAACACTGTAAGAAAAACTCCCAGTATAGAGATGTTGCTCCAGATGGATGACAGCTGGGACCCCAGCCACAGGAGCAATGCCATTTTGTAGCCTGTATACTCCTTCCTCTTTTTACCCAAGACTGTCACTGCCTCCTTTTGCCTTTCCTCTTCTCCTCTCTCTCACTTTCTTGCCCTGACAGCTGCCCCTTTCTCCCTGCTTCCTCCTCTTCCCCACACTGCCTTTTTCTGCTGCTCCTCTCTCCCTGCACTGGCTGGCTTTGATTGCGAAACTTGGCTCTGCCTCTACGCTCCTCCTCTGCTCGGTTCAGCCTTAGGGGAGTGGTGATGGGGGTCATCCCTCCTCCGCCCCCTCTTCTTCCTCCAAGGCCGGAGCTCAGAGATCTCTGTTGCTGCTAAAAGTGGCAGCTGCTGCTAACAATGCCCTTCAGTAGGGCAGGGCTGGGTGAGCCCTGGGTGTTTGCGTGCCTTCTTTCACAGACAAGGAGAAGTTCACAAGTAACCAGTCTTGCTGCATTCTCATGGAGCAATTTGGAAAAAGGTTAATTAAATGTGTGTCACCTTCTTGTTAGTACAGGCAAGTCAAGGAAGAAGCAGCTCCTAAACCCAGATCATATAGGCTTATGTTTGCAGGCTAAGGATAGGAACAATTGGAAGTTGAGGAAGTTCAGGTTAGAGCAAACATTCCCTTACAAGAAAGCACTTACTACAGAATTTAGCTTGAAACAGTCCCCTGAGATTTTAAAAATAATTTATGTTTCTAGAATTTAAAATTTTTATCAAAATCCAAGTTTCAGTCAGCACAATGACCTCAGCTTTTGTAGAACACTGCTCAGCTATAAGGAAGAAGTCACATGTATTACAAGGTGCCTCAAATATCCAGCCTTTGGGGCAGAAGTAATGCCAACACAATTATGGAGTTAGTCAAAATATTTCCTAAAGCAGCACAGCTGTGTGCTCCTGGCATCACTGCAATTGGAAATCAATAAACCTTGCTCTTAGGACAGTCAGCTTGAGATAAAAAGAAGCAGTAAACCCATCACAGCTTGATCTGTGATCTCAGTGTGATCAGAGGAAATGCTCCTCTTGGAACAGTTGCTGCAGCAGTGATGGGGAGCTCAGGCTGTGAGGCAACGCAGCTGCAAATGCTGTGCAGGCAGCGCTGGTGTGCAGCCAGGGCTTCAAGTGCCCTTTCCCCTGCCAGGGGAGGCACCTCCATGCTCAGTATCTGTGTGTTGACCTTACCTTGCTGGATTCTCCACAGCAGAATCCTGTTTAGAAAGCATCATAACTCAGGGTTCAGGGTTTGTCTCAAGTAGTTTTAAACAAACATGTAGAATGGGAAACAACTGGGGGAATCACCAGCTCCCACACCACTGCAGAATTGTGATTTCTTCTGAGTTACACAGACATGCCGGGGTGGTTCACACACCTGGAGAGCTGCCACAGTGGGCACAGTGTCTTCAGGAAGAAGAGGCTGGACACAGTGAGGAGTGGTTTTGTGCTGTGCAGAGGAGTGCCCAGAACTTGGCCATGGGAGAGGTGATGTGCCATCTGAGTGCCTGTGGACAAGGAGAAGGTGGCAAAGCGCTATGGGCAGTGCTGTGCCAGGCACTCACTACAGACTTCTTGGGAAAGGCGAGAAATTCAAGAGAGCCATCCCACACAATCACAGGCCCTAGGGCTAACTCACAGTGTGCTTTAACTGGAGAGCTGCATGGTCAGGCACAATCTGGGAGGTTTCTTGAGTGTGCTCAAGACAGCTTCATGACACAGGTGATTGAAAAGACAACAGGAGGAGGTGCTGTGCTGGGTTTGCTGTTCACAAAATAGGAAGACTTTGATCAGGATATGATGATCAAGGATGAATTTGCCTGCAGCAACCATGAAACTGTGAAATACTGAATCCTGCAAGGAATCAGCAGTACACACATCATGACTGCCCTTACCTGCAAGAGAGCAGGTTTCATTTCATCTATGCATATCCTTTGCAGGATCCCAAAGGGAGCTGCCCTGGAGAGTGAAAGGGCTCAGGAGAGCTGGTTGTTCTTTGAGAGCAAACTCCTCAGAGCATGAGATCAGTGTGTCTCATTTATTTCCTGGGCACCACAAAGCCTTTAACACCATTTTCTACAGTAACCTTTTGGCTAAATCCATGATATACAGACTGGCAGGGTAGCTGATAAAGTGGGTGGATGATTATTCAGATTGCTGGGCTGAAATAAGTGGGATCAACAGTACAGAGTCCAGCTAGTGGATGATCACCAGTGGCATTCCTTAGGTGTTTATACTGGGGATGATAAAGTTCAGGTTATTAACAACATGGCTGATGGAACAGAGAGCATTCTTGGCAAGTTTGGCCTGGGAGAGCTGCCAGAGCTGAACTCTGTTTGTGGTGTAACCTGGAGGTTTGTTGGCTTTTGAGTACCCTCCACGTTTTAAACAGCTCTAATGTGAGGTCTCAGGAGACAGAGCTGCAACAGTTCCCTACTCACTGGGCTGGCTTGAGCAGGAGATGGATGAACGATAAAAGGTGATCAAGGGCTTCCTCCCACATTGATTTTCATGACGCATGCACTCAGATGACAGAAAAAATATGGGAAATGTGGTCCCAAGAATGTCAGTGGACATTTCCTCATCACCCCACCAGTAAAAGGATGTTACCTTGCCTGTTTCACTTTATTTTTAGCTTGATCTTTATGAACTTTGGCTGAAAGATATCCACTAGGTGCTTTTAGTTTTGCTTACCTTGGCTAGAGCCAAAGGCTGTTGGACTCCCATCATTCACCTGTGGGCTCTAACAAGGATGGTTGATCAGAATTCAGGAAGTGGATTTAATTCTAATTAACATCACCCTTCTGATGGAAGGCCACCAGAATAGGAACGCTCCAGCTATTCTGCTTCCATAACTCAGCCTTGACATAAAGTGACAAAGCTGCAACATGAGAAATGAATTAGCTTAAGAAAAAAAACCTACACTGATATGACTTCCCAATTGACTCCCAATCTTTCCAAAAGGTTACTTGGTAAATGATCTTTTCCTGCAAACTTGACAGCTCCTCCACTTTTGGCTAGTAGCATGGATGGCCAGTCCTGCAAAGGAGTGGAACAACTGCTATAGCTTCATAATTTCAAAAGAACAGTTTTCAAAGCCAGCAAAGAAACAATAGACAACAAATCTCTTTCTGACAGAGAGAATGAGAAACGGGTCATTATTCTTCTGAAGAATAAAATATGTTAATTTGCATTTCTTTTCAAAAAAGGAATATTTTGAGCAATTTTCAAGTCAGGGATAAAACCCTCCAAATCCATACATATTAATTTTAGCCAACTGCTGCCCTGCTGTGCTGGCTGCATGTGTTTGACTGTGCACAGTCAATTTAGAGACTGGAGGCCAGTGGGCAAACAGGGAAAGAGTTCATGACCCTCCCCTGGAGGGAAAACCCCTCAGGTCATAACCTCACCGTTAGGGTGAGGCAAAAGGTGTCTCCCAGCATGCCTTGCTGTGACATGCAGATTTAATGTCTCCCATTGGCCCTTCCCCCTCATTCCACTCCTTGTGCCCTCATCCCATTGGCCCTGGTGTTCTGCTCCACCCCTTGCAATCCCTATCTAACCCCTGCCTTCCCTGCCTCTGTGGCTCTTCGTCCCTGGACCCCTTTGAGGAAGAAGCTCAATAAAGGCTCTCCTTGGAACCCCACAAGAAGACCCCATCTCTCCTTCTGAGTTGCCGTGACCACAGAAGAGCTGAAATCACCCGGCGTAGGCACAGACATTCCTGTGCCCCCAAGATGTTGTTTTCAAGACGCTTCTTCAGGAAAACCGTGGCATTCTGAACAACACCCGCCACAACAAGAGAGGAGCTAAGTGGAATTGCATGCAGACATCACGGTTCTTTGAGTGTTGACATTGAAATACAAGCAGTAAGGCAGCTTTAAGAAAAAGCTTATTAACAGTGCAAAACAAAGCATCCAGAAGCAAGATAATGCAGGAGTTGCCTTTTTTTTTTCTTTTTAAAGGCAATTTTAGTTTGAGCCTTTTTGTCCATATTGTCCATAAGATCATATTTAATTACAATTACATGCTATATTTCCTTTTTGAAGGACCCTCTCTTTATTCAGTGTACAGAATAGATGATGATCACTTACTAATCTGGTTTAATTACAGCATTTGTCTTCAAAGTCTATTTTGCCACCTACTGTTCACACCCTGCCCATAAAGGTGATTTATATAGGCTTTTCCACAATGGTCATCAGTGCCTGCATGGGTGAGGAGCAGATAGTCATTTGTCCCCAAAGCATTCCTCTGAGATGCCACCAATGGAGGCAAATGACCTTCTAAGTGTTGGAACCGAGAGTAAAAGTCTAGAAGGTGCCACACACAGCTGTCCATGGCACATGCCCAGCTCCCAGCTGAGGCTGCAAGCAGCTTCTGCAGATCTTCCTGCAAGATCACAGCTTTGGCACCCTGGACATGGAGGTCACAGATTAGTGCCTGTTTATAAAACTTGTTGTTTCAGTAATTACCCAGCATCGCGTACTTTTCTCTCCACAACAGTGGGGTGAAAACCTTCCAATAGCCAAAGAAATGCTCCTCTTTCCCTCCCTCTTTGCTTCAAGTCTGGAGCCAACCGGGAAACACTGGTCACATAGCATGAATATTTCCATGAGCTTTCAGAAATTTTTCAGAAATCCCAGCAGGCTGACTGCTTTCCCCTTAACACCTCAGATGTAAATGGACATAAACCTCAGCAATTTTTCATTCTGGAGGAGGAAAGCCTCTTGGAACAAAATTGGTCAGTGTGAAGCCTGCTGCTCTCATTCCCTGGCTATTCATCTCAGGCTACAGCAAAGCTGGGGCTGGTGAAGATCCCAGAAACCTTTCCTCTTTGGTGGCCTCTTCTAAGGCAAAAAAACACATGGTCTCCCACCTAGTCCCAGACTTTTTTTCTGATCCTTCCTCCACCTCCTTTTGCCAGCACACAATCCCTCCTTTGCCTGTTATGCCTTCCCTCAGATGGTTTCCCTCCTGACCCTTTTGGTGCTGGAAGGGGCAAGGGGGGCCTGGCAGAGACCAGCTTCACACTTGTCATTCACCCTTAGCAGCCCCTGGCAGCCAGCAATAACCACCACCTGCTCCACTCAGACATCTCAGGGGAATTTTAGATGAAAAACTGAGAGCTCTTTAAGGTGCATGCAAACGGAGTTTTCAAGTGCTTGTAGCATAGCCAAATTTGAGCACTGTTTTAGAGAGCTGGTGCAATGTGTCTTCCTAACAGAAAGCTGCCTCCTGCCAAATTTTGTGTGTAATGCTTCAAGGCATTAAACTGAGAAAGGGAAATAGCACCAGAAATTTTTCTAATGGGTTAGGAGAAGGTCAGATAAACAATGGATTTCTAAGAACGATGTCAGCTGTTAAAAAGGCATGAAAAAACTTTTGGCTGAATGTTCCCAAACAAATTTAGCCTGAAGCACAACCCCAACTCTGAAAATTTTAGTCTCAGCTGGTTCTTTGTGACTTTCTTGGCCTTCAGATGCGGGTTTTAAACATTAGAAGTATTTCTACAGCCTTAAGATGGACTGTGCTAACAGCTTGTTCATAATAAAGCAGTCAGCAGAACTGAAATAGCCAAGTCTTTCATAGTTACTGTTACTATGACTTACTGCCAGCCTTCCCACATTGCAAAATCTGTTCTTCAGGCTTTTCTTCCTTAAATTCCCCACGGCTTCCTACCCTTTTTCCTATATGAGTCACACCAGTACACTTCTCAGCAAAGTGAGTTGTAGTTGAACTTTACTTCTTTCACCCATCCCTGCCCATACCATTACCCCTCATGCCATCCCAACCCCATAGACGTTCCTTGCCCTGCGAGAGCAATGACTCTGAGCTTGGTACCAATAGCAATGCATGTCTTAGGCCCCATCTTTCACCTCAGAGAGACGACTCTGTGCTGGTGCTGGAAGATGTCAAACAGACGGGCTCCAGCGATGCTGTGAGCAGTTTGGCAGAGTGAGCTGTGCAGTTGCTCCAAGCATCAACATCTGGACAAATAAAGCAGCCACTGAGATGAACTCACCCCTAGAAAATCTTGGACAGTACGGGCTGAAAAATCAAACTGATAAGAGCAGAATGGCTTTATTTTGACTTGCCATTTCATGGAGCTTGAGGACCGAGCTCACACGTACCTGTAACGCTGCCCAGCAATTGTTTTACCAGCTCAGGAAGCCCAAAGCTGTGGTTATGGGACCTAACCACAGCATCCTCATCAAGTTAACTGAAGTTAAACAGAGATCAAAGCAAGCTGGCTTGGTTTTAATTGCCACATTCAGGTTCTCTCACAGGCTAAAATGTTCCCGCTGTTCTTCAATCTGAGTTGGCCAAACAGAGCTCAGCATGTGCAATTTCTAAGCCCAGCACAGGGAGGTAATGAATCAAGGTGCTGCTTTGCACAGTCTGTGGTTCCAGCACTGGCCCAAAATACCTCCTGAAGATTCCATTAAACCTCTGTGATGTGTCTGAGCTCTGGGAAGATGCCTGCTCATTCGGAAAATGACTGGCAGCAGTTGCCTTTACTCACACTCTCTTGTGAAACTGTCAGAAAAACATGGCTTACGCCCCCAATACCATAGACTGTTGATTTCTCTCAGCTGCTGGTTTTGGTTGCCTGCTTTTTAAGTTTCTTAGGAGCTGTGAATATATTGCTATTCTTTTAATTTTTGGTTTAATACTGATACCTTGGGGTGTTTCTTTGATGTAATGAGAGCATCTTGGGGAATTTTTGACACAGCAACTGGATAAAACCTTGTTATTAACTTTTTCTCCATAAGAGATACATTTAAGTCCATCCAGGAAAACTCATCCTACTTTCCTAAAGTGTGAAAACAACACCTTTGGAAATAATGGTGTAATTATATCCATGTTTTGGAAGCTGGACAGACAAAAGCATCTTGGTTTAGTTTCTGACATTGGTTTGCCCTGTAACACTGAGCTATGATGCTGCTCAGTTCAGATTAATTGGATTTGCTTATATTTTTCCTAAACTTCTTGAGTTGGAGATACCCTGGTTGTGGTTTGTGCATATTTCAATTGTATCATTTAGTACCAGACTATACTAAACTTTTAACAGCTTTCCTATCTATGAATTGTACACAAAGCCTAAAAATTAATGTATGTAATGGAAATTGCAGACAGCAATATAAAACTTGTTTTGCAAACCAGCAGGCTGCTGTTGGAACATGCTTTCTCTGAGACCTGGATCAATACAGAATGCATTTTAAGATTATTTTTTCTGTGTTTTCTATGGCTTCAATTAGCATGGCAGAAATAAATTCCTATTCCGTGAATGCAATCCTGTATGACTCTTCTGTTTAAGGGTTATGAAGTTGCCAGGAAAACAACATGGCACAGAGCTGGGCTTTTTCATAACTGTGTGGGAAATATCAAATACCTGGTTTAAATATTATATTTTTTAAGGAAAGAGCACGATGTATCCCAGCACTAACTTTCCCACAGCAATGTTCATGAACCCAACATGCAGAAGATGGAAAAAGGCTAATACTTCTACCATATACATTTCTGGGACCATGGACAGGAGAGAGTGGTTGTTCTGTCAGATAATTTTCCTGGTTTTAGGATTTTCTTTGCACTCAGATACCATAACAATAAATGTAACTACATTTCTCCAAACATTAGATTATATAGCTGATTTATATGTCCATTCTCAAATGAAAAGTATCATAACTTAGCAATGCTGAAATTTTTTTTCCAGTAAAGCTGTTATTTAATAAATTGTTCTTCTGTTTAAACTTTTCAAGCAAATACTTGAGACTAGCTTCCAGTTAAAATCTTCTAGTTTTGCTGTGTACTCAGTGCTTTATATATTAAAAGTAACGACACTCTGCTTTTAAGATTTTTTTCCTAAGTACAATCAGAAATGTAATATAAATATAAGGAGTTTGTCTTGCCTTGCAGTGGCTTAATACACTAATTTAGTTTTAGAAAACATTGCCATTTGAGAATGGAGTAACATTTGTCATTCTGTATCCATGTGAATAAACAAAAGAATGTTACATGAAATGTCTTGTGGCAGGTCCAATAGAAACCCAGAATGGAAGTTGGGTGCAGAGATCAAAAGTTTTAAGTCTGGAGGCATAACTGATTATCTGCTTAGCAGGTAAGCATATACTTGGTTCTCCATTGCACTTTAAATATTTTTCTTTTTACTGTCTCAGATTCCAGATACTGTGAATGTTAATATGGACAAAGTAATTTTGATAATTATTTCATGCTTGGTCTGTTCAATATCTAGAGACCAGACTTCACCGTATTTCACTCTTCAGAGAGGTGTACGGGAAGTTTCAGACCATGAGTGAAATGGAGGCTGATATAAGAACCTTGTGAGGTTTGGTAACAGCTATTGCTTTTTAAAAAGGATATAGAAAGAAGAGGCTCTGCCCCACTTTTTCTATAAAGCCTGAGTAGATAGTGAACCTTCCCCCAAGTCAGAATACACAGTTGTAAGAATTCCTCAGCATGACAGGGAATCAAACTAGAGCCTCCATCTGTTAGGACTGTGGTCTGGCTACCAGATTTTGGCTGTATAGTTTTATAAGATGTATTAACTATGCTTTTGAAGTAGTACCACTGTAACAGAAAAGAAAAAGTGCTCCACTGAAATAGTGATAGAATAGATCTGTCTGCATGGCCCTGCAGTCCCACAGCCTACATTGGCCTGATACTGGGTAAATTTACAGTTTCACAAATGAGGGCTTGTTATCCAAAGAACCCTTAACACGGGCTACAGTCATGCTCTTTCTTGTTCTCCCTGTCTCTTGTGCGTTGTCAGTTCTTGAAAGAGTGGCAAAGCAAAATGGTGGAAAAAATGTGCTATACCTTCACGAGTATGGCATTTGGTGGGGAAATCAAAGCTTCCTTCAATCAGAAGAGGAGCTTGAACCTTTATATTCCAGTTTGTTGACAGTTTTAGGGGCATAAAGAGAAGGGGAGAAAACAACAAAAGAAAAATCTCTGTAAAAGGAAAGAATAATCTGTGCTCTGTTCTTTAAAAGAACTGGGTTAGAAGGAGCCTCTGTTTCCCAGCAGGCAGAGATATTTTCTATCAAATATGGGTGATTCAGCTAAGCTGGGAAACAGCTGCTGGCTGACTTTTGCTCTGTATGCTTCATGGCTTGGAGTCTATTTGAATTATGGGACTGCTCCATGAACCCTGTGTGTCGCAAGACTCCTAGCATAGAAATTAAATGTGTAACTTTTAGGTTTCTAAGTCAACTATTGGATATAACTCAGAAATTTTGTACTTGAAAAGGGAGCTAATTCTTTATTTCATCTCTGGTTTACAGTCCTAGTCACAACATCTGTAGTTATAACCTGAAGAAGGTTCCTGCATTAGTAAATCTTTAGACAGATAAATTTACTTAGGCAAAAAACCCACTAAACACCTTCTCAAAATGCATTATACATTATATAAAAATTAAGGGCAAGATATCAGAAAAATACTAAGTAAAACCAGAGATGCACTTCTTGTTATTTGTAAAGCTTATTGTATATAAGTTTCCATAAATGTTTTATTCATTGATGAACAAAGAGCTTCTGGCAAAATTCAAATATAAAAAGGTAGTTTGTAGAGGGTGGAAGCAGGGATGGTTAACCTGAGAGGAGCAGTGAGCCAATATTTGGCATGTAAAATATGTCTAGGAAAGCCAAAGTCCACTTGCAGTTGAACCTGAGAAATTATGTCAAAAGCAGCAAGATAAAGTTCTTGAGTACACAAGTAGTAAAAGCAAGAGTAGGGGAAATGTGAACATGCTGCTGAATGGACAAGTCATCCCATTCACTTTTATTGTTTTCACTTTGTTTCAAAATTTTCTCCTTTTTTTAGCATTTCATTTCTTCAATTTCTTCTCCTGCATCTTTGTTTACCTTTCTTCCCTGATTTCAGTGGGAATAATTCTGACAAGTTTCTGTGTTTCCACTGCACCTCATTTCATCTCAGTACATTTGGTTGTAGTCACCCCATTTGCAAATTTTTCTGGCTTTTTTTCAATTGCATTTTATTTCATCATCTCTCCTGTCCAGAGCATTTGTTAGACTTTGTTCTCTGGTTTCAAGGTTTCAATGAGGATCGACTGGGCAAGCTTCACTCCATTTCCCTGCTCGTCAGGTCATCCCAGTCACTTTTCTTGCTTTCAAATTGTTTCAGAATTTTATTTTTTTCAGCATTTCATTCCTTCAATTTCTTCTCCTGTCTCCTTGTTTACCTTTTTTCCCTGATTTTTGGAAATGAGGTGCAGTGTAAGAAGCAAAACCTGCCAAAATTATACTCATTGAAAATGATACTGACTGAAACCCTGAAATCAGAAAACAACATGAATGGTCAGGAGAAGAAAAGGATGAAATGAAATGCTATAAAATGAAAGAGAATTCTGAAAGAAAGTGAAAACAATAAAATGGTCTGGGATGATGTGAAATGCAAGGAAATGGACCAAACCTTGCTGAATTGCTACTCATGGACATCTTGAAATCAGAGAATAAAGTGAAACAGTCTGAGTCTGGTAGACTTATAATAAAATGAAATTCAATTTAAAGAAATAAAATTCTGAAATGAAGTGATTGTAATCAAATGTAATGAGATGACACGAAGTACTCCACTTTGCATGCATTTGGAGTTGAAATATCCCTGAAGGTCTGGGCTTTGTGGTTTTCTCAAGCCTAACCTGAAGCATAAGCCCAAACCTAAGCGGCTGTGCCTTAGAGGGTAGCACTGGCTGGCTGCTAGCTCCATTTCCTCACTTGCATAATGTGTTTAATGGAGCTGTTCACTCAGCTCTGATAAAGAATCTACAAATCCTGGTGCAAAGGGCTTTCCTGGCACTGATACCAGAATGATTACAAAGCAAAGATATATGTTGCTAACGATCTCAAATAGAGATTAAAATAGATAAAGAGCTAATCTGAAGACTCTCTTTTGTTCCAAGAAGTGTCCAGCTAGGATCCTTTTCTTCTAGCAGAGGGAGTTTTTCACAGGAAGCATTTTGCTGCTGTTTCCATGCCTTGGAAGGATAGTCAGGGATGTTGCTTATTCATAGTTAGGTCCTCAGTTTAGTCATTTATGAATAAAAAAAAAAAAAAAAAAAGGGAAGCTAATCTGGCTAAAAAGGGAACTACATTTTTCTCCTGTGCTTATTTGCTTATTGCTCTCAGGAGCAGGCAGAATAACCTTGGGGGATTTTGTCTCCTCATAGGAAAGTAATATTTCAGGTTTCAGCAATAATTTTCTATCTTTTCATGCTTTAATCATTAATATCAGATGACATTAATGCACTAAACTGAAAATATTCAAACCTACAATTTTGATTATCTAAACCCTCTGCTAATCATTTCTGAGAGAATAGTATGCTTGCTAGAGTACAGAGTTTATTATTTTCCAATTTTCATAAATAATGCAGTGTCAAGCTCTCATTAACAATTTTTCATAGTTTTATCTGCACTTTTTCTGTCAGGATAAAGAATTACTTGAATACAAGTCAGCATTTAGAAGTTTTTCTCAGTGTGCTGGAAATAGAAGATTGCTGTGTATTACTATGACAGTGAAATATATTTGAGTTTAGTGTGATGCTCCCAATGATAGTTTATGCTCCACAAATTCAAATGTGCATTGGAACTCAGAATGTGTATATTTTTGTAGGAATAGAAAACCCTCAAATAACTTTCAGCTTGAAATATTGGCACAGTGGTGCTCACAGATGAATTAGTAACAGTGGGTGCATATGGAGTGAAATAGAAATTAGAAATTATGGAATTGCATGCAAGACCTTAATACTGGGCTTTCAGTTTATCAGTTACCTTTGGAGCTCCAAATATCTGCAGGTTACTTTTGCCAACAGTACTTGCTACACTCTCACAGCAAACACACGTAACAAGCTTAATTTTCTGTGCTCATTTGTAATTGTGTTTTTGTGTCAACAAAAATGCTCATACTCTTTTAGTCAGGAGGTTATCCACAGGAAGAAGAAAGGATCAAAGATGGTGGCTGCAAGGGAAACTGAGAAGGAAAGTATTTTTGTGATTTTTAAGCTGACCAAAAGACCAGGTTGATGCTGAAAGACATGACAATGCCATGCAGCAGGTGAGTGGTAAGGAAGTGCCCTGGGAGGTGTTTGGGCCTGCTCCTTTCCTTCTGATGGCAAAACAGCAAGCTCCTTGACATAACCAGCTTCCCCACCTGCACAGAAGCAGCAGCTTCCTAAACCTGCTGGATCCCAGGTTCCCTGGGAATGGCTGCGTGGCCCAGCACTTGCAGCTCAGAATGAGGTGTCCCTGAGCACCAGCAACATGCAGGGTTGAGCTAGATATGAAAAATGAATGCTTTTGAGGTAGTGATACTTTAAAACTTTCTGTTGGGTTGCTTAAAAAACCACAAACCCCTGAAAAATTTCAAAGCCACGCCTCAGATGGAGATGACAAACCTTCTTTCTCCTATGGCCTGAACACAGGCACTATGTATGTGAGTTAAAGCCTTTTTGCAGCTCCTTTCTCATTTGTGTTACTCCAGAATAAAACATTGGCTCATATCCAGAAAAAGGGAAAGGCCCAATAAAAATCCTCAATTGCTTTATTTACTTAATGACATTTTATTGCCTATTTCGAAACCAAAAGCTTTTTGATTTGTGTTCACTTTGTTTTGACCTAAGGCCTAATACCTGGGATAACTGCACTCAGAATTAAAAATCAGCAACTATTTCTAATGCAACCTGTTTTCCTGTGCAAGTCTTTTGATAGTGAAGGGCACCTCCTGTGCTGACAGCTTTGTGGCAGATGGATCCCACCACTTGCATGCATCTGTGGAAACAGAATCTGCATAGGTTCCTACAAGCACACCTTGCTGCTTGTGCTGCTGGAGGGAACAGCAGTAGAGGGAAAAGCTGCCAGCCCCAGCCAAGCTGACTTCCATGGTCTCTGTTGTGAGTGGCAGAGCTGCCACTGATCTCTGCAGTCTTCCCCTGGCTGGTTGCTCTCCAAAAATGGCAGACAGACCCTCAGGTCAGAGGTGCCCCCTCTCAGTGTCACACAGCACAGGAATTTTCAGCCAGAAACACAATGGGAATGGAAAAGCTGCAGATCACAAAATAAGCCAAATAAGAAAATTTGCCAACAAAAAGCATTCAAAGTGCAAATGCATCCACATGTCTAATTTGCCTCAAGCCCTCTCTCTCCCCACAGGGGCGGCAGGCAGGCAGCAGCACTGCCATCCCTGCCAGAAAGGCAGGCTGTAAAACCCTCTGAAACTTCAATCTCCTGCCTCATCTGCTCCGACTCTGCCCTACAGATTACAAAGGATGGTTTCTCACAAGGCACAAAAACTCTCGTGTAACCCCGCTATACTTTCCCATGAGAGCTGGTGGAGGAGGCAGCGGGCTCAGCGAGAGCAGGGTAAGGGCTTTGTGTCATCCTCCAGCTGCTACAGACGGCCTCCGGCCAGTCCTCAGCTCCCCACCCTCTGTCCCCAGGGAGGAGGGCACGGGTTTTGCTGGAGTGCGGATTTGGAGCCTTAAGGTGGCAGCACCAGACAGCCCTCACGGCCGCAGCCCTGAGCCGGCCAGGAGCTCGGCAAGGACAGAACCAGCGAGGGCTGCGAGGCGACTGAGGAGGGCTCAAGTGAGCAGGGAGGCAGAGGAGGGTACGAAAAGCTCGGGGCTGTAAGAAGGAAAGGGGTTTCGGCGCTGCTTCCCTCAAGCAGGCTAGGCTTGGCTGGAGTCAGGATGAAGACTTCTGGTCTTAACCTGAACGTCAGGTTTGCAGGAAAGTAGGAAAAAAGCAAGCAGGGAACTAGCAGGGAATTGTAGTGGGAAGAAATAAAACTTTGAAGACTCTAGTCTTTGAGCTCTGGCAGCTCTTTCCCAAAGGCTTCAGAAGGCAGGCAGGCAGTGATCTACACTCCCCTGTCCTCCTGGCTGTGGAGGGAGGGATTGAGCCACAGCTTCCTGCAGGAACGGGATCTCGAATAAACACCCACTGCTGCCCCAATTCCCTAAGCTACTCTGGACAGTTGCACCAAAGCCCTGCAGGTGTGCTGGATTTTGGGATTAAAACCACTGCTAAATATTTTCAGGGACTCAAGCAGCCTGACTGTCCTAATCTGTCATACCACCATGAACTGCTGATTTTATAGGCAGGGTGGAGTCAGATTCTTCTCCAAACCCTTCTCCAAAGAAGGGTTTTCTATGTTAAAGGGTAAATTTCAGGACTTGTTGCTCTGTAGTCTAATAAATGGCACAGAATGGATTTGGTAAGGTACCTACCTGGACTGTTCTTCCAAAACTCACACACAGAGCTTCCCACAGAAAAGGTCATCAGCAACAGCCACCCCCACCAGTGAGGCCCTCAAGTGCTTTTCCAGTCATCTCAGGGCTCCTCTCATGGCATAGCATTCCCTAGAAGAAACCTCAGGAAAAAGTCCTCCCAGATTTCTACTTACTTGTTATTTCTCCATGACCCTTTCACATGACTGGGCCATTTGTAAAAGGTTTTCTCACCTCTCCTTATTTTCAAGAGGAACTTTGGATCATAGAACTGCTGTGCTCAGCTCAGGGGAGAATCCACCCAATGTGGGTGGTGGGCAGTGGTTGAGGCCAAAGGGCCGTGCTCCAAAGCAGAATTTTTCCCAGTTACTGGCAGTCTTACAGTCACTGCTGTTGATTAGCAGTTTTCCCAATAATACTTTGTACATCTTCTGGTCCGTTAATCTTCTAGACAGCAACAAGTCTGTGCAGCTAAAAAGATGTACCTTCTTTCCCTCTTCTGAAGCAGCAGACCACAAACTCGATGTTTGCTAAATCCATCTTTCACATCTGTCATAAGGAATGTTTACACTTCTACTGTAACTATATCTTTTCCAAGTCTTTTGTGTTCCTGTGGGAACATGATGCTGCTGGTTTTAAAAGAAATGAGTGGTGCAGCTGGAGTTAGTCATGAGGCCTGCAAACCTTGATGTCCTCTTTAAGGCTGCAAATGCCCACTTCCATCTCACAGCTCTGGAAACTGTTTCTTCTCCTGGTACACTTTCCTGTCATGTAAAGACAAGAATGATTCCCACTTGGAGAAGAGTCAAACACAACCCTGGAAATCTGCTTAGATGCTACAAAATTGGGCCATTCTGTATGGCCTCTGCTTTTGGTTGCTGAAAAAGTCTCCATCAGCAGTATTTATTTTACTGGCTTATTTTCTTGCAGAGTGCAGCTCTTTGGCTTCATTCCCAAATGGGCAGTTGTATTTTTGCCATCTATCACCTGTACAAGCAGTGATTCCTCCACAGAAGTTTCAGCCACAGCAGGACACCAGGTGAACAGAGAGACTGCAACATCCACTTTATACAGTGACTTCCTCACCTTGGTTTCCAAAGCAGCAAAATATTACAAAACCCAGGAGTGTTACATTAAATCAGTCTTTCTTCAGCTTAAAACATGGTGCTTTCTTGCCTCTTTGAAATCCATTGCCACCTGCCAATTCTGAATTTCATAGTACAACACTAAGAAGTAATTTGTTCGCTCTTCTGTATTTCTTCTGACTACAAATGTGAACTGTGAGATCTGTTTTACGTACAAGTTACTTCAAATCCAAAGTGATGAAAAAGTGCACAAGAAGAAGTAGGCATTGTTATGCCCATAATCCAGGTTGTTGTAATTCCAACAGTCTTCAAAGTAACATCCTCAAAATAATCTACAATTTGTACTAATCTAATAATTCCATCTCTCTTTTGAGAGGAAACTCAGTTCCAGTGGGCAAGAACTTGGGTGAAAGTCCAATTAAGTTTTTATCATACAAATGCTGTGAAGTGTGCAGACTTTCATTTTTTAATAAAACCACGAGAAGTGGTGACATTGCTTTGATGAACTGGCCTCAGCTCAGAGGACTCTCACTATACAATGCAAATTTATCCTTACACCACCATTTTTATTTTTAGTGTAAATATCTCCCAGCTCTTTCCCCAACAATTTCTCTGCCATTCTTTGCTGCCCCCCATTAAAAGACGTGGCACTGAAAAGAAACAATTTCAAATAAACTCAGAAAACTATTGCCATGCTGTATCTCAAAGCCAGGGAGCACCAACCTCCAAATCTATCTACTGTGATCTCCAAGTTTGGGAGAGGTAGCTACAACCCAAAAGCCCCTAATGCAATACAGGTGGTATTTGCAGGTAACCTGGCCATACTCATGTTCAGTAACACAAGCAGTTTTTATCATGCAGAGGAGAACACGTCAGCATGACTCCTGAAGCCCAGCTAGAGTGGAACAGTTTTTTCACAGGGGGTTTGCTATGAGCTAGAAGACTATTCTTCTTTTTCAAATTATTTGGATGGGAGTTAAGTCTCTCTGGGGCTGCTAAGAAGTATCAGCATTTCTAAAGCTGGCCAGGTAAGGTCAAAACCTTGAAACTGCAGCATTAAAACTGAGTTAAGCAATAAATTGCAATAAATCTCTAAGGATGAAGGGGGAAGAGAAGCAATCTAAGCTCCCAGTATTACCCTGTGGAAGAAGCCAGCAAACAAGCGATGCTTTCTTTCCAGTTCAGGCTAAACACATTTAACAGGAAAACACAATAAACAGGAAGTGGGATCCACTTAAGAAATTAAATCCTACAAAAATATTCTGTAAGCAGCACTCTCTTCACTTTCCAGCTGGATGACAGAGTAAACCTTTTGGATTCCACTAGAAGTACAGGAGGAGCAAACAATCAATCACACGTAGGGAAAATGACAGCAACTATTTAACTGACCTTTGCACTCCAAGGAAAAACCTCATAATCTCCTTCAGAGCTTTACATAATAATTCCTGGCTGAATAGCACAGCTCAGGTAGGGAGCTCATGGTGCACAATATCCATATGGAGCCAATTTTTCAGTGATGTGCATTAGCCAAGCTTTCACTGGCCTGTAGCAATGCCAAGATAAAGTACCAGTGTTACCAGTCTCCCACAATTTTCTAATAATCACTTTTGTCCTCTACCTTTATTGACTAAATTCTCTGACTCATAATATGCTGCCAGAGTTCCATCTTAAAAAAACTGAAACAAATGAAAAACTAAACCCTGACCTAAACTTGTTTGTTGAATTTCACAGCCAGACAAGAATCTCGTCTTGTTTCATAAGAGGGATTTCTAACCCAAAGCCAAGATTGCAACTACTCTTCCAGCATCTCATAGCAAAGTCAGCAAAACTGTATCTTTGTGTTTTCTAGATCTGTAACTGAACCTGGGTTACGTGTACTCTGTTCTATTGCATGTAACTTTTAATAATTAAAAAAAATTCCAGAGCAATGGTGAATTATTCATCCTCAACCATCTAAATATTCTGTTCCACTTCCAAAAATATGATATTTACACTTAATTTTCTACATTTTGAGATAGAGGACTGCTTCTTTCAGTCATTCTGGCAAGTCAGGGACTAGATCAGACAAACCAATGCTGTACCGCTCTACCAAATATTTCTATCATGTCCAGGACACCCACTGCACTCAGGACAGCACAGGTAATTCCTTATGTAATAACTCACTTAACAGACATGATAATTTATAAAGTTTATATCCAAGTCATCCCCCAAATGTTCCCTTTGTAACTGTGCCAGTTAAAGGTATTATCTTTCCTAATACACATTTTTATGTACATTACTGCACATTAGTCAAAATTCCAGAGCTGCCATTCAATTACCCATATCTCAACAAACTTTTGGGTTTTTTTACATGCACGTCCCACCAAAAATGTATTTCTTTAGCTTGCCATTAGCTGGACTCCATGAACTAGATGTGCAACATGCTTTATCAGATCCTGCACCCTAAACCTCTGAATGATTTTATTTCAATACTATTGAACATCATGAGTTTATCTTGTTCTAAGCAATTCAGAAAGTTCAAAAATGTCACAACCCCAAGTAAAATTCCCTTGCATACCTCTGTGGTACAGATCAGTGAGGTTGGTCACAGCCCTTGGCAGGAGCAGCTGAGATGGCTTTCTCCTGTGCTGCATGATCCACAGTGGTCTGTGCCTCAGGTTTCCAAGCGTGGATTTCACATGCAATACATATAAACAACAAATGTATCAATGGGCAGCTTCTGGTATTGAGATCTGCTCTGTATACATCCCACGGCTTCCCCCAGCTCCTGAAGGACTCCCTTTATCCTTGTCATATGAACAAACACCCTTTGCATGTTGAATCCATTCGCTATTCTTGATGTGAAAACATCCTTTTTTTCAACCCCACACAGCAGTGCTGACTCAATCTGGTTAGCTTGGAAACGCTGCTAAACCATCACACTCAATTCCAGCACATTGGTATAAGTCTCTTTCAAGATATCCCGATGGGAGTCAGCACGGAGAAACGCTTTGAAAATGAGCTGCCTTATCCAAGCTCTCGTTAGTTCATTCCTCATCTGAACAGGTAATTCCTAAACAGATGCCATTCTCGTCTATGCGCAATCTCTTTTAAGGTTTTAAGGTTCTGCTGCAGGTCATTTCTGCTCCACAAATTCTAAATTAGCCAAGACTTTCCAGTTTGGGTATCCATGATGACAAGCTGTTAACTGCTCTTGCACGATGAAGCAGGTAAACATTCTGCACAACAGTTTTCAAAATCCACTCAGCACTTTGTTTTTTCTCAGCCAAAAGAAATTTTTATTTCCAACAGGATTTTATGACTCTTCTGGATAATTTCCAAGTTCTCCCAGGAAGCCATTACACATTGTTTTAATTCCTCCTGGCTCGGTTTCAGAATCATGACAGCTGTTTCTGTAAAGGTTTCTGTAAAGACTTGACCACCAAGCACAATCCTGCTCTACTGGAGAGCACCCCTCACCTCTGACCACAGCACTGGGGGGATTAAGCCACAGCTGAGTTGAAGGATTTTAAGCACTTCCCACTGCGAAATACTTCCCATAGAAATGACTGGTACCATTTCTTCATTTGCTCTACACAACTGCCACTACCTTCCAGCCACGGTGCACGACGAAATATTGAATCTCCATACTTGCCACAAGCTCCCACAAGGAAAACTTCCAAGGCTCCCTCCCAGCTACCCAAAAACCTTCTGCCTCTGCTGACACCACCCTGAAGAGCCAAAGTGAAAGTGTCAAATTCAACAGTTCCAGCACACACTGTTCTGCTGTCACAATGCTACATACAGAGTTGACTCTTCACCAACATAAAATCAATGCAATAACAGGAACACTTTTTTTTTTTTTGAGTATGTAGAATAGAACAGACACTATGAAAAAAAAAACAATTTTTATTCAGTTGAAAAGAAGTCATTTACTCAATCACATTAACTATGCTAAAAATGACTTTTTTCTGACTACACCAGCAGTTAAATATTTTCAGCACCAATTCATGACACATTAGTGACATTTATCACAACAGGTCTATTTCTTAATGTAAAGGACATACTAACTTCAGTAGCTGCTACTGGGAAAGGAGTAAGCAGAAGGCTGCCTTTTCTTTCCAAATATTTATGAGTGAGAGTAGCAACTTATAGAAATAAATAACTGCCAAATTATCTCCCAAATCTTTAAATTGATCTTTTAAAAATAGAGTTAAAATAGATATCTTAATATGAGCTATCATAGATTTTATTTTTATGTGCTGAATACTCCAAAATGTGAGTAGCTGAGCAAGCATCCAGTACATAACTTTTAAAACAATTCTTCCCTCCCCACAATATCAACCCCATTTTTTCATCCATGTCATGCTGGTTAGATCCCTATCTCTAGTGACTTCCCAGTAAACAACACGCTGTTTGATATCGCTAGGATATGCTACCATCCTATGAGTGAAAGAAGTCAGTGACCTGGTGAAATATCACCAACTCACACGAACAGAAAATTCATCCAGTCATTGGTTTGTTAACTCTGAACATCAAACAAATCCTAAGCTTTAGTTTTTCAAAGCCTTTGTGGTCTTCCTCTTGCTGGGCCAGTTCAGAAGGTCATCACTGAAGGCAGAACCGATGAAGGCAAAGAAACCAAAAAAGCAGCAGATAGTACTGTCTCTGTCCTTTTAAACAAATCAAGTTCGCACAAAACAAAAGGAGACAAGGTTAAAATGAAGTTTATTCGTTTTTTTGGTTTTTTTTAAGCTTTTTTTATATAAAACTGTTTGTGAAACAGCTATTTTTATTCCCATGGCAGAGTGACCCCTGAAAGATGCACTAACCCCTTTCTTAAGGCCTTAACAAGAAAAAAATATGATTTTTTTTGTTGTTGTTCCTAAAACCCAAATGTTTTAAAATTACATAATTTACAAAAAAAAAAAAAAAAAAAAACAAAAAAAGAATAAAAAAGAAAAAAAAGGGAAAAAAAAGGAAAACAATGACCCCGAATAACCATATAGTGTAGGTTGTTACACTGACATTCCCTCTTCCTTCCTTAGGAAAAGCAAAAATACAAAAATAAAAGAGGGCCAAGTGGATTTACCCCAGTAAGTTTGAAGATACATTGACTCCACCAACATTCAGACTTCCTCTTGTTCCCCCATCTGGCAGTCTGGCAGGTAAACCATGTCTTCCTCTCACCTGCCTTCCAAACTGAAGGCAGTTTCTTGGAATGATCTGGGGGTCACGTTGTTGCACACAGGGCAGATACTCCCTTCCCCTGTGTGGTACAGGTGTTCCCACACCAATGAGGTGTATGGGACCTAGCAAGCAGCAGAAACCTCTTACTTCATGAGTCTCATGACCCAACAATCTGCAGATGTTGTTCAAGCTTACATTGTTAATAGTGTTTCTCAAAAATGGAAACCTCCCTACCCCTCAGACACAACTACTGATACCAAATTACCTGCAATCATCCAAGCCTTCCTCCCACATCCTACAAACAATTTATCAGTATTTGATTTGCCTTTCAAAATTGAATTTCATCAGATGTTGTGAGAAAGAAAGCAAGAGGAAGAGAGACAAGTCCTGTTTGGAGTACTCCCAGTTTTGCTATTCTTTCCCACAAAATGTTAGGCTCCACATTCCTGGCTTTAATTTTGGATTTAATATTTACTTTAGCTATAGGTTTCTTTTTTAATTTATATGGGGTTTTAAAAATCTTAATCAAAAGCATCAAAAGGGATATAGCGCACCTTTCACTTAAAACAAAGTCTTTCAAGACTAAAAAATAGATCTTTATATATATATATATTTATCCCTCCCTCTTTAATTCCCCCCACCTGTTTCCTTTTTCCCCCTCCCCTCCCCACTGTCACTATGGAGATTGTGTCCATGGAAACAGCTGGTTCAGACTCCTTGGTCAGATTCTGTGATGTCATCAGTCTTGAGTGTGATGTAAGAATTTATGAAGGAAGTGCTGGCATTGGCAGGCACATCGAGAGGGGGCATGGCTGCACAGTGGGAGAGATTCCATTCAGTCACGAATGTCCACCGCTTTTTATCTCAACAGCCTAACCTGAAAAACAAAGTCAAAATAATATTGGAATGGTTCCTTCCCTCCATTTGCAAACAGGTCTCTCAGGCTTTGGAAAAACCCACTCAGCAGCCTACCACAGCAGCAACACCAACAGCTCTTTAGCTTTGTGGACTGAAAACAGATATACACAACGGCGAATAGTTCATGAAAGCTAATCCACGTGATAAAAGCCCTTAGTTTAACAACCAGCAAAAAAAAAAATTAAACAAGCCCTGTTCTGAAGGAGGTCTGGGACGACAGGATGATCCGTGCCACAATGGCATGGCACTCTTACAGAACCTCTACCTTCAGCAGCCAGGCAGGAGCTCCCTTATCTCATGCCTGCTCCTCACATTGACTAAGAGATTGGTAAAGAGAGGGGCCAAGCATGTCCCTACATGGCAACAGCTCCTGGGATGCCATGAGGGACTGCACCCAAATGTTCCCCTATGGGCCATGATGCTACCTACCATCCAATGGGGGTTTCCAGTGAATATGCAGCAGATAGTGAAACTAGTATCAAAATTACAGGAGTCCAGGAACCATACCAGGAAGTTGCCAGATTTCACCAGCTAAAGGTAAAGCTGCATGTGGTTTAACTAATTGAAGGGCAGGTGACATTTCTTTTTGCTTTTTTGATCTAATTTGCACATTACAGAGACAGTTCATAGAAGGACTAAGCTTGTGATGTCTTTCAAGACACATGTGGAAACGTCCAAGTGTGGCACATGTTCTCCCTGTCCAGAAATTTTCTGAGGTGAGAAAATGAACTTCAGGAGTTTACTAGGTTGGCGGAGGCTCAGCTCAAAAGAGAAACCATAAAGTTAAAATTTCATTTCTCTGAGTTACAGTTCTCATTCTTACTCTGCATAGAGAGACAGTGAGGCTTAAAATAATGTATTCCTTCCTTTCTTATCCTGTAACACAAGTGAGCCCAACAGTTATTTATTTATTTAGTAAGGTTACTTAGATATGACTTAGATAAATCCCTTCCTACCAGCTAGTGAGCCTGGGAAAAGAACTTGCACCAGAAGTGATGCATATGGAAAGCAGTTTACAGAGTTAGACGTGTGCCTGGGAGCAAAGTAACACCCATGTTTGTTCATAGCTGGCAATTAAACTCCAGGAACCCTAACTAAGTGTGATGCAGAAGTCAATACTGCTCTGATCATCAGCACACCAATTAGATTACATCCCAGCAAGCCCAGCTCTTGGCTGCAGATATCCCGCATCCAGGGGTGCCAGGCTGAGAGTGAGTAAAGAGTCAGGCAAGCACATACAAACACCAGACAGGCAAGGTTATGGAGCAGAAGTTGAAGAGGAAAGGGGGAAGTTCCCAGAGATTTCAGGCAGCTGCCCTTTGTGGTTTCATTACTGCGCAACTGCGAGCCTTCACTGAAGGAGTGTCAAGGCCGTGTTGCTGTCTCTGGCTCCTGTACAACTGCAGCTTGCCCATGCCTGGAATTGGTCCAGAGCATTAGGCACTGGCTCAGGGAAGAAACAGGCTCAACACACAGAGTCCTGCTTCATTCCTGGACAAGATCCAGAGCACCAGACTTGCTCTCACAGTCACTTTCCAGATCTGGACTTTATCCAAATGTTCTAGAGGCAACTGGCTCAGGGAGAGAGAAGCAATGAAGACAGAATACACTGACTTGCCTGGATATAATCCAACATGCAGGATTTTTCTTAACTTGCTAGGCCTGGGAGTGAATCAGGACTAAAACAGCCCTCACACAATTGAGTATCCATTGTATCTTACGCTAAGGCCAGCAGAAGGGCAGTTCCAGTATTACCTGGACTGTTACAGAATTCCCCTGAAGTTCTTTAATTATCACAGTAATACAACAATTTTTTTTTTGTCATAAGGATATTTTAGATTTGCATGGATTTTATTTTGGAATGCAAGATCAGGTTGGAATTGGAGAACCTAATTTTTAAGGCACTCTAAACATTGAAAAGGGTGGCTGAAGAGGACCTTCTGGTATGAATTACTTGAGGCAAAAATGGATTTAAAAGAAATGATGCCTTAAGAGAGATATCTAGAACATACAGTGAATACAGTACAGAGATTACACAGCCTAAAAGGTCTTAAGTCAAGACATTCCTATGATATATAAAAAAAGAGCTAGCACTGGAAAATAATGCAGGAACAAAGCTTTGTAAAGGTCTCTGGGACACAGTAATGCTTGCTAGTACCTTAAAGGAATGGCCCAAAAATCACCAGACTTCCCTAGTGTTAAATAGCCAGAAGAGGCACTTTGGCTGTGGGACTCTGGTCCTGCTTTAACATTATAAATTACATTGCCTGTTACATTTTAAAGAAAAGAGAAAAGCTTAAAGGAATCCCAGTGACCTTTACCATGGAAGGAGAAAGCTACTCAAACACTGAATACTGTTAAATATTGTTTACATGGTAACTGTTAAAACAACACTCCAAAGCCAAGAACAAATGCTATTAAACATGGAAAGTCACAGAACACAGCTGAGCTAAAGCAAGTCAGCAATCAGTCTACAAAAAGTGTTTATATGGGACACTACCTGTCTTCTGCTACTGCACCAAAACCCCACAATCTTCCAATTAATCTCTCATCCTTCACACAGAACACCATTAGAAGTACTTCACAATTACTTTACTTGAAAAACAGGAAAGATTTTAAGTTAGGGAAGTGCCTGGGAAGCAAGGGAATGGCAATGAAGGAAGGGGTTTACCATGAGCAGTTCCAAGAACTGACATGAACAAGAAACTCCCCCTGCATGATTGCAAGAAAAAGACAGAAACAAATAGCTTGAGTAAGAAATGCAAGTAGCGAGTAGTGAATGAAATGAAGGCAAGAGACCTTCTTGAGCTGCAGTTTCATGGACAGGGTGCCAACAAATATTAATTTGAATGCCGAAGACTTATTTCATTTTAATCTACCCTGTTTCCTTTGAACTGCAATGCACTTGCAATTGAGTAAGAAATCAGAAATCCCAACCACATCCCATTCCCTGCGTGCTAATTCCCACCTCAGTGCTACTCCCTCCTTGTGCCAGTGCACTTTCCCAGCTACACAGTGAACCAGATTAGGAAAATGACCCAGCTCTGATGCTAACACAGCAAAAAGCTGTTTCAGACATCTTGAATTCCCAACCAAGTTCTCACCTGGCTGTATTAATGCTGGGCCTAGACAAAGGAGGAGGCAGGAAGGAAGTGCAGTGAGGAACTTAGGCACATTACAAAGTTACGGAAGTGTGACCACTTCTGGGTACAGTTCTACCTTCTATGCCCCATGTCTGTTTTCAAAATAAAGAAAAAAGCTGGGCTAAAAGAAACACAGTGGGGTCCTGCTAAGACTGATTTACTTATCCCTGGATCTATCTACATTTCCAGAAAACAGGAATCCTGGGTTACAATATTAATCAATATTATTTTTTCCTTACATACAGAATTTAAGATACTTAAATACTTATATAGAAGCTTACTAACTACTCTGAGACCCACAGAAAAAAACCCTTCAGATCCTTATGGACATGATACAAAAGGAGATTTCTGCCACTCGTTTAGCTGAGAGAGCAATCAGGTAGCTGTAACAGCTAACAAGCTTTGCCTTTCATTGTTTAACAGAAGGAACTGCTGCAGAAATACAAATAAAATTAACAGAATGGCAGTAGAGAAAAAATCATTACAAATTTTCTGAATATATACAAAAGCACCTTGATTTCTCACAGAAATGGGGAAGGCACTGGATGTAAGACAGCAGATGGAACAGGAAGCTCTCCCCCACTCACCTGTGCTTGCTTTTATATCCATTCCCAGGAGTACACTTCCCCCCTCACCCCCGCTCCGACTGCTCTGTGCTGAGGCTGCCTTTCACCATCTTGTTCTGCAAGGAGGGAAGAGAGCAAGGAAGGAGGGGCTGACAAACCAGCAAGCCAAACAGAGGAGGAAAAAGAAAATGAGGGAGAAACAGAAGACAGGGGTAGGGAAAGGAAACATACAGAAAGTGAGAGAGAGAGAGAGAGAAAGAGGGAGAAAGAGAAGTCAGTATTGGAGTTAGAAATAGACTTTTCAGACAGAGTTTTCCCCAAGACAAATGCAGGTAATTCCATAAAAGTAGAGTCTGAGATATGAAAGCCTGGTTAATTTTAAGAAACACAGAATTCAACACAAACAGGTAGAAGAAGCTGAGAAGCATCACTTGAAAATTGCCCAAACAGTTGGCTTAAGACAATCTAAGATGGCTGAGCCACAAAAGGTGAGGTATCCCATCCCCTTTATAGCCTCTCCAAGGCTCAGCATCCTCAGCAGGTCTATTGCAACCTCACTTGCTGTGATGCAGATAGAGCTGGTTGGATCTGTGAGAGGAACCCCTCAAAAGATGACAGTTTTCAGACAGCATTTTCCCTGTGATAAAAGCTGCTATTTTGCATAACTAGCACATTCAGGACATAGATGGTTGAAGCATCAATCCTGACAGAAGGAAATGGAAAAGCTCACTGGGGAGCACATGGAAAGGCAGGATCAGTCCCCTCTGGACTCAGCTTGCTTATGCCCTAAGTGTCAAGCACAGTTAATGAGGCAAGAAGCACCTTTGCTCTCCAGGAGCTGGCTTACGTGATGAAGTGCATTTACTGGTGTGAGGCACGGACTGTCAAAGGGTAAGAGGCCCTGTACTGGGGGACTTAATGCTGGAGATTTATAAAGTTAGCTCCTCCAGCCATTAGCTACAGAACAGCAAAGTGAGCTATGAGACAGTTACTAATAGTGCTAAGCTGGTGTTACCTAAAAGCATCACTTTCAACAGACTGATTCAAAGTCTTTCTTCCTTTCAGTTGCTCATACTCATATCATGTAAAAAAATTAATGCAATTTGTTCTCCAATCATTCTAAAGCAATGGCTTTCAGCCTTCCTGTTCCTGCATTGTCACTGTCTGGAATTCCCCTTTCCAGCCACTACAATGGAAGGAAGAGTGAGCTTATATTCTGCCCTGCAGAAGGATTTGGAACAAACCAGTAATGATTAGTGAAACACACAGTGAGGGCAGAGACAGAAAGCAAAGAAAACTCTACTTGGCTTTAAAGAAATTATTTCTGTCTTTACTAAGCAAAAGTCAACAAACTTCAGTGTCAAATAAAGGCTGCTGGTGTTGAATTTTTGTTTTTGACACAATAAAGAAAGTGATCTGCAGTGGGATAGTTCTGAATAGAATTCAAAATTTTATTGTCTCATGAAGAACCATTGTGAACTTAATTGGTAGTTGTCCCACTCCCATCCTGCAGGATTACTTCAGAAATCTATGTATCTTCTCAGAATTTTCTCTGAAAAGCTGGATTCTTTACCTGAATCTAAACCAGTTCTTTCCCTTCATGGTTTGAGCACCATCACTACAAAGTGCTCACATACAGCAGCAGTGTCCCAAGCCATCTATGTAACACTAGATTTCCCTGGAATACTTCAGGCAACTTCAGGCAGCAAAAAGAAAACAGCCTTTAAATACACAACCCTGTGTAATGGTTTAACCCCAGCTGGCAACTAAGTACCAAGAAGTAAATAATTATCCCATCCAAACCCAGGACACGCTCCAATTATCTTTAGTCAAGTATCCGAAGTTGAGCAGAGGGTGGCACTTAGGGAGTTTGGTTACACAGAAAGGAGAGCTCATCCTTCCCATTTTTGTTTGGCAAGATCTCCAGGTTCTTGTAGCATTAATGCATTAATTTAAGCTTGCTGTACATTGTCAAAAATATTCCAAAGTTGTGCACAATAATTTATTTTCTTTTATATAATGAAAAGTAGGCCAATTCTGGATAAGAGCCTGAATGTGCACTGAATCTTCCAGTGCATTTTAAATACATCATTTTGTGGTAGGAACATCCAGAAAGGAACATGAGGCTAATTCCTATATGTTTACAAAAGACAGATTAAGAATAAGCTGTGAAAACAAAAGACCACCAGATGTCAGTCTAATTCTAGGCAGGAATCTGCAGACAAGAACTAGATGGAGACTAATCCCTGCTAGAAAGCAACAAAATTCTTGCCTATTATCATTTCCTTTTCAGCACAAGGCATCCAAACACTTGCCCAATCCCTGCTGTATTCAACTGGCAACAAGAACAGTTGTTTTTTTTATGGAAACTCTCTGACCATTTAAAACTGTGAACTGGTGTCCACAACCTCCCAGGGATGTATCCTCCCTTAAGGGCTGGGAGGGGTATTCCCAGCACTGTATCTCACTACTTATGGCTACAAGAGAGTATGTATTGTCTACCTCATCCCCTCTTGCCATGCAGACAGCCCTTTGTACCACTGTGTCTGCAGGCTCCGGGGACAATCATTAAGGATGCCCAGACCCTGGGCAGAAGCAGCATAGGGGTCTTCTGACGAGCCATAAGATGTACAGAACAACCCTGGAGATCCACTGAAGGCTGAGCGGTTGGACTCAGTCCAGTTACTACTGATAAACTAGAACAAGATGTTTTCAAAAACAAAAAGAAATTTTTCATAAAGTAATTTTTCTTCTTCCTTGCATCCTCAGTGAATACAAGGAGAAAACCCGACAGTTCAATGCAATATTCAAACAGGAATAGTGAGCAACACACTGATTCTATCACAGAATTCAGGAAATTAAGCTGAGCTTTCTGAAGAGACATCAAGAATCTAAAGAAACACTGAGCAGATGGAACAAAAATTTTGTCTTCTTAAACTTGGTAGTCTTCTTGAGTTGATGTTTGCCCCCAGAACATACCACAAGCATGTATCACAGAATAATTGAACTAAAAGCATCTCTGACTACAGACATTATCCAGGTAAAAAAATTAATAATCCAAATTTAGAAACCAGAAGAGGGCACCAAGAAACCCAGGTATAATCTAGGAGAGGATTCTTACCTTGTGCTTGGGGCACCTCACTGAGAAATTCTCTTCGTTTAGTAAACAATCTAAAGGAGAAAAAGACAGCAATGTATTACTTTTTTAATGAAAATCAACTTGAATAATACACCACATGTGTTAATCTTGTCTCACAGGTACACATTTTTCATTCAAAGATCTCTCATACTTTGTTATTAGCAGGTTCATTCCTTCCACCCCCGAAGTTTTAGCAAAGTAACTAAACACCCCAAGTGACAATGTTGCTCGAATTACCAAGCAACCTTGGTTTTCCCAATGATCTGTATGCACTAAGAATGACAACAGCAAGCCTAGAAATCCTGTATCCCAACTCCCTTCAGCTATTCCAGCCTTCTTTGCTTTAGCACACAGAAGATGGACACATTCACCCAATGTGAACAGACAATCCCTGCATTTCATAGTACAAATGCTGCCTCTCACCCTTACCCCGAGGCCCTGCCAGCATCAGGGAGAGAAGGGGGGTGCGTCTCTAGGTATGGGTGTACACAGTTGACTTGCAATCGCAATTCCTGATAGTAAGTTTACACTGTGACACCATGTCTGGTAGTCTGGTCACTCATGCTACTCTTGGATCTGCTTTCATGAATCTTACATATGAAACTTCTATGACCTAAAAATAGTTTCTTTAATTATTTAAACATATTACGTACAGTGAGGCACCTATAGGGAATTCCTTATTTAGGAACAAATTAAGCAATACTGCCATTTGCAGAGCACTTATTTAGCAGCACTGCCAGAGTATGGATTGCTTCTCCTCATACCCCCTTTCCCAGACTATGCCTCTAAGTGATGTAAGTCAGCAGCTCCCAGAACTTCAGCCACAGGAAAAAGCAGCACTCCCCTCCAGAGCACTCAGCTGCCTCCCCATGGCACCCTGAATTGCAGGGTCACTTCTCAACCTGCCCAGATGCCTGATATCACTCAGTTCCAATTGCCTCTTGCTTCAGAGGCTGACCCCAGGCTGTCACTGGCACCTCATGAGCAGGACCAAGCACCATCCCCACCACAGTATGACTGACCAACACTGCCCTGGAGAACTGAGCGAGGCACTTATGACCTCCTGCCTACTCCAACACACCCCAAGAGCTCACAAGTAGAGAAGTGCAATGGTAACTAAGATGTGCTAATTTAAAACGCTCTTAAGTATGTAGCATAACCAGTGCTACCTGCTGTTTCAATCTGCTGGAAGAGTTTAGAAGACAGCAGGAGACTGGAACTAAAGCTTGAGGGAAAAGCTTTCTAGATACCCAAGCTTTGGAAGAGCATCCCTCTGCTACGTAATGCTTAAATGTTTCAACATGAATGCCTCTGGCCTGAATCAAAGGGAAACAGCATGCAAGAGGCTAAGTAACTTGAGAGATTTTAGCAAAGGGGAGTAAAACCCTTAATCCTGCCACAGATAATTTCAAATGCAGCATTAGCAAATCACAGGAAATAAATAAAATGTCTTCTCATTATAAGGGCAGGAATCATACATTTAGACTACAGCATGAATTATCACTGCATAATACCGCAATCATCAAAAATATACAGAGCAATCATCAAAAACATACACAGTATGTTAGAACAGAATGGAGTTTTCTTTGTTGGAAAACCAATATGGGTAATGAATGCATTTCTTTAGCTAGTACATCAGAAAGGAAGATTGTACAAGGATCAGGAAGAAGTGCCAGAAACCTTCTACCTAATGCCTGATCTGTGTATGGAGCTCGATTTCTTACTAAGGTCAGCATTTTTATTGCAAATACTAATAGCAGATCCAATTAATAGCATTTTTTTTTTTCTGTTAAAGGACAACTATGAAAAATGTCATCAGCACACTGTAGAAAATCAGCTGAATACCAATAAGGCAGAAATTGTTCATCATTACAAAGCTGGCCTGGATTTTGGTTAGCAGTTCCAAGTATTTTATATAACAGATTACGATTTGTCATGAAGTCAGCAGACACGGAGCTATGATCAGCTCATTGTGGCAGAAAGGGAAAAGAACTGAGACTTGTCCTTGTTTCCACATATTTTTCTCCATAAAGTAGTCAGGGAAAACCTAAAACACTTCTAATAGAAGCAATTATTCTTCTGTAAGCTTCATACTTTTGTCTCACCCTCTATGTTCTGCCTGTTACTCATCTTTAATGATACCCGTGAAGACAGAGGATTTCTGCTCTCTGAAAATTCATTTTATTTTCCTGTTAATCTTTTCCTAATTTACAGTCAAAAATCTTCTGTAAGTGCAACTGCCTGTGATATATGTTGTAGGGACAAGTGTGCTGCAACCATCAGGATCTGACTCCAGGTGGGGAGGAACAAGCAGAGGGAGAGGATATAAAATTTCAGAAAACAAAGATCCTGTTTCCATGGAGACATCCCTAGGACTAAGTTATCTTGAGACATCAGAGGCTCTTCATAAATTTGGACAGATGAAAGCCAAACACAGACAATGTTAACCACAGTCATTTCCATACAAAAAATACTTAAGTGGCACTACTGATCTTGATTTTTATATAAATGGCTGAGAAATGTTCAGCTCTCTTACACCCTATATTGCCAAAGACTATTTTCTATGAAAGGAAATTAAAAAACAGCCTGAATTATGCTATATAAAAGCATCCATATGTACAAACTGGCAGCATACGATGCTATGTGCCTTGCACAGCACTCAATTAGCAACAGCGGGGCAAAGCCTGGCTCCTCACCGTGGGGCTGGACACCACCATCGGCACAGAAGCCAGAGCCCAGGTCCCACCCCAGGGCTGCCTTCAGGGCTGCAAGGAACTGAAGCCATTTGACATATTCCAGCCTCTAGCCCCAGCCCTTTCCCAAAAACCTACTGCCTTTCATGAGGCACAGGAACTGACAGGGACCAACTTCTAACCCACACAGGTGCAAAGGCAAAACGTTTCTGATCACACTGCAACTGCTTCAAAATACAACATGGGTACTTCATCTCAAATAAGGCATGGGCACTTCCAGGAATTCAGACAAACCAAGTGTGTATGACTCAACATACCCTAAGAAACACTCAAGCAAGTGTCTTCTGTTTGGCTTTATTTCTTTGAGATACAAAACCAGTCATACATATTCCAAAAGCCTGAAAGCCCTTGTAAATATTAACACACACTTTTGAGGATTCAGAACAGATCTGTGACAGAGCCTAAATAAAGCAAGGTGGCACCATCCTTCAGAGCAGGATGGTTGATTTCAAAATGGAACTACCACTGAGCTCAAGGAAGCTGAGAAGCACCTGCACAGTTCCACTACAGAAACATAGTAGAACTGCAAAACCAATAAAAAGAGTTTACAGGCTGAGCAAAAAGAAATAATGTTGATTTATTTCTCAAGGAAGCCTACATTTTCTGCTTGGTCATAAATGAAAACCAGATCTTATGCCATATAGCTTGCTTGCTTCTTTTATGCAGATTTATTGTAAGAGTGTCTATAGATTAAGACAGCTTGATTACACCCACAGATAAAACAACTGCAAACAAGGTCTTTACTGTCACACCATCAGGCTGAAATCTTAAATGCTGAGAATCTACTTCAAGCTGGGGCTTTTTTATTTGTTTTGGTTGAAAACTTCAGCTGAAGCAGCCCAACGATTTCCTTAAAACTCTTTCTTGGAAAAAAGTTATTCCACCCATGATAAACATCCCAGGACTTTTTCATAGAAAAGCTCTACAATATTCTGATTTTCAGTAGGACCTGGACTTTAGCTAAGGCATGCCCTTGCCAGCTACCACAAAACCAGCAAACAGAACTCGCTGAAAAGCAATATGGGGGTTTTCATGTGCACATCCTCAGAAGAGGCCTATTAGATTTTAGTAGCTAGATACTTTTAAAAATCCCACCAAATATACTTCTGTTTGGGGATGATCAGGCCTTTCCTGTAAATGAACCTCTGCCATCAGATTCTGGCACCAGACCCAAAAGCAGTGAAGCTGTCAGGGGACATTTCTAAGACTCAAGCAACCCAAAAGAAGAATGTGACCAATTCAAAACTGCAAAATGGGAAGCACTAGTCCAGCAGGCAGAAGTGAAAACAGTACTGAGAAATGCGATCAAGATACAGAAAGAATGGAGGCTAATAGGAGGGAGACCAATGCTACTAGAAGTCAGAAGCAGGGAATTAAGGAAGAGTGCCAGCAGGAGGCTAAGACAAAGAACTGATTGGAAAAAGGCATAGAAAGGTGAAACAGAGAATATAAAGGACAATACAGGAGAACAAACCAGCACTAGCAGGGTGAGGTGTAACAAGGAGCTGAGTTAGGAAAACCAGCTGGCAGTAACAAAGCCCAGAGAGAAAAAAGAACTAGAAACAAGAAAGGAGAGAAGGAGGTGAAGTAAGAGCAGAGAGGAAGAAGCCAGAGTGAGAGCTAGAAAACCGGAAAAAGGAAAAGACAGAAAGAATCAGGAGGAATTAGGTCTTAGAAAGAGACTGGAGTAAGAAATTTGTAAAGAGGGGCCTGATACCAACTAGATAAAAGACCTGTGGTTGGTATGAGAAGCCAAAGAGAACACATCAGACATAGAGACAAAAAGGAAGAAACAGACAGGAAAATGTATTTTTAAAAGTACCAATTAAGTATTTTGTTTTCACTAAACCATACTCTTCCTGATGTGAAACCAGAGACTCACCAGTTTTACCAACTCCACCACTATTTTTTAAATATTTGTGAAATTCACAGTCCAAGTATCCCATCTCCACGCAGCTCTTGCAATTTATTACTGCCATATTACTCAAAGGAGGGAAATTAGCTTGGAATTGTGCACTCCAACAGATGGCCACATGACAACATGATGTCTCATAACAAAATTAAAAGAAAAAGAAGTAAGCGTAGCCTTGGAACTTGAAACACAAAAAGCTACTCTAAATCTCACAGGCTGCAAAGTCAAGACAAAAGTGAAAAAAAGCCAAATTTAATCTAACCCAGGTCGACACATTATATAGCAGACATGTTACATTTAAAATGGACTAAATAGTATGATTATATACTGGTTTTTGTACATGATGCTGCCTCTTCCATGCATGACACAGAACTGCTCTTGGGAATCAGTCATGATTGTTCAGTACATTTCTCATTTTGGAGAATCCTACATTTGCTGAAGTGGAGTTAACAAGTGGAGTAGAGTTAATATAGCTAAAGAAAAAGGAGAGTATCTGAAATTTGATATCTGAATTTAGGACCCAGAAAATGCTACATACCGTATCTAGTAAAACATGAATTCAAATTAAGCCCTCAAATTATTGGGAACATTCACCATCATTTTTTTTTTTTTTTTGGTGGCATTGAAAAGGGCAAGTCACAAACCAGAAACAAATACATACTAAACGCAACATGAATGTGAATCTGATTGGTGATTCTGTGTCTCAAACACACTGTACCAAAGCAAGTTTATTACTGCTCATGAAACTCTCAGGCATGACAGAGATGAACATCATAGGAAATTTCCCAGTTCTACTTTCAGAACAGAGAAGGAATCATCTGCAGTATGACACAGGTCCAGCGAGGATAACATATGTTCATGAATGAGTACCCCTCCATCTTACAGGCTGAGGCTGGGCCTTATGAAAAGACGTATCAACCTTTAATTGGGTGATTACTATAAGATAGATTCATAAAAGAGCAAAATTGCACTTACATGGACACCTTATTTCTGGTATTTTTTGAGTATGTGATTTTTGCAACCTTAATAAGCTCTTTTTCATGTGAAGTCAAGGATTCCCCCTGCTAGCAGTCCTGTGGTACTAGAATATTCCACTGCAACATTAATTAAAAAGTAACATTCCTATTAGAATAAAATACACCTCTCCAATAGGATGGGACTTTACAGCAAGAGGTGCAATACAGTCGTATAGAAATGAGCATTCCTACTTCAAATACTCTAACATTTTGAAAACAGCATAAAATGGGTGGTGAACAAGTGGGTTGCTGTGGAATTGGAATAGCAAACAGGAAGCTTGCAATTATTTTCCAGTCTAGAGCTGTAATCTTGAATCCTTTTCTGCTTATTATCAGACAAAGTTTTGTATGACAGAAGCGAGTTACAGGGGACTGGAAAAGTGGGGTATTATTTACTTGAATTTTTTTTTACCCAAAACCAAAGTTTATCTCCATGAAAAACTGTCATTACTGCACAAAACCCACCAAACTCACAAGCCCAGGCTCATAGATGGAAATAGCATCATCCAAACAATTAGTTTGTCTAAGGATGAAAATTGGACCTACTTAAGAGACTGGCTGAACTGCTTCTTAGGAGGGAGAAGGATGGTTGTGCTACAAATGGTACTGATGACTCTACAAACATAAACACTTGAAATCTTTTCTAGGACCACCCATAGGTGTATAACCCTGAAAGAAGAAACCCCTTGCTGCTTACTTACATCCTTTTAACAAAGGGTTTCTATTTTTGGCAAGAAAAGAGTGATCAGTTCTCACAGTGCAGCCGAATTTCAGTCACTGCAGCTGCACTCCCCCAAACCAGGCTTTTTCTGCTCCTTCAGGTAGATTAGTTTTCATTACAAGCTCCAGCTTGTCCCAACACGTTACTGTACGCTGTTTATCACATGCTGTTTCTCACCATTTTTATTACTTTATCTTCAAAGCAGGAGAAAAACTGAGAGGGAGTAATTTGTAAAGTATCTCAGAATTATTTAGTGTTGTATACTTTGAGTAATCATGGAATACAGTTAGGATGTCATTTGTTCCTACCTGCATCGATGGCACATGGGTAATGGTATCGGAAGGAGCAGCCTTTGTTGTAGCAGCCTAAGGTGGCTCCCGGTTCCTGGCAATGGGAACATTTCTGAAAGGGAAATCAAAAAATAAGTAATGAAGATTGCAGCCATTTTTCTGAATACCTGTATTTTCCTGGGAATTTTATCAAGCACATTTCAGCACAATTTTTTTGACAAATCATGTTACACTCTATCTTTCTACACCATACAAATAAAGGCCTTTCAAACAAGTAACAACATAAGCTCTTTCAAACTAACACTTTTCAGTTACACTAAGCAGGCAAGAGATACAAATGTTCAGCCATCCAGAAAGAATTTGAAATACTTCTCAAATCTGTTTCACTGGCCCATGTTTTAGTACATGACAACGACATCACTATTAAAATAGGAGGAAAAAGAGTGTTCTTGAGCCTACAGCAGCTTTAAAAGGAGAACTAGCATGACAAGTAATGATTTAGAAGACACCACCATAAAAGTAATTCGGTTACATCATTCTCATCACTAACAGTTGAAGAAGATCATGGTAAAGTTCAATGTTTTTTTACAGGTGATCAAAAAGGGTGTATTTGGAGCAGGAGAATATGCCATCATGGGAAAACACCTCATCATCACAGAAATGGCACATGTTCAAAAAACCACACTTGCAGTGCAACAAGGATGCTCATACAATTATTGTCAAAATAGCTCACATTCATCTGATGACCATGTTCAGTTTTCATTAGTTAAATCCTATTTGCTCAAGTAGACCATAATATCAGATAATTGTGAAAGAAGAAAAAAGTCTCACCCATTTACTTCCCCCTGAATGACTTAAGAAATGACCTAAGGAAGTAATTCTAGAGCACTTCTCATTCAGACAGCCATTTTGTTTCTTGAATGTATACACTAAGTGATTTTTGTTAACTAATCTGATTCTGATGAAAGCTGATTTCTGACAGGTTGTCATTTCTCCCTTAAAAAAAGATGTAGCTGTACCTGGTAGAATTCACTAAATGCTAAGAGACTGCTACTATTTAAAAATTAAAAAGCTAATTAACTACTGACAGAAAACAAAGAGAGGAACTACCATAATTTTTGAATCATACTTTAAATTTAAAGACAGGAACTTTGTTAATTCCGCTAAATACAACCAAGACCATAATAAAGCCCTGCATAATTGGTACAATTCACTTGAATTCAGGCTGTGAGAAGCTGCCTTTGGTCCCTGCCTGCACAGAGGGATGATGACATGATCTAAAATCACTGCTGCTACTGGAAAAGCCAGTGTCAAACTACACTGCTCTGCTGCTGCTACCAGCGAGCTGCACCTGTACCGCACACAAACAGCTGTGCTCAAGCCAGCCGCGCACCTGGCACCGGACATGAGCACGCCTGTCCCACCACTGGGGACAGGCCACATCCCCTGGACCACACGTGTTCAATCCCTGATCAGCACATGCTGCCGTGGAGATCTGCAGAACAGACGTGGCCAAAGCGAACAGCTACAGCAAAGTTGCTCACTCTGCATAGTGAACAGGGGGTTAATTACAGTATTTTCAAACCCTCCGGAATAGCTGACAGTTATTGTTCTTCCTACTATTCTGTGGTATGCAGAGATGACTATAGTTCGCATTTAAATGCCTGAATGAAGATGAAAGCAAAACTAGCTTCAGCCATAAACCAGGGGACCCTCTTCAAATCAAAGCAGATGCAACTAACAGAAAAGCTTGTGAGACGTCAGTTCTTGTGACATCTACAACGGCAGTTTTGAGTAACACCTTCTCTTTATGGGTATGCCAAAGCATCCTGAACCTGATCTTCAGTGCTTTCTACTAAATCGTGACTATATTCTAAGCATGACAAACTGCTGCAATATTTATGATGCAAGGGAAGTGTCCCTGAGGCCTAGAAAGAGACACACAAGCAGCTTATTATTGCCTGTCAGAATATCAATGCAAGTTTCCAAAGATTAAAAAAAGAAGCTAAACCAATATTGAAATGCACACCAAAATATATGGACCACTAGCCAAACTGCAATGTAATTCACTCTCCCATGGGAGTAAAACCAAACTTCATCCACAGAAAATGTCTTTTCCTGGCTCTGAAGTCAACTCTAGAAAGGTATTAGGTACTGGCAACAGTCCCAGATTCACCTATGCCAAGTACTCACAAAGTGCAGCTTGAGGAGTTCTGAAACAGAGCTCTGTACCTGTGTACTTTATTCTTGCTTTTAGATGTGGCTGACTGGGATTAATTATTCTAACAGGAGAGAACCTAAATTGACTATTCTTTTTGAATGCAGATATGAATTTCTAGTCTTGTTCCTCAGAGGCATTCTGCCCTCCTCACTTTATCTCATCTTTTACGTACCATCACACTGTTGCAACAGAAGGTCATTCTCCCCTGGAACACTGCGTCCTGTGCAGAGCATTCAATAAGAGCATAAGAACTACAGCAGCAGAGATTGAACTGCAGCTGTATAAAATATTTCTTAACACTAAAAAGGCATGTCTTAAAAGAGTATGCTGTGTGATACAACAGAAAACAAGACCCCTAGCAAAATTTTTGATACTTTTCCAAAAGGTAATTTATTTTTTGAACTTACTCTTTGCTGCATCTAGCATGGTTCATGTTGCTATTCTGAAACATGACAGGCATTTTGACAAATTTTCAGCTGAGAATGGGGAAGGAATGCTTTAAAATAATTTGTGATTTTAGGAGTGATTAGACAGTAGAAATGAATAGTTAAGATGCCTATGCATGTGCATAAAGCCTTCACTGCCCCTTTTTTAAAGTCTGGCAGACTAACAGAGATTTTACCAAGGTTACCTGTGCTGCGCCCACAACAGCAATTCCCCAGTGGATGACTATGCCACTGACAGCTCAAGGCAAAGATCATCTGCTGCTGCTAGCTCCCCTGCTGCTGAACAGGTCTCCATTCTGGCAGATGCTTCTGCTTTTCACAAGCCACTGACAGTCTAATGGCCCCATTTCTTCTACCTCCTGGGACCCCCGACCATCTGCTTCTTTCAGGGGAAGCTGAGGGAACCACATAAACAATAACTACTCTTTTTTTCGAGTTCTTCCTTCTTGGCATACCTGAGTGACTGAACAAAGCAGATGCCCTACAAAGCTGTGTGGTTCTGAAACAACTTCAGAGTCTATCACCTTATCTTTGAAAGAGACTATCATCATGTAGTGCCACATGGTTTCCAAACACAACCAGGTGCTCCCATGAAGACAAAAAAAGGTGCTTAAAAATTTTATGGATGATCTCATTCTTCTTTTCCAAGACATTGCTGCTGTGCCTTAAAAGGTAAAAAGATGCCCCGTTCCTGCTGGTACTTTCTGTGGCTTTGGTTAGAACTCTCATCTCACGTATTTATGCTTCAAAACAAAAAATACGTACACTACAACTAGGAAACGTTCTAACACCAAAATAAAATCACAGAGCTTCTTACAAGGAAATGTGTAAATTCAGCATAATGACGACTAATTGCTCTCTTGATCCATGAGCAAATTTTCACCCAAACTCCACCATCCTGCAGCCATTCGCCAGCAGATGGTAGCAGCCTGCTTGTCACTTGTGAAGGAATTATAGCATTCTTAGCCAGGGAAACAGCACTCCAGCTCTCCTGGGAAAAGAAATTCCTTTTGCTCAGTAAGCAGCCTGCTTAACCTCCCCTGCTTGAAAGAGTTTAAGGCTGGTACTTGGAGTGTGCTCCCAATAGGAAGTGCCAATGGATAGTAATCATTGCCAGGCATCTAATCAACTCTTGGTTTAAATTAAAAAAAAAAAAAGAAGAAAAAAAAAAAAAAAAAAGGAAAAAAGAGACCACACAGCAAAGATTGATTCATAGGTCCTATCTCCACAATCCATCTCTGGCCACAAGGCACATATATCTCACTTAGGATAGGCTGGAGAGACTGAAAAGTGCCATTTAGAAGAGACACTCCATCCCATGAACTAAATTATCAATAGTATTAAAGCTAGATACATTGTCTCTACCTCTCCATGCTATTAGCAGCCCATTTCTTCCTTGCTACAGCTCATCATTCTGTGTCTACCAAAATGAAGTAACAGCCAACCTGGAAGTGTGAACAGCTGGGGGACAGCTATCACAGCAGCAGCAAAAAGGCTCTGATTCATTTAAAATGCTACAGCACCTACCAACTGTATTTCTTTTGCTTTATGCTTGACTTTTTACCCCCTTGCAATCTGTATTCTTTCACTCTTCTGAGACCACACTGCGATACGTAATAAATAAGAGTATGCTTTTGAGTACCTTTTTTTGCTTCCCTCAGATTTGTACCCAACTCCACATAAGTGCTATAACATTAAGATGTCCTGAGCTACCTACCTTCCTCCTCCCGAACAAGCACAAAGCTCTTAGCCTGGAGAAAAGCAGTGCCCCAAGCTGCTCAAATAAAGCACTCACCCGCTCACTTTGGCTCTGCACTGACAGAGATAGTATCTTTGTCCCTAGACAAAAGTACTTCTTAGTACTGGAATCCTACAGTGGACATGTTTCGCTGGTGGAAGAATGGAAGCTGCTGACTAGCCCTTCCAAAATATTCTGAACAGGAGCAGGAACAGTTGCTTACAAGCAGAAACTAATTGCTTCTAACATTAATGTAAGATGTTTTCAGACAACTCCTCCACTATCTTCCTTGATTAACAATTACTAAACCAGCAGGATCATATTTTCTGCTGTCTGTAATACAAAGCATCCTTTCTTGATCACCAGTTACATAGCCTATACTCATACCTCTTGGCTTCCTCTCTTCCAATGACCAACTTGTACTTTGGTTTGTTTTCTTTCTTTTTCCCTTGCTTTGCTTTCTAGGCATCTGCTTGTTTTTCCCCTTCTCCCATACCAGTGTCAAGAATGCATAAAAGGAGTAAAATGGAAAGCAACTACTGAAGGCTACTAACAAAACAAAGCAAGCAAAAAGTGAAATATACGTAGCATTAATTATACAGGTACAAGTTTTTGCTTTACATGTTATATGTATTTTTCATACTCTTTTCTTCTCCTGTTTAAATTATAAGCTTTTAGGAAAATAATTGCTTCTGTATAATTGCACTGCACAAATGCAGATGTAAGATAATGAGGACTTCAGAGTCAGCTGCTATATTAGGAAGGAGGGCCTTCTGACTATTTCTGATTAAACAGTTGGCAGGCTCGGCAGAGGCTCAGATTTAATATCCAGGCGAAAGGGCAACATAAACAGCAGGCAGCCACATTTTCTTTCCTGGAAAGTGGGATGCAGAGAGACCACTTATTCCAAAAGGCTACAAGAAAAAATAAAAATAAGTAAGTGTGTGTGTATACATCTATATATTGCTTACTACAAGAGAAAGAAATAAAGTGAGTTTGGAAGACTTCTGCAAAAAGGGACCTAGATGAAAAAAGCAAGGTGGGAAGACATTTTTAGGAAACACGAGAGGAAAAAAGTACTTCCACTCTGATGTGCAGATACTGGTTAATGAAAAAAATTGTTTATGTGACTGTTGCTAGAGATAACAACCAGTACTGAAGGACACAGAACTATTAGTTTACTGTTCCTGACAAACAATTTTAACTTATCAAAAAAAACAGGCATAGAATATCAGTAAAATGAATCCTACAATTAAAAAGATAAAAATCTTTAAACCTGCATCACAAAAAAGCATCTCTTGCCAATGATGGTATCTTCCTGTAGCAAAGAAATGAAATAAATAATAAACGATAACAGTCCAGAAGTAAAACCAGACAGTTGTCTTCAAGTCAAGAAACTAAGGAAAAATTTAGATTCCAAGATTTCGGCAAACAGACAAATCAGTGATCTGGAAGATGCTATACTAATGAAGCTGCATTCGGAAACAAAAAGTTAGAACTGCAGTGCTGCACAGGCTGCTGAAGCACAAAGGGAAGCTGCAGCTCAAAATGGATGGCATAGGAAAAAAAAAAAAACCCACAAGAAATCCAAGAGATGGAAAATGTCTTAAAAATGGAAAATCCTATTCAATACATGCAAAACTGATTATGCTAGAACAGAAGCACTTGAAAGTAAAAGCAGAGCATTTCATTACCCTCAACTAGAAGGAAAAATAGAATGCAACAAGAACAGAAATAAACATTTAGTTTTAACAAAGAATGGTTTGCCAGCAATAATTTTAAGGTCCTACGCAGACACATAAACTATTCAACTGCACTTACAGAGACTCTCAAGAAGTGGGGTGAACAATAAGATGTGAAAACTTGTGAAGTTTGTAAAATTATCCAGGATAGCCAGACCTCAAACTGATAGTAAAAAGCTGCAAAACCATCTCACAACCATGGATAACTGTATGATAAAATGGAGATGAAAATTACTATTGTTAAGTGCAAAGTGATGTATGTGGTAAAAATATTTTCACCTATGCATATATATGATGACAGATTCTAAATTAGCTTTTACTGCTCACAGGAAGGTATTAATAGTCATCCTAGACAGAAACAGCATGCAGTCCCCACAAGCACAAAAAAAAGATAGTCAAAATGTAAGCAGTTATTTAGGAAAGAAATCCATAATGAAACTCAAATGTCCATCATGTCTGTCTGTTACTCTTGTAGTAGCCTGACGTTGTAATATTTTGTGTGGTTCTGATGACCCTCTTAAGAAAGGAGTACAACTGATCATGATGAAACAAAAATGGACAGACCACAGAGGTAACTAGGAATGTAAAGAACTTGTATATAAGAGAAGTCTAAGTATTTCGGAAAAGAGAGAACTGAAGGGGGATTGAACCTACAAAATCCAATATGATGCACATAAGGGAATAATTCTTATCCATTTCCAAGAAGGAAGAGCAGGTTTAAATGTAACATAAACCTGTTTTTTTTTCACTCTGTAACTAAAAGTCATTGCTAAATAATGCTGCACTAGCTAAAAGATAAGCAAGTTCAAAAACAGATTGGACAAGTTCATCAAGGATAGGTATGCCGCTGCTTGGTAAACACAGGGATACCACAGCTACAGGTCTAAAGCTGTAGCTGCTGAAAGGAGGGAAAAATATGCAACTATCATTCTGCACATGCCTAGTTTTCTACAAATCTCTGAATACATGCAGTGAAGTGGTAAATACATGGCCATTGCTGGAGAAAGGATACCACAACAAAAGGTACTTTTGCACCTGTCTGGAAAGGCAGTTCTCATGAAGACCAAGAGATGTGATTGTGAAATTACAAAATGAACAACAAAAAACACCCCATAATTATCAAAAAGAATGCAGGCACCAAATAAATACTGTTTGGTTTCAAGTTTTTAAGACTCTTTAATTTTACATTTCCAACAGGAAGGTTGAGCTAAACTGTAACACTATATAAAAGACTGAGATTCAACTGAAGTGATAAATACGTGTTCACTACTCCTTACAAGCCTGTTTCATTCATTGGTGGCGCGATCAAAGGCTTAAATGTGCATGAATACAGGAGACTGCTAAAGAGCCAAGGAAGACTTGAAGGGGGATGAACACTTCCCGCCTCTTCCACACAATGAAATGAGAAAAAAACCAAATTAAAAAGACCCAGTGTAACTGAACCAGAATAGAGAGTTAGGTCCTTCAAGAGCCAACCAGTGGCTAAAACAGATTAACAAAACCAGTAATTTTAAATGGTGCTGCAAAGCATGTTTAATTTCAGTTAAACAGGCTAAGTACATACCTACGTAGGCATTTCAAATTTTAAAAGGAATATTAAAATAATGTATAGACTACCAAGTCCAAGAAGCCAAGAAATTTGTAAATCTTGTTTCCTTTAATTCAAAGAGCCACCCTGAATGAAACATTTTAGAAAGCCACATGTAAGTATAGGGATTTGAATTTGCCAAAGTATGCAAGTCTATCAGAAAAAATAATACAGTTTATGTTATCTTGACTATTCATCTGGGGAATTAAACATGCAATAGTGCAATTTAGTTACAAAAAGGTTTGAAAGATAGAAAAGCAGACTTAAAAGAAGAAAAAGACATACAAATTTTCAAGCAGTGATTATGTGATAAGGACATACAGAGTTGTGGGAACAGCACAGTCAGCAAGAGAGCATTTACTCCGGCTGAATTTTCTACCAGTACTAGATTTATTTCCCAGCCATCTTGGATACTGATTACAGGAAATATCCACATATACTGTGAATTTCTATTCAATGCAAGACCTACCATGTAGAGCATAAAAAACCAGCATGCAGTTACCTTAAAAGAAAGCAACATCTCCATCATAATTGAAGAGATTTTGGATAAATTAATTACCAGAAAAGCAATAGCTTTGAGTATCAATGTCTGGAGTGATATAAGAAAGGAAAAAAAACTGACATAAACAAGAAAATGCAATAAACTCAAGGTTTTCAAGAGGCAAACTGCATAACAGAGACAGCTTTTTTCTAATGAAAGAAAAAAAGAGATGATGCTGAGTATTTACTAAAAGGCTCAAAACAAACAAACAAAAGGATTGGTTCATTAAAGACAATCACTACGTTATTAGGAGCAGTGGATACAACAGAAACAAAATCTTTATAAAGGCTTTATAAAGTAAGGAAATACTTTTGATAAAAGCAAACTGTAAATGCAAAAAATTTTGACAAGATATTACATATCTGCGCAACCTGACAGGAAAAAGGGTGCAGCACAAACCCTTCCCATGAATGACTCAAAGATCCATGACACTGGACAGAAATACACCGTTTGTCATTACTTGTAATAATCCGTGCAAGCCTTCATCACAAACAGAGCCCCACTGTGCAAGAACACTTTGGTAAAAGCGAACAAAGCGTTAGGGGATGCAAAGGGATGAAATAGGAACGGTGAGACTGAGCCAGCAGTGTTGGGCAGAGTCCATCTCAGCAGCAGGCTAAGCATATCCAATTATTCAGCACAAATCCCAGACAAGAAGGGCTTTGAAGAAATGCATGAAGAAAAACAAAGGTAAATATGCATGGTTTTGAAAGTGAAGCACGTAATTTAGGAAATTATAAAATTAGCCAGGGTGTACTGATTAGAAGTAAATTTTAAGTTCTTGAAACTGAAAGAAGAAAAAGCAGCAGGATAAAGGCAGATAAAATAATGACGAGTACCTTATGCTTGAGGCTAAGAAAATAGGAGGTGGGCAGATGAATGTGACAGAAGTAGGAAAGTGAAAATGACCATTTAGAACAACAAATGTTTGTGACAGCGCTCCACTGAAATTGCACTTAGTACTAAGAATACCAATTCTTAAATGGAGGTCTGAAGAATGAGTCCTGCACAGTCAAAATACATTTCACTGCAAGGATAGGTGAAAAAAGTACAATGTTTATCTTACTGGAAAATAAGTAACTTGTCTCTAGAAGAAAGGTAGCAAAGAAAACTGCTAGTCAACCATTAAAGAAAAAAGACAGTTCCCGCAGAAAGCCACAGAAGTAGTGGTTGGCAGCAGAGCTCCAATAATGAGTAATGAAGGGCACACCCAGTATTCCTGAGGTCACTGGTGGCTGTTGCTACCACTGAGGAAAAGCAGCAGAAGGTGAATCCAAGAGAAGAGGTAAAGGTGCAATGCTTTGCAGAAAGAGAAATGCCTGCAGGTCAGTAGATCTCTATTTAGTGATGAGCTGTCAAGAAACGTATCAGTATTTTTAAAAAAATAAATTACAATCTTATGAAACACGGCAAATAAATCATCAATCACAATTGAAGTCAAGTAGACAATTAGCACGTATTGATGAAATGTCCTCAGATAGACAGAAGGTGCTCTATGTAAAGTTGTCGTGGTTTGACATGGAAAAAGAATTTTCTCAGAAGGAAGAGGTCAATTTGGATATTGACCAATTGAAGGTGGACACGCCTCTGAGAACACAGAGGGGTTAAAAGCAGAATTCCCAGGAGAACTCGCTCTCTTTGGTTCTGGTCAGCGGTCAGTGCAGGACTCTCCCCTGCCCTGCGACGAGCTGGGTGGGGGAGGGGAAAAGCCATGTAGCCTTCGGAGGTAGGCCCAAAGGTGGAGGGGGACTGGAATCGGGCTGGCCCCCTGCAGGTGGAAGGGCGGAGAAATTTGGGATGTCTCCGTTCCCCCCCAGAATCGAGAGAGAGAGACAGCGGTGGTTTTGCCAGCAGTTCACCGCAGGGAAGGAGAAGAGCGGGGGGGGTGGGGGGGCCACAAGGTGCCCAGCTGGCTGTGGGAGCTGGAGCCTGGGCAGTGAGCCATCCTTGGGAGTCGGGACTTTTAACCCTTCCTGAGAAATGAAGCTTTGTGAAATTTTTCTCCTTCTCAGTTTGAAAGAGAGGAAGAGAGACAGCCTGGGACCTGGGATGTTAGAAGGAGAAATTCTAGGGGGGAAAAGATGATGGAGTGGCTTTTGGCTGGACTTTTTCTTGTTAGCCACAGACTGAACCGATTTTCTCCTCCAAGAGAGACTGTATTTTAGGAGGATGCCGGTGAGCCAAAGAGACCTGCTTCAGCTGGGAAAAGACAGAAGTGGAGTGAACAGAGAAAAGTTAGGGAGGTTTGTGGTGGTGCACCCTGCCTTCCGAGAAGAGAAGAAGATCTCTATTCTTGGACCCTCGGCCCCAGGGGAAAATGGGGGGGACTATGGTCCCAAAAATGAAAAACTGAACTGTTGTTTTTTCCCCTCTTGGCAGGGCATCCTTGAAAGGCAAAATCCTAAAAGGAGTCTGTCCATCCATGCATTAGTGGTGAGAGCACGGTGCATGGAAAGGAGAGGGTCACCATGGCAAACTTTTTCTCTGGGCGGTGCCATGAGTGACATGGAAACACAGGGTGTGGCAGCTGCGTTTCTTGGGGGGTCTGTGGCACGGGAGGGACTCCTCTCTCCCTCGATGGCTGAGTATCGATTGTCTGGAGGGTGGAAACCTGACTGGGGTCCAGGTTGTGTCTTGCTGTGGTTTGTTGGAGTTGGGTGGTGGGAGGAGGAATGCTTTGGAAGGTTTTCATTTTGAATTTTGTGTCTTTTTTTTCCTTCTTTTTCCTTTTATAGTAGTATAGTAGTAGTAGTCTAATAAAGTTTTTTCCCCTGTTATTAAGCTTGGGCCTGCTTTGCTCTGTTCTCGATTGCATTTCACAGCATTCAATCGAGAGATTGCATTTTCATGGGGGCACTGGCATTGTGACAGTGTCAAACCATGACAAAAGTAATATTTGCTGGCCAAAAATTTGAATGGGTTTAGAGAGGAATAAGTTATTTCATTATTCAATAATAATCAGAAAAAGAAACCCTACTAGCCATAGTAATATATGTACTGCTTAAACTGCCCATTGTAATGATAGGTACTGTTTATGAATTCTATACTGAATTTATACAAGAACATGGAATGTCTGTAGGCTTGTCACAGACACAACACAAGAAAACATGGTATGAGCTAGCCTGCACTTTAGAAGAAGCAGAAAATATAAATAGCAGCAGTCCAAGCCTGGATGGCATTCCAGCTGGAAATTACACAGGAGCTGAGGTAGTATCAGTAGTTTCTTTAAAGGACAGACATAATGTGGTTCTCCTGAAAGAACTTCTTCCATCTAAAGATTAGATGGGGTTCTCCTGAGATCTGAAGGGAAAGGACTAATGCAGATCTTCTGGGCTCAGAACACTGCAGAATCATGATAACGGCAATAATATCATTCATTTGCAAGCCACACCTTCAGTTTTATAAATCTAGATCAATCTATGCTATGAAAAAAAGGCTGGGATGAGCCATAGATTACTAGAAATAATCACTTGACAAGATCAAAGAGAAATGTCAATATTTTTTTCACCTGGGATAAAAATCAAACGGTACAGTAATTTCTGTTTTGTTTTTATTTTACATAAACACACCCTCTTCTTACTTATTCCTTTATCTTCTGAAGGCTCTAGCCCAAAAGCAGAACAAGAAGTCAACATTAAAGTCTTCTTTGTTAAGATAGCTTCAGAATAGACAATTCTTCTTTTGACATTACCCTTATAGCTATTTGTCCAGGAAACTGAATTTATTGGTAGCTATTCCTAAGTCCTGTTCCCCAGGAACTGCCTCTGAAAGTTTCTGCTTCAAGTGGTACCATGTGGCATCACTAAAGAATCCTTATACCTCCCAAGAATAAACTGTAACACTTCAAAGGAAGAATAATTAAATTTAAGTACAGGACTTAAGACTGCATAAAAAAACACTGTAAGAGAGTTCTATGTACCTGTAATGTGAGTATTGGATCTTTCTAAACAATTTCCTAAAGTAAACATTTTTAAAAAAAAATGTTGGTTTTCTGGAAAGCACCAGTTATGAACTGTGTCAACTCTGAAATCTTAGTGATTAAATTTAACTCAGAGTTACTCCCCAAGAAAAATCTTAACAATTGTACATAACAATGAATTTACATATGGGATCAGTACATTGCTATTAATATTTTCAGCATTTTAACTTTTTACAAGAAAAGAGAAAGCTAACAGCAAATGAACATATTACAAAGATTTTTATTATCTTTTTGGACACGACTCTAAATGATACATGAACAAACTTAAATTTATCTTCCTGCCACTACTAAATCTATGCAACTAAACCATGAAACCTTGTATCAGCTCCCTGATCTTCCAATTTAATTGAGAACATCTGACAACTTAAACACATACTGTACTTTCAAAGCACCCTACCAATTTGCCTTAATGGTCATAAAATAAGTGATCTTAAAGCCTACTTTACAGAATAATTAGATGACTTGTCAAAGGCCATGCAGGCAATTTCTGACAGCACAAGCATGATGATGTCAGAAAAGTTCACAGCTCTCATACCTGAACTCCTGTACATGAACTTACTTTTCCCTCCCATCCCCACCCACCTTTTTTATTTTCCTTTTAAGCTTCACATTGAGCAGCAGTATCTTTCAGAGAAAGTCCCCATTTCAGAGATTCATGCTAGGATGCCCTCTCCCTCCTTCCCCTCCCCTAGCAGTAAGTCTTTTATGAAGCTGGTCAGTCGCCTTTAATCATCAATAACTTTCTGAAACTTAGCAAGTGTGAGATCTCAGTAAGAATAAAGGATTTGGAAGCACAAGAAAAACTGCAATTAACAGCAGTCTAGTGCAAAGTAACAACAAAACCATGCTATGAAATGAGTAGCCATAGCTAAGTCTCCTAGCTGTAAGCACAAATCAAAAGAAAATACGCAAGAAGATGGAAATGGGGGGGGGGGGGAATCACTAGTAAATGAAGACTGCACAACCAGTTTTTAACATCAACTTTTAACATTTTCTCAAACAGAAGGAATGTTTATGACCCAGGCAACAATCCACCGGCTGAGATCCAGACCTGACTGTGCTTATGCTACAATCAGTTGTGAACCACACCTCAGGAAGGCATATGCAATCTATTTTTACCACCAGCAGCTCAGGTGGTGACAAACAGTGCAGCTGCATCACCCAGAGCCCTGGGAAAGCTTTGCCACCCAGCATTGTCTGGTGCCTTGGGCTGGAATTTCAGACCAAGTCCTACACTGGTATTTCTCCTCCTATGGCAAGTCTGAAGACAACTTAAGTAGATCTACACCATTAAAATCACACATTGAGCAGTGTCAGAATTTCTCAAAAGAAAGTGTAGCTACTTGAGACCTTTTAACTGGAAGGAAATGTCTGGTTTAGGCTACTCCAGCTGGCAAATTAGGCCAGGGTAGGGAAGGGAGCATCCAGTCCCTAGTGCTTCTGAATTATGGGATCATTGTAACAAAGAAAACCCCTTATCTTTTCCTATGTCTAGACAATAAGATGGATGTACTTGACATCAGTAATAAATACATACATTTGAGAACCACCTTAGACAATCTTTAAACAGTTCCTTTTTTTTTTTTTAATTTACTACTTTGCATAATTAGTAATATCATTTTGGAAGAACTTTCCATCTGAAGTCATGATCTTGACCAGGCTCCCCACTTCCAAACCATTTTAAGACCTGAGTTTGTTCTTGCATAGCCTGCAGCCCCCTCCTATGCCTAGCATTTCTCTGTATCAGTATTGACACTGAAAGTCAAGAAAGCTAGTCCAGCCAAAAATTAGCCTGATTAAAATGGGAATGGGGTGAGGGAAGGATTTGCTGGCTAGATCTCCCACCTGACTCACTTCAGTCACAGAACACTACTGCTGGCAGAAGGGGAGGTGTGGACAAGAAGAATGGCTTCTAACAACCCTAATTTAGCCTAGATGAAATTACCACCATATTTCATCTTCACAATAGATTCCCCAGTGAAGCAGAAATGGTTTACATGGGGCACTCTTCACTCATCTGTACCTCTAACAGCAAAGAAGCCTTGGCCTTTTGCTACACTCCTACCTCCCTCTGCCCTCATCCATTTCACTTCCCCCAGCCCTTGTCCTGCACTCACCTTTGTCCTAATTTACCCCACAGTGACACAAAACAATCAAGGGCTGCTATCAAAATAAAAAAGGGAATTTCACTAAATCAGAGGGGAATTCTGAAAAAGGAGTTTTAGTAGTGGCAAGGAGAGGGACAAGTCTATGAAAATTGACGTTACTGTGAGAGTAACTCAGAACTTCAAAGGGCCTTTTCAGGATGATGATTACTTTGTTAACTCCCTACACTAGGCCTAATCCACAGTTAGTCTCTGTGCCCGATGTGCAGGCTGTGCTCTTCTGGACATTTGCTCCATTCCCCACTCCCATCCACCCTCCTGGCTTAATGCTGCAATAGGAACAAGCTGATGAAGTCAACTAACCGCAAAATTGTTATTCCCATATTCCAAACAGCTCTGTGCCCACATCTCCAGCTACAGACCTTCTCCCTCAACATGGCTCTAGCCACTTATGCTTACCCATAGCTTTACCAATACAAGACTGCTGTTGAATGCTAATTGCTTACTAATGAAAACTAATCATCATGCAATTAAACTTTAATCACTAAGCAGCTGGCTGGGATCCAATCCATAACAATAAAGGCTTATTAATAACTTTTTGCCAAAGTGCTCTATCCATGAAGGCTATCCTCTACACAGAGTCCAGCTAAGTGTATAAAATTGTTTGGAAAATATTTCCTCTGCCAACAAACCAGCCAGAGCACAATAGGGTAAGAGCAGAATAGTATAAATTAGCTAAGAAGGATGGGTTTAAGATCCAGGGAACCCAAACTACTCTTCTGGCTCCTTCCATAACCTCAGGCACAATGTGCTGCACAGAAAGAACTTCTTTTCTCCAGTTCTTGTCTCTGCAGAGTAACATTCTTTAAGGCAAAAAACTAGTTATAATTTTTCTGTAGTTTCTAAAATTATTACATGAATACTCATCATACTTCAGTTTTATTTTTACTCATCTTTCTAAATCTAGGGAAATTAATCTAACCTCTTTCAGAACATATTTCTCTAATTAAAAAATATATTGAGGTTATATAACTAGGTTTATAATGGACAGATTAAAATCTACTTTTGAAAAGAAGAAAGTTTAAAACCTGCTTTCTGCAAAGCCACAAAGATGATGAGAGGGCAGGAGCACCTTTGTTATGAAGACAGAGAGCTGGGGTCGTTCAGCCTGGAGAGAAGGCTTCCAGACAGACCCTTCCAGTATGTAAAGGAGTTTAAAAAAATGATAGAGAGCAACTTTCAACGTGGGCAATAGTGACGGAACAATGGGGAATGGTTTTAAACTAAGAAGAGAGGTTTAAATCAGGTATTAGGAGGAAATTCTTTACTGTAAGGATGAAGCACTGGATGGCTGTAAAGTGAAGCTGTGGATGCCCCACATCCCTGGAAGTCTTCAAGGCCAAGCTGGATGTGGCTTTGAACAGCCTGATCTCATGGAAGTGTTGCTATAAGGCCTCTTCCAACCCAAACCATCCTGTGAATTAATGATTTTAAAGTAATTTCATACCACCATCAGTAAGTGTCCCAGTTTTGCCTGCAGAACTCCTATCCCAATCTGGCTTAAAGCCTTATGTGTAAATAACTTTTTATGAACTTGATTTGCATTGCCATGCTTAGAGAGCTTTCCTTTATTATGAATAGCAGAACACTAGTATAATCGAAGCATTATTCTTGCTTATTCAGTGATCAAAGAATTCAATATAATGCTTATTTTAAAAATAAAATGGAAAAATTGTAGATTTTTTTTATTTAAAAAGGTCTTACAAAAGATAGAACGCATTTCTAATAATCTACTAAATATTATATAAAAGAAAGTAATGAATTCTTACCTTCAAAAATTGACCTTATTTCAAAGTCAGTAAGACAGATGAAAGATGAAAAAATAATTAATATTTTTCCCAAAAAGCAGGAAAAATACTTTTAAGTCTGCATTTTTGCCTAATTGTAATCAAATATACACCATTTTAAATACAGAGGCATGGAGCAGAATAAACTTATTTGCTAGCAGTGTTGTTCGAACAAAGCTAAAGGAATACAGCTGAAGTGACAACCATCTGGAATTAGTCTAAGTTTAAAAAATTGGTTCGTTTTAAGTTAACAAAACGCCAACAACACAACAACTCTCCTCCAAAATGTTGGGGAATCTTAACAAGCTTTTTACCAGCACAACTTAAAAAGATTCAAGCTAAAATGACACAAAAATAGATTGTATTCACTCACTATTGAAAATTTAGTAAGTTTGGCATCCCTATGGTAACAGACAATTGAAATCTTACCAAAAAAAAGACTGTGTGAGCTTGTGGGTAAGTCAGACAAAAAGCTCTAAAGCTTTCTCTAGAAATCTCCTGCACAGAGAAGGCCCCATTCACATCTGGAAGAGCTTCCTCAAAATTAAGTTACTTAAATGTATTTTTAAATTAAAACTGTACAGAGATTATGAGGATCCCTGATGCTTTACAGAAAGGCGACTGTGGAATGAGCAAGCTGCTTTTTTGCATACAAGTTTCCAGCGCTCTTGGCTACAACTCATGTAAGTGAGTAAACATCCTATTCTTTCCCAATACTCCATTGTCAGTAAATCCATTTTCCACTTTCCTCACTCCACATGCAAGACAAACAGTAAAATATAAAACCACATGCAAGCACAGACATAATGCCTGTACTTTGGGATAAACTAATGACAAAAGAGTCTGCTAATAAAGATGCACAGAAAGTACTGCCTGCGTCTTCTCTCTTCCCCATTACAAAGGGGTCAATACTGGACTCTTTCCTCTTAGCAGCATCATCTTTATGCTTGAGATCTCAACTCAAATGTGCTAAAATGTGCTTCCTATCACCTGCAGTCCATAATCACCAAAAGGCTGCACCAAATTCACCTCACTTCTACTCACAGCAAAGCCAAAGAAAACCAATTTAATTTCACAAATGTAATTACTAGCTTCTGATAATTTAAGATACTGAAACATTTGCATCAGACATGTACATGTGGATTCTGTCTGCTCAGCTCTTTCTAAGGCTTGTGGTACCAATGCACAGAGCTGCTCTGAGACACCAAGTGCTGCAACAGTAGTGATTCACACTTCCAGGTCCCCAAGAGAGGAAGGCAGTGAACTGAGATACAACAGGGGCTCCCTCCCAGGTTCTCCTCCCTGTGGAGGATTACTCTTACACACCAGGAGTCATGATAGCAGAGTTTCAGTGGCACAGCAGATGGCAATGCCTTTCTGAGAAAACCAAATCTGAAGTTCATCATTCAGCTGTCTTTCAGAATTTCTCCTCCACCCAAAATTTCATGCTTTCTTATTTTTGTAATACTGCAGAAGAATATTAAAGATGCTGCCATTTCCTGAGGAATGAAAACTAGTATTATGCTAGTGTGCACATTTCCAGCTCAGACAACTAGGTATTTGGGTATAGTCTGTCAATGAAAACCAGGAATTCAGCCACTTTAAGGGTATCTGTAGAAAGGGCCTCAAGGTTCTGTGGCAATCCTCAACTGAAGGGCTAAAGCATACTAAAAGCTATTTCCAGAGATAAAAACAAGCATGTTCTTAATACACCCCTTTTCCAATCATTTCTGGCACTGATTTTAAATCTGCCACTGGTTTCCCTTTCCCCACAGTGAAAAATTAAAAAGCTCCACTGTCACTTCTTCCTACTCTTGAAACGTGTCCTTACTAACAGAGCTCTAGGTGTAGAAATACAACTGTTACTTCCTGTGTGTTGTCAGGCATGTTATTTTTGAAGCAGCAGGTTATTATTTCAGTTGAACCCTGACCTAACACAGAACTCCACTTGAGGGTTTTTTTTTTCTTTCATGCTTTGGTTTAGAGGGGAGTGGGGGGGTGAGGGTGGGTTTGGGGGAGAAAAAAATTACTAGGTTCTGTATGTTCTTCTTCTCTACAAAGAAAGATGATGAATAAAGGGTTAACATTCTTCTCCTAACACTATTAAATCGTAGTACCATAGACCTGAAATCCTTTCAAATGCTCGTGGCACCTGGGCACAATTTTATGTTACAGCTAAATTGATTTAATAGTTATCATTACCAGTGGAAAGAACATCCCTCTCACATGCAGCAAACATGGTTCAGAGGGTAAGCAGAGTCAGATGGCTGATCTGGCATGAAGATCTCTCTCCCCAAGCTAGTCTTCTGATGGGATTATCTGGCTACAAATCAACCCACTGTGCAAATGCAGAGGTGGTAGATTGAGTGCAAGTGAAGTAGTGGAAGCAAACAGCTTGCAAAGAGGATAAGGTAGGATCACTCCTCATGACACCAACTCCTTCCTGGTCTGGCTTAGGGATGAGAGAGCCCACCTGTGCCAAATGAGACATCCAGAATGAACTGACACCTTTATACTTGTATGGTACTACAGTTTCTGGGCCTAGAAACTGTTTTGCTTTGTTTTGACAAAGGCAGCTAACCTTCCACAATTTCCCCAGTTCATACCAATTTTATGGCTTAGCCACTTGATTAGCTATGCAGCAAGGAATCTTTTATAAGCAATTACTTAGAGAGCATGGGAGTTTTTTTGTTAGGCTTTGACTTCCCAAATTTGAGAATATAAATAGCTTAAATCCTAGTAATGCCTCCAGGCACCTTTCTTTACCCAATTTACAGCTAGGGTCCAGAATGGTAGAGGTAAATAAAAGAAAATGGTTCTATGAAAGCACCAGAGTAAATAAAGTATTATAGAAAGGCCATTTTCTCCAAATAAGTTACTGTGGAAGATCAACTACCAGGAGTCTTAAGTCAAGAACAACTTACCTGTGCAAAATCAGGAGCTGGGTAACATGCAGACCTACCTCTAACACTACAACTAACAAAGACATACAACATGAGGCACAAGGCTGCCACTGCCCAACAGTCACGAGAAATTCAAGTATCTAGTATCAAGTTGAAGACTTCAGGCATTTAGGTTCTGAACTTCTCAACACTAAATTCTATCAGACCTACAAAACAGGCCTGTTAAAAGCCCTGAAGCAGGTAGATTTCTCCACTTTGCATAAAGAGCAGGTTTTGAAAGAGAATCCATGGAGAGCTGGACAGACAAAACTACAGACTGGTGACAGAAAACACAGTATCTTCTGCTACACTGTAGATCGTGGGCAGGTTTCACCCTTCACCATTTGTTACCCTGAAGTTCACCTGACTGAAACTCAAGATGATCTCTTCAGTAAGGAGCAACAAAGGAAACAGGTTCCAAGGACTCCTTTCCATGTATAAGGATTAAAACATTTCTAAAGCTGGAAGAGATGCAGAGATTGATGAGAAAAGCATTACATTTTTTAGACCTTTTAAAAGAGATCTTTGAAAACAAAATTTCCTTTCACAGAACACTCTCAGCAGGAACATAAGCTACATTTATCTTCAGCAAGGTCAATTCAGATAAGAGCAGAAGAAAAAAAAATGCAAACAAACAAAAAACCCCATCCTAACCAGAAGTAATACATGTGCTAGGGCAGAGCCTCTGCCTTGGGAAAAAACATATCTTATAAAAAAGCTCTGTAAGAAACAACATACCACCTCCTAGTGAACAGCTTTTTAGAAAACAATAGCTGAACTATCTTGAATTCAACTTAACACAAAGAATATTCTCTGCATTGTTCTTCTCTTCATTTACAACTTCACATATTTAATACTGAGAATAAAGACCATAAATTCTTCTGAACACTAAAATTGCTGACAACTACCAAAGTGACTCCATAATTCTTCCCATTTCAAAGGTAACCAATAGTTCATCTTACATGGAAATGAACTTCTCATTAATAGAAAAAAGGTGAAAAAATAGACAAGACAGCAAACTTTCTGGTCACCTACAGTATTTGAAAGAAAACATTTTACAAGCAATAGGATTACTTAGCACTAAGGAGATGGCATTTTTTCAGTTTAAGATTTCATAAGCATTGGAACAAAAAAAGTCTGACTGCAAGAAGGCCACTTAGCACCGTTACTATGCATTAACAGTTTATGAGGGAGACAGACTCCTTGGCAGTTAGACTCATCTGATGCGGTATCTAATTTGAGCCTCAAAATAAGGAGAAGGATTAAGTTATTCTGCATCTGAAGCAGCCCAATTAATTGGATCACATTCTCAGAACCAAAAAGCATAGCAGAGTGACCAGAGTAAAAGAAACACCTTTTTGCCTTCAAGAAAGGCAGATTCTAGCACTTTGAAAACCACCTGAATTGCTGCTTAGCAGACAACACACATCATTTTCAGTCCAGAGTGAAAACAGACTTTAAGGAAAGCTCAAAGCTCAGGAGAGTCACTTCAGAATTTGATAAACCTTTTTAAGATAACACCTTCTCAGAAATTCTTCTTGAGCATCTGGTACAATTTGATCTTTGAGCACCTTCACATTCATAAAAATCCTTTCTTGAGATTGACTATGGGACAGTTGTCAAAAAAACTGCAGTAAGACAGACATTTATTCATATAAGAAACTATTTAGCAAGAAAAATTATTTTCTGATCTTGGAAAGCATGTGAGAAACAGGTGTTCAGGGGAAAATTTCTATAATGTGCTTTCACATGATGAAAAATAGGTGAACTTGTGTCAGAAGAAACACAGGACGGGTTACTTGTATCACTACGTACATCAATGGCCTTCAACTAGAGGTTTAAGTTTCCTATTTCTATACTAGAGTGCTGCATAAACAACAGCAACTGAGCCAGGTGTCTAAAGAAAGTATTTCAACTCACTTAATGGTATGGATTCAGTTTAAATTGGTGCATAGTTACTCTACTGGTACCACAGACAGTTTACATAATTTTTAGTTATGGGACTATTTAATTTGCACAGAATGAGTTACATACATGAATTATTCACTTCCAGGATCATGACCCTTCATATACTGTATGCTAATGTCCTTCTTTACCCGTGGACAAAATCCAAGAGCTACATTCCTGTGTGCTTCTGCACACATCTCTCTACTTGTTCCTGGTAGGAAGCAGCTACTTGATTTGGACATCTGCTTTTCCATGACAGCAACACTAACGAACTGCATGTCAGAGGAAAAAAGAGAAAATGCACTTGCTAAGCATAGAGAAGGTAAAGAAAAAGCATATGCAACAAGCATAGGAAATCAGCTGTGTGAGCCAGAAGGCTTTCCTCAGGCAGCGGGGGCAGGACAGTTGAGCTCAACAGAGCCTTTCCACTGCCTGGGGATGGCTTCTGGCAGGCACACCTCTGAATACTCCATGGCCATCTCAGTGCTGCACATAACCCTCTGAGAGCTGAAGGGATGAGGATACTCTGCTTCCAGAGGAGAACCCAGCACAACAGCTTGCTACAATAGGAAAAGAAAAATGCTAGAAGAAAACCTTTTCCATTATTTGTCACAGGGGTGATAAACAGATTACTCTTATGGATGTTATATAAAGGAGCCCAGCATCATGTTAGAATACTGTGTTTGTATGAGACACAATACAGAGCTTTAAACTCTGATTTGGGAGGGGGACAGTATTAGGCTTGTCCTTGGCAAGCTGCGGGATGAGATGCAAAAGTTAGAGGAACAGGGTGCTAGTGAGGGCACACTTAAGAGTCTTACAGAGGTGAGCCAGAGGCTCCTGAGGTAACAGAACCAACAGGGATACCAGCAGGAAAATATCTCAAAGGAATTAAGGGCTGTTCCTCTGGGAAGGTGATGCAGCCAACAGTCTGGCCAAGGTGCCTTTACACCAAAGCACAGAGGATGGGCAACAAACCAAAGGAGGGGCTGGATGCCACCGTGCTGCTGGAAAGTTAAGATCCTGCTGCCATTTACTGAAACTTGGTGGGACAAATTGTGCGACTGAAGTGTGACTATCAATGGCTATGGGCTATTCAGAAGAGACAGAAAGGAGGGAGAGGTGGAGGGGCTGCCCTCTATGTCAAGAGGTGCATTGAGTGTGAAGAGCTGTCTCTGAAGAACAGCCATGAACAGCTTGAAAGACTGTGGTTAAAATCAGACTCCGAGGCAACAAAAGGAACCTTGTGGCCAGGGTCTGCTACAGCTGCCTGACCAAGGGGAGCCTATTGAGGAAGACTTCTTGCCCCAATTACAGGAGGCATCGTGCTCACAAGCTCCAGTACTGCTGGGGGAATTCAGCCACCTTGACATCTACTGGGAAAGTACCAAGGTAAACTGCAGGCAATCCAGGAGACTCCTGCATGGAAGATGGCTTCCTGAGCCAGGTAAAAGCCCTACCAGAGGGAGCCTGATACTGCATTTGATGATCACCAGTGTAAATTGGGGATATCAAGATAGGAGGCAGCCTGGGCTGGAGTGATCGTGCATTGGTGCATTTTGCAGTCCTGAGGGATATGGGTCAGGCAAGGAGTAAAGTTAAGCCCCTGAACTTCAGGAAAGCAAACTTCCAGCTCTTCAAGGAGGTAGTCAATAGGGTACCCTGGGAGACTGCCCTCAGGGACACAGGAGCAGAATTGAGCTGGCAGATTTTTACTGAAGTCTTCCACAGAGTTCAAGAGCTAACAATTTTGAGGAGCGTGAGACTGAGCAAGGAAGGCAAGAGACTGGATGGCTGAGTAGGGAACTTCTGGTCAAACCAAAGGGAAAGAAACAAAGACACAGGCAGTGGAAACAAGGACAGGTAACATGGGAAGAGTATAGGGATGAAGTTCAGTTGTGCAGGGATAGTTTGGGGAAGGCCAAGGCAAAGCTAGAACTGAACCTGAAAAGGAATGCAAGGAATAACAGGAAAGTCTTCAATAGGTAGGTTAACCAGAAAAGCAAGGACTAAGAAGGTGTACTCCCCACCATAAACAGTGCTAGCAAACAATGGATGAAGAGAAGGCTGAGGTACTCAACTTTTTTGTCTCAGTCTTCAATGACAACATCTCTTCCCCACACCTCTCAAGTGGATGGATGACAGGATGGGGACTGGGGTAGGAGAGTGTCCCTCAAACTGCATGCAAAGATCAGGTTCACAAACACTTGAGGAACCTGAATGTACACAAGTCTGTGGGATCTGAAAAGATGTATCTCAGATTCCTGAGACAGTTTGCTGATGTAATTCCTAAACCATGCGCCACGGTATTTGAAAAGTTGGTAGTCAGGTGAAACCCCAGGTGAGTTGAAAAAGGGAAACATTGTACACATGTGTAAAAAGGGCAGAAAGGAGGACGCTGGTAACTACCAACCTGTCAGCCTCACCTCTGTGCCTGGAAAGATCATGGATCCTCCTAGAAGCTGCACTAAGGCACATGGGACAGGGAGGTGATTCAGGACAGCCAGCACGACTTCACCAAAGGGCAAATCCTGCCTGACCAACCTAGTGGTTTTCTATGATGGAGTGACTCCTGCCTCCCTGGGAAAGGGTGAGGATGTAATTTATATGTAATGCTTTTGAAATGTAAGGCTTTTGACAGTCCCATACAACACCCTTCTTTCCAAACTGGAGAGTGATAGACTTGACGGATTAGATGAATTAGGAATTGGTTGGACAGTTGCATCAAGAGGGTAGAGATCAACAGCTCAGAGTCCCAGTGAGCATCACCGACCAGTGGTGTCCCTCAGGGGTCTGTATTGGGGCCAGTGTTATCTGATATCTTCATTAATGACACACATGAAAGGATCAAGTGCACCCTCAGCAAGTTTGCAGACAGCACCAAGATGAGTGATGCTCTTCACTCACCTGAAGGATGGGATGCCAGACATAGGGATCTAAACAGACTCAAAAGTGGGCAAATGGGAGTCTCATGAGATTTAACCAGACCCAGTGCAAGGTGCTACACCTGGGTTGGGGCAACCTCCAGTACCAACACCAGCTGGGGGATGAAGGGATCAAGGTCAGCCTTTCCAAGAAGGACTTGGGAGTGCAGGTGGACAGGAGGCTGGACATGACCCAGCATTGGCATTCACAGCACAGAAAGCCAATTGTATCCTGGGTTGCATCCAAAGGAGTGTGGGCAGCAGGATGAAGGAGGGGATTCTGCCCCTTTGCTCTACTCTGGCAAGACCTCACTTGCAGTGCTGCATCCAGCTCTGAGGTCCTCTGCACAAAAAAGGACAGACCTGTTACACCAATTCCACAGGAGGCCACCAAAATGACTAAAGGGACAGAGCACCTCTCCTTACAAGGAAAGGCTGAGAGAACTGGGAATGTTCAGTCTGGAAAAGAGAAGGCTTCAGGGTGACTTAATTGTGGCCTTCCAGTACCTGAAGGGAACATACCAGAGAGAGGCTATTTACAAGATGTAGTGACAGGACAAGGGTGAATGGTTTCAAACTGAGAGTTGGTTTAACATAGGTATTAGGAAGAAATTCTTTACTGTGAGAGTAGTGAGGCACTGGAACAAGTTATCCAGAGCAGTTGCAGATAGCCCATTCCTTGAAGTGTTTAATGCCAGACTGGATGGGGCTCTAAGCAGCCTGGTCTAGTGGGAAGTGTCCCTCCCCACAGCAGAGGTTTTATCTTTAAGATTGCTTCCAATTCAAGTAATTCTATGATTCTATAACAAAACAAAATATACACACAAGACAGTGGTCCCTGACTGAAAGTTCAGTTTTATAAACAGATAAAAAATTGATCTAGACAGAACAGTGAAGAGCACTGAAAGACTACATATTACTTATCATATACCAAAAGTAAGCAGTATTTCTTGCAGCCTTAAATAGAAGGATCGGGAGGAAATAATTTTAAAAACAAATGAGATTGTGAATCTGAGTGACATGAAAATCAGAATAAAATGACAGACAATCGATTAAGGATGATGTAGATTAAAAGCCATGTTTTAAAGTGAGATTTTCAAAACTCACTATGAATTCAAGAATAATTTTTAAGTTTGTGCTGGAAGAACATGAATCTGGAGAAGAAAGGAAGCTCTACAGGACTCTGGAAGAAAGTGATTGAGTTACCAAAAGCTACTCAAAAGCATCCTACTCCAGGATATAAGACAAAAGCATAAGCAAACTTCAGTGAGTCCCACAGAAAAAACATGAAGTAATGAAAAACAGCCTCTCAAGAATACAGTAGAAAGCAAGGAGGTAATCAAAAGACACAGGCAGGTGGAACAACACTTCAAGAGTAGCACAGCTGATAGTCATAATGTAGTCCACAGAAAAATGGAAAATTAGGCACTGGATCTGAACCTTAACTGGCAAAAGATCATCATAAACACTGATTACAATTGCAGTAGAGCACAACTGAAGCCACAGTGGAGGACAAGAGCCCCAGACAATGCACTCAAAGAACTTTGAGATTAAAAAAGAAAATGGAAATTAAGAGGTAGTTGCAAAAGCAAGAGAGGCCACAAGCATTTTGTATACTCTTTTCTAAACATAAAAGAGGAACACTTATTTCTAGCAGCATTATGAGGGAAAAGAAAAGACAAAGGAGTTGAGCAACTGATTGAGGGAAAGAGGTAAACAACAAAGTTTAAGAGAGATAAGGAGATATATTTGTAATGTGACATAAAGGTAGATGAAACGGTTCAGAAGAAGAGGAAAAAAAATTTTCACTTGTAAGGAGGAGATGATTTTAACAGTTGGAAGAAAGTGCCAAAGAGTAAGCCATAGCACATTCAATCAGAAAGTCATGAAGATTCCATGCAGAGAAAGAACCAGACGTCAAACAACATGCAAAAACCCACATAAAAATGTGGATAATGGGCTGCTATTATTGAACTAGTTTGATTAGAGCCTCTCAACACAGCATGTTTTAGCACAGCTGGGCTTATGGCCTTTGCACAAACAGGGACAAAAAGGATCACTGGATGATAACTCAAGCAGTTCAAGAACTTGTAAAAAAGGCATTTGTTATAGGGAAAACCAGAATACTAAGAGAAAGAAACACCCTACACACAGTAAAGAGGGAAAATCAGGCTGGAGAGATACAAATTCAAAATGCTGATGAACTACCAGACAAATGCAAGCATGGCCACATTGCGAGTAGAATCCAAATGGTGGTGGAGAACCTGAAAGAAACCTTGCAATTATCAGAGATAAGAAATTGAGCAGTTGCATCAGAACAAGTACGCAGGCATGGCTCGATGAAAACCAAATGAAATTAACTGACTATGTTTAATGAGAGACTAGAAACAAGAATGCAAGCCAAATCAAGTTAGGGCAGAGAAGCATGTAATTACTGTCAAAGAACAGTTGAGTGAAAATTTAGAACAAGCCAAGAATCAAACTTGCAGATAAAAAACTCATGGGGAGGAAACAACCACACTGTATGTAACAATACAGAGGAAAGAAGATAAAAACTGGATCCCAACACTGTTTAGAAAAGGAAGAATCTGAAGGCAACAGGGAAAAAGTAGTTCTATGCCTCTTCCATGGGCTGACCCACGACAGAGAACAATACAAAAAAAAGATGACCATAAAAAAAGCAATGCAGGGTACTGATGATGGCAAAGCAAGGCACATAACTGTGGTTTTAAAGCATCAGCTTCTGCCTCAGGAAATCAAGAACAGTGAGTGTGTCCATCCACAATCAAGCAGTTGTAAATAAAGCTTTTCCTTTGTCCCTGCTTTAATTTTACCTATTTCTTCTCACTCATTGTATAATGACACTCTGGAGAAAGTAAATTATCAGTGTCATTTGTGAATGCTGAACTCATCAGTATTAAACCCACACATATTTCACTCAATGCTTACAGACCTTTGTGCAATTCTGCTCTATTCACCTTATTTTGTAAGGACTGCAAATTCTCGTACAGTTGTGTAATATGCATTATAGTGTAGGGTAACTCACAATGGAAGGAGCCCCTGCTGAAAGGAGAGCCAACTTCAAAGGCAGATCCACCCTGAGATGTAAAGATGCTTACGGTTCTGCCCAGAATCAAATTCTGTATCTCCAAAACCAGGGCATTCCACAGCTTTTCTGTCATTTCCCCTCCCTCAATTCAATGTCTGATTACCCTTAATGAAATTTTTTGCCAATTGAACTAGAATTTTCTTTGCTGCAATTTCTATCTGCTACCACTTCTCCTTTCACTCTATGACTTCAAGAAGAGCCCTAGAGAACACTAAATATCTAACATATATAAGAAGGAAGGACAAAGAGATCACTGTAGTAATGAGAAAGCCTTTGGACACCCAGAACTTTTACTAGGTAATAAGCACCCAGCTTTTTCATGCCCAAAAAATCTTATCTGATCAGGTGTGGCAGAGATCTAAATGATGCCATCAAAAGGACATCACTTTTATTAAGAGATTTATTAAAGATAAAAAATGTCTGTTTAAGACATGAGAAAAGAAAAAGGTAAAACAGTAGTCCAAGTGGTATGTATTTGCTAAAGAAAGAAAATAATTTTGTATAGAAAGGTTAGGTACTCACCATTTCTCTCGCAATCTCCACAGCTTCCTGCAGCCCATAGAGCCTGCCACAGACCAGGTAGATCCCATTGGCCCAGAGAATACAACCCTCATGGACCCAAAATTCATTGCTGTCAAGAGGTAGTTCAGGAATTTGTAACTCCAGCTCAGTGCCACCTTCTGAAGTGGGCACAGACGGTTTTGAGTCCAAAGGAGTCTTTTCACCACCACTGCCACCATCAGTGGTTGCTTTTTTACAAGAAGCTCCCCTTGAAAGTGACCGAGAGGCTCCGCTACAGTCCTCAGAGCGGTGCCGCCTCTTAAAGCGGGGATGAGCAGCCAGGCTTCTTTGTTCCTTCTGTTGTTGCTGTTCCTCCTCCTCTTCAGTATCTGTCTTGGAACCATTAGAAGCACTTTTGTGCCGTACCTTGACCTTGCTCTGCATTTCTGTGGCCCTCTTTGGAGGCGGATTCTTGGGCAAGGTAGCTGCGTAATCCTGGGGGTAGAAAGGACCAAAGAGGTCACCCATGTTACGATAGCTGGCCCATTTGCCACACAGGCAGCAAACCAGGTGCCCCAAGACAGAAGACTCCGTTACTACAGGGCCTTGCAGCATGAAAGTTGAGGTGGGCAGCACTTTGCTCTCCGCATTGCTAGGAGGGGGCGTTGAAGACCTCTGTCCTTTCCGACCCCTCACCAATTTGTTCTGCTCCTCTTCCTCCGCATTTATGATTGTGCACACAGCGCCTAATTCACACTTGTTTACCACATGAATATAAGGGAAAAAGGACTTATTCTTGGAGTCAGTTTTATCTACAGACTGGGTAGCATATTTAAGCTTGATCTCTGGTTCTTGAGGCTCCACGATTGGAGCAGCCCGTCTAGGCTTCCGCTTCCGTGGCTGTGCTGCAGGTTTGCGCCTCTCCCTCCTTTGCCTCTTGGGCTTTGGCTCACCAGCACCCACCCCTTCTGCAGGTTGTGATGGTGCTGGTGGGGGAGGCGGGGGCACAGGTAGCTGCTGCTGTTGCTGCTGCTTCTTCTGTTTGTTCACACTCCCAATTGGCCGCCCTTTCTTCTTTCCAGAGGGGAAATATCCCTTTGGAGGGAAACCATCTGGCTTGGGTGAAATGTTTGTCAAATCTCCATCTTTTTCCTCAGACTTTGGATTTGGTTCAGAAATGAACACACTGGAAGGGGAAATTGTTTTTGAGTCAGAAAAGGTCAGAGTTCCAGCTCCACTTACAGATCCATCAGACCTTCCCTGACCACTTGACTTCTGAGAAGGTGGTGGTGCTGCACTGGATCCTGCTCCCTCTTTGCCAATACTGGTGGTTTCAGGGACCTCTTTTTTGTTTTTATCATCCTCGCTGCTTTGCCACTCTTCTGAAGATCTTGGAACAGTTTTTTCACCTGTTGTATCCTGGCTTGCTGGCCCCACTTGATCTGATATCTCTCCTTTTCTTTTCTCAGCCTCTGGTCCATGTCCAGCCACATTTCCTCCTTCAGGCCCACTCTTGAGGGACAGGATGTCATCAAGAGTGACAGTATCTGGACCAGTTTCAGCACTGTTGGCAGAAACACTTCTCCTGATATTGGGAGATGTAATTTTCTGAACAATAGCTTCCAGTTTTAATCCTCGCCCCTTTCTTGGGGGCAGTATTTTGGTCTTCGCCGGGCTTGTGAGGGACACAGCAGGACAATTCCTATTATCAGGACTTGGCAGGTCCTTGAAGGAATCTCCCTTTGCAACTGACTTGCCAGCATCTTGGCTTTGAGATGAATGGGCATAGGAGTTGTATGTTTTATCGGCTCCTTCTTTTGCTGAAGTCATCAGTCGCCCTTTATCTTCACTGCCACTGTTCTTCATATCATGTCTTTTGGTAGGGATAGGAGAGATGAAAGAACGGACCCTCCTCCTCATAATTAATGGGTTTTGCGGAGACTGGTCCTCCTGGCCAGGGAGCCTAAGCATAGCATTACTAGGCTTGGGCAAATCTGTAGATTCCTCTCGTCGATGCCCATCGCTTTCTTGAGGGCAAAATCTTTTTTGGTTGGCTGCTCCAAGAGGGCCACTGCTTTTGGCAGGAGAAGTTTGCCGAGAGAGGTCCCAACCAGATTCATGATGCTGCAATTTCTGGCTGCCATGTTTCAGTTCGGTGCATTTGCTCTGAGTACTGTCACTCCCCATGACACAGCGCCCAGCTTCCTGGCTTCCAGTATCATGGTAAGAGCTGCCTGGAAGGTACATCATTCCATCCTTGTCATTTTTTAAGGGACTCCTTACTCTTTCCAGAAACTGCTGTTGTCTTGGGCTCTTCCTTGCTCCTTCCTGCCTGTGCTGAGCTGCAGCAATCACACCCTGAGCAGCGCTGCTTGCCCAATCTTTGTATTCTTCTTGCTGTTGCTGGTATATCTGTCTCTTGTAATGATACTGGGAATTCAGACTCTGGCTGGGGTCACCAAAAGCATGAGGCCTAGCATTTGTGTGATATGCTGAAGCCAGAGATGGGCCTTCCGAATTCTGAGGGTAGACAGAATGCAAGGAACCCCTGCTAACTCTTTCAGATAGTGTCATGTGTGGGTTCATGTGATGCAGATCTGCCCCTGGGCCTCTGCTTCTGCCTGGTGACATTTTCAGCTTATCAGCAAGATCCTGATATTGAGAGGGTGATTTACCCCTTCCAGTTCTGCCAGGTCCTCGTCTCATCTGTGTTGATCTGTTGTCCTGCTGGGGCATGTAGTCTGGAGCAGCATCAGAGACTGCTGCTCCAGGGCTGGCATTCCCTCGGAAAGATTCATGCTTGATGCCAGCAGGATGACAATGGTCTCCTGTTTTTTTATTGTTGAGACTAGCTGAGCTCTTTGACTGTTCAAAATCTTCTTCCTTTATTTGCCCACTGTGAGCTTTCATCTTTGTTTCCATGGATACTAAACCACCAGGGAGTATTACTGACTGGCTCAAGCCAGGGGCAAGACGTTCACTCCTTCCGCTTCTGGCCTCGGGACCCATGTGCCCTATGGGGTGAGGGCCAGGATCTCTTACAAGTTGCCTTAATGGAGATATGTCACAGATCACTGATCTCCTCTCTGAGAGGGCTCCTGCCTCATGGGCAGCAGACTGAGACTCTACATCGAACTTTCTAGCAATAGGGTAATCAGCTAAATTTATCTGCTTCATGTCTGGAGCTGCACTGCTAGACTTCCTATCCCAGGGACCCCAGTGAGGGCCTTCCAGGAGAGACCCCATGCTTTTGTTTAAGAGGCCTCTATTGGTCAATTCATTGGTTTGACTAATTAAAACATTGGGTCTCATGGCTCCCTCCAAACTCCCCGCCATCCCAGAATGCTCCTGCGCGTTCCTAGAATACCTTCTATCTGGATGATGGTGGTACCCCTGTAAAACCTCCTGTAGGAGGCTAGGAAACTTCTCATTACGGCCTTTGCGCTCACTATGCCCTGCAAAATCCCCCTTTTCTTGACCAGATGGATACTGTGGAAAGCCACCGATACTTCTCTGTATACCAGGTGCTATATTATCCTTGTAGCTGTATCTTAAACTGCCAGGAGACTTGGAAGATTCTGTTCTTGCAGGAAAATTTGGCCCAACAACTGCATGACCAGGCTGACTGTTCCCCTCCCCATTATGGTTAGTGTTATCGCCACTTTTGCTCCCTTTACCTCCTCCTTGAGTTTCTTGCTGAGTCCCTGCATGCCCAGCTTCTTTTGCTCCACTAGTGCTAGCTGGTGCTTGAGGGGCTGTGGAAGCATCATCTTGTGCAGGTTTATCTTGTCCACCTGACTTTTCTACTCTTCCTGTCATGGCTTCCCGGGAGACAATCACCCCAACAGCCTTTTCATTAACTTTTGGGGCATTTTCCACAGCCACTACAGCTTCCTTCCCATCAGGGGAGGCCACATCTTCCCTAGCTGCAGGACTGCTGCTGAGTTTTGATGGCTCATTCTGAGAGCCTTGTGCTGGTGAGGAGTTGGGTCTCTCTAAATTACCCCCTTTGTAAGTGGTGTCTGAGCTGGTGCTCTGGCCACTCAGCTGTCTCACCCTTTCCCCATGATCTTCTGAACTACTGGAACAGCCACCATCCAGAGACTCTGCCATGGGAGACTTGAGTTGCTCCTCTGCCTGGGAGGAGCCTTCTGAGTTGGTGCAGCTGTCAGCCTTCTTGGAAGAGGATGATCTTTTGGAACTTTTTTTCTGAGGTGCCAAGGCATCCGAGAGCAGCATGTGCTGGACTGTGTTGGGCAGATTAGCAACTTGAGAACTTAGAGCACTCAGGCTGCTCAGTCCTGGATCTGTGAGCCTTTTTTCCTGCAGTCCTTCCAGTCCAAACCCCTTGAATCCACCCGCATGAGCATTGGGACTTGGCATCATAGATGGTGTAGGACTAAGCTGAGGCATCATCTGCAGGATCCGGTTTCGAGAACCCATGGACATGTTGCCTTGCCCACACTGGAGATTTTCTCCACCTGGCATGAGTGGAGAAGGGGTAGAGCTGCAGCTTGGAGACTGAACCACAGATGCAGCAGGCGATGGATTGGAGATTGGACTGAAGTTTTGGTGGAACTGCATCGGTGACCTTACGGGAACTTCAGTCTGGCTATATTGTCCCACTTGACTTTGAAGAGAGTGTTTGGTGGCAGCATTTGAATACTGCATTACGTGCTGAGGTGGGTGCTGTTGCTGCTGCCCCTGCTGCCCACTTTGGGGCAGCTTAGATTGCTCAAAGCTTTTCATCGGTTGAGTTTGAAAGCTGTAGTTTGACTGGGTCCCATAGGCCTGCGCATTGGAACCCACAGCATGGCCTTCGTACTGCGACCCAGAATTCACATTGTAGCTTCCGTCATAATTCTGTCCTGACTGGCCAAAACGCTGTGGGGAAGGGAAAGAGGAGGAGGAGGATGACGAAGGTGGCTGATAGTGTTGGCTGAACTGACCCACTCGTAACTGGTAGCCTGAAGCAGAGGAAGGCAGGGTGGATGGACGCTGCATTGGCTGCAAGTGTGAGGTGCTAGAAGCAGACTGGCTGGAAGCCTGGGGTAAAGGCTGATGAGATTGATATATCTGCTGTCTCAGCTGCTGCACCTGCTGCTGCTGGCTAGAAGCCTGCTGCTGATACTGGGCACTCCCTGGAGAAAAAGGACCAGTATAATCCTGTTGATAGTGGGATACACCCCCAAGGGTCGAGTGTTGTGTTTGGAACTGGCCCACATGTCCCTCACTCCCATACTGACTCCCAAAGCTACTCCCTTGAGGGGGCCCATAGCTCTGTACTGGTCCAGAAGGCCTGCGCTGAGGCGGCTGCTGCCCTCCTGACACCACTGGATCTTTGTTGGCAGCCATATAGTAAAACTCTCCTGCTTCTTTTCTGAAACCTTGGTAGCTCTGATGGCCAGAGCTCTCACCAGGCATTGCTGTAGAGGCTCCTGTTGCTCCACGACGTCCACTGCCAGCACCTCCTCCAAAGCTCTGGAACATCTGGGCCTGCTGGCGGGGGCTGAACTCTTCCAGTCGGGATGAAGTATGCACTTCCTGCGGGTAGCTCTGCTGGTTTCCGTGATAACTACTTTGCTCCCGAAAGGACTGCATGCTGTTCAGCAGCAGAACAGTAGCTCAAAAGCCCTCCTAAATATGGAGAAAAAGAGAGGGGAAAAAAAAGGTATAACATGTTTCCCAGTCACACCAGTACCCCACTCAATTTCCCAGCTTCAACAACAATTAAAATTTAGTATTTCTCTTCTACTTCCTGGTACATCAATGTTTAACCCCTTGTCTTGCAACCTGCCAATCTTCCAGGTAATGCAGGCCAGTAGCCCACGACCAGTTGGAGTGCATTTCCATCATTAATATTTCCCATCATCATTTACTAATGTGCTTTTGTGCTCCTAAAGAGAGAAATTTCCAACAATATTTGCAAAGCAAAGGAGAGTAATCCTCACCATCCAGCTATTCCCTATAGCTAATACTGGGAGTAATCCAAGTATTTTGCTATCATGCTTAAAGACGTGACAAGAACCCTGCAATGCTTTCAAACCACCCTTGGATTTACCACAGGAATGATAGCCAAGATCCATGTTTCACACTGGGAAGATCTCTATAAGCAAATACTCAAGATACAATTGCCCAAAGCTCAAACCAAGATAACCCAATGACAGGATCTATGTGAGCGTGTGAAAGAGCTGGCACCAGCATACTCAGTGCTCAGATCCTGAGTAATTCCAGTGACACTCCTAAGTGAAAACCAACACAAGACAACACATTGCATTTTCTCCCCCAGCCATCTGCTTTGCTTTACAGGATGGAAAGTTGAAACAAGTTCACTCTATTTGAGCAAAACAGTCTACAACTTCATTCCTCAGGACTTTTATATTACCTTTAATGAAATAAAACTGATAACATTTGCCAGTCAATATATATATTTTGGAATACCATGCATGATCATCTACACTTACATAAGCAACTCATAAGTAAACAAACTCCAGGAAGGCTCTTCTCTGTATTTCAACATATTATTCAGTATGTGGAATTATGACTCATCCTCAAGGACTGGTCCACAACTGCTGAATTGTTTGGGGACCCTGACTAGTCCCTCTACAAAAGCCTGCCACATTACTAGATGAATTAAGAAAAGTACAGAAATTAACAAGTATGTGCATGCACACTGCCTTTAAACACCAAAACCAAACAAAGAAAATAAACAAAACCAACCAAACAAAACAAAACTCCCAAACTAACAGATGACATAAGCATTTCATGTCTGAAACACGTTGTGGTTTTCTCTTTCTGAAAAAAAAATATGGATAAAGCCACCTGGAGAGACTCCTTCCTTTAAAAGAATGTTAAGACAATGCTCCCACTTTTCCAGGAAACAGAACCCAAACTCCTCAGATTGGAGACTTCCTGGAAAACTTGCCTGCGTTATGTTTTCCTATTTAGCCATGCTTTGTGTTTGCCATGTTCAGCTGAACCCATTTAGAATGAATTTCTAGCTTTACACTTAAGTTTTGTCCAAGCAGATCACCAAACTCATAAGAAAACCCAGGCACACAATGAGATGCAGGCAAGATTTGGCATCTAGTTCTTTTCCCATCTGCCTACCAAAGTTTTTTTTTTTACTAACATGTATGTTATCTACAGACCGACTCTATCACTGGAGTCTTTCATTTTCTACTATCTGTGTGTGTAGGCTACAGAATACACAGGCACAAAACCACCCCACAGTACTGCATATCTCTGCAGCCCCTTTCCTCTAACTCAAAGGCCTCTTTGTGTTGCATCTTTGGTTCATGTAGATTGATGCACATAATAATAATACTAGAATCAAAAGGGAACTGTCAAATTGTTAATAACACAAATTCTGTCTCTCTTCTTCTAGGAAGTCAATTTTACTGCTGTTTTAATCTTATATTTTGAGTGTCATGAGAGATCTGCTGTTCTGCTGAACTTCCACTTTTTTAGCATTTTAAAGACTACATATATCACATGAATAACACTTCTATGAATGCCACATTGTGCCAATCTGTCCAGTTCAGGCTTATTATGGATAAACTCCTCCTTTTTTCTGAATCATTGCTTTTGATGTTTCCTTAGTTTGAAGCTCTAGCCCTTTTGGGGTAGGACTAAAATTGGGATACCTAAGGCAAGCTTCTTAATTTTTTTGTGACTTGCTGGTAAGGCAAAAAAAAAAAAGAGGGAGGAAAAAAAAGGAAAAAAACATACATAGAAGAAAGTTATCAAGCTAAATGTAAGAGAACATCTACTGCAACTGGCAGATGTTAAAAGCAGCTTCTCTAGATAAGCAGTGTGGGGCTCTGCAATCAGCAATGGTCACGTGCCATGGAGACTGCGTGCACACCCTGGCTACCACATGCTTGGCATCCATCCTCTTTTCGTGAAAGCAACATTTCCATCCTCTCACAGGCGCAATCTCCCACAGAATCTCAGGCTCAATTTTTAAATATGACTTTACCAAAGCTTACTTTGCATAGTCTGGAAAAGATCTCAGGAAGCCTCTTCTGCATTACATCATACAAAAACTTTAATCTCGGAATGATATTCATTCTCTGTAACGCTACCAACAGGCTTGAAAAACTGCTACATTTTCAAGCTAATGTATGTTAACAATGCTGGCAAACATTCTTAAGACTTGTTTACTATTAAAAAAGAGTAATTTTAATTATATAACGAATAGAAACAGCACAAGATGCTGAAAAATGCCCTTAAGAACAGAGATACGGTAAAGGTGAACCAAGGCACAAATTCTTACCCTCCATAATCTCATGTAATCATATAACATTTATTTAGTCCAGAAGCTATATATGCTTAACTCAAAACAGGGAGAACATATTTCTCTGCTTCAATTTATTTTATTTTTTTCAATCTTGGAATTTACCCTGACAAACAAATAAGAAGTTTTTATCAGGACAACGCTTGCTTTCAGTATTTCACAAGGAGCCTAACTTGAGTAACATATCGAGTAGAATAGCTCCCTAAAAGAAAAAAGGCATTTCATTAATAACAGGAGTAAAAAAAGGACATGCTCTGACCCATTACATCACTGATAACTTAAGACATACTAGCACATTTCCTGTCATTAATGTGCTAAAAATACAGAACTATTACAATTACTACTGCAATAGCCTTTCTTAATAGTAAGAGCCCTGTAAAGTGCTTCTAAGTGCTATACTCTGAGCAAAACCACTGAGAATAATCCCCTGGACAAGTCTTGTTAATAAAATACATTCAGATAGATAAGGCCTTCAAAGTCTACCCCCATCCACATGCAAAAAAAGGGTCTATTTTATTTTTTTTTTTACTCGAAGCCTTTAAAGAAAACACTTTCAGCTGGTATATATTCCCCCTCATGCATGATCTCAAGAGGACAAAGCAACATTGCCAACTAGAGACTACAACACAATCATATAAAACTCTGTAATGCCAGTGGTACACATCCATAATGCCATCCCCAGCAGAAGGGACACAGTCCTGCCTCCATACAAGTGTTTTGTTAACAGCCACAAATTACACACATTTACAGTTCTTTCCAACACACACAATATGCAATGTCTTCGTTTATTCAAAGGGAAGGTAAGAGTCTGGCATAGCTTTAACTACTCCAATGTCACACCTACACTCTTGCTACACGTGCATGCAGCTCCCTCAGTAAAGCTGCATGACTTTAAAGTATTTATAGCCTGTAGCTGTAGAGCCATCTAAGAACATCCATCTAGATGCTGCAGACTACACTCACTAGGCTAAGCAGTTTCACTTTGCTCCAACACATTCATTTCTCCCCCAACAGCCCAGTAATCAAAATTTGCCTTCAATCTGGCAGGAACAAAGGAAACATATTACAAGCTTGTGTGGCTGATAAAGAACAGCCTCACTCATGGAATCACTGCACAGAAGTCTTGACTAGAAAGAAGCAATAAGTCCTCTTACCCAAATTTCAGACTTATTTGTGAAATATGTAAAGTTATTTCAAGCACTGTATCAATTGATCTTCTTCATGTGAACTTATTTTTAAGCACAATGCATATTTTCTATCCTGTTTGATCATGTGAAACAGCCTCACAGAACTTTGTTAACATAGGGGTTCCTCAAAATACAAATCTACTGCACTGTGACCTTGCTGTGCGCAAGATTATCCAATGCTAGTCAACAGCATGTAAGCATCTTTCAATGCTTCCTGCGTGTGTATCAGTGCCCCCAACCAGTGCTGATTAACAGAACTCATCAGTACTCCCACATCAAGATTACTCTGTGAAATTATCTTCTCCAATACACCATGCTAGGCTTTCTTTCACAGACACATAAATCTTTACAACTCTTTTTGTCCCGGTTATCAACGACTGGACAAATAACAGGACAGCTGCCCAGATCGCCCCACGTAACACTGATGCCAACACAGTAATGCATCGCTACAGACAGCTCATAACAAGTGAACTAAAAACCAAAATACTGTGCGGACACACCTAATTCTTGACTATAAGCCTATAAAGGAGCAAATGAAACGACCATCAGTCCATTCAGTAGGACATAAGTGAGGTCTTTCGGCTTTGTTAAATTTTGTTTAGATTTGGGTTGACTACCGTGATCCATCTGTGCAGAGAAGTCTCAGGCAGCAGTCAAATGCAATGTATCTTTAGTGCTCTGTCAAAAGCCTCTCACTTCCTAGCATGCTTATCAGGAAATAAAAAGCAGTTACAGGCAGGCAATGAACAGTAAGACCATATTTTCTATAGGTCAAAATGTACAGTAAGAAGTTGGGAGGGTTATAGAGTGTCCACAGTTCTGATTAAAATAGACTCACTTGCTAAATGCTGCACAAGTGACAGAGATGTATGTATATTTGCAGCCATTTCTTGCCACAACTCATACAAAATGCAAAAATCACTATTTTTGTCCTTCCTTGTTCTATCTTCTTAAACTAGCAGAAAACACACATAACCAAAACAATCTCAAAAGCCAGAACCTGAATATGAAAAACTCAGGAGTATATTTTGTAAGAAATAATGCCCATGCTCCAAATTCAGCTAGAAATAGAGGAAAATGGGATTTCCAAGTACTGAGTACCATTTCTATTGTCAAGGCCAAGTTGGTAACCCCCATTTCTGCAGGTACAGAGTTATTATTTGCACACCTGATCAAATGGCTGGGAATAGATTGACCTTGGCTCAGTTTTGGAGGAACACTGCTGCTTTTAAGAAAAGGCAAATCAGCCACCTATGCTACAAGAAGATGAATTCAAAGATCAAACTTAAGACGTAACAGATATAACTTATTTCTTCTGTATTTGATGCCTTTTTAAAAGAAAAAGGAGAATAATTAAGACTTGTTTTCAACATTAGGTGTGCTATAGAAGTAAACAGAGACAGTCAGCCCTTCAAATAGTCACCAGTTTGTCCACGCAGTAACATTCACTGCTCACTTCTTTCAGAAAGTCATGTTTCTGATATTATTCACCACTACATTTCTAGAGAAAACTAAAGTCAGATCTGGCTCTCACCAAGCCATCATGATATATTCTGTCAAACAAACCTTACTACACCACTCAAAGCTGAAACAGGATACAGGTAATTACCACGGAGAGCGCCAGACCCTATGGAAGTAGTTAAACTGAAGTATCTTGTAAAGCAGACAAAAATGAAATTAAACCCAGAATACTGCATTAATAGAAACTGATTTTTTAAATTCTAAAAAATCACAGCATGTCTCAGAAACCGTTATGTAGTGGTTACACATGCTTAAGTACCTATTAATAACACATGTTAGCAACATGTCTTGCAAATCAGTGGTAATACTGGTCTTGACAAAAAAAAAAAAAAACTACACCAAAACTTAATTTTGTCCTTCCTAGTGAAAATTTTTATCAAAAAATTCCTCAAATGAACTACAGCTTGGCCAAGCGTAACTAGTTTCTATCATCTCACAGACACACTATGCCTTCTTTACCAAAATGTCTGTACAGCTTTTCAGAAAGTCAGTATGTATGAGCTTAAATCCAAACAATTAAGGAAATGGTTCTCACAGAATGGTGAGGAACAGATGAGCATGGCAGAAGGAGCACAGTGAGCTTTGTCAGTTGAGAGGGGAATGCTCTGGAGATTATTGTGCTAGATAAAATCTACATTCACATCTTTTTCATATATTTCTTTAAGTGACCACAGAAAAAGTCCAACCACAATAAGCCTGAGTCAGTGTACTTCCTGTCTCACAGGGGAGATGTGAGCAGACATATTCAGAGCATTAATCTGCTATAATAAAAGGCATCATGTAAACAAACCACAACAAAAAATAATCAAATTTTGCATGTGGCTATTACTTGGCTGCTGCTTTCTTCCCTCACATCCAAAATATTTTTGTGAAAAACCATTTGTATAACACCAAATCAGAAATACACAGATTTTTTTGCTTCTGCAAGTTTTCCTTACTCACTAAATGAAAAAAACTAAAATGCCATTACCAGTTTAGCTTTGCACTTTCAGTGCACTGTTAAATACATATTCCTAAACATGAAGAAAGAAAAAATTTGACAAGAACAACTTCTGTTGTAAGCCAGTATTTAAGATGTAGTACTATGAAAACATGTATTTCTAGAAATATAACAAATGACCAAAGTTCAGCAGAATTTTGGCTGATGGTATGTATCTGATTTTATTATTATGCCATTGGTTCTCAGTCTCAATCAACAGCACAGATGCACTTAAATAGCTTTCAAAAAATCTACCAACCTCTTGTTGAAAGTTATCCATCCAAATTTTTAACAGACACTGCTATTTTAATAAGAATCTATGCCAATCAGTCAGATTCCATTTTATGTCAAAGACTAAAACAACAATTTTGGACCCACGTATAGGGTCAGTCTTCTCTAGCCCAGTTGCAGAGGTCCAGCCATCTCTATAGTGTTAACACAGCCATTCACAAGCAAGTCAGATCAGGGAACTGATATGGTCAAGAAAATTCTGTGAGAGAGAAAAGCCATTTCTGACCTGACAGATCCATTCACTGTATCATTACACAAACATCTGTACCAGCAAAACAGACACAGCAGGAACTGTTTTAAGTGGCATGGCTACTGAAGGGCACTTGAAATCAGGAGCACATATTTAAAAGGCTCTTGGTCTTTACACTGTAGTTGAACTACCCTTCCTAATACCAAAACAAAAATAATACTGAACCCTCAGCTCATCTCTTTTTTTTTTTTTTCTCTAAGCTGCAGATCAGCTGATTGCACATCCTAATCCACCTCACTGGTCCTCCAAAAATTTTGGCAATTCATCACTTCATTACATACCTCTTATTGCAAATTGACCTGTGTCCATACCCCCTATGTCTTCAAGCAGTCAAACACGGTATCTGCTCTGGCAGTACAGCAAAATCTGAACATCCACTTCAAGAACCACTTCTGATCTGCTCCTCCTCAGACATGCAAGACAGGAAGCTCAGCACAGGCATCACAGCTCTCACTAAACCTTCACCTTTCAGTTACAAAACAATGAAAAGGAGATGTCAATTATTAATTGCAAGAGGAAAACAGTAAAGTTCAAGCAGTGTCATGAGGTTCTATCTGCCCAAGCTCCCACTTTCTGTGCAGAAATTTATCCAGTATCTAAAACACTCAGAACTACACAGTGGAGGAAATAAAAGCCCACCATCCTAACACATTATTTTTAATTAACTTCTATCATTTTTCATACTAAGCTGTAGCCCCAGCCTTGATGACAAGTTGCTAAGATGAATACTTATAAGGGTCATATTAAGTAGTACCTGTAATGCGTGTCTTTTCTATTCAACATAGTCTATAGAATTAAATTTTTTTATTCTTTTTTTTACAAAGTCTGGTGCAATGAGCCTGTAACTAAGACTCTTGGGAACTCCTGAAGGCAAATGACGTAAATTGACATAAAACCTGTATCAGTTATGTGCAAGTATTATTACAATAGAGGCTATGCATTGTACACAAGATTTATATCCATTGATTAGGGTAAAACCATTGTTGAAGATAATACCACCTATTTACATTATAGGCAGTAATATTAAAATCAAGTAGAAACAGAACCTTAATCCATCTAAACTAACAAATGAAAGAATTACTGTTCAATTGCAGAAAAGCTGTATTCAAATTTACACCTTCCACTCATCTTATTGATAGGTTTTGTTCCTTTAAGGTAAGACAAAAATTTTAGCTTTAACACTTTCAATTTTCACTAGCCAAGGTTATCATTCTTCCTATTAATTCAGCACTTCATATCCCTAAATCAATGCAGATTTAAGAGGAATTTGAGTGTGGAAAGTCTGCAACTAGTACTGCTATGGCACACTTTAAAAGAAAATACAGTGAAGGTCATGTCAAGTTTACTGATTAAAAAAAGTTGAGAGAAACCTTATTTTTCTCAAACATAAGAACTGTTTGAACTTGTCTCAAATAAAAAAAAAAATTCAAAGCATTTGTAAAATTTTCACACTAGAAGAACAAGAATTTTTTCTCTGCCTAACATTTCTCGTCTCCTACAACGTATGTCCTCTAAATTCTTTGCTCATTTCTCCATACTTTAGATTCCACAGCATCTGCCTCATGTTGAAGCCACAAACTGAAGCAGACACATCCTTACAGTAAGCTTTGTCTTCTGAGACTAACAGGGAGTGACTAAGACTACAGCCACACTTACTTGGAGACAGGAGAAACAGTTCAGATTAATACAAAATAACTTTATACATTTAAATAATTCAACAAAGAGACTACTTCAGAGGTAGGACTATTTTAAGGAGGACCCCCCCTTCCTATCTGCCCATACCCACCCCTGCAGGCTTTCTTTGAAATTTTCAGATTGGACCAGTTTCTTGAACCACCTCATCATGGATCCCCACTGTAGCTCCACTGGCATAACCAACAGACAGATGAGAAGATGTGGGAGAAGGCAGCACAAAGCAATGTTGGACCAAACAGCTCAGAACTCACTCCTGAGGGCTATACTTAGCCTTGGCCTAAAGCACTTAAATTGGCTCACTCTCACCAGCTCCCCCACTGAGTCAAAACCTTTCAGAAGCAATCTTTCTATGTCAACTTTATGCATTAAAAAAGTGATTAAACTCCTAACACACCTCAGTTAGAAGTCTGAAAAATCTAGGCTTTAAACTCAAGCCACTGTAACCAACAAACTGCAGACTTCCAAGTTTTGTTGCCACAGTCAAAGGCAAGGAATGTCAACAGCAGTCAGACCACACCACAGGTACAAAATTAACTCTAATAAGCATAAGCAGTTCAGAGAAATTAACAACCTACAATTAGAGAACTTCTCACAACCAGGCTTTAAAGCCTTCTCCTTCCCTAGAGGATTTCTGTATCACCACAGTGATAGTGTCAGAGGTGTTTGAAGCTGGAAAGCCGACGGACAAAGCTCCCACTGCATGTATTCCATGTCATATCCTAGAGGATATACTCTTAAGGAAGTCAGCAGTTGAAAGAGGAGGGATGAATCCAAAACCGGAGCAGAAAAAAAGTCTCTGTAAATACTGATTAGTGGAGGATAACTAGGATACTGCACTCAGAGCATAATTTTTGGAAATGCTAGAGTTAGCATTTGAAAGTAAGAGGTAGTTTAGATGGTTCATTACTCTCAGAATCAGTCCTATCATTCTCTTAAACTTAAGTTCTCACACTCCTGCAGTCATTCATCTTGTACACGAGGGGGGAAAGAAAAAACAAAACCAGAAGACTCCACTGTTTCTGTCTCCACCTATCTCCTCTCACAAGGAAGCTAAATAAAGAGGTACAATTAACATAAACCATACATGATGGAAAACCTATAACCATTTCACTTGCCAACTTCACCATTTCATTTGCCAGCTTCTAATGCTAATGTAGTCCTAGCGCTCTAGTACAAGAAAAGAAGGACTAGATCTCTTTTCACCCCTGCTCTAAAACATCCCAATTTTCTATGAAAAAATGAAGTTTGCTGCCTTGTTTCAGCCAGAAAGATGGCAACTAAATGATTTTCACCTTGAGAATTGTTCCTGATTTAATTCTTCAAGTCCTGTTAACCAACCGACCAAAAGGACCTTACTCCTTAGCTTAATCCAGCAAGGAAATGTACACATAGAGCCGAAATTCCATGAGTAAACACAGACCAACAAAGTCTTTATAAACATTACAGTTCTGTGGATAAGCAAAGAAGTTTATTTCCTAATTCCTCCTCCTCCCTTCTACTTTTAGGAACTCCCTAATGCTGTTTCTCATTGAGCTAAGAGATGTGCTTTCACTGGTGAGTTTGACCCAGGTTTACAGAAGTTTTGCTTTTTCCACCAGCTTTAACAGGGTTTTGACTATGCTGCAGAGTATACATAAAATTAACCTCTTCTCCTCTCCTTGCTGTTTTCAGCAGCTCTATTATATATACACTCCCCTTTGGTTTTCCATAAATTCTACCTTTCAAACATAAAACAAGCTGTATTCATGCAAGGCAAAAAGACAAGGAAACAAACAAAATGAACACGCAACAAGTAAAATTTCTATATCCTAACTGCAGGATAATACCATCATTGAAATAAAAATCTACTCAACCAAGCAATTTGCAAGCAAGAACAGTTTTGTCTCTGATAACCGGAATAAGAGAGATACCTAATACAGAAAAGGTGAAAGACACCAAATGTAGAAAAGTACACAAAGCAAAAGTAAAAAAGGCCAGAATTCAAGAATCCCTTCTCTCCAAAGTAAAAATGATATTAGGTGAAGTCAGAACTGCAAAGGTGCAGAATACCACACTGCAATGGACCCCCAACTCATCACCAAAACCAGTGTCCTACCATAGCTAGCAAACAAACAATTCTGCAGCCGAGTTCTCTTTATGCACTCTCAGAGTAATATGGGATGAGATGTTTTTTCATTAAAATGCAGTGATTTAGATGGAAGGGAGATAACAGCACAGTTCAGTCTTCTCATGCAAAATAAAAAGTGTCACTTTGGAGCAATTCTCAGTTATGCGCCTGCTACTTCCGCTCTCCAACACTACAGAAAAGAATCTGCCACTCACTCAGCAATGCCCTGCAATACAAAGACAATCTGCTACCTCCTTCTGCAACAATTTTAGCCAACTCATTTAATTTACTGCCTGCTAAGTATCTATTATTATTTTACTTATCAAGACCTAGCTAAAAGACCAATTTTATGTAGTAGTACACACAAGGTATGGTCAGGATCAAGAGTATCAGAAAATTATATGTACACATCTCGTGTTAAAATGCTGGAGAAGGGAGAGAAGAAAAACCTCCCCAATCTCCACATATGAAGTGAAATAGAGAAAACTTATAGTGGGCAAACCAACTTACACAACATGACAGAACACTGTTGAATTCATTCTTCTTCCCCTGAATGCAAGATGAGAAACAAAAGGGAAAGACATGGTTTATAGTAACATGGAATTTACTGGTTTGTAAAAGACCTTTAAGATTATCAAATCCAACCCCTCTAATAGAACTGACAAAGCCACCACAAAACCATGTCCTTAACCACAACATCTACTCATCTTTTTAAATACATCCAGGGATGGTGACTCCACCACATTGCTGGAGAACCTGTTCAAATGTTTGACTTCAGATAAAATATATTTCTTAATATTGAATATAAACGTCCCCTGGCACAACTTGAGGCCATCTCCTCCTGTCCTATTGCTTGTTACTTGGGAGAAGAGACTGAACTATACCTGGCTACAGCCTCTTTTCAGGTAGTGTAGAGAGTGATAAGGTCTTCCCCAAGTCTCCTTTTCTCCAGGTTAAACAATCCCAGCTTCCTCAGCTGCTCCTCCTAAGATCTGTGCTCCAGACCCTTCACCAGCTCCATTGCCTTTCTCTGGATGTGCTGCAGTGCCTCACTGTCCTTTTTGTAATGAGGGGCTCAAAGCTGGACACAGGATTCAAGGTGCCTCACAAGTGTACAGGAGCTGGCCACACAGATATATGCCACTGGCCTTTTTGGCCACCTGGGCACACACACTGGCTCGTGCTCAACTGCTGTCAATCCACTGGGCCGCTTTCCAGCCACTCCACCCCCAGTCTGCAGCACTCCATGGTTCTGCTGCAACCTAAGTGCAGGACCTGTCACTTGGCCTTGCTGAACCTCATACCACTGGCCTTGGTCCACCAACCCAGTCTGACCAGATCCCCCTGCAGAGCTTTCCTGTGCTCTACCAGATCAACACTCCTGCGCAGCTTGGTGTCATCTGCAAACTGACTGAGGGTGCACTCAATTCCCTCACCCAGATCACCAGTAAAGACATTAAACAGGATTGTCTCCAGCACAGAGCCCTAGGGAACACAGCTTGTGACTGGCTGCTAGCTGGATACAACTCTACTCCTCACCACTCTGAGACTGGCCATTCAGCCAGCTTTCACCCAGCAAACAGGGTGCAGCCCAGGAGCAGTTTGTCCAGAAGAATGCCGGGGAAACACTATCAAAAGCTTCACTAAGGTCCAGCTAGGCAATATCCACAGCCTTTCCTTCATTTACTAAACAGGTTACCTTGTTGCAGAAGGGGATCAGTTGGTCAAGTAGGACTTGACCTTCCAAAACACAAGCTCACTAGACCTGGTTGAACCATACGTACCACATGGTGGCACTTAAGGTCTGTTCCATGACATTCCTTGGCACAGAGGTCAGGCTGACAGACCTGTAGACCCCTAGATCCTTCCAGTCCTTACTGTAGATGGCCACCAGGTTTGCCAACTTCTGATCACCTGGGACCTCCCCAGGTAGCTGGGACTGCTGATGGAAAGCAGCTCGGGGAACACTTCTGCCAAGTCCATCAGTACCCATAAGTGGTGTAGCAGGGTCACTGACCATTTTCCTTTGGATTACAGGAGCTTCTTTCTTCTCCTCATCCTTGTCTTCCAGCCCTGGGGACTGGATGCCCAGGGAACAACTGGTCTTACTATTATACATACTGAGGCAAAAAAGGCATTAAGCACCTCAGCCATTTCCTCATTCTTTGTCACTTTGTTTCCCCGCACATCCAATAAAGGACTCTCTTTGGCCCTCCTTCTGTTGCTAATGCATGTTATAGAAACATTTTTATTGTCTTTCATGGTAGCAGCCAGACTATATTCTAGTTAGGTTTTGGACTTCTAATTTTCTTTCTGTGTAACCTCCCAACATCCATGTAATCATCCAGAGTTTAATGCCCCTTGGTTCAAAGGTCGTCTCTTTTTTATTTTCCCCAAGTTCCAGCCAAAGCTCTCTATTCAGACAGACCGGTGTTCCCTGCTGGCTTATCTTTCAGCACATGGTGACAGCTTGCTCCTGCACTTGTAAGATTTCCTTCTTAAAGAAGTCCAACCTTTGCCCTTCAGGAATGCCTTCCAAGGGGCTCTGTCAACCAGGCTCCTGAACAGGCCAGACTCCCTGCTCTCTGGAAGTCCGACATGGAAGTTCTGCTGACTCTCCTCCATACCTCCCCAAGAACTGAAAACTATCCTTGCATGATCACTCTGCCCAGGATGTTCTCTGACCATCACATCACCCAACAATCCTTCTCTGTTCACAAACCACAGGTCCAGCAGGTGCCTTCCCTAGTTTTCCACCTCATCATTTATGTCAGGGGTTGCTCTCCAGGAACCTCCCAGACTGTTTCTGCCCTGATGTTTTGTATTTCCAGCAGAAAACATAATGCTACATTTATCATATAACCATTTATGTTAATTTTTTAAAAATCACATATAGCATTTCCACTATTCCAGAACACATAGAAAACACTGTTAAATCAAATCCCAGGGAAATTCAAGTGTATCCAGTGACATGACCAAAGGTAACAGCAATCTGCAGATATCTAATTGAATGCTGATTAACAACATTTCATTATGGTGTACGAAGGTTTATGCCTATTCTGGCAAGTATGACAGCACATAATTTTCTTTCAGCTACTAAGTTTTAGGTATGTTTTTCCCAGTCATTAGTGATGCTGTACATGGACACAAGCCATTCAGTCGGCTCTGCTAATACCAAGTCTTTATATCAGTTAAAAGCTATTAAAAGGACACTTTGCAGCATCTAATTTTACAAAGGAAGTGATATGAACAACACTTCCAATAAACTCTAGTAAAGCTTCCAGCATAGCAGCTCCCTATACAATTTCTAGCTAAGTACTGAGCTCTTACCAGAGCTCATCAGAGGGTTCTGTTTAGGATTTGCAATTTACTAGCAATTAGATGACTGAGTTCATAGTAGTAAAATACTACAAAATAAGTCATCATATTCCAGCACAGAATATGCAATGAATTCCATACACGGTTATAGGTATGAACGCAGGCATGCTGTGTGCTTGTAATGAAGAGGTAGGGAAAAGAAAACAATTTTCCTAGCTTTTTTCTCTTTGTTGCATCAGAATTCAGGCAAGAAATAACAGCCTTCCCAAAGAGAGAACAGGTCAAATCTCAAGGGACTCAACCCACGGCTCCCCAACAAAGAATCTGGTAACACTTTTTCCCCTCTTCCAATATCACACAGGTTAGAAAGACTGTGTTAAAAGAGAAATACAAAAAGCACTGGAAAAAACACAAGCTTATTCACTGTCACCAGGCTGAACTGAAAAGAGGATGCTTGCAATTTTGGCTACCACTGCTTAGCTCCATTCTTGAGGAATCACTGGTAAGGGGCAAGAAGAAACAAGAGTCTTACTGCAAGATCACTGCTCTGTTGTAACCAAAACTGGAAGTTTGACTGCTTGTGCTGCTGTTTGTGAAAGCAGCAAGAAGTTCAAGAGTTGGTAAAATGCAATTATGGCTTTTTTTTTGTCTTCAAATGCAAACAGGCAGCAAAGCACAGAACATCCAGAGGAGACCTTATCCTCCAACAGGGCCAAACAGAATCCACTGCTGACTACATGACAGTCTTGATTTTTGAGTCTTTGGGTCTTGCTTTTCATTTTTGTCCTTTCCTGTTCTTAAAATGAAAGGAAACTCATGTACATGCATAATAAAGAATGCCACATGCTTTGCCAATTGACTCCGAGCAAATAAATATATATCTTAGTGGTAAGCACCAGGGGAAAGGCTTAGCTGAAGCAATCAAGGAGTGGTGCAGCCAGACACCAGTGTGATACAGATGCACAGTAGTGCTGCACACGGCTGAAGACATCTTCAATTTTCCCAGTTCAGTCAAGACTCATCAGGAATGGGACCCGGGCAATAAGAGTAACTGAACCACTTGGTTTTTTTTCCTTTTTATAAGTAAGAAAGGTTTGATAGGAAGATAATTGTACATCAGGATCCCATTACAGGAATAGCCTCTCCTGCATGATTTTAGAGAATTATACACCTCTGCTTACACTATGTTTGTGTTCTCTTTCAGTAACACTAAATGCCTTTCTATAATAAAGAAAATTCTACATAGTATATCAGCACTATGAGAAGTGGGTTTAAACACTTAAGACTGCCTTTATTTTTGATTTTAGAACTCCAAAACTAAACCAGAAATTAAAATGTTGTTTCGAAAGAGATTTCACCAAAAGCAGTTAATAAAAAACATCTTTTGATATCAAACTGCAGTTTTAATTTCTTGAATGGGAAGAGTTGGTTGGTCTGAGTCCAGTCTCCAGCAAGAAATCAGTTAGTTGGCTCTTCAGAAACTGCCCATTTCAGAGGCCAACCATGGGATTAAGTAATACAAATTCTCACACAGCCAGTTAAGGTACACTCTGAAGTCTGAGAAGCCAGCACTGCCAAAATCGCTACTAAATCTTTGTAACTTATAAGAATTCAGGTTCCCAAAACATGAGTGTAATACCTTTCGTAAGTACAAAACATAACTGAACAAGGTATGAAAAAATAAACACATGCTTTAATTAAAAAGCTATCCCACTCAAATGAAGATTTGGCATGCCCTGTGTCAAAAGGCAAGATATGCATAAGCCAGCTATAAACTCTTAAATATCCTTATCTCAAATTATAGAGAAGCCAAGGAAGCAGCATGAAATTATTCAAGTTTATTACATATTATGCCCTCACTCCAGATAGCAGCATGCCAAGTTGGTAGAATAGCAACAGGACATGTGTACTGCAACTCTTAGGAAGGAACCCTTCCAAGAGCAGCATTATCGCCATTTCACTGTGCCAAATGGGTGGGTGAGTTAAACGTGACCTAAAGAGGGACAAAAGAGATGTGCAATTATTTTCTTTTTAACATTGTCTTAAGAGCCCAAAAAGGTTGTCTTTGCACACATTTCCGCAACAGGAAGTGGGAGAGGGGAAAAAAAAACCTCAAAATCCTATACATTTCACTCTTTGTCCTACAAACTTTATACATGTAACAATCATAGACAGAGCCATTAAGAATGTTATTACTTGCACCCTGAGTACCCTTTAAAACATAGTGAGCAGGTTACTAACAGCCTATTTCTTCAGCTGGAGATTAAGGAAGCTTCTGACAATAAAAATAGGTCTCCTTTACAACTAATACACAAGTAAGTTTTCTTTCATTTAAATAACCTTCACTTCTTATTTATGTATTATACAAACAGATTTACTCCTTTAATAAAAATTCACTTCAGGCTATTTTTACATAGCATTAGTAACAAAGAAAAGAAACGACAACAAAACCAAAATTCCTGATCTCCTATCAAAGTCACAAATGATGAAGCTGCCCCTACAGCTTTCATGTAGGGAACCATGCTTAACCTGCTCCCGGCTGCAAAGGTATATGAAAGTACACATTTCAGCAAAAATCCATGTTTCATCAAGCCCAAAACCTCTGAAAACTGATTTCTAGGTCAAAATGCATGCAATTCTACTAGAAATTATGCTAACAGACTTAAAGCCAAGTAGAATACCAAACCAGCAAAAAAAGTCCAAGAATTTCCCCCTAGACATTTAAACCTAACAATACAAAGCCCAAAAGCTATCCCAAAACCACAAGATTTAAAAGAGTACAACAGGAAAGTAGCATTTTTTATATAAAAAGTGTTGTCATACTTTCACTCAAATAGCACAGTAACTTGCTTGTTAATTTAACCAGAATACACAATATGCATTTCATGCACCAGCAATTTACAGAAATGAGGAATGACTATCCTCCTCTCCTTCTAGCATTAACAAAGTTTAGGCGACAGACGACCGAGCAAATAAATCTTTTTCCTTTTCTTAATAGGAATCCTCTCTGCAGTATACTAATGCAGCTGCCTTTTTAAATGGCAGTAGAATCTAGTATTAAAATTAAATAATACAGCTTCAAACAACTCAAAATGAAATAACATGGAACCCGATTTAAAGATACGGATTTAAAGAGAAAAAAAGAAATAATCAAACAAAAACCCAATCAGAAACATTTCAGCCAAATTAAAACTCAAATAACAGTGCTAAAAATTGCTTATCACATACGCTTACCCAAACCCACTTGGTTAGGCTACACAATACCCATCAATAAGCCTCAAAAACAAGCTAATCTGACAAAGGAGGTTTAGAAAATGTGTAAAAGAAATCAGCTCTTCTTGAACTGTGTTCAGCCAATGTGCTACAAACCTAATCCAGAAGCTGCTGCATCTCCATCATCCAGTCACTTCACCGTTCTATAAAACCCGAGTAGAGGTGATCCAGCTGCTCCATGCACATCTATTGGTTCAGGAAGCACTCTAAAAATCATACTCTCCAAAGAATTACCCATGCACGCAGCAACAGATGGCAACAAGTGACACAGACATTAATAGCTTTCAAAATGCTAACCTAAACACAGAAAGCTCTGAAACGCAATCCCCTCACAGGTGTACCTCTTATTTTTCTTTTGTTTTCAAAGGAAGACTTAAGAAACACGGAATGGTACAGAAAGCAATGCTGCAACTTAATCAAACTACCTGACCTTTTAATAAAGGAAAAGACAGTATATACAAGAAGTAAAGGATTCTGGTGGAGCCAAATCTACCCACAGAGACAATCACTTGTTGTTTCAAACACAAACGTGCTCTTATTTTCAGGTTAGTAACAGAGCTCCACTACCTTAGGCAGCTCTGATACATAGGTCAGAACACTTATGTTACATAACTTTCTCTTACTCCTTCCCTCAAGGCAGGAAAAATAACTTCCAACTGCAACCCTAAACACAACTTCCAGCAAGGTAAGCACCATTAAGAAAAGACAAACTGATCTTCACAGCAGCCGGAACGCATTATATCCTGATTATCTCTGCAGATAAGCAACGGCTACGCTGAACCTCCAAAAAGCAGAGAGGCACTACAAACCTCAAGCATTCCCAACACAGCCTGCCTACCGACTACAATCTGAGCACTGTGCATCCATCTTCTCCAACAGTTCTAATCGTTTATCTCTTCAACGAAAACACCAAATCCCACAAAAACTTCTCAATTCTTATAAAAAAAAATTCTTCCCGGACAGGAAAACAGGTGGGCACCCCACCAGGTAGCACGAGGGCGTCTTCGAACACACGTAAACAAACATTTTTTTCTTTAAATTAAAAATATTAAAAAGGGGGGGGAGGGTGAAGGAGAAGGTTAAACTTCCCAGGAGCCCTTTCACAAGCCCCCTCGTACCCAGCGCTCGCCCCCCAACTCGCGGCTGAGACCCTCACATCCCCTCCCACACACCCAGGCGACCTCGGCTTCCCCCGCCAGGAGCTCGCACTCCCTCCCCAGGCCTCCCACACACACCGACACAGCCCGGGCGAGCACGGCCTCCCCTTACCTGAGACCCCCCCCGCCGCCGTGCCCGGCGCCCTCCGCCGCGGCGGGCGGGGCGGGCGGGGCGGGGGCGGCTCAGCAGCCGGGTTGGCGGGGCCGGGGGTCGGGCAGGGGCGCGGGGGCGTCCGGCGCCATCCTCCTCCCCTCACTCACACCTCACACACACACAGGAAATAACACGGGGTCACCTGACCCCCGGCAGCCAATGGCGGCGGGCGGCGGCGGAGCCAGCGCGCGCGCCAGCGGGAACGGCGGCGCGAGGCGGCGGGTCCCGGCCGCGAGAGGGAGGGAGGGATGGAGGGGAGGGGGAGCGCGTACGCGCGCGCCCCCGCGAGCAGGGACGTGCCTTCGCGCGCCCGCGCGCGGAGGTGGGGGGGGCGCGTGAGGGAGCCACCGCCCCTCCCACCACCACGCGCCCGCTTAAAGGGGCCGCGCGCCAGCAGCCTCCTCCCCACGTCCCGCGCGCTCGGAGCACGTGCTGCACCACCCCGCCCCTGCGGAGGGCACCGGGACTCCCGGCCGGGGCTCCGCGCCCCCCTCCGCCCCTCTGGGCAGGCACCGGGGCGGCTCACGTTTCCCTCTCCTCGTAAATCAATACCGCCTCTCTCCACCCTTCCGCCACCCTCACCCTCCCTCAAGTAATTTTAAGAACCGGCTTTGCTCCTTTTGCCCACTTGTCTCCGCCCGGCCTCCCCGCCAGGCACAGCGCGTACAGCGACGGCCGAGCCCTGAGCCGGCCCGGAGCCCTGGAGCACACCCTGAGGCGGCAGTCGGACCGTACGCCGGGGCTGGGCGGGCCCCGTATCGGAGGTGCCTCAGCGGAGGCGCGGGGATCTCAGGAAACAACATGGAGGCGGCAGTGCCAGGGGATTTCTGCCCCCTCAGCCCGCCTGGCCGCGCACCGCCAGCCCAGAGCCTCTCGGAACATCAGAAGTGGCACTGCCAGCCCTCCGAGTCCCCCCGGCTTTGTATTTGGGAGTCTGGTGTGTTTAGTTGCACTTTTGTGCTGGAGAGATAATTAAGCCTTTTTGGGATCATTCACTAGTTTTTGGGTTTGAGAGCAAGAGGGCAAGGAGGCTGGTGGATGGGGCAGCTGTAGAGCAAGGATGCAGTGCCTGTCAAGTCATCACCTCCTTCATTTAAGCCCGTATGCCAGCAAAGGAAGCTCTATATGACATTACAGTTTCCTCCATCTGCCACTCAGAACATTTCACGTGAAAACACAGTAAGGCTGGCAGTCTGCAAAGCTCTGAAGTGCCGGGCAGAGAAAGCTCAAGCAGGTTTTAAAACTTGCTTTGCCAGGAACTTTACTGAGCAGATATGACACTTGCAATAACTGCCCTGTTTCCCAAGCTTTGTTTCCCAGATTCTCAGCAAGGTGTACTCCAAGAGAAGGCCTCTGCTCAGAGCTCATCCAAAAGGCAATGAACTGCTGAGAAGGACTGTGTTGTAAGCACAGCCAGTTGACAGCTTCACTGATGGCTCCTCCACAGGTGACTTGCTTTTTATGAAAAATAAATACAAACCACCACATCTCATACCATGCATTATCTGTCAAAAATAATTTGGAGGCTGGCTGAAATTTCATCTAGATAAGCCTAAAATTATGCCAGCAGTCTGGGGAAAACAACCAGAGCAGACAACAATTACATGTTCTTCTACCATTTGTCTTTCAAGTTAACAATTTGCGGGTGTTAGGGACTCCCCAGCTGCTGGTCAGGCAATCGTGCATCTGGAGCATCTAGGAAAGACTTGCCTGCTCTTCTGCTCCCTCGTCTTAAAACTTGAGAGGCACTGGCTCCTTTCTGAGGCGAGTCTACTGCTGTGATCTATGCCTTGTCTCCTTCAGATGAGAATATTGCGATGTGCTCCGCATCAGCTCCCTGGAAATTGCAGCTGGAGCACACAGGCGCTGCTTTATTGCGAGCTCTCTTAGTACTGTGCGCCCTGCTCTCCTCAGCACTGGCTGCCCATTCACAGGTGGTGTTTCCAGCACGGTGCTTCGCTCACACGAGGTGGAGGTCATCGCTTCCTTCACCCGGAGAAGAGGCTCTGACAGCACATTCACCGTGACAAACCGCGAGGTTGCTCTCGTCAGAAACAGCCTTAATCTTGTTGACTGTCATGGCATGCTAAGAGCTTGGTTAGAGCAGCATTCCCCCTGGGGATCCAGGACTGTGATAAAAGCTGTAATGGGGTGGGGGAACTCGATAAGATTTTTATAATTTGGTTTTCCATAATCTGTTGTCTGATTTTGAAGTGAAGCATCAAATGAGGTTAATCCTTTATGTAGATTTATAAGGTAGGACTGCTTACAGCACTCTAACTTAAGCTAAACTTGAACTTACCTTAAAGTAAAACCCTTTGGTATATATAAAAACATGACAGCATTGCTTATCCAGATAAGCTTGTTATAACAAGGTATTTTTTACCTAATGTCTAAAATGAAGTTGCAGCATAAATAGCAGAAGTTTTGTAAAATGCTCAAAAATAGGCATAAAAATACAAGGACAGCAACCACTCCCAAGTCAAACACTTCTCAAAGGACCAAAAATAAATGAATTCACAGAGTTAAATATCTGAATCTCTAGTCTGCTGCAGAGCAGCATTTCCCATCTCCGTTATGACTACTTTGTAGATGTTACAAGGGAAATAAAACAGGAGTTGATTTTTAAAATATTTAGAAGCTTGAAAACTATATGGCTGATTTTGAAGGATGAACTGAAGTTTTAAAAGAGCTCATGATACAAATGCAGGCAATTGTCACACCACTGTCAGCTGTTGCATTACAGTAGGCATCACTGGTAATACACAGGGTCAAGTTAAGTGCAGAATGTAAACAAAATTATCAAAACTATATTAGTTAAATATCACTCAAGTAGAGACGCCATATCCTTTGCAGCTTTCTAAGTGATATATCAGGGCTTCAACGTACAACCCCACTGAGCTTAATGGATAATTTAATTCTCCCAGAAACTAATTTTTGGCTGTCTGCAGACTCCAGATGAAAAACCACTGTCATTAGTACACCTTGTTCACATTGCCAAGTTCTTCTTTGCCACTGAACATTTCATTTTATTTCTACGAGAAAGAAATTCAACCTTCTGACTTGGCCATTCAGTGACATCTACCTTCTTGACCACTGTCAGTTCCACAAAAAAAAAAAATTGTTATATATAAAACATTACCAGGACTAATGACAAAAGTAACCCCATCATACTAGGGCTACAAATCCCACACACACACGATCAGGGTGGAAATCTAATACCCATGCAAACCTTTCTGCTTCAGGGTAAAGTACTCAGTTGCATCTATACGCTCTCACCCTTCAATTCTGAAAAGAAGAAAAAACCCTGAGGATTTAAAGCCAAAAATGGTTACCAAAAAAAAACCCAACCAAAACCAAAACAATAAAAAAGTCCCAACCACAAAAAAAAATTAAAACCCACCTAAAAACAATTAAAAAAACCATAAAGGATCAATTTTACAATCAATACAACAAACTAAACAGGTTTGAATGTAAATTTCCAGCAAATACATTCCATCATCCAAGAGTAAGTGCTATAAATTCAGCAGATATGCTACACTACCATCATAAGAAAGATTGAACTCTTTGCTTTTAGTGTAAGAAAATCAGGTCGGCCATAATCGTACAGAGCCACCATGGTACTACCACAACAGAAACTTTCCAAATCCTACCCACTTCCTCCCTGAAATCCTCCCTGCCATCTCCTAATCAAAATGCTTTTGAGGATAGAGGCACAAATAAGGCAGGAAAATGGCCTCAAGACTTGGCACCCTCCTCTATGATGGATGGGCGATTCTGAGCAGAATAAAATCCCCTGAGTAGCCTTCTGGGTTAGTGCCACTGCTCCCACCACTGCTGCTGTCATTACACACATGCAAGCAACGCTACATCTTACTGCACATGAACGCTGCAATGGCTAAAGCAAACGTTTTTCCCTGTTATGCCTTAATGTAAGGCTTACCTTGCACTTCCCTTTCCCCCCACTCACAGATCCCAGCGAAAAATTGTCCTTCTGACCCCAAGGGGACTGACAAATGGAGATGGAGAGTCTCCTTCTGTCTTTGAGGTCACCACTTCTGATCTAGCCATAATTCAGTAATTACTCAGTTCGTGTGGCTCTCCAGAAGCATACATTAGCAGCTTGGAGGGGGAACAGAAGGATGACACCATTCCTGACCTCAACCACCTCTCATCTTCACACACTCCCTGAGCTCCCTCTGCCTGGAAGGGGGGAGGACAATAAGTGATGCAGGAGGGGAATTGAGAACAAATTTGCAGGTAACATCGGCTGGAAAGGCTCTGAGCGCCCCAGTGTTTGTTAGAGCAAACATGATTTCTGAATGCAGCTGGTGCAGTCCTCTGAGAGACTTCTTCTTTACAAAAGGTTTCACTATTGATGCAGCACTAGGAAGGTGAAGCCTCCACGGAGTCAGGCACACAGATTTCTCACAGCCATGGCACCCGTCCCCTCAAAGTATTACCCTTATCGTAATCTCTTCCCCTGTTACACAATTTCATGTCATGCACAGGCTCACCACTGCACTTTTACAGCTTTCATCTAGAGGCTCTTAGATGCTATGGGAATGGGAATTAGTGACTACCTTGAAGATAGATAATACAAAACATGACAGCAAGATTGGGCACCTACAGGTCACGCAACCAGGGACTGAAACTGGTATTCACGGTGGGACAGCTACATCTTTAAGCAAGTGTAAAGCAAGGGCAGCTCACCTGTTTCTCTTTCTCCAGGAATGACATCAGCATGGCTACATTCATTAACATTTCCTACCTCTCTTCCTACCCAGCCCAAGGATTTCCCATACCTTCCTCCTATTTTTTTAACACTTAAGATAAAAAGTGTTACATCTGAACCTACACAAGGGAGAAGAAGTATCAGATATCTCCCAAGAAACTGAAGCAAAGACAGAGAGGGCTCTCCTCTCATTAATTCACTGATATTTAACTTTTCCTCTTAAGACTATTGAAGGATCTGTGCTTGCTGGAAAATATTTTTGACAAGCATAGATTTTTCAGTAAACTGGTGGTCATGTCTTGGGTGCACCACTTGGAAGTTGCTCTTCTCCAGACACTGGGAATGTCTCCATAAGCAATAGTGTTAAGTCCTACAGCCCCTTCCTGCAATAGAACAACTAGATTGAAAGACTTTGGAGCATCTCAAAGGAAGGAAAATGATAAAGCAGCTGAAGGTAGGTAGTGTGAATCATAGCAGGAAAAAAATTAAAACACTGCAACACTTCTGCCTTTTCATCTTCCCATTACAAAGAGCTGATTCATGAAAATAAGATCTTTGTACCTTAAGACCTGCTCTGCCTCTTCTGCTTCTTCTTTTTCCTTCCTGCCAAAAAGCTGCTTCTGGCAGAATAGAATTAGTTGCTGTGAAAGTGATCTTGATGCTGCAGACAAAAGAATCTGAGTCCAGCAGAAAAAGCGAGAAACAACAGAAGCTGAACTTTTAAGGAAAAGCCAATCAAATTTCCATGCAGATGCCCAGAGTAATAAAGGTGGAAATTAAAACAGAAAGCCATACAAATGTGATTCTCCAGCAAGACTGTCTCCAACAAGGCAGAAAAGTCCATCAATAAATCTTCATTATCTGAATTGCTAAGCATATCTAAATAAAACTAGAAATTCAAATATTAGAACTTGTCTTTTTAAATTAACTTACATAAAACCAACTCTGCCTTGCCTGAACATGTTTTACAGAAAGGAATTTTCTTCTCTCTTACTTCTGCTAGCCCTTTACAGAGGTTTCATTTGCTGGGGTGGCTTTTTCTGCCTATGGGGAAGTGGGAATTTCTGGGCTTAACAAGCACAAATCCCCATGACATATAGTTCCAAATTTTAGAGGCAACTAGGGTTTTGATTCTTACTTTGCTCCCTGTTGGCTTCCTCCCTGATGTATGCAATAGCTGTTGAATCTCAGCTGTTCCAACAGGAGAGAAAAAAAGGTCCCTGAAGGAACAGCTTTAGTTCTTCCAGTCACCTTGCTGCTACCACACTCCAGAATTCCAGGCACATGAAACAGCACATAAGAAGAGCTTGCAGCAGCAAGAGGCCAATGCAGAAAACATCAGATTGGACCAAAACCAAGAGAGTCTTCTATATTCATCTGGTAAGAAGTCTGTACTTATACTGGGTAGTAGAAACCTAAGGGTCCACTAAAGATAGCCATTGCAAGCAATCTCATTAACTTCTTGTCATAGAAATCAACTTCTGTGTTTGTTTTGGGTTTTTTTTGGTTTTTTTTTTTTTGTTTGGTTGGTTTTTTTTTTTTTTTTTTTTTTTTGGTTAGGTGCAGTGAGAGATTGGTTTATTGAAAATATTTTTAAAGTTCCACCACAGTTTACTTACATATCTCCTCTTGCTAACAAAACATGAGGAAAAAAAACCTACTTCAAACACAACTACTTTAATTACTTTGTATCTCGAGACTCACTAAAGTTTATTCAATGCTCAAACACTCTACATTCTACATTTAAAAAGTTATTCATGTCTTATTCTAGTGCCCTGCATTAGTTTAAAGTTGCACTCAAAACCAAATCAGGATAGGGCACATGAGAAGAGATAGAACTTACAACTTTGAATGCAACATATTCCACTATTTGTGAATGCTACTGACACATTTGGGGATGGGGAAAAGTAGCATATTTTCATTCACATTACCTAACCCAGGTGATGAAAATGCTTTAAAAGCAATTAGGTAACAAACACAAAGACACAACGGTCCTCAGCTAAGAAAATGAGTCTTTAATTTTTAAAGGCTGGACAAATCTATCTTTAGAGTCCAAGCCATGTAGTAAAATCTTACGTAACTTGGTTTTGTTTCAAGATTTGAGGAATTCTTCCAGTTGCCTACTTAAGTTCAGGTTTAAACTAACAAAACCTCTGCTTACATATCATGGCTTTCATCATTCCTCTTGAAATTATCTTCTGCAGATGGGAATCCTGCTGGCACTCACATTTGTCCTGAGAGATGATTAGGACTGAAGGTCTCCCATTTAACTTCTGTAAATGTACTGTGAGTAATTAGACCTAAACAAAATACTATCAGTTCCATTAGGGCTCGGAAAATAAGGTAAGCACTTCTTAGGACAGCAGAGGCAAGAACAGATTTCTCAGCAAGCACAGTTCATATCTACCTACCGACCCAGTAAGTCTCCACTGGTTTTAGCAAGTTTAGGAAATAGCCCAAACTTCCAAATAAGAAACAAACTATCCCAACACTGACACTTTCAATGAGAAGCACCAGCATTTGGCAGGGGGGTTTGGGCTGCAGTACTCAATGTTATCCCCTGACAACCGGGGCTGAATCTACGTTTCACAATGAGGCACTGGTTACATTAGTGGAGAGAAAGCATTTCACCGGGGTTAAATTTCACATACCCTGGGGTACCCACCCCCAGCTCAAGGATCCCCTCATCAGGGCCAAGCCTTTTCATAGCAGGGAGTGTAATGTGCGAGAAGAAATTACTACTCTTCACCAAAAGTAACAACTCTTGCAGTGTGATTCATTCCACAGGCTAAAGATCAAGGTGTCAGCTTACTCCTAATACTGATGAAAAAAGGTAGTCAGCCTATTTATAATCAGCTAGCATTATATTCTCTCGAGAAACAGTAAGTCAGCAGCTAGCCTCAGGTGATAAGTAGGGGGTTTCCTTAACAGTCCTTTTCATTGGGACATTAGTTTAAAAAAAAAAAAAAAAAAAAAAATGTAGAAAGACAAAATGCAGTTGTGGTTACAAGAAAGGGAACATCTTAACAGAAGCAGGGGCAGGGGGAACTAATTAACACTTTCAGCTTGTGCCCCTTCACCCCTGTGTGGAAATTCTTTTCTGATACACACATTGCCTGCCTAGGGCTTTTTGAGAGACCCTTGCACATCCTCACTGATTACTTCCCCTACTCAGGGAGACAGACTGTCCTTTACCCTAAATGCTTTTATCCTCTTGATGAGGTCTCTTACCCAGCTGGATCCTGCTTCCTTCTCCCACTGCAATCTCCGAACCTAAGAGAAGACACCTGGGGACCTTCCACTTTGCTTAGGAAAGAGATTCAATCCTTTCATGTCCTAGCATGGGGCTGAAGTGATGCACATCTCCCCCCAACCTGAACACCTACAGTTACAGTCCTGGGTGACAGATATCTCCAGCTGAAGAGAAATCAAAGGAAAGGGTTTTCTCCACTGTTTGCTGCTCTTTTAAAAGCAGGTGTAGATAAAGAATTGAGGAAAGCCCCATAGGGAATAATCCTGCCATACCCAGATTTTAATGAGGCTTAAAATCTCTTCTGTATCTAACCTTAGCTAAATCACATCCCCAATGTCCTCTGCCCTCAGTTTTGCAGGGTGCATTTCACTCATCGCCCCCCACCTCCCAGACTCACACGCAGTGTTCAGTCCCACTTGGTCACCCCCACTTCTGCTCTCCCTAACGCCAGAGGTCCAAAGGAGGATGCCTCAATGGTTCTTTTGACTAAATTCTCCAAGTGGCCTGTGGAAGGATTCTAGATTTCATTTCCCAGGCAAGCTAGGTAGTGACTCAGACAAGCCAACAGACAGTACTCTGCACAGACAACAATTTTTATCTTCAAAGTGCTTTACAAACTTATAAATCCTTACTTCCCCTCTGAGAGAAAAAAAAAGAAGGGGAAAAAAAATCCCTAAACATCACCATTGTGATGGAACAGAGATGCAAAAATGCCTAAAAGTTCTTTCTTGTTGGAGCAGAGGCAGAGGAGAGGAGTCCTGGGGTGCAGCAGCACTTTGGGTTTGACGCTGTTTGTGGCTTTTACACCAAAGACCTGGATTCAAATCCTGTTTCACATCACTCCAGTAGGACAGAGGCTCTTAAGCTGTGGCCAGCAGGTCCCTTCCCCAAGGGCCGTGGAGCTGGAGCTCTGAGAAGCAGGTGGCAGTATATGGGTGTCTTCCAAGAATCCACTTGCCTGTTCAGACTGCAAAAGTGCTGCACAATTAATTATACATCTGTGCTACAAAAGATCAACTCTATAACTGCAGGGGGTGCTATTCATCAGCCTTGAAACGTATTGGCAGAGGACAGCCAGGGTCCAGTAGTTGAAATAAAGAAATAAATAACTACAAAAGCAGGAGGTGCTCTGGGTCTTTAGGAGTGAAGTGCAGCAGCAGGACCCAAGTGACCCGGGAACGGAGAGAAGCCTGGCCCTGCAGACAGTCGGGACGCAGCGCTTTTCACAGGAGCTTCAGGAATCAGAGCAGTAGAGAAGCCACCGGTCATCGGGGTGATCAGGGTGACATGCGTAGGCAGAGCGGTGGCAGCAAGGAGCCTGCCTGACACCTGCCCTTTTCGTTTCTCAGCCCTCCCCTTTCATGGAGGCAACAAAACACCACATTCCCAGTAGTGAGAATCCAGTCCGAAGTGGCTGCACCAAAGGGCGAATTCGGAAGGACCCCCTTTCGCTCATCGCTTTCTTTTGAAGCCCTCCTTTCCTGGAGCAGGCATTTAGCAAGTACAAATACGCCACAACATTAGGCATCCTTCCACTGTCACTCTCCACTATCCTTCCTCCTCCAGACACGCACACTAACACAAAATGACGGCTTCCTCAACAGACTGAATGAGCAAAGCCCTCGCACTGATCCTTAATTGTCTGCGCTTTACTCTCTTGCTCCAGTCATATTATATCACAAAACTCAAAGCAGCCCACCCACTGCCCCCGTCTTTGTCCAAAATCTCAAGTGAACAGTAAATTTGACACAGGGAAAAAAAATTACCAAAGAAGGGAGGGGCAAGCTAACCCCCCACTTCCCCCCCCACCCCGTTTTCCTCCTCCCCTTTTTTTAAAATTTTTATTTTTTAAAAATATTTTTTAGGTTGCTGTTTGCTGGTGAACCCATACTGCTATTGTGCAGCTGTCAGTTAAAAAAACAACAATCACCAACCCCCCCCCAAAAAAAAAAATTAAGAAATTAAATAAGAAATCATATTTCACAGCCCTTGAGAATGTGACCCTGAGGCCTTGCCCTTCTCCCTCCTGATGCACCCACATATCACGGGGGAATGGCAGGCCCCCTCCCCATCCACCCCGTGCTACTCTGAGCCTGCAGAGCAAGGAGAAAAAAAAAAAAAAAAACAACCACATCCAAAACCAAAACAAAATAAATGTTTAAAAAAATCATCAACGAGAAATACATGGGGAAGCAAATAGGGAGGGGGACACCTCTCCCCCCGGCATATGCATAAACCCCATAACCCATTTATGTCGGTCTCGCAGGAGCCAGACTGCAGCGAGCAGCCAACAGCTGGGGCCTTTGAAAAGGGACAAGGCGAGCGGCTCGCCGTGCCCAGCCACGCCGGGCTCCGGCTGCCCCCGCCGCCCCCAGCCCCCCGCCCGCCCGCAGCCCCCCACCCCGCCGCGGGCACCCGGGTGGGCACGGCGGCGTCGCGGGGGCGGGTGACACGCACGGGGCGCCGCAGACACACGGCCGCCACCGCCGCCGCCGCGCGTGGTCGGCGAGAGCTGGCCTCTGCAGGGCAATTTTCCACTCTCAACTTTCAGGGAGAGGGAGAGAGAGATAAAGCCCATTTACTGTACCTTTCTGGCATCTTTCTCAGCTTTCCCTGCTGCTTCTCCCCACCCCCTTCCGATTTATCTCAGCTACTGGTTTTATAAACCGAGAGGGTGGAGGGGGGGAGGGAAGAGGAGAGGAGGGGGCTTTTTTTCTCTTCTCTCAGCCTCGTCTGCACCTTCTGCTTTGAGCCCGCCGGTGAAGTCACAAGACCGAGTCTCTGACATCACACAGAGCCCACAAACGCCGGATTGTGACTTCACTGCAGGGTAGAACAGGGAGGAATAGGAGAGGGGAGGGGAAAAGGCTCTTATTCAAACACATATCTGCAGTAGTAACAAAGGGAACTCAGGAAATGGCTGGCCAAGAAAATGGCTTTTTTTTTTTTTAATAAATCATACTTCTTTTTTGTTGTGGGTTTGGTTTTTTTTTTTGGTGGTTTTTCTTCACAAATAAACTTTGTGACCACAGTGGAAATACCTTCTAAAAGTGGCCTGGGCAGGACAGACAGCAAGCGCCAGTCCAGGCGCCATCCTCCAGCGCAGCACAGGCACCAGCAGCTTTCTGGGACAGTACACCTGCCATGGCCCCTCTGGACCTGCTGGGACTGGAGCAGGATGAGGTGCTGGGGTGAAGATCAAGGGGTGGCAGTGGCCACAGGAGAGGCTCGGGGGGCACTGCAGAGGGGATGGCAGGGTAAGGATGGAAACAGGCAGATGCTCTGGGTTGTGCCCGAGACACACAGGGAAGGCAGCGCTGAGAGCCACCGGCAAGCAGGGCCACGCAGAGTGAACACAACTCCATGCCAGAGCCCTGGGAGCTGTGGGCCGGGCAGAGGTAAGGCTCATCAGTGGGCACTTGGGGTTTCTTCCCCCCACCTGAGGATCTGAAATCACTACTAAACTACAATTTGAGAAAAAGCAGTGAGAGTAAAGGTAACAGAGTTGTATGTAAGGCCTAAGCAAGGCAATAGGGAAAAGAGTGGAGTTTTTGATTCCCTAGTGTATTTTTAGGTTTTAGGTGCCCTGGGGAGGGGAAGACAGACTGGGGTAGATGAAAGAAAGGCCAGGAGACTTTGATGTACTCCCAATACAATGCAATGCTCGGATGTTGCTCTGGGAGCAAAAGCTGATGATATAAGACTTCTGCAGTCATTTCTGAAATGGAGCCTAGAAGAAAAAAAAGGCTTATTAAGTAGCTATTAGCTTAATGTGACCTGGAAAGTTGTAAGATTTGGGGGTTTTTTTTTATTGTTTATTCAGCTGGTGTATTTTTTTAACATCAATTTCTCAAAATTTAACACCACCTCAGACATGTCAGTAAATAAGCCCAAAAAAATAAAAATCTGTTCTTTGTGTTTAAAATCTTGGGGTTTTTTTCACCTTTTGAAGCAAGTCAGCTCAAACACACTGTGCTAATCATGCTGGAAGGCCAGGAATTCAGAGGAATAAGTCAAGGGCACAGCCAAGAGAAATTAAAAATAAATTTAAAAAAATTAAACTGTGCTAATTGCAGAATGCTATATTTATGAAGTTATTGGAACTGCAGAGCCAAAAGGAAGACAGCTTGTGATCCTCACAGTGTGTCCAGTCCTCTCTCCAACCTCCATCCATGCCCTCATCAAGACCTACAAAGCAATTCCCATCACCATGTCGACCTGGAAGGGAGGAGAAAACAGCACTACCATCATAGCTTGCCCTTTCCACAACCTGCCAGTGAGGCAGGAGGGAAATCTGTATGTGGAGCGAGCGAGAAGTGAGAAGGAAGCAATCCAGATCCCTGCCATGAACCAGCTGGCAAGTACATTCCCAACTTGCTGCTGCTGGATGGTGGGAGCACCCATGAGTGCCTGTGGTGCCCCAGAGGGCTGGCACCAGCACAAAACCCAAGACACTTATCAGAAACTTTTGTACCCCAGCAGCTCTATGTGCTTCCAGCATAAAATCCAGGCATCCAGAAGATGGTCTTCCAGGTTGGAGTTGCTCCATGGCCAAAGCCTCTGTTCCCACATCAACTCTGAATCCCAGTGCCTTAGGGCATCATCCCAGCCCTGGCAGAGCCACTGTGTTAGGGAAGATTTCCCCTGTTGTTTTACAGTGTCTCCATGCCAGTACAGCAATAAACCAGGCTGAAATGGATGGAATAAACTCTCCTGCCTCTGCTCGTGAGAGGGAGGGCAAAGGTATGAATTGCAAACAGGGAGGTCCCCATCCAATCTCATATCTTTCAGAACGTCTTGCTCCTTGTATGGCCACAACTTTACTACCATTTTTATATCAACTCCTTTCACTTTTTTATCTATTTTTTCCCACCCTGCTGACTGCATGAGAGGAAACCTCCATGTTTATCCCACTCCTCCTATCTTGGGGAATCTCATTCAACCTGCCTGTGGCAGGTAGGCAACATGGCTGCCAACATGCCAGGATGTAAGGTGAGGAGGTGAATGGGGGAGAAAGGGAGGCACAGGCATTTGCTGGGAACAGGAAAAAAGAAGGGGGAAAGAGCAAGGAATCTAACACATACACACCAACTAGCATGGGCTTGCTCCAGCTTGGCCCACGATGCAATTACCTGACTTGGAGGCTGGCCAAGCCTCCCAGGTTCAGTCCCTCTGCTCTTGTGCAAAACGCTGTCAGAGCTGTCGGGACTGTGAATACTCAGGGCTCCAGCAGCATGCCTCATCCAAAAAGGAAAAAAAAAAAAAAAAGAACAGAGACAGGGCAGGGACTGAATGGGCTTATTTTCACACAACTGCAATTGTTTTGTTGATGCGGAAAGGTAATTAAAAAAAGTTCTGATTTCAAACGTGCCACAGAATTCCCAGAGCCCGGAGGCTGCTGCTTAGAGGCAGATTAATCACACTGAATTCTCCATCTAGATATTGCATGCACTCCAAACTCCCACCGCTAATAGCTCTAATATTCTCCTCAGCGTGTGCATGCTGCTGGTGTTATGTTCCAGGAATATTAATTCCCCAACTCGAGCTCCTTTTGCTTGCGCATGTACCCTAAAGGCTTGCTGCTGGGCACTGGGAGATTATGGAAAAGAGAAAACAGGGCTAGAGGAGAACCAGGGTGCAAAGGTACTGGCTGCAACTCCTCAAGGAAAGTCATTAATGTTCTTTGGATAAGCAAGCCGTCCAAATAAAATCTACCTGAAGGCCAAGTTCTTTAAACAAAGACAGCCAACTACACACGCACAAGATGGTTGAAATTAAAATGAGCTCCCAGTGCTGGCTTTGTGTTACCCGTTCCCACTACCCTGAGACTTGCTCAGAATCTCAGTCCTGTTAACTGTGAGCTCTGAACTAGCAGTTTCTTCTGCTGGTGTCTTCCCCCAGCCCCCTTACACCTAAGCAAGATTTCATGCATCTAAAACTCTTGCTGCCACACAGCAGTAAGAGTGAAAATATAGCAGGTTGTAGCACTTTACACAACAAGTCCCCTCTATCCCTAGCAAAACTGACAGGCTAGGGGGTCTATGGTCCAGCTTAAGGCATCCCCAAGATCCTCATTCCACACAGAAAACAGGAAAGGAGAAGGTGAAGGCAGGAGGGAAACATATAATTTTTCTCTGCATTCAACTAACTGCCATTTCTGATAAGCAAGTCAGAGTTGTGTGTGATCTATATATACGGCCAAAAGGCCAGCTGCTACGTTTTAAAACCAATGCACGCTTGAGAAGTACATTTAAGATGCCTATGATGTAATTTTCAAAGCTGCTAAATGCCCAATGCTTCTAGTGCTGTTCAGCAAAGACTGCAGGTAGTCACCAGATTAAAACAGTTCCCTAAAACTGGCTGTACCAGGACTCTGGAAATTACCAGAAGAGACCTCAAAAACGGATGGTGCCAGTCATGCTTCCATTTAGTAGGATTACTTGCTTGACAAGAAGCTGTCATAGGCATGGTTTTCTTTGTCAAGCAGTCAAAATATGTATATCCATGTAATATAAATTATGTCAGTACTGGAAAATCAAAAGGGGTTTGTCCCTTTTGTTGCCAGTGTTTCTGATAAGCGAACCAGTATGACTTCTGAGTCACAGGTTAAACTGGATGTTCAGACCATCCCATCAGCTGTTCTCACAGCTAAGAACACCTTACCTAGTCTCTGGACTAAAATCTGTAACACCACAGGTGCACAGGCATAGGTGATGGCCCTCTCCATAATCATGGCAGATCAAAAAGAAAAGTCATATCTTTATGGCTAAATATTTTACAGAGGGCTGTTGTTGCTTGGAGAGAAAAGGATAGCAATGCTTTTGAAGCTTCTTTTTCTTGCTATCTGTACCATGCAGGTCTACAATCATATGTGCACCTTGAACTCTCAGCCAATTCCTTAAACTTGGCTTCTGCTGCAGGGAGAGAAAGGACAGGACTCCAACTGAGGCACTCTGTGTGTAAGGCCCTTGGGGCTTAACTCTGCTGTAGTGGGCAGGGAGAGGCATGGGTTTCCTCCACTGTGATAAACCAAGGCACTGGCATCACTCTGTGTAGCTTAGGTGCAAATCTGTGATCCTCTTTCTCTCTTTATGCACAAAGAATGAAATTGATAGCAAAGCTGACATCTAAATCCTCAATATTGCACACCTGAGATAACCCCAGGTGGTTTTGTTTTTCAAACTCAAATATACAAGAAGGGAGAAAGACAGAAGGATTTCAACCCTTGTCAAACCCTGTCGCCAGCTCCCTGAGTTACAGATCTGTGAACTCTTACACAGGATGAGGGCTCTTTGCTTTTATCTCCCTGTGCAGTGTGTGTCCTCAGCCCTTTGCAAACAGATGTTTTGCCCTCTGAAAAGGAATAGATGGAGGGAAAGAGAGCATGAGCACAGGGGAAAGAGAGAGAGAGAGAGAGCACGAGCATGAGCAAGAATGCTGTCTGCAGATGTCAATCAGGACTTCAGTCTAGGTCTAGCCTGCCAGTCCTGCAAAAGGAGGATACATGAATTTTCTAGTTGGATAGTCAGTGTTATCAAACAAGAAAATTGTGAGGTTTAGATTGTAATGCAGTCTCACATTCAGTAAAAAGGCCTTGCTACGTGGAGATGATGTGGGACTGAGGAGCCTATTCCTAGCACCTTAAAAATTAAAATTTCACTACAAATAACCCAAATGCAATGGTCAAAAATAGTACAGCATTTCAGACCATTTTTGTAGAGCATGGTAGTATTTGGCAAAGGGAAAGTGATTGTAGGTAGAATACTGTCAGGTTTGGGGAAAGCTTTCTCTGCATTTAAAAATTTATAAGAAGGAAAATATTCTTGGGAATGAAGCCTAATGATTACATGTATATAGAGTGTCATCTCTATCTTGGCATTTAACAGAAATCAACTCCCCCATGCCAACACCCTCCCCTCCAGCCACCCACCCTGATATTCTTCTTCACCACTTCCCACCCATTAACCCAGTACCTGCAGTGCAGTGTTCAAGTGGGACTGGCGGAGCTGCTGCCGCTGTCATCTCCTCGGAGCTGGCAGTCACCTGCCAATCTCGCCCCCACTTCCTCCTCCCTCCTGCTCCCCCCCACCCCTCGTCAGTGCAGCTTTCCCTGGGGATAGATCTCTCTCCCCCCCACTCCAGCAGCCTCACAAATAACTACTGTTAACTCAGTAATATCCCTCTCCATGATTTTTTAATTACCAGCCTTCCACAGGGCACGAGACTCACACATACAGGAGAAACGGGCCAGAGAGGCAGGCTAGCAACAGGGCGTTGGAGAGTTTGGGCTGATGTGGGCTTCAGCTGAGAGACGGCTCCTTGTGCTGAAGGAGGCTGGCACAGGCAGCATGCAAACCCCGCGGGACACTGCCACCCTGGGCACGGCACACATAATGTGCCACTGTGCTTGAGGAGAGGGGGACTTGGTCCTGGCAAGGGCCGGTGTGGAAAGCTGCTCCTGCAGGACAAGGGGATGTGCTGCAACACCAGCTGAAGAAGCATCATTCAGGACATATTTGTTTATACGGTATTTTTAATGGGAACCAGAAAAGGCGGGGGAGGGGAGAAAATAATAAAAAAATCAGGTGCATTTCTATTTGTGAATCTTCACCAAATACGTCTCTCTTTTCACATATGAAAAGGCCTTTTTTCCCCTTTGCAAGACAATAATCTTATTTCACATTTTTTTGTGTGAAAATTCATCGCTCTGTGGCCTGAGGCTTTTTCTTAGCCTTTTATTAAATGGACACGGCTTACTGAACTTTCAGACAACGTCTCCACCTAGTATTTGTTTGTTCACACCCATTTACACTCTCTTTATTTTTAACAGGTCTGAATAAGGTTTATTTTTTTAAATACTCGGTTAATGAAGTTTTATCTGAATAGTCATAAGCCTATTAGTGCACAAGTTGTGCATCGAATTCCCCCTCCCCCCCTAGAGGTTAAACAAGACCAGAAATCCTTTTGTATTTGAAATAACACGCTGAGAAGAAAAGAAGCAAAGAAGGATAAAAAACCCCAAGCCCCCCATTAGATCCCTTTTAAATCAAAAAGAGACACCAGAAAAGGGGCATAATGCAAAGCACTTTCTCAGTTTCCCCCTCTTCATTCTTCTCCTCCCTCCTTTGTAGGTCACCTTTACTGTGATTACATTGATGCTTCAAGTCTTCATTTGCTTAAATAAAGGAGTAAACACCCCAATCAGGTAACCACTGTACTCCAGGCAGGCAATGAACGGGGAGGGACATGCAGGAAGGGAGGCACCTTGCCTAAGGTGAGCACTGGGTCCTCAACACACAAGTGGGACTGGGGGCGTTCCCTGGGAAAAAGCAGGTGCTTTTGGAAGAGAACAAGTTTGACAGCATGGCACTGAAAACGAGTGGAAGGGGAGGAGACAGACATGCACTGCTGAGGGATGGCCCTGACGCTGGCCTCTGCACCCTGGGAAGGGCTGAGGGCAGCAGTCAAGGGGAAGAGCATGGCAGTCGTGGCCTAGGAGTCCTTTGGCAGCTGCCCCTCCATCCCGGCAAAGCATCCTGGCAGATGAGAGAGCCCCCGCTCCCCCGAAATAAACAGCAGCCTTCCCAATGCTTCATTAAACTAACACAGCTTCCCGCCATTGCCCCGGCAACCGACACAGGCCTCCTGTTTGCCAGCTGGGGGAATTAAAGGAAGCCTGGCAGCCAGCCCCTGGCTCCTCCAAAAGCTCCCCTTACACAGTCAGAAAGCATCCCCTGGCAGGGGAGGGGACCAGGTGGCTCCCAAGGTGCCAGCTGAGATGGGGGAGTCCTGCCCACCCCCACTCTTGCAAGCTACAGTCCCCAGAGGGCCAAGCATGCTGCCACTGCCACCAGCACTGCTGCTGGAAGGCAACACAAAGCTGGAAGGCTGCCAATATGGTCCCCAGACTGGAAAAGGACTGAATAACCCCTGGATGGTCCAATAGTGCAAAGGTGGACACTACTCCCCTCCACAGCATGACTTCTGTCCAAATGTGATCAATAGTTCACATTAATTAGCAACACATTCCTCTTGCTGCCCAACCACCAGCTGAGTGAATAAAATGCATCCTCTTGTCCCTGGTTTTTCTTAAACTACATATACTGTGGGATAAGCCTTAGCATGACCCCCACTCCCTTCAGTCCCTTGGTGGATGCAGAAGGTGCCAACAGACCACCAGCTGCCCCACCCTTTGCTGCTCACCCTTAGAGAAAGGGTTTCAGGAAAAGTTCCAAATGGAGCTGAGTTGTACCAGCCTGTGAATGCCCTCCTGCTCTTCTACCTGTTCTCAATCCATCCGTTCAAAACAAGTAGATGGGCCCTTCAGCCAAGGCAGAGACACCCCTCCACACATCCTCAGAAAAAGAGCTCTGCCCACATTCCAAAATCAGACCTGCTGTAGGTGCAACATACCAGCTGCTTCCAGCACCTTCTTCCCACCACTGTTCCAGGCCACTGAAACCAAAAAAGAAGCTTGGCAGATTGGTGAGGAGAGGAAAACATCTCACTTCAAAACAGCAATGAATGAAGCAGTACTATTCACTTGCTCGGGCATCCACATCTGTTTTCTCCTGTTTTCCATGACTACTGGCTGCGAGCAGAGGTCTCACAGGGAGGAGCATTAAGTATTTATTCCAGCTCTTGGTTTGTTAGCTTCTGATGCCACCAATGTGTTTGATTCTGCTTGAAAAACTACACTGCTTTTTTTATTTTTAATCCAGGGATCCCAAAACAACCATACAAAAGTACCTCCCCAACAATAGCCTAGCTTTCTGTAGCTCTGCAGCACACATTTCATAACAAACTTCACTTTGTCTGGAGAGACCCATTTCAGTCCCACCTCTGAACAATGGAGACCCATTTCAGTCCCTACTCCTCTCTTATTTTGTGATGATATTTAGCTTTGTGAAATACTACTTAGCTACATTTAGAACAATTAAGGGAAAAAAGAAGGAAAATAAAGAAATTAGTACATTCCAGATTCTGGCCACAGCTCTGCATCGCATGAGGAAGTGGGATGTGGAAAATGTGGAGCTGTTTAAAAGCATTCAATAACACTCTCTAGAAATCTTGCAGGGGCAAACATAAAGGTAGTGAGTCCAAGCAGCCTTAGAAAAATTAGCTCAGTAATTCCACCTCAGTGACAGAAGACAGCACTGTAGTTAAAGGTGTCTGAACAAATCTTGAACAGAGGGAAACAGGGGTAGGATAATACAATCAAACACCTTCCTTCAGTGCAAAGCTCTCAAAAAGAAGTGTTACAGACTGTGAAAGGGGCATCTTTAAGGTTAAAGGGACTGTAAATTATAGGGAGGAATACTGCCTTATCTTTGATGAGGGATGTAGAGAAAAGGGGACACTTTACCCTGCTTGCAGGAGAAATTAAAAGGGGAAGATGGGAGTGCAGACTACTGCAGGTAATAGCCATTGGACTGAGGAGCCTGGTAAAAAGTTATAGGCCTGCCAGTGGTCCTGGCTTAGCCCTGTCTCCTTCTCTGGAGGTTTTTTATATTCTCAGCTGATATGGGCCTCTGACCTCGCAAAAAAATCTCATACACACACAGGAGAAAAAAGACAGGTTCCTATTTCTTAAGTTTTTCTTTACAGCAATAAAAGTCAGATCGTGGAGATTTAAAACCAAATGCTTTCCCCAAACGTTTTCCCCAAAAGAAAGCCAAATTATATTTTTATTTGTTTGGGGTTTTTTTCCCTTTCAGGTATTGCTGAGGTGTGGAAGGAGAGGCGGCTGACAAGTCCTGAGGCAAAGAGAGACCTGCAACAACAATCGGGACTGGTCTATGCCCTGTCCCCACCTCTTCAACTGGGAAGCACTTGCAGCCTGCTGTTGCCAAACCTACTTTTATTCTTTCCATTCTCCTCACTAATTAAACCTTCAGACAGGTCTGTCTCTCCTCCCACCTGGACTAGTTCAACTCTCTGCTTTCACTTTTTTTTTCATTCTTCTCCAGACCCAGGAGATTTAAGTTTCTCAAGTCTTAAAATTCCCGGAGGATGGGGTGGGTAAGGAGCGGTCTCTTGGCTCAGGCGAAACACGGTCCCCCTCTGGCTGCCCTCCTCTGGGACTGGTTTTCCGAGCAGAAGAGACCGCTGTCAGCGAGCCAAAGGCGCGCAGGGCTAGGGGAGGTGCTGGTCTCCGTGTGCACACCGCGTCCTCCTTCCTCACTGCTGCCATACATGATTAATCATCCCTGAGACACGCCTGCTGCTTTCCTCTGGCTCTCCAACAACCACAACAGCGGCGGCAGCAGCAGCTCAGAGCACAGAGACCTCCTCAGGTTCCCGGCCCCAGCCCACCGAGCGTTTCCCAGAGGGGACCTCTGATCCTCGTACTCATCTCTCCCGCACATGCTGGTCCTGCCTCACGGCCTCGCAATCAATCGTTCCCCTCCCCCCATTTTCAAACTCGGCTCATCTCCCACCCCTCCCCCCCCCCCCCCCCTCCATCTGTGTCTAATTGCATTTCATCTGTAGTCATTCTCTGGAAAACTCACCGGGAAGGTGTCCAGGAGACTAGCACAAGCTTAAACACGCGCTTGACACGGGGAGCCGGGGAGCAGCCCGCCGCTCCGCTGGGCTGGATAAGGGGCCCGAGGGAGCTGGTCCTCTCAGCAGCCCACCCCTCTCTTCCCTGCTCCCGGCCCGGCGGGGGATGCGGTGCCTGCCAGCGGGCGGGGGGCTGGCAGCTGGAGAAAGGCGGCAGGCAGCCAGGAAGGGTCGCTGAGAGCCAGTGGGGCAGAGGTGAGGCTGCTCAGATGCCAGCTCCTGCTCCACCGCGGGAAGCATTTGCTCCCCTCCTTCCTCCGCCGAGCACCGTCGGCCTCCCCGTGGGCTCTGCCAAGGCAGTGTGGGGCAAAGGCAGGGGAGAGGCGAGGTCCCACCGGTACGACCTGCCCCCAGCGTGATCTGGAGGCTCCCCTGGCTTCCGGCTCTGCAGAACGATGTCCCCATCCCCGCACAGGCTCTCTCCACTTGCATCACCGATGTTCCTGCCTTGACCGGGGCACACTTAAGCCCGACACGTCCCAGCTGTGTCTGGTATGGCACGTGCATCCCTGCTGGTCTCACAGCCCCACAGTCCCACCCCATCACCTTGCTGCTGCTCTGATCCTGCATGGCCTCCTGTAAAATCCAAACATTTCCCAAGGCTTGCTCACCCTGGGAAGGGAGCGATAAGCTGGGCTCTGAGCGGATGGCACACTGGGCACTGCACACTGACTCACGCTGTAGCCACTCTTACTCAACACTGCCAGAGGAAGCAGCTCAGCTCTTAACTGCATATGAAAAATGCCCACACAGAAGAGTCAAGAACAGCGGGGGAGCCATAAACTCACACCCCAGCGTACTGCATGCCAGCTTCCTTGCATCAGCGAGCGTAAGTGCCAGTGGTTTTACATTGAAAGCAAGGTTTCCTCCTGGAGAGGGAGACCCTGAATGTGGGCTATTTTAAGGTTTTAGACCTTAGAGAGAAGATCTACAGTCCAAGGGCTGGACACAGACCACAAGTTCATTTCACATAGGCTGGAGCCACCTGACTTCACACATCACTGTTGGATAACGTGAAGCTGTGGACTGATGCGTGGCTGCCCAGAAGCCCTGCCTAGTTCTCACCAAGCGGAAGGCCCACCACCTTTTCCACAAAGAGGCAGTCTTCCAGCTGTGGAAGGATAGGGAATAAAATATTAACCTATATAACACCACCTTCAGCTTTGTCCATTTGCAGCCAAAACTCTAAATATAAAAATTCACAGTTCAGATGAGGGTGACAGATTTACTGCAGTAGGTCAGTAACATAGACACAGACGAAACTTTTCCCATTTCTTTTTGCCATCAGCTCAACAAGCAGATCTGCTTCTTTCCAGACTATCCAGAGAATAGTGATTACATCCAGGTAAATCCCAGGCTTTTCCTTTTACTTGCCTTCCTTTGACAATGGTTACCCACCAAAATCAATTTAAGAGCTACCAACACAGAAATAAGCAATTGAGTTACCACAATTAACAAGTTACCATTTGCCAGCTGAGTCACAGTAACATTGAATCAAGCAACCTCCTGAAAGCTTAGGCAACGTTTTAGTACTTACTGCAATGAAGAAAGATCACAGAGTCAAACTACTATAGCCCAAGTGATAATTTACAATCTTATTGTGGTAAATAAACTTGCTGGCGATCGTCTGTTCATATGTTTTGCTCTGCCATTATCACACAGAGTCAAATCTCGATTCCACCACATGCCACAAGCCAAGTGCATTCCTGCAGTACAATTGCAATGCAGTTTGCAGTGAAGATGCAAAAAACCCCTACATTTTTATCCTTCTAAAACCCCTTCTCAAGACAATTATCCTAATGCAAAATGAAGCTGTTCATCTCCACAGGCCAATCCAACACAAAAATATGTAAATGTATCTTTAAATAAGCACAAAAATAATCCTGCCTTTTTCCTCATTCTTCCTGAGTATTGGACCCTGAACCAAGAATCTGAGAAGTCTGGATTTACTTCCCAGTTTTAATACAGACTTTCTGCACCATCTCAAACCGCACAACACAGTTCTTTATTAAGCTATAAAATGGGGATGCTACTACTTTTGACACAAAGCAAGGTGAAATACATGCACCAGTACTTGTAAAAAGCTCTCTATAAAAAACAAGGGTTGCACAAATAGCCAAATAGAAATATACACATCAGATTTACCTCTGTTCCAGAACTCTCTGTAAGGTAGTCTACAGAGAAGGGTCTTTCCCTGATACTTTCCCATCTAAAGCAAATGAATACCTGAGAGAGAACAGACAGCACTCCATCTGCAGATGAATTTTACCTGCTTTCAATGCCAGTTCAGAGACAGAGTATGCTGGGAGTAAACAAAATCCATTACAAGACAACAATTTATGACAAAGGAGATCAACACATGGACTGAGGACCACTGAATAGGTTCCACCATACACAGCAAGATGACAGAAGCTACCATCACCCTTACAAACTCTTGCAGAGGTCAGTTGGGCAAGACAGAAACTTACCTGTTCTCCCACTGCGAGTGGCACTCTGCTCCGTGTCAACACACATCCTCCACACTGGCAGAGGAAGTTTTTACTGGCACTGTCTGAACTGTATAGTCACAGTGCAATGCCTGTCAACCCTGTCTCATCAGCACAGTTCTCCTTATCAGAGAAGGGATGCACAATAGGGAAGGAGAATTACGTACACATAAGCAGTGTTTCTCTGACGCTCAGCATAAAAATCTAATCAAAATTGTACCAGAATGGTGATGTAAAAAGCACCCTGCCAAGTCAGTAATAAATATAAAATTCATATCTTACATTTCCACAATGTATCACCTCTCATTCCGCAGTACTTTACACATTGTTGGGACTCAGATGAATCCCCAAATCAGAACAGATTTGTATTGGAATCTCACATTTTTGTTGGATTCACATTCATTCAAATTACAGCCCTAAGCAAGAGTAGGATAACAGACACTTAAAATGGCCCCTTGAATGCAGCAGCAGCCATTTTAAACGGGCCCAAACTCCTTCCAGCCACCAGACTGATTCCCTGAAGATCATCTTCCACCCACCCCTCACTCCTGAGCCCTGCATGAGGTCCTGTCTCCCCTTCCATCCACTCTGTGGCAGAGGAAAGACAAAGTGGTTACTTCAGCATGCATACACAGCAGTTTCTCCCCAGAAAGCCCAATTGAGGATATCCTAAATCCAAACACAAACCATCTAATTTTGGAGATTGCAGCCACCAAAACCTAAGTGAGCCTCAGGCTTAAAGACAACAAACCCCTGTCTTCTTGGTTTTCACCCTTCCCAAGCAATACCACTGCACGAGTATTACACACAGCATCACACAGATGAAGAACTCTGGAACAGAGTTGACCAACCAGCAGTAGTAACAGCTTTTCCTTTTTCTGAAGACCTTGTGAACTGGGAGAAAAGTAGAGATGGCAAAGAGTGAAAAGTCATAATCTACCTCCCTGTGGCTCATTATCTTAACACACATTACTAAATCCTTCCTGACACATGCATTTGCCAACTACTCTGATGGGAACACTGAGCAGTACCATTCTTTCTTGTCCTATCAATATGGCTATATGACAAAACTGCTCTGCTTTTTGTCCCAAGGTTTCACTTTCTGAAAGACAGATGCATAAAAGACAGAAGGTGTTAGAAAACGTGAGGAACGCTGGTAGTGTTCATAGCAGTAGGTACCTTAAGACATAAATGCTGATTGTAGCCCTTCAAGCATACCATACATAATCACTGCATGTCTAAGTAGGAAAAGCATCTTCTAAATGCTCAGCTAAGACTAAGGTGTCTAAACAAAGGTTAAGTTTTCATGACTGTTCAAAAGCCTTGAGCACTAGGTGTTCAGTTCTAAATTCTGATGTTGCCTCTAACAAGCCACAGGTGATCTCAAACTCCTCTGCCTCATCACTAGTGGTAGCACAGCTAACTCAAGACAGCTGCAGTGGAATGCCTTGTAAGGTTTCCCTTCTGTCAGTAAGGTTTTGGAGATCTTAATATTTTTCATAGTCATAGCTATTCACTTCTTGGGGCACTGACTACAAACTAAGTTGGAAGGAAAAACCCCTTGGAAGCCATAATAATATGAATGGCTTAAAGTCCATTAAAGCAAGAAAAAAGGAGCTAGTAATACTTGGAGATGCTTCTAAAAAGCATTACATAATAAAGGTAGGAGTCTTCTGTAGCTCCAATTACATTTATCTGCATCTACAGTGATGAAATCAGGACAGTTATTTCACCTCTGGCAGCAGCAACACTGCTGCAGCACACGCAAGAATCAGCTCCTGACATTAAAAAACACCCCAAACCCTTCCACAATGTCATTTAGCTTTACAACAAAACGATAATCTATGCATCATTTGTCTTCCTTTTTCTAGTATAGATAAGGCCCTAGAACAGCATCACCTAAACTGTGGTCCATAGGTCACTGATGGCCTGTGAAGCATAATAGGCAGTCAGTGCAGTGCCCTGTCTGCAAACAACACTCTGCAAGCCACAGCACCCAGTAAAACTGCCTGTGCATTGCCCCGTGCCATTTTCCTCCTTATAAACTTTGCATGTTTTTATGCTTGCATGACAGATAAGCATTTACATCTACATGTAAACCATTGTCCAGAGGACATCTGTTTTTACAGGGCAAGGGGAAGAGACAGTATGAGACCCTTCCTGAGAGAACCAGCCATCACACCTGAACCATCAGCATTTGGTACTCAGAGCCATTGCAGTGACACAGGCACAGGAGATGCAGGATGCAGTCTCCTGGAGAAAAGTGTTGTGACAGAGCTACTTCTGTGTACAGGTGGGCACTGCTGGAAGCAAATAGCTGCACTTGCTGCATGTGCTTACTGTATTATTATTAGCAGTCTCTAGAGCTGACAATCCTCAAATTATTTTGGTTGCAACCATACCAGAAAGCTAGTATTTAACTCTGGGCTAAACCTGCTCAATAAAACCTCATGACAAAATAAAGGTTGTAGAAGAGAAACAAGTGCATTATCAAGAAGCAGAAATTATTTACAAACACAAAGACTAAACAGGAGATCTCGCTAAGCAATGGCCAATGAGCCAGGACCCAAACTGCCTACAGAGCTCTGAGAAGCACAAGCTAAAAAGAGGATCATTCAGTGCCACCTGAGTATTCAACGCAACCCGACTGTTGCTGCATGAGGAAAAGAGGACAGATCACCTTAACAGGAGTCATACAGTCTTGTCTTCTCAGGAAAACATTGGAAATGCAATCACTCGGGACAGCTAAAACGAAATTGAACGCAAACACAGAAAACACATTGGAGGAACTATCACATCTACTGGACTTCGATCATGCGTAGAGCTAGGTAATCAGATTAGTGGGGTGAGGGGGGTGTTGTTGCTGGCTAAAGGATATTTAATTCCACAGCTAAACTGCAACTTACTCTTCACATCCACCTTGCTTGTGTCTAACCAGGCTCCAGTGTGAGTCAGTCCCTGTCACACAGGACTGTGACATTCCTGTACCTACAGTGCAGTGAAAGAGGCTTCAGGTAGAATCTCCATTCTTGACTCTGCCAGGATAATCAAATAACCCTGCTAAATCAGACTAGTTGTTTGTTTTGCTTAAGATGTATTTACTTCAACAAGTAATTAGTATTTTAAGTAGAAAATGCCTTTGTTAAAGATTCACCACATTCACCCCTTTCATTAACATTTTAAACATTCACATTCATAGATTCATTTACACCTCCCACTTGTCCTTCAGCAATGCCAGAAAAGATCAGAGTTTACATTCCTGACTTCTCAAAGATAAAAGAGAAAGGGAAAATAAAACCAAATCCTCCAGAAAAAGCAAAATCAAAACCTACGTCAACCAAATTACAAAAAAAACCCCAAACCAGACCAAAATCAAACCTAAACCTACCAGGTCTTCTATCCATCTCCAGAAAGAAGAAATGGTGTCCGAGCTGTTTAGAAATCTCTCCCCTCTCACATGCAATACTGCAGCTGTAGGATGAATTACAGGAGCAGCTTGGGTAAGTGGGGCATCACCAGTCACTGGAGAAGACCTAGCCCCGCAAGCTGGACATGGGGCTGAAAAGTCTCACACTGCAGCTCTGCACCCCAGTGTGGCCAATGCAGAGAGGTGTGGGGTGGGGGGATCTGGTCCCCCTCAGTACCTGCAAGAGGGCCCAGATACTTGTGCTGTGCCCGCAGTGAACTCCATGTACCCTAGTGACACACAGGTACCACCAGCGTGGCAGGGATATTTGCATATGCTAGTCGCAATGTCAAGGTGTTTGTGCCTGCCACACTCACTTCTTCAGGAGGAAACAGCAACGACAGGATTCGGATCTACCTGTGCCTGCTGGTGATGTCACAGGCAGCTATTTCCAGCCCTGTTGCCATGGAAACCACCAGGCCTCAGCACCAGTTAGCAGTTCAATATATAATTTACTTATTCTTTTTCACCTAAGTGATTAGGACTCAAAATACAGAAGCATCTCACACACCCTCAAACCGTCTGATTGTTTCATAGGAATTTCTTAAAGGCAAAAACCAGCCTGAAACAGTGAGCTGGGCACTCTCCAGGGGGAAATAGCCCAGGCAAACAAAAGCCTAAACAAGATTTGAAAAAAACCACAACCTTTTTCTCCGCTTCTTCCCCTGCTATCCCAACTTTCAAGGAAACGTTGTGGCTCTTGAAAGACTTCACACTGCTGTCACCATCTGAAGGAGATGAGCCCACAGTGAAGGAAGAGATAAAAGCTTAACACAGGAGCTGCCACATCAGGCAGCATCTTTGGTCCATCCCACCCAGGACCACTCCCCTCTGCCCTCCAATGCCAGTGACAGGGCAGGGCACTTGCCCCATTATGTGCCAGTGGTCATGGGCCACACCCGGATACCCAGCAAGTCTCCCCTGGCTCCCAAGGGTGATGATTGTGCATGAAGGAACAAGTCTCTCCTCTTTATTAATCTTAGCAGGAGTGGTTATGGGTGCTGCTAGTCAATGCAACACCTACCAAAGCCCTGGGGAGGCAGCTGCTCCATCTCCACCTCTTCTTACAATTCAGGATTGCAGTGGTTGCCCATATTTTCCACAACTTTCTTAACTAGTGCTGTGGTCAGAGGTGAGGCGATTTCTCTGCTTTTTCACTGCCTAATTAGTCACTGCAGAAGCTTATTCGAGACCCAAGGTTACACTTTAACCTACTGTTTCATTGAGAGAAAATAGAAATATTTTTACTGGGAGAATTTTCAAGTGATCCATCTGCCTTCAGGTAGTTTTGAAGTATCAGTCTTAATGGTTTTTATTGTGCTTCATTATATTTTAAACCAGTATTTTTCAAAATGGGAAATTTTAAACATTAATTTTGAGAACCAGCTGCTTTGTGGCTGAATCACGCAGTCTGGCAGAACAATAGGAACAGCAGCACTCCCCAGCCCTCCCCCCCGTTTCAACCCTGCATGGGCCATCCCGCTCTTATTTCCCAAAATAAGTCATCACAAACCATCCCCGCTGCATCCCTTCTCCTCACCAGTCCTTCCTCACACACAGACTTGGCAGCAGGGAAAAGGGAACAACCACCATCAAGAACAACCAAACAAAGCCAAAGGCATTATTTGGCACAGTTTTAAATCAAGGACATTACTCTCTAAACAGTAAAGGAAGACAAAAAATCCACAGACAACAAACTTTCTGTAGCTACTTTTTGTTGCTGTTTTAAATGCTTTACATGTTAGAAGTTGTCCTCTACAACACAGGACAATAATTTAAAAGCCAGCAGGACAAATTGGCAGGGGACTGTGCCAAGCCATTAACACAACTGTTTGAGGGACTATTTTCTAGGGAAAGGAAGGTGCTATCAGACACCATTGTGACCTTGAAGAGCAAACTTTAGGGATCTTCCTACTACAAATTATTTAATGTGATAATCTAGAGTGTTCAGATGCCTAAAAAAAAAAAAAAAAAAGCCAGCATAATTTTGCCCTAAGTTTAGAAACATAAGGATAATGTCTGAAAAGTGCAAATCAGATAATCTACAAAGGTAAGTGAACTGAACATACCCTTTTCCTTATTCCATCCCTTTGCTTTCTTCCAGCTCTTTGACGTAACCCACCTTTCTCCAAATCGCTGCTTTCATTTGCGCTCCACTTCCTTTCCTTGTTTGATCTGCAGCATCTCCTTTCCTCTCACTTTTTGAAGAATTCTTCCCATTCCCGCAGCTCAACACCAGCCTTCTGCCAGTACCTCTCAGTCTAAACTTCCCTTTTTTTTCTGTCACTGGTCCCTTTCTGCCCCCTCATGCTCTTCATCCTAATTCTGCCAGGTCACCAGGTGTGTCCCCTCTTCTCTAATAGTAAGATTCTTCTACCAGTATCAACTATATTAAACAAGCATGAGCTACCTTGATTTCAAAGAGAATGGAAATAAAAGATAAATTTACAAGTGACTGAGCAAAGGCCATGTGGCAAGTCAGTAGTATCATACGGAATAAAATGCAGAATCAGGCTGATCTGTATCTGGGCCACTTCATAGTCTGAAGTAGATCACAGCACTGACCAATTGAAACAGATCTATGTCAAGCCTAAACCAGAAACAGCCACTGGGAAAAAAAAAATGTTGTTTGGCTGTACATTGAAGCTATGATTAAAGAGATTATTAAATGTTTCTATTTTGGACAAAAAAAAAATACAACCACAAAAAGAAACCTCAACCCAAACAACAAAGAATGTCTTTAAAACCCTTTTGCTACAGTAACTCATTTCACACAGGGAACAAGGCAAGAAAAACATGTTGCAGTGACTTTAGCAATGGGAAAATGACTGATACTCGGACTGAGCTGACATCTGACTTAAAAGTCATCATTAGGGCTAACGTCTTCCTTTTCCCCATAGCATCAGTGGTCTGGCATGTCTCAAAATTTGAAGGAAAAAGAAAGCCCTGCTGATTTCATAGGGAAGTAGCCAAAGAGCCCGTTTGGAGGATGAAGTCAACTACATATGGTTCTATTTATTTGTTTGTTTTGGGGTGGGGAGAGGGAGTCAGTGGCAAATTCTCAGCCCTAACAACCAGCTCACAATAAAAGCTTATGAAGTCAAGAGTTCCTCAAGGAAAAGAAGCACTCTTAAAGTTTGTATTTATTACATAAATGCCAACATATTTGCAAGATTCCAAAACTCGGGCAGCATCCAGCTTGAATGATTAAAGAGTATTTCTCCTTGAGGATTTGAATCCAGCCCAGATAAACTGTAATCCAAAACTGCCTTTGGATACCAGGTCAATACAATCTACACAAAACCCTCTGTATACAGAGGTGATACAAAACAGGTGCACTAGGTAGGTCATGTCCTAATGCATGCTTAGACCTCTATACCACAAACCAAACTCAGCTGCATTTAAATGCATGACCAAAGTTTTCTGCATTTTCTTTTAGTAGGGAGAAGAAAAAAAATCTCCCTAGGAAACAAAAATACCCCTTTCTCTGTGCTTTATGAATGGGAATTGACATTAGCAAAAGACAGGAAATGAGGTAAGGTTGCTTTTTCCCCTCATTTTTTGTATTATGACTGTGATGCATTCATACATTTCTACCTTTAAGAACATAACCATATATTCATATATAGCTGCATTTCATCCAAGCACTGGTCACATGGGAAAACTTAGAAATTCAATAATTCTGCGACTCTGGTCCTACAACCAGTACCAGTTGGGAGCTAACATACATTTCTTTTTTTGTTCATCCTGAAGCTTTGAATTATAATTTGCTCATTAGCCTAATAAATATCTCATCCTTGTGTGGCTCATAACAGCAGAAAGAGTAGTTATTGTAGCAGTTCCCCACTGCAGCAGAGGAAGCTTGTCTGACCTCAGCATCCCTCAGCACCTTAAGAAAATATGGATCCAGTATAGCCATGGTCCTCATGGAGCTTTCCTGCTAACCCAGGCACAGGAAAGCAAGAGGTGTGACTCTTCTCTCTCCAGAGTGCACAGAGACTTTTCCAGTCACAAGAGAAAATTCCACCCCCAGGGGTTTTCTCCATCTGCTCTGGGTAAGAGAAAATTAACAGTCTGTGGCACGGGCAACATGTGCTGTAAAAAAGGTTCACTAGCTCAAGTGCTTTGGTTGTGCTGAACATTTCAGTTGTGAGCAACATAATTTCCTGTCATTCCACTTTTCCCAAGTTACCTCTACATCTGTCCTGAATCTATATGAAACCCCTGTTTATACTTGCATAAGAAACTAAGAGATATTAACAGTAAACAGATTTTTATTTATTTCTAAAAATCTTCTCAATGAATGACCCCAAAAAATGAGTCTGGCTTGGAGTAATTTTTTTTTGGTTGACAGGGTTTTTGTTTCTGTTCATTTCTCCTTTTTTCCCCCCAGTTTGTTTTTTTTTTAGTTGATGGGGTTTTTTTTGGGTTTTCTTGTTTTGTGTGGTTTTTGGCTTTTTTTTTAAAGAAAGCTGAGATTGTGATTTTGATTCTGTTGAAAACTCCCCTGGCCCATTCCCAAAACATATGCCTGATGAGCAGAACGATGACTCTCCCAAATGTACTAAATGGGACAATTTTGGGACCTCTTCCAAAATCTCTTTCCATCTGTCCATCTTCTGCCCAGCAATTCATCATCTCCCCCAAATCTCTAACTCCATTGCATGCATTCTTCAGCCCTGGCATCGACATTTGTCTCTGTCCCACATTAACCCAGTCACATCCTACCTCTGAGCAACACCTTTGCTCTTTCTGGAGCTGTTTCCTTTCACCGACATGACACCAGCTAAATCCTCCAGTTTACCATTCCCAAAGCCAGGTGTCTCTGGGGCAGAACACACTGCTGGCAAAAGGAAGAGGGATAATTCTATGTCATAGATCTTTGTCTTCTGCTGCAAAAACATGCATCAATACAAAAGGAAGAGGTATCAAGTTCTGCCTCTTCTATACCAGCTCACACGAGCTCCAATAGTCCACTTGTCCGTTTTTTCTTTGCGATTCCTTTATAAGCAAGGCTGAACCCTTTAGCACCATTATCTGACCTAATTCTGCCCTGCTGAAATCCCATCATTTGCCTGCACAAAACATGGAAAGAATGAGCACTGATCTTAGACTCCCGACTATCAATGGTCCCTGTACACAAGAGAGTTAAGTACTGATATTGCATATGCCCAGAAGAGGTGGCAGAAAGACTCTTCTGCCTGCAGCAGGTGAGAGACCTACAATTTTCCTGGGAATTGGGCTTTTTCCTTTAGCCTTCTGATTTACAGAGCAATCAATAAGGTTTCTGCCCATTGCTGCCGCCCCCTTTAGTTTCAGAATTGATGGGCGGCAGCGCTCCAGTGCTATTGTGTTACAGACAAACTGCGAAATGCCACCGAGGCAGTGCTCGGCTGAGTCACGCACAGTCAGCACAACACAACGGGCCGGCAGGGTTGGAAAGCTCCGCACGGACCCGACCGTGCCAAGGCATCCCGTTCCCACCTGTCAGCAGCCCTTGCCAATGCCATTTCTTGCCCCGCAGAGGTTTTGACAGCAGAAATTATTCTTAGGTCTCTCTCCCTCTCGCACATGTATACACATACACGCGTTTCATCGGATCACTTCTCAGCCTGCAATAGCCTTATCACACCCTCATAAAGCTGGGAAGTACTATTAAATGGGGATAATAGGAGAGGGCAACGGCAGGAAGCAGACGAGTTAGCTAAATGAGCTGAAAACAAGTTGTCAGATAACACGTCAAGACAATCCAAGTCCTTCCTTCAGCTGAGGGGGCAAAGAAGCCCCTCCTGCCTCTTTTCCCCCAGCACATTTCCCTGACTAGATCTGGTTGAAAAACGTTGTCTTTACTTGGCTACTTTACTACAGCATACTTGCAGCAGTAACAAGGAATGCGGGAGACAACTGGGACCGTTCCATTTGGTAACTGTGCTGATCTCTATCTACATCAGCCTATCCCAAAGCCATGCCTTTATGAACAACCTGACCCCTGCAACCCAAATGCTAATATTGCTCCATCTCTGGGCCATAGATTTCAACTCCAAATGGTGAACAGCACCAGGTAAGTGCAAGCCTGCTTTCATTCAGGTTTTTTCATCCGCTTCCCTTCCCCCAGCTCAGTCGAAAGGGTTTCAAGCCTAATTCCTGCCTTCCTCATCAGATGCCCACAGCCAGAGCTTACAAAGGGAAGCCCTCCTCCAGCACATCCTCTTCTGGAGGTGCAGAGAAGCTAAACGTCATCAGCAGATGCAGGCTTGAGTTTCAAGCATGGCAAGTCGAGTCCTCATCCACCACCTTCCCTCCAGTGGGATGGCCTATCTTCTCCCTTTTCCCTGAACTGCACATGTTCTAAATGATACTGCAACTACAGCACTGCCAGGACCACATAATACAAACTTGCAGCTTGAGAAACAACTTTTTAGTCATCATATCAACAAGTACCTGATTGATAACTTGACACCCAATCCCACCCATTCACCTTCCAACAACTTTTGAAGGCATTTTCCAGGAACAACTTACAACGAACCAGCTTTCAAAGTCAAACAGACATAAGAATACCTTAATTACACTGCAGCAGGTGACACACCTTTTCAAAGCTTTAAGGAAACAAAACATAAACCAAAACAAGCTTCTCCTCCCAGTCCTCACAGAACAACGTGAAGCAGTCTTACAGAGAAGCTTCTCCTCGACATCCTCACAGCAGGATCCTGGCTGCTGATGAGAAAGCCAGTTTCCAAAGCCATTTCCCCACTTGCTTTCTCTGGGTGTGACTGGGAAGCAGCATCCGTTTCATAGAAGAGCCATGAAAAAACCACTCTGCCCACCACCCTATCCCATCAGGAGCAAAGGCTTTGCTCTAGCTTGGAGGACAGCCTTTGCGCTGGCAGGCTAGGGGATTTTCTGGGCAGCCAGACAACACCACATTCTTTCCCTGTGAAACTTGTATGAAATGCTGCATCTTAGACACTTACTAGTGTTTAAACTATCACTTTCCAAAAGAGAAAAAAAAAACCCCACATTTAATATTCCAACTGGCTCAAGTGCTCATATCTACAATGCAAGGAGAAGAGAAACACTAAGAGAAGCAAAGAGAGGGGAAAGGGAGTGTTTTCAGATTAAATGAGACACATGAGAGAGAAATGACAGAATGGTCAGCAAGTGCCTTCCAAAGTCACACAGCTGTACAGGAGCTTTTTGTAACAGAGAAGAGATCCTATAGCAAGCCAGAAAATATGCTGCTGTCTCCAAAGGAGCACAAGGTATAGTGTGAAGAGAAAGTAAAGGAAAAGGGAAGCTCAAGCTGCTCAAGCAGCTGTAATGCTTTGACTGGAACCAGCAGATGATAAGCTGTAAAGCACATTAGCTGGATGTATAGGGTAAGTATGAACAGAGGGATCCCGCATTTTTGTCTCCAGCGCCTGCAGTTTTGGCAGGAGGCTCCCTGGATACTTGGACATGGAGGACAAGTGAAATTTCATAGATGCAGGCAACACCCAGGAGGAGGAGGTATTGCCAAATTGCAGTCTCTGCAGCCACAGGATAGAAGCACATGGAGTTCCTCTGACAGTCCAGAAGACAGACTGGCCAATATCTAAATTCAGTTAGACTTTTGCAAAGATAACAAAAGTATCCACAGTGGTATCAGGCACAAAATCAGTTATAAACTAGTGCAGACCCTCACATTTTGAAGTGTATGAAAGCAAGCTGACAGAGACATAAAGAAGCAGCTTCTCTCTTAGGGTCATTGCTTCAAATTACCCACACTGGAGTAGTTCTTCACTTTCCAAGGATACCTGGCATCAGCTCTGGCATCACAGCCAGCTCCACTGCCCCAGACAGGGTATCAGGCTGAAGGGGTCAGCGGGTCCAACAGCGGGGCATCGTCTCTGGCACTTTACCATGGGTATAAATCAAACCACAGAGCAACACGTGAACCATGACACCCACACAATGATGATCCCAGCAAGATGCCATGGTAAAAGGCTTGGAAGAACCACTGACAGTAGGACATGGTCTATCCAGCCAACACCTCACTTATTTTCATCTATCATTTATATTTATCTTATGTAAGCAAAATAATGAAAAATCCAGCTCTGTGGTATTTGACGTTGAACTTTGTGCTACCCCGTTGCATCAGCCTGCAACCTAGGTCTCAGATGCATAAAAGTCCTACAAGAAACAGGAATAACCTACAAATATCAGGAAAGTAGATGCCCCTACCCAATAAGGATTAAAGATCAACAGTTCTCTGGGGCAGAAATGTGGCTTACAACAAAAACTCAGGGGAGGGGACTAAGAAGAAAGATTGAAATATAAGGCTACATTTAACATAAATATCTTCTAGGGAATGACACTTCTATTGTGCAAAACCCAGCACGGCCCATCTTTACCTGAACAGCCCACCCATGGGGTCTGATCAACAAAAGTGCACATTCCACTGCCTGACAGACAGGCAAAGACAGGTGAAACAGAGGGGCTCTGTGAGACCTCTGTGACCTCTGCTCTCCCAAGGCATAAGCTAGAAGCCATTGCTCCTAAAAAGTAATGAAAAATTGAGAAGTCTGGAGTGAGGGAAGTTCAGATTCTATATTTGAGATTCCGGGAGCTGAAAGGGAATAAAAAGCTGGCTGAAGCCTAGCTCTGCTAAAAACCCTATGTGCAGACATAGAAACAATGCTCATTTTACATTAGAAACCAGAAAACAAGGTGGAAGGAGAATGCAAGACAGCGCTGTGTTTCTGCATTAGGGTTTTTAAGTACACTGCAGGATTTCTGTCTCAGAGTACTCATTGAGTTACATCAGACTGTAATGGCCTGTTGATTTTGAGAGATTATGGCAGTGCTGCTGAAGCAGGGGAGAGATGGAAGGAGAGAGAAGATGTGATGCATCAGCCAGCGTGCACACACATTTCAGATGATTGCCCTACACTCCTGTGTGAGAAAGACACAGCAGATTCACAGCAGGACCAGGACCAGGAGCAGACCATGCATGAGACCCCGCTAGCAGCCAGCACAGACACAGCAGGCAGGCTTTTGCCCCTCTGGGGCAGCAGATGCCAAAAGCAACATTTCTGCAGGAGCCCCATCCAAGGCTGGCAGGACCAGAGCCACATGGCGTGGCATGGCAAACATAATGGAGAAGGTCAATCCCATGTTCAAGGTGTGCAACGTGTTCCTGAGATGGATTCGATCTCACTCTGTCAGGCTGACAACTTTGCTTGCCTGCCTATTTCTCTCTCCTGTATTTCACAGAAAAGATGGTATCCTTTCCTTTTCCTTTCTTTGCTCCCGGGCACAAGCAATCAAGAACAAAGGATGAAAGAAAAATGCAGGGGGGGATGGGGGGGAATGAGGCGGGGGAGGGACATTTGAGAGTTAGGGAGCAATCTTTAGCAGAGAGAAGATAATTTAAAAAAAAAAAAAAGCAAAAAGGAGATGCAGAGGCTTGGGAAAAAAAAAACCACAATATGCAAATGAGGCAGAACAAAAATCAGAGCTGGGAAAAAAAATAAAATCACACTAAACCAACCCATGTCTCCATAAGCTCTCCATCTCTCAGACAAGGGGATGCCATTGGGGTGAGGGTTCTCAAACCTTTCTACTACCCTCCACCTCCAGCAGACATCCGTGGCTCACTGCAGGCAGGCAATCTACCCTCTGGGGCATAGCAAAGGAAGGGAAGAGGAAAGAGTAAAGCAATTCTGGAGCAGTGAAAATCCTTGTTTTCTCTCTGAGGTAGGGAGCTGTGGGGCAAACAGAACCAGCCAGGTGCTTCTAACACGATGTCTGTCAAACAATCTGATTTCAAGCTTCACTGGAGGAGTCCTTCAGCAGCTGCTTTAATCTACAGCAGCACTTTTCCCCCACAGCAGGCTGCATTCCCCTTGTGCCTCCTCCACTCTTCTACCAGGACAGAGGTCCCACAGGACCAGAGACCTCCATCTCAGCTGGCAGCAGGTTGCCTCACAGACTGAAACACCTCAGGCCATATCACAAGCTAAGGAGGATCAGACTTGAACTGGAGTTTTCCAGAGGGCATCCAGCTGCACAAGGAAAAGCAGGATTTTGCTCCTGCAGATGACATACTATTCTTGATGCAGAGCCCTCACACTGCTCAGAGGTGGGTGTCAGCAAAGGTGGCTTCTTTCCTCCAGACAATGGAGTAAATAACTCATCCATCAGCTTGAACATTAGCGACACTGTAGCTGGTGGTGTGTTATGACACACCATAGTGCAGTTACCCTTCTACTCATCATCGTTTATTTCTTCTGCTTCCAAGGTATGGAAAAACATCAGTGCATGCTCCTCAGCTGGGAACAGTGAGAGCTGTAAAAGGGAACTAGGAAGCAGCAGGATTCCTGGCTTTTAGACAAAGTCTGGGGCTGACTCACCTGAAATACCACTTTTTAGTGGCAGGAGTGCTCTCCTTTTCATGTAAACAGCAGCTCCTCTGCTCCAGCTTTCTGTTCTCCTTCCTGTCCATGTTTCTATTTGAACCATTATGTGTTTGTCCAGTTCTGCCTGTGAACACCTGAAGCTAGTATGAGTTGGTCCTAACAAAATATATATTTTTTAAATCTATCAATATCAGAAACATAGCATTACTTTTACTTATTACTAAGGAGCATCAACTTAACTTAGTAAATACTAACTGACTAGAAGTACAAGTCACAGTTGTGTTGCAAAGGCTAGTTAAAAAGCAACTTCAAGAAGCTGACAAATTCCACACCAAAGGTGTCTAAGCTCTGGTGGCATGTGTGAAAGCAAAAGCTAAGACTTACACCGTATTTTACAAAGGACTGTGGATATCAAGGTAAAGCAAACACAGGAAGCTGTGCTGGTATTGAGGGCAGTCAGATATCTGAGAGGAAAACACCAAGAGAACAAAAATACAGCAGTGAGAGGACAGGGAGAAGAGAACAGTAAGTTTTAGCAGAGATTCCTGCCATGCAGATTGGTAACTCCAATCAACTGCAATGGTCACTTGCACTTCCAGAAACCGGAGTGGCTGCAGGCACTGGTTGTATTTCCCAGGAGCTCCCTTGCTCCCAAGTGTGACTTCCCCACCCTAGAGACCCACAGGGAGGCAAAGTGAGAAGATGTATGATGTCTCAGTTCACATCTTAGCCAGGTCTGTGTCCCCATCAGTAAGAACTGCCACCACAACTGACACTAATTGGTTCTCTTGTCATGCTGCAAAGGTGACACAGACCACATGGGTACAAACAGGAAGCCTTCCTCTCCCTGGTCCCCTCAGGTCACAACTAGGTACCCTGGTACCACAGTGTGCATGCAGAGCTGGTGTTGCCACAATGTGTGATGCCTGCTCGGTGAAAAAAGAGCATCACTATCTGGAGCTGTTGAGCCTGCGTCACTCACTGCAAGAAGCGGGGGGGTGGGGGGAGACAACTACCAGCTTAAACCAGATTTTACTGGTAGGAGCATCACCAGAATCCAGGCTCTCAGGGACTTTACAAGGGATCCTGAAACATTACCAGCTGCAGTTGCAGCCTCCATATCCTCTGTCAGCCTGGAAAAACAACAATTAGCACACGTGTGCATTAGTGCATGCATGTGTTTGCATGAGCCTGCAGTGAAAACATACACAATAAACAGTATGAGGAAGAAAGAGATTGTTGTTTGAAGCTCAAAGAAGCTATTTGTAAAAATCTGTGTGCAACTGAGAATGAAAAAAAGGCAAAAATTACTTTCATCTTTCTGTGAGGTAGAGGGGGCAGGGAATTAAGCACACACACCCCTCAAAGCAATGCCCAGGAAAAATTATGCTGCTCGTGATAAATGCACTTTTCTGGTTCTGTGAAAAATCTGACATAATGAAAGTACCTTGAATGCAATTACTGGCACTTGTTTAGCATGGCAGGGCATTGCACTGCCACTGGGCTCGCTCCTCTCTGCTCCCAATTAGCATGCCAAGTACTCCAGCCACACACATGGGCTCACGGGTCAGGGATTGGCGCGGAGGAGCAGCAAACAGCTACCCGCCCACCAATGAGGGAGCGAGAGATGTGCTGGAAAGCTCCAGCTTCCTTCATTTTACATCCTCCCATCCCTATCACACTCTTTTCCTCCACTCCTCCAGGGTCTCTGGAGGCAGTGATAAAAACCGCAAGCTCTCCCCCTCCTCTCTCAGCTGGTCTCATTCACGGCTCATGGCAGCCCCGGTTTCCTCTGGGGACTCACTAATGAAGACGGCCAACGTTAATCTCTTTCCCCCTCCCTGACGGGTCGATTTATAGTTCCACGGAGAGTCCTGGACTGCAGCCAGAGGGCTTGACACATTCTTCTTGTTCCAAGACGAAAGGGGAGGAGGGGGAAGAGACAGGCTTGCGCGCACATACACACACTTGTGATTTGGATTCAGCTGGAAGATGCAGCTGGAAAACCTGTTTACCTGTTCCGAAACGGCAGCTGAAGGGAACAGTAGCCAACAGTGCCTTTGTATATATGTGTACACGCCAAACATCTTTGTGTTTCCATAGCATCTCTTCCAGCCCAAAGACCCCAAATCACAGGGATCACTCCCTCATCACCAGGATGAAATATAGCATCAGTTGTGTGCCAGCAGCATTACCTGTGAGTCATTAGGAGAGGAAGCAAATGATAACTTCTCTAGGATAAACGGCAGGGGGAGGGAAAGGGGAAATTTTAGACAGGCAGAAAATAATGAACTGGAATTTGGCCAGGACACTGAGGTACTATCCCCTCATCTCATGAGAAGTGGAGTGGGATCTTTAACAATCGATTGATCAAGACCTTGTCTCTACCTCTCTCTCATCCGTAAGAATTTCCAGTATTCTTTGCAGCTTCTTCAAGAGCAATGCTGGTGCATGGGCTCAGCTGTGTCTCAGAGAGAAATGCACCCCTCTGGTACCCCCACCTGCCCTTCTACAGCACTGCAAGGCACTGCCTGTACTGGAACTCCTCAGACCTGTCACTCCCACAGCTGCACCTTCAAATGAACCAGAGAAAAGGAGAGACTCGGCTAGTTTTTTACAACTGAGCTCTGAGGGAGCATCCCTTCCTTTCCCCATGTGGCAGTCTCTACCGTAGCCCTGTCGGAGCCCCTAACTTGGTGCTATTTGTTCAGCTCAGCTCCCCATGCACACAGCGGACTGACCTGCGCTGACAGCACAGCTCTGCTAATAGGGTCAGTCAGTGAGCTACTGCTGCAGAGCCGCAGGGGAGCACAAAACACTGGCTTTATTCCTGTAAGACCTATACATTACGTCCTCACCCCCGCCCCCTCAGGAACCAAGTGGTGGATTTAAAAGGAGCACTGTCAACTCATTTAGGCCCATTATTTTGCACTAGAAGAAATGGCCTTTACAAATCTCAGTGGAAGTACACTCTCATTTCATCTTTAGGTAATCTTGAAGGTTTCAATTGCAGGGCTGTAAACCACAATGCAAAAAAGCACAGACAAATAGATCAGATCAGATATGAGACTGCCCAGACACAGAGTTCCCCTTGCCAAGCTGACTGCAGAGCAAAAATAGGAATGAACACTGCACATAATTATAGTATTTTACATTTCCACTGCACTTTCCATCCTGAACAATCCCCAAATGCACACACATGTGCATGTGTGTGCATACAGAGGTAGGGCATTGGGAAAATCCACTTACTTCACTAAAACCGAGAAATTGTAGCCCACTGGTAACAGCTTGTACTGAACCAAAGCCTTCATTAGCACAAACACATACTACAAGCTCATAGAAAATCATTATAATGTGAAACAAGACTAAGCCAAGACACAGCAATCTGTAGATCAGCAGCTCCAGTACTTCTGCTGCTGCTCAGCATTTCCCCCAAAACAGATTAGAAACTGATCTTTTATTACCTCTCACCCTCTTGTTTCCCAGTGAAGCCCAAGGTGCCAATTCCACTTTGTTACTGCAGGGCAGGGGCAGCTCTGCAGCTGTCGATCCATGGACTTCTTTCTCCCGCTGTCGAGTGCTTTGCAGTCTGTAAGCAGGCACATCCCCCAGCCCTGTGGGCTGCAACAGCCCCATTCTGCGGACAGCAGAGCATCTGAACACAGGAACCAAAGCCAGGGACAGTGCCCAAACCACAGTGCTCCTCTTTCCCTCCTGACAAACGAGCCCATACCAGAAACAAAGGCCTGTTCTCTATTTTGTGCCACCCAAGATGCTCTGAGCAAGGATGAAAAGAGCCAGGAAAGAACACTTGAAGATAAGCAAGAGTAGAGACCTGATGCTCTAGCAGAAACCTTCGACTTTCTCAGGAGGCTAAGAGGCAGGGGAGAGAAGATCACACACATCAGCCTGGGATGCTGGGTCACTCCTTTCTCCTTCTTGCGTGTCTGTGGAAGTCAGTCTTGTCTTCCACATATTAAATATCTCACAGTAGTTTTAAACTCCCATCTGAGCACACAGGCATTTCAATGCTGGTATGTGGTCAAGCACATGAAGAATGGAGGTAGGAAGTTCAAGAGGAGACAGAGAAGGAAGCAGGTCTGAAGCACTACAAAAATGAACTAATAGGTCAGAAGCAGAGAAGGAAACAGACTGAGGTTATGAAATGATATAACAGCTGGCTTGAGAACGCTAGGGTTTTTGGGTTTTTTTAAAGAAAAACAGGAATCTCACCAATAAAACAACGTAATCAAGTACAGTACCCAACTACCTGTTCAGGGAAGAGCCTTAGTCCTTACATGAGCATGAGGCCAATATCTGCCTTTGATGCCTTTGATGCTCCTCAGAACAATATGTTCACTCAGCAACATGCTGCAGTAATGTCTAAAGCTCAGTGAATGACTGGCCCATGCCTCTCTTGGCAGATATTCTGGGGCAGAAAGATATTTTGTCAAGGACAGTGCAACAACACCCTCCCCAATACTTAAGGCTAGGGCTGGCTGGCTTTGCTTTGCTTGCTTGCTTGCTTGGCTTGCTTGCTTTGCCTGCTTTCTTGCTTTGCTTCCTAGTTAGTTTAGCTAAGCAGTCCAATTCTTTCCCTGGACTGTTGCTTTTTCCTTTCCTCTTTCTGAATATCATCCAACCTGCTCTGGACTGGGATCTGGGAAACACCAAGGAACACCAGGAGCCTGCATTTTGTGATCTGCAGCAGCCATCCCCAGTGCTGGAGAGCAATCCCCAGCGTCCAGACCCGGGCGACCACTCCCAGGAAAGACCATCTGGATTTGTTCATCTCTTCAGAGGGGTGAAAGAGTTTTGTTGTCATCTAGTGTTGTTAATTGTTTTGGTGCTGGGGAGTGCTTTGTTTGTTGAATAAACAGGTTCTTTTCCACTTCTCTCTCAGAGGAAATTTTTCCCTGAACCAGGTGGGTGGAGAGGGGCCGTGGGGGTTTATTTCCTGGGTTTTCCCCAAATTTGCCCTAAACTAGGACAATCATGGGATTGCCATCATCCAGAGAGGACTCCAGGTTTTAATAAGGTCACATCTGAAAGAGCCCCACCTAATAAGCTGCATGGAAGTCAATTTATCGACCTCAGCACGTGAAGTTGCGGTTGCAGGGTGTGTAGGTAATTCATACCTGATGGCTCAAGGCCATCCCCTCCGGCTAAAAATGGGAGACCAATGTGATTTCTTAAATTTGATTTAATTTAGTAATCCAGTGCTTCATTCAGAAATGCAAGGAAGAGCCTGGTTAAAACAGGATTTTTATTTTGACAATGTCACTTTAAAAACAAATAGCTGGCTGCTCAGTTCCCTTAGCAGGAGACAGCAGGTGCTCAGCTGGCTGATTTAGCAGCAGCCACAACTGCCACCACAAGCTGCTGGGTGCAGTTCACAGGCTGTAATTCCCAATTCCCCTGACGCAGATTCCCAAGGAGGGGGAAGGGCTAAGGAAGTGAGAGGAAAGGCAAGGGGATGAGTTTAGGGTGAAGTGTTACTGAATTAATGAACAAACCTCACTGACACTTCCCTGGGGCATCCTCATTAGCCTGATGGGCACCTAGGTCAGCTGCCTTCCTCCAGCCTTGTGTGCACACCTGCCTGCATAGGAGAATTAAAGTCTTTTCACCCCTCCTTCCCTCTCAGGAAATAACATGCCCACTTTTTACATACACGCAACACCAGCAAGATCCTCTGTGATCTTCAGAGACCTTCCCCAACGGCCTCACTTTATGGAAACCAGTGTCCTCGGTAAACCACCAGAAAGCAGGAAGACCATGTTGTACAGCCTCATGCCTACAGAAAATCAGAGCTATGGAAATGCATCTTATTAGAGGGTATGGTACAGTTAGAGGCCTGTGGCAGAAATTATTAGAGACCACCTTACAATCATCTTTAAAATTAGAAATAGACATGTGCATGTGACTTCGTGGTTTGGTTTTTGTTGCAGTTTGGCAATTGTATTTTTTAAAGCATACAATATAAAAATGTCAAGACAAAAATTCTTGCTATTTCCTTTACCTCGTCCATCTTGCCCATTCAGCAATGAAAGTTTTTTCTAGGCTAAAAGACTATGAGAATCGGTGGGCCAAGAAAATGGTATCTCCTGAACAGCTGAGAAACTGAAAGCTGTGTTGTTAAATGTGAATGGGATTTTACTCAGCTCACAATAAATTCTGGATGGTCTTCACTTGATTTTGCTACTGTCTATACCAAGACTTGTATTTATTGAGTTGTTTTAAGCTGCAGAAAGGCAAAATTCTCTTACCTACAATTAAAGTATTAGAGCTCACAAAAACATCCATTATACCCCAGTAGCAGTTCTCTAAGGCCTCTAAAAAATTAAAACACAGAGCACACATTACTCTTTATTGCAGCCTTAGCTATATCAAGCTTGATGACAGTACCACTTTTTAAATCCATTGTGATGGGGTGAATGGGGGAGATAAACTGGTACAAGCCTAGTTTAGAACAAACATTCCCTTTGGGTCATCTGTAAAGCTAATCTAGACCTAACACTAGAAAGCACGCTCAAGGACAGAAACAAAATCCTTCCACTTTTTTTATAAGCATACTATCAGTGGAAGAGGTTTGAGTAAAAATAATAATATATCAGTGTGTTAGCCGACTGTTATTGTTGGCTACTCAAGCAAAGTAGGATGTCAACAACCCAGAATTTACAGGGCTGGGAGCCTGGTGGGTCCCTGGTTTTTATTTTGTGCCAATTCGCATTCACTCGTGCTCCAGGGTAAGTGATGATGCCGTCAGCAACTTCAGCCCAGCTGGAAAAGTGGGTGAAGAAAGCAGTGGACACTCATCAAAAACTAGGTCTTGTCTGCAGAGGGGCACACAGGAGAGGCAAGCTGAAACACTTAAGGTGAATGGGTAAAATGACATAAAACACCTGTACGGACAAATTTATACAGAATGCAAATGTATCCCTGATTTGTCTGCTTTACTACTAAACCTATTTTTACTAAATCAGCTGAAAGTTAATTTCAATCTAAATAAGGGTATGGTCAGATTAGCCAAGCAATTGGGTCAGGGCAGACTAACAAGTTGCTGTCCTTTCAGATAGATATCAGTAACTCACCATATGTGCTTCCTGTCTTCTGCAACACAAAGAAACTTACAGTATCCTCAGAGAAATTACCCACAAACTGTTTTTGTGAGACTTAAAAATCAGAGGGGCCAGTTTGGCTGGAAGTCAGCAATCTGGTATGTTGGCAGGGGCAGGCTACAAAGGATATCCCAAGAGTTGCCAGTCTAGCACTAGTTCTTGGCTCCAAAATTAAATAGACATCTAATTCTTAATTTTCCCCAAAAAATGCAGCTTTGACCCTGTAGGAATGCTGCCTCAGGAACACCCAGGGAAGTTGCCACCAAGAAGAGGCATGTCTGCTGTGGGACATTTTCCAGCCACTCAGAAACAAGAAGCCAGGCAAGGGCTGTTGCCAATTCACACACGCTACTCCAGGACTGGGCAGTGACTCAAGAAAATTGCTTCCTGACATCCTCCCAGCAGTGACCCCAGCCATGCACCTGCCTCAAGAGATGCTAGCATGCCTCTATGGCTTTGACAAGAGATGCCTCACATGTATTGGCTTCTCTACTTGGAGAAGGGCCCACCAAGCCACCTGGGTTCAACACCGGGTGGACAGATCTCATGTAAGTGGACACTGAGAGATGAGCTTGTCACTGAATCAGGGGAAATACAGAGCTGGCACAGTAACTATTTCTTGAGGAACAACAAGTTGCTGGCAGCAGGGAAAACCCTAATTTGGTGTCTACCTGATTTTCAGTCCTTCCTACCCCACGGTTACATCACCTGTGATTAGGATTTTGTAAGAATGAGAAAATAAGGACAGAGAGCGATGTCACTGCTCCCCCAACCCTCCTGCACCAGGAGCTGGCTGAGTATGGACTCAATCCATTGTATCTAACCATACCAAAACCCTTCCAGCCAATCTGCCAGCTTGTCATGAGCGCCATTCTCTCCTGGCAGTTCCATCTATCAGCACACACAAAGTGCCAGGGTTGCTCACTGTTTGCTCTCTCCCCCTCACCAGGGCTATGCAGCATTAATGTTTCACCGGCAGCTCTCGCTCTTCTCACAGCCCCATCAAGCACATCTCTGCTCTGACTTACTGCCCCAGGCACCTGGCTCCTGACCCCCAGAACCCACAGCTGCCCCTGCCTGGCTGCCCTTCAACCCCAGCTGTGCTCTGCATGCCTTTGGAACAGGAAAGCAGCAATACCCCTCACTGCCCCAGGCAGCCAGCTTGGACCACCAGATTCATCCTGCCTCCAGCTAACTGACATATTAAGGCTGGAAGGGGAAAATGCCCAGCACCCGCCCTGCACCCCTGCCAGCCCCCTCCCTTCCCCTGCTTGCCACCATAGCGTAAACCCTTTTGTTTCTCAAATATATTTCTCTGCAGAAATACAGCAATTATTTCAGAAAAATCTCGCCCCTCACCACTGGTAGAAATACCACAGTCTGAGACAGTAGCTCTCTTGATGATTGCAGACAGTGGAATATTCCAGAAAAAAAGGAAGATTTGGGAAGGGGGAGGGGACGAGGTATCTGGGATCCAATCTTTCTCTCCCTGCCAATCCCCTCCATCTCTAGCAGATTTCATTTTTATCAACAGGATTTCTGTGAAATTTTCACTCAATCCTCCCTCTCTCCCATTTCAACTCCCAGCTAAGCTCAAAGGTGCACAAGAATAACGTGCTGCCACCCTTTTCTTGCAGGCTGGACAAATAAGTCCTCAGCTAGCCACATGGAAGCCATTAAAAATATATTAACATACCCAGCAGGGTCTGTCACTTTTTCTTTTCCTCCTCCCCCCCCCCCCCCCTTCTTCTTAAACACAGAGAAGGAAGAAATCTTGCCACAGTAACAAGAGGTTTTCATCAAGTCTCATTACCTCAAGCGCAGCCGCGCACCACAGCCCCCACAGAGAACAGCCTTCGGTTCCCGCTGTCATTAAAGGAACAAAGATCTTAAACAAAAATTAAACCCTGGACAGCATGAAGTTGGGAGCACATGAACAGATCAGGCAGGGAAAGGTATGAGAAAGCCAAGGGGATGAACAGGAGCAGAGCTACCAGACAGGGCTCCACTCTAGCAGCTCAGGAGGGATGGGGCAGGTTAAATGTATCCCACAGAGAAGGGCAGAGGGAAGCATTTTCAACATTTTGAGCCAGCATCAAGGTATTTCCCACACTTAGTGACACAGCAACATCCTGGAACATTAATAAGGCTCTGGGTGAAACCAGTCCAGCAATAATGATAAAAAAGCACAAAGCTTTGTCTCAGTCTGTGATGTTCCATGAAAGGATCATTTTGCACACTTTGACACATGTCCATTTTTACTCCAGGAGGTCCTCATCCCTTCCAAACAGTATCGTGTCCCATGCATCCTGGAGCGAGTGCACAGCACATCTTAACCTGCAGCAGCCTGAAGCAGGTGGCTGGTGGTCTTTAATAGCTCGGGAGGAGGGTTTGAAGGGTGGAGGCAGCAACTCTACATTTAAACAAGGGATTTCTATACCAGAGGGTTGTTAGTCAAAGGGCTATCAAGTCAAAGTGCTCTTAAACTGTAGTTTTTCAAGTATTTCTTTGAGCAAATCACTGGGTTAAGCAGCTTTCCTCTCCACCTTGGCTACTTTAATCCAGATCAATTCCCTGATCCAGTTCAATGTGCAGCAGCACGTTCAGCTGCACTGGCACAGCTGAGAAGCAGCAGCAGGAACTGCTGAAAATAACCCTCATAAAATGACACCCTTGGATTCAACAGGCATGACACTTAGACCCAGGGGAGCAAGACACTGCATGCAAGCCCCATGAAAACAAAGGGGAGAGGGATACTTCAGATCTGGTTAACAGGGAAGGGATGAGCTGAGTGAAAGAGGACACAAACTAACCAAAAATCTGGTGACAGTGTGGCCATGTTTTATGCACCTCTAGACAAGACAGAAGTTTTATTTGTCCCATGGGAGTGGAGAAAAGCAAAAAGCTCTCCTTTGTGAAGTAGGCAGTGCAGTCAGGAAAGGCAGAGCTTGCAGAAGAACCAACAGTGGCAAAGCACCATTTGGAAAGGTGAACAAAAGCCTCTGAGGATCAAGGAGGACAGGAACCCGCAGATGGTGAGGAGTAAGAACTGGGTGGGGATACTTGCAGAGCGGTGAGGAGCAGAAGGGAGCGAGGACATGAACTGGAGGACACAGAGGCAAGATGAGGATATAGAGGATCCATGCTGGATACAGAGGGGGAGATCAGGAGAAACACTAAGAAAGCTACTTCACATCTCTGTGTCACAACCATTCTGGTAGTGAACAGTTTAATAGGTCATTGTCCAAACAGTTCACACACCCCCTGGTTCTGGAGTAATTACATCCATTCTTTAAAAAGACATCACATAACAAGGTCTACCAAAATTATAGAAGCAGATAGGAGTAGTGACTGTACTAGAAACCAACTAGAAAATAGTGTCAATTTCATAATGACATGATGCAAGTCAAAGATACATTTGTCTCTGCAGCACTGAAACGTGCTCTACTCATCCCACCTTGGAAAGGGAATGCAAGAAAGTGTGGAGGTTCAGCAACAAAGAAAAGAGACCTGAAAAGTATAAAATATTTTCATGAAGTCCACATGGGCAAAACTACAGCCATGTGCTGTGGAGTGAAGTCTTCTATTGCCTCTTTACTACAGCACATAGCAGGGCTGTGACACCGGGTGCATGCTGTTCTCCCCAGGAAACCTGTCCATCTGCTCACAGCCAGCCACCACAACCTGTCCTAACTGCCACCAGCCTAGGAAGAGCCACTCTTTGAGGAGCTAGCAAGGCAGACTTTTCACCCACACCTGCCAAATTGGATACACTGCATACAGAGTCTACATTGCTGCAGCCTCACAGACGAACAGCTTGGCTGGGTTGCTCTTCCTTGCTGCTTCAAGAACACAGACATTACAAACTCTGTCATGTAAAAGAAATCAAAAGCCCTGCTTTAAACTGATTGCAGGAAAATACTGAAGTCCTACCCACACTTTTGGATTTGACAGCAACACAATTAGGTCATGGGATAGCTGTGCTGTAACAGATTCCTTGGACTTGGCTCTATCCAAGGTAGAGACACACACAAATGCTGCTTCAGTGTGCATTTCCTTACTTGCAGCAGCCCGGATTCTTGAAAATGGACTAAAATGACGAGTCCATCTCGGATCATAAGTCAGGCCCTTGAAGTGGGCTCTCAGAGCTCAACTTCTGCAACAGCCTCCAACAGCAGTGCTAAGGACAGTGGAGTCTGAGCCAAGGTACAGCTGCCTACAGTTGAAACAGGTCTATAATAAATGTCAGAGGAGAAGAAGGAGCAGGCTCTAGGCAGCACATGCAAGGAAGGCACTGGTATTGATGCAGGCGCTAAGGTCATCCCAGGGACAAGCACTCTGACACCCATGGTTAAAGTCCAACTAAGAAACGTTTCCTGACAGAAAAGTCTATTAGGCTGTGGAACAGGCTCCCACAGGAAGGGGAAGAATCCTCATCCCACTTCTCTGTAAGGAGTGATGTGACAGGCAGTAGGGCATCAAGCCCTAAGACTGGTGTGATTGATACAGCAAGTCTCATAAGATGCCTCAGGAGTAACACGAACTTTAGAAATTTCCTCTGCCCCTCCTGCAAAACATCTCCTCCACAGTTCTGCTGATACTGCTGCTTGCAAGGCAGCACCATGGACTACACTGTAGCCTGGGTCATTTCACCTATTTAGAGGAATGGGGCTTCTAACCCACAGCAGGTAAGTAATGTATGCTACAGCACAGTCCTGCCAAACCTGCACCCTCAAAACCAATGGGATGATGCTGGCACAGGACAGGAATGAGATGTGAGGAAATAAGAATTTCTTAGGCCATGCTACAGGCATCTTTATATTAACTCAGTCTGCATGAAATAATGCAAAGAAAGGCAGTGGAGATTGTAACAAGGATGGAGGGTGTTTATTAAATTATGATTGAGTATGGTGAGACTTGTGTAATAGGATATGGCATAACATATGTGGAGATTATCTTAATTTACAGCAGACAATGTCCCTGTTGATAATATATACAGTATCAAGTAAGTTTCTGACACACTGGACTGGCACTAACTTAAGTGTTTGAGGTCTGAAAGACTGCCCCAGTTTGTACTTTATTTAACGTTTCATTGCACCCCTTAGATATTTCCTTTTTTCTATTTTTTTAATGCAAAAATATCAACTTGGTTTTGAACCGTGCAGATCAATAGGAATGCTTACTTTACCATATTTAATGCTAGCATATGCCCATCTCCTATTTGGTTTGTGGTTTTGTTGTTGTTATGATTTTTGAGGTTTTTTTTCCGTTTGGGGATGTGGGAAAAGAAGTGTTAAGGGTTCAAAAATTAACATCTCACAAAGTTCAAAATTAATGTCTCAACTTGCAACACACTTCCTCTCTCCCACAACACTGGTTGCAGAAGCTACCCAGGGCTAACACCACCATATGGTTCTGCTTCTCCTCATTTCTCCTCAGTCTAACAAACTTTGGCACTGCTCAGATTTTCTTGGTCCTGAAGAAACAGGAGAGATGCCAGCAATTCCAGTTTCTCCTTCCTTTGCTTTTACATAGCTCCCATGGTGCTATCTGAGAAAAATCTATTGTAATGGCAAAGCATAAAGGCAAACTTGTCTCAACACCATTGGCACTGTAGAGTTTTTCATACTGCATTCATTATTGGTAACAATTACTTATATTGCATTAGAGTTGAAGAACTTCAGTAACATCAGGGCACCTCAAGCTCAGCACAACTCACACATACACCAACAAATGTCTGTGCCTGACTAACAGGCTAGTAAAGCCTTTTAAGGTAGAAAGGCTTCAAAACAGATTGTCATTTTAAAGCACCCATGAGCTGACAACAGTTTGTACAATTATCACAAACCACTCAAAAAAGGCTTCCAGTACACCTGGGAAGCGACCATGTACACAGTAAGTACCCTGCATGCACCATAACTCAGCAAGTGCTTTTTGCAGCTCCCTTCTACACTCAGTCATGAAGGATATAGATCATTACAGCCTCCAGCTATAGAGCTTTAGCTCAGTGAGTAGCAGCTCACACTTTCAGCTCTGGAGATCCCCAGTTCAATCTGCTGCATGTCAGCCAAGAGGGCAGCTGTCATATAATTACAGCCACAACTTTGCATGTGAAAAAGTAGGGAGAATGAACAGAGATCTTATTATAGAATTCTAGTTGCAACCTGCTGAACAGCTCCCTATTTAAAGTAACTTCTTGTAAAGAAGAGGGAGAGGGGGCAAAAAAAAAAAAGGAAAGAATCTTTCAACTCAGCTTCCCAATTCCCTCTGTTTTGCAGAACAAACCAGTCCTGCTTTGCAGTCTTTTGTTCCAAATGCATATGTACACTAGATGAAGCACACAAGTGCAGAGTCAGGAGTACGGCTCCTGGTTTATCAGTCCAAAAAGGAGAAAAAGGAAAAAAAAAAATTCTCATTGCTGCAACTGAGGCATCCAAAGTCCAACAAGGCATCATAGTTTCTTCCTGAACAATAACCATCCCACAGCAGGCAACCCACTTAGATATTCAATTTAAGTATTACAATTTAAGATCAAGAAATCTTAAGTCAGTTGCATCCTGTTTTCTTCAAGCTGTACGTACAAGCTCTTAGGAAGATTTAGCAGAACAGAGAATCCAGGAAAAGAGTATGTTTGAAATACAAAGGTATAAAGCATAGTGGAAAATGCACTCTCAAATTAAAAGTTATTTTAGTGAGTTCAACATAAAGCAATAAGACCAATTTTCTTTTTATCCATTCATCTTTCTGCAGATCCTTCTGCACACAGAATAATTTTTGAGTCAAACTTTCTTCTGAGCCAAGATAGTCAAAACCTACATTTGAAGCAACGTAATCCAGTTTTGAAGAAACTAGGAAAAAAAAATCAGTTTTCCCCCAAAAACAATTCTAGAAACCTGTTTGAAGCTTAAGATACAGATTCCTTGCAGAACATTGTTTTCTCCTTGACAGTTCCATCCATCCATGACCCAGAAGTACAAAACTTGTGGGTCTCCCACTGCATGAGGCGAATCAACCATTTTGGACGACAAGTAATAAATGGGAGCTAACTCAAACTTCCTGCAAACTACTTACCTGCTTGCTAAATACCACTTAAGTGGACTAATCTGACTCGAACTGTTCAGTACCTGCCTGCAAGAAAACAGGCTTGCTGAAACACCTCAACTAGTTCATGCATTCTACACCACTGGCCCTCCAAAGCTCCCTGAAACACACTGCCATGCTTCCAACAAGATTTGAAGAAGTACCTGGTCTCCAGCCAAGCTGGAAGGTGTTCAGGTAAATGCTAATGCCAAGCACAAACCTGCAACAGTAAACTCCAGAACAGAATTCAGCAACACTTTGTATTTAAACCGGCTGAGTTCTCTGGTGACATCCTCTCACCAGCCTTGCTTCTGAAGACCCATTCTCATTTGGCTCAGCCTTCTGCTTCTCCCTTCAAGCAAGACCTACCAGGAAACACACAAACCAGCTGACCATCTCCCTTCCTTAAGAAGTTACAGTTACATGTAGCTTCAGCAGCACAGATGCATTTAGGGATGATTGTTGAAATGCAGCAAAACCCTGGCTGGGGCTCATCCCACAGGAGAACCCATAAAAAAATTCACCTTCCACTCACCTCCTGCAACTAAGGAAAGCTCACAAACATCTGAGCCACACTTGTCCAACAAAAGCAGTACAACCCTATGCAGAGATGACTGAAATGAAACACTATTATGCTATTTTCTGGTATTTCTTCTGTGAATTCAGCACAGCTAAAAGGTCCCAGATACACTTGCTCTGAAGACCCAAATCCTCTGCCTACCTTGAGAACACATGCAGAGGGAACAGCAGCAAAACTTATACATACTTTTCTCATCTCTTCTAGCTTCCCAAGGCTGAAATGACTGACAAAGGTCCAAAATGAGGAACACACATAAATTATTAACACTGCACTAGTAGTCTCACTGTTGCTGTAACAGTCTAAAGACTTAACAGAGCCAGGCTCTGCAGGGAAATACTATTTTACATCAAAATCATTCATTCAGGAAACTTACAGAGGAAAAAAGACTCACTCTGCAGCACATTCTGTGAAACCCCTCAGCTTTAAGACCCTTCATTTTTAAAGCAAAAGCAATTTTAACAAGAACAGGAAATTGATGTGAAGCATAAGAAGCTTCAGATTTCAAGTGAGCAACACTGGAACAGCATTACTTCCGGACACAAATCCCAACACACACATCTTCTCACACCTGATCTGGAAAGCCCATCCCACTTCTGAGAGCCAGGTAAATGTTCTGTTTCTGCAGCCTCTCTGCTGGAACAGCAAAATGGCAAGCCAGCGAGAAGACAATGGGGAGCCATGCTCTAACATTTGGAAGAGAGCCAAAAAGCCACTTCAGTTTGTTTCTTGGATTGCAACCTGAGCTTTACACCCAGGCAAGACTCCAGATTCACATTCCCACCAAACTTCTATTTCATTCTAGGTTTCATGCAGTACCTGCTGCCACAGATGCAGCTTCCTACTGACATATTAGCCTCCTCTCCCTTATTGCAAGGGGAATAGTTTATGCAGGGGTATTGGTCTGTTTTACATTAATTTCAAGAATTAGAACAAATAACCTGAACTTTGACATTTCTGAAAAAAAGTTAAATTATTTTCATCTTTCTTAGTAATCACAATAGATCTACTTTTCATTTAAAACATGAAATTTCCCTCATAAAATAGCTGAAGTAGTTATTGAAATGTTTTCTTGACCAAAGTCTGCAAAGCCTCAATGCTATTAATAACATTTTGAATATAAAGAGGCACAACTTTGCTCCATACCAACAAAAAAAAAAAACAAACCACACAGTCAAGTTTTCACACAATGAAGCAATTAATTTTTAAACTAGTACTTTCTATTAAAAGTTCTCACATTTAAAAACCCAGAAAGGCTTCTAGTAACTCTAGACACCGATGGAGACAAAGAAAAAAGACCCTACCCCCAGCTGGATGGCATTCCTCTCTTTGGGTGCAATGTGGTAACATTTGATTGATGCATCTGATCCATTCCAAAACTCCAGGCGTTGTTTTAATCATCAATGGGTAGAATCCTATTAATTTTCAGGGAAAAAAAAAAAAACAACAGAGTAGAATATGGATACAGGACACAGAGTACCTCATGTTTGTCTAGAAGATCCAGCTGATTTAGCTAGATCCACAATAACCAATAGATTGAAGACTGAGCTGATGACAGAAACTCACATCTACCAGCATAAGCCCCTTTTCCCCTTCCACCCTCTTTCGGTCATCTCAGCTCAACCCAGTCTCTATACAACCTGGAACATTAGTCCCATACCAAAGGAAATGAAATAGGAACACGGAAAGGAGTGGGAAGTGATAAACCAGGGTAAATAGGGATAGCATGAAAAGCCTATTGGCATGCAACCAAGAGCCACAGGCCCTTGCTACAGAAGAAAACAGGAGATCAAGCACATACAAGGAGACAGCGGGAGAACAGATGTGAGAAGAAGGTTCAAGTGTCCCTGGGCTCAGGGGGTAAGAAATGGCAGCAGAGCACAACAGTGAGCCCCAGCACACACAGTGATCTCAGCCTTCAGCAGCAGCACCAGACGACCCACTGGCTTGGTGTCTGCCATCATAGGCATTTCCAGTATATCAATATTGATATTGCATGGTACGAGCAATGTCATGTGAACCTTCACATCAACTAAGGCTTCCCAGTCTATCCATAAATATATTTGGCTATCAGCCAAACCCAGATCCACCAATACTAACCACTTTTGCTCTGAAATAGGCCTCCACTTACACTCTTGTAACAAACAGTCACTGTTGTTGCATTTCAGTGCTGATGAGAACTGCAAGCCCTAAGGACCCACAAACATAAGAGGCCGCACAATTCTAAAGGAATTTACCCATTCCAGAAGCAGACAGAAGGTGAGCATCTGACCCTTCCGCCTGGCCAACTGACACATCAGACCAGCCCACACATCAGACTAGCCCACATCCCATTCAATCGAACCTGGAGACTGGTAGCTTCCCACTAGAAGTAGAAACCTGGCTAAATGGTCAGCAGGACATCAGGAAAATACTCCTGGTCTAGCTGACCAGCTACCTGTTTGGGAACACAAACTGCACGAAGGTCTTTGGATTCCCTGCTGTTCCTTGGTTGTTCCTTTTATCTGTTCTGTGTTCCCAAGTCTCAGGAGGATTACCAGCAGAGAAGTGCTGGGTGAGGAAAAGTAGAGAAGGCAAGAACAAGCTCATGTACTGCAAAGGGAAGGAAGTAGCAGGTTGCAGATGGGATTTTACAGTAGGAAAACTGGTTGCTAGAGTGTAAAGCACAATCTGGGGGGAACTGAAGGTGCTGGTCACAGAAAAGAGGCAGGCAAAGGCTTGCTACTACAGGGAACAGGAAAGGCCTGTAGCCCTGGGCTGATAAATCAGATATTGCTGCCAAAGTCTCACACCAGTCCCTGAAGCATCTAGCATTGACTGGGGGGCTCAGCAACAAGCAGGTTCTGCCACAAGCACGTCCACCCAACAGCTTCAGGTAGTCACTTAGGGTATCTCAGGCCCAGACCATTAAGTGCCCTGATGATATGGACACAGACCTTGAATTCCACATGACAGGTCACGTGGAACTCACACAATGAGAAGGATTCGCTGCTTTGCCCAGCCTACACAAGGACCACACAGCTGCAGCTCGTGCCTTCCTTAGGCTCCTCAGAGCCAGCAGCTGCATTCCCAGCCAGCCTGCCTTTGTAACCAGCCCCCTGCCCGCCAGGAGGGCCTGAACCCTGCACCATCAGCAGTGAAAGCACAAACCTCCACCTCATGCTCTAAATAATTAAACTCTGTGGGAGCATCAACAGACTCATAAAACTCTTACACAGACCAAGCCAGTCATTAATGGGGGTCAAAGATGAGTGCTCTATTTTTTTTAAGAGTGCTTTGATGCGTGGAGAGAGTGGTGAGAGGAGATCTTCATTACCCTTCTCTGATAAATTTTTCCTTTCCTGGCTATCAACACCTCCTACTTCCACCCAAACCCCAAACTGCTGGCAATTATCCAGACAGCCAGAGACAATTGGAAGTTTTGTTTGGATGACATCTGTGCTAGCTGGTCACCTGCAAGTAGGGAAGCAAGGGGCCTTGCCGAGCAAAGCCAGGCTCTACCAGAGGCTCAGCCGGTGCTTATTATGAGTATGAGTTTCCCCAGGGCCAGTGCAATGCTTAAAGTCATGCAAACCACAACCCACACACTGTCTCCCCTACAGCAAGGCACGGAGCAGAGCACAAGGCAGTAAAATATGTCAGGATTATTAGCTTGGGCTCAGAGCCAGAGCTGGGAACTGCCACAAGGGTAGAGAGGCTGCCTGCAGCCCTGCAGGTCAGCAGGAAGGAAGTGGAAGTCCCCTGACAGGCAAGGAAAGGCAGAACGCAGGAAAGGCAAGCCATGGCTGAGAAAAGGTCACAGAAACACTAGTTTGACCCATCCCTTCTAGCCTTAAAATACATACATACATACATATATACATATATATATACATACAAATGTGAGCTTCTTGCTCCTGTGCTTTGTTCAGACATTTAAGGAGAGGTCTGCTCTTCCCATTCTATCTACATCCCCCTGATCCACACCAGCTTTGGAGATGGTTTCTTAGACTTCCCATCAATGAAAGCCTTAGGTGGAAAGAAGGAAAAACAGGCAGTTTTGGGGAAAGGATCACCACAAGACAGAAACACCCCAAGCAGCAGGTGCACAGATGCTCTGTTAGCAGCTCCAATTCCACCTTGCACCAGCCTAGCCTCCGCCTGCTTTCTCTGCTGTATTTGCTTTGTGTGGAAGAGAGGCCCCAGACTGGAAGTGGCTCCAGGATCTCTGCTACTGTGCCAAAAATGACTGGTATAGCAAGGCCAGCTTCTATTTATTAATTATAAGTAGAACTGAGAGATGCCCATTTTTTCAGGTCACTAGAAACCTTCTCCCAACAAGTTCCAGTACTTGGACATTCAGAGGGAAGTCAGGAGATTTACACATAACATCAGTGCTCATCTTTTCATGAACAAAAGCAGCAGCTGTTACTTCCCTTATTCTTGGAAATAAGGGGGGAAATAGCTAGGACTCTCGAGCCTTGGCACCTCTTCCCTCTCACCCTTTGGCTACCAGAGCTCCTGTTACTATTCAGGGCAGAAGTGCTCCACAGGGCACACATTCCAGGGGGCTGAGCCATCCCACGTGGCCAGGCTCAAAATGGCAGACAGCGATGAATAGGATAATTAGAAAGTACAACAGCAACCGCAACATAAAAACAAGCAGCTTCTATTACAAGAAACAGTTCTATGGCATGGTTAGATCCATCACCCCATATGCTGGGTTGTGGTGGTGCCTCAGGAGCCTGCTGCTATTATCTGCTTGCAATCACATTTCAGCCCGTCTTTCTGCTTAATGCTCGAAAAGCAAAGCTAATCAGATTCGCTCTCTCTGCTTAATGTCTCCAGTTCTCAAGCATGCTCTGTAGTGCTTCAACTGATGTTCAAGTAACACTGGCCAGGAGGATGCAGTACAAAAAAAAATAAATAAAATGGAATTACCTATTAGTTTTAGTCCTTCTTTGCACCTGTTTTGTCTAAAATTTCTTCTACGCTTGATCTTTGCAAACAAAAGTCAGGAAATTCCCATTTCCCCCTCTACATCACACCCGGCTCCCATATGAGTTCCCTTCTTCAAACTGCTCCTCCGGTGGTATTTGGGCAATTAATTATAGCTCAGACCTCTCAGGCTTCCCTCTTACTCTCTGGAATAGGTTTTTTAAATATTTGCTGGCTAGGAACCTCCAGATTAGGATGTCTTCCGCTGGCACAGTAATAGCCCCTCTTTGTTAATCTATCTGAGATGACCATCACATGCTCCGCTACTCCCTCTCCCTCCAGTACTATTTAATTACTACAGTCCTACATGGGAACTCTAACGTGCTCTCAGCATTTCAGATCTGAGGACAAACAGGACCCCAAAACGGCTGCTTTTTTACTGCATTCCTTTGCACACCAAAGGGCAGCTGGAGCATTGCTGGAGTCAGCTACAATACCTGGATCTTTATTAGAGCAACCATCACAAGAGCAGATAAGCTGTCCCCAGACAGGGCAGATTGCATGAAAATTCAGCAAAGTGATCCAGGAAGAGACTGGCTTAAAAGAACACCCATCATCATGAGGAGAAAAGTCACTCATTACAAGCACAGTAGAAGATTTGCCAGAAAAACAACAATTAAAAAAAAAAAAAAAAAGAAATACATCGACAAGTATTTACATGAGAAGAGAAAGAGATGTAGGTGGAAGACAAATCTGCCAAGATACATATCTCTATCCAAGAGGAGGGAAAAAAAAGAGAGACTGCAGAGATGAAACCCCAGACAGCCCATCAGCATGCATCTGTACACACTCCCCAGCTAATACCCACTACACCAATCAGAATAATGGCAGCTCCAGAGAAGACCCCGATTATCCAAGCTCCTTCACTAACATCTTCCCCAGAGGCTGCATGCATGTGCAAAGGAATGGGAAAAAACCATACCTCTCAATGAGATTACTTCCATCATTTTCTATATTGCTCCCACTCTTACAAATGTATCTTTAAAAAAAATACTGCAGCTGGCTTATAAATGTATCAGTTTTTAAAAAACCCAAACATAGCCTTGAAAACAAAGACACTTTGTCACCATATCCAGTGGCACAATTATTTAATATCAATGCACTGATTCTTTCCTTTATTCACTCCATCCTTGGAACACAAAACCACTGTAACAGCCACCCAGTATATAATCTTATCATTCAACACGACACAACCCTACAATAGCCTTTCTTTTGCCATGTCTTCGGCTACCAATGAGAAGAATTTAGGTTTAAATGCTTCAAAACCCAACCCAACTGCAGTACAGCATGAAACAAATCTCTAACTCAAAGCTGGAGCAAATTCTCTCATCCCTCCCTATGACTTTCCTTATTTGAAAATGGCTGCACAAACATTTCTAATTTGTGCACCACACCAATTGCAACCTGCCCCTCCTGCCAAGTACAGCTGCTGGGTCAGTCCACACACGCACAGGCTCACTGCATCTGCTGCCTCTGGCACACTGCTCTTCACTGACATCATCTCCACCTTCATGCTGTAGAAAATTCACCAGACAGGCACTGTTTATGTTCCTTTAGCCATAAGGCAATTACTGTAGGCCAACAGATGCCTCCATCTCATCTCCTAATGCACACTCCAACCAGCACTGTGCCCCTGCTAAGCAGATACTTGGGCACGTGTCTCGTTGGATACATGTCCTCCCCGCAGCCAGCACAGGCTAATGCAGATACACCAAAACATGAGCGGCACAGCCAAGGCAGAAACGCCACCCCTGCCAGTCAGCAGAAGCAAAGTTTGCCTTGGCCAGTTCCCATGGAGCCTGAGCTTCATCTCACCCGGGGCTTCCCTGCAAGACAGCACTATTCTACAACACCACAGCAATGTCCTGCAAGGCCTTCCCAATTTCTGCTAGTGTCTGAAAACTAGTTAGGCAGTAGCACCTGGAAAAACTGCAAGCCACAGCTCAGAGAAGGAGAGACTTCCTCCTGGTGCCATGGTACCCAGCTCCAGGCCCAGCTCACCACGGCAGGCAGAAAACTCTCCAGAGGTTTCCTCTCTTTGTCATTTACTCCAGACCACCTGGTCCCACCAGCTCCAGGGTCTCAAGTCCAAACAGCCGCCATCACCAGGTTTGGGGAAGAAGCTCTTTTACAAACTTGACCTACAGCTATCCCACCAGGCAGTTTCCTTTCGCCCTCTCATAAAGAATGATTACAGCTACTATTTTCTGCGCCTGTTAATAATAATATGTGAGCCAATAATAATAATTCTTAGGCTCACAGGAACTACAGTGTGTCTCCAGTTGTAGAGGCTGTGAAACTCAACCTTTTCTCTTTTCCCCCCCCCTTCTGAAAATACTGCTTGGGAATGAAGTCGGCATCTGGAGGCACAGGAGTATATCTGAGGGACAGAAGAGGTGCAGGAAGGAAGGGAGGGATCTGAAAATGAAAGATGAGGGTGAGGCTTCACATTACAACTGAACCAGGGTAATAGGTCACTGCTGCCAAAAAAGGGGGGGCCCATTTTCACCTTTCTTTCATTCCTTACATTTCACTGCTGGCAAAACAAATCTCGCCCCTCCTTAGTGGCAGCTCTGATATGAGCCTGAACCTGGTGAACAGGTTCAGCTCTCTGTCCTAGGAGAAAACAATTCACTTTTTTATGGTTTTGGGCAAGTCAGCTTTCCAAAAGCCAAAGAAGCTGTATCCACAAGGCAAGGACTATGGCCACAGAGCCAGGGGCAAGGCACCATCACCTCTCCTAGGAGGAGCAAGTGGTTAGATTGGGTCAGCCACAGCAAGAAAATCCATCCTAATGCACATGAAACTGCAGTTTCATCTGACAAGGAGACTGGTCAACACAAAACAAGTGGCCCAGCTGAAAAGCCTGTAATAAAGGTGTTTGCTAATACTCTTAAAACAGGTAGTTTTACCTACTATTAAGGTGTCCACACCAGTAGCATTTATGAAAGCAGCCATGCAGATGAAAAACAACACTAAAACTGAACAGACACAAACTAGACAGAAATACAAGAGGTACTGCAGGATTTCTAATAATAATTTTCTCTATTTCTAAATTGGACTTTGTTATTATCAAACAAGATGGCTGCCTTCATTACTATGTTAAAGAAATGTCTGTTTTCATTACAAACTTAACAGCTAATTTCAGGGTGAATTTTTCTTTTCCCATTAGCTTCTACATCATCAGATGAACAAAAATTATGCTTTTCTTTTATTAAAAAAAAAAAAAACAAGCCTATATTAACTCCACTGTCTTTATTTCTCTCCACCTCCTCTGCTCAATTACTAGAAGCAATTTACAGACAATAAATGTTAACTTCACAGCTGCCTGTATGAAGTATTCCCTTCATTTTATAGATGAAGTTACAGGCTATACAGAAATTAATATCAGCAAGGTCTACTTCAAAGCTGGATAAGCAAGAGGAACAGATGCACTCTTAAAGAATATAGATCATGACTGTACTCTAGTAAAACTAGTAATAAAGGATTAAGAATGTTGCCAATTGGATGTAAATTCTTTGAATGTATCTGCTTAAACACAGTAACAAACAAAAGCTTGCTTTGAGGTTTTGCTTGGGTTTATTCTGTTATTATTAGGAACAACCTTATGAGATTTCAGATCTACTGCTCACAGACCAAACATTCTTGCTTTACTAGTAAACATTGCTTAACTGCTCACCTCAGGACTCAAAGAGGGGTCTCTTCCCAATTGGTACATGGTCGCCAGGAATCTACAGCTAGAAACTCTGTACATAATTTTAATCGATACAGATAAGCAAATCAGGAGAGAATCCAGTGTTATCTGACACAGCCTCATGGGCTTTGTCAGGGCTAGGAGGAGCAAGAACCAGTGTCTGTTGTTGCCAGCTGCCAGCCGTGACTGTGAAAAAGCATTGGGAGTAGCAACACTAAAGGGGAAAAAAAAAATCCAAAGGTGCAGTTTTATGCAGGCACTCTTCTGATGATAACTGCTCCTTAAGGCTTCATAAAAATGCACAGCCAACTTGTCTTCTTCCACACATTATCAGAGCTCAGAAATAGCACCTGAGTCTAGTTATACAATTCAGCAGGCACAGCTTCTCCTAGGAAGCAACCACCACTGGCATGCAGGTACTCCAAAGGCTGAGTCATCTCAATAGGCCCTTCAAGGGAAAATAATCCTATTAAGAATTGGTGTGATGGTATTGAAAGAAAAAAGGAGTGTTAATTTTGGCAGTTAATTACACTGCTTCCACTCCATCCATTTTCTACCAAACCTAAAACCTGAACGTTAGTAAATTTACCATGCTCCTCTATCCACCCCAAGGTCCTTTCTTGACCCTAATTCCCTCTTTAGCCAGCAACTGCCTGTCATTGCCCATTTTTCCTTATCCCTGACTAACACAAATTAGTATTTGTACAATTGCAGAGCTTGAAAAACTAATTTATGGCTTAGGCCTTCATTTCTAGCCTGCATATAAATTCCTTCACCTGAGGACAGGTTATAGCACTGCCCCCTCTCCTAAACTCTTCCAAAGGGGTGGACTGAGAAAGAAACCAGTGGCTTAGGTCAAGAATTTTACTTTTGAGACTGGTAGATCCGTTGTGGATACTGATCCACTGATATTTTTCTAATATAAGAAACATATATAATGCCTAGAATTTGATATCTGCTTTTTAATTAAATTGAAATAAGTAAATCACAGCCTGTTGCCATGGAGAATGAACAGACACGGCCTCTTGACTCCAGGGCAGGATCAAGCAGGAGAGGCAGACAAGGCTGTGAAATTAAAAACACCTATTTTAAAGCAAATGGTCTTGATAATTAGCAAAAAAATGTGGCATAGGGAAATAATATAACCATATGGCAGGAAGTGGTTTTCAAGGTGAACTACAAAGCCATTTTAAATAAATTAATAAACTGCTGGAGCTGCTGGGTCACCCACAGAATCACATATGCAGGATTAAATGTGATTTTAAAAATATATCAAAAAATAGTGATTACCTCTTCTTTCACTTTCCTAACTATAGCCTGCATCTGTATCTGTTCTTATTTTTAAGGACTTTTTTCAAGCAATTAATGCTTGCACCTATTTGCAGTTACCAGAGAATCATCAAATTCAGACATTTTCAAAAGCCTTGCAGTTTATCCTGAAGCTAGAACCAAGTTTATGGGACATAAAACGTTTTATCTATTACTCAGTGTCATCACACAATCCTGGTAAGGTCATCAGACACTAATAATCATTCCTGAATCTGTGCATCCTTGTTATGACTTCACGACAAAGTGACTTTGGAGAGAATTTGCCCTCCACACACCATGTACCTGATCCTGTGCTACACTTCTCAAGAAGCACAGCTCAGAGAGAGTCAAAAAGTAACTCTGGTTTGTCAGTGGGAGGCTGACAGCATATCCATGCTTGGCTGGTGGACAAGAGCCTTGCACACTCCCTTCCCAGTTTGTCTGGAGCACAGGGCATCAAAATATTCCACCTCTTTTAAGATACTTCTGCCCTGCTCAGATCTAAAAGGACTGCAGCAAGGAAACCCCCTCATCACCTTTTTGAGCGCAGTCAGGGCAAATCTGAGCAAGACTGTCTAACAATTTCCAGTAAGCATGTGGCCAAAGTGCATCAAATTCATAACAGCTTAAAATACTTGAAATAAACTGTACCTGATGACTCAGTTTCAAAAATGTACTGTACAATCTTTTAAAGGGAAGGGACAGATGAACTAACTTTCGCTTCAAACCTCCCATCAACGCTAGAGAAAAAGCCAACCTTTTCTCCTATTCCATGAAGACAAGTTGTCAGCCACAATCATTTGGTCTTCCACAGCAGTTAATGACCCACATGAAACGAACTCTCAGGGTCTCAGATCAGACCCCTGTGACACAGATAGTTGGTTACATTAAAAACCAGCCACATTCTCAACCCTCAGCAGCCCAACTTGAACCAGTTATTGACAACTTGCCTTCTGTTTTCCACTATGACCAAGAAACACCCACAAAGTGAGTAGAGTTGGGACAAAATCTTGGGAAAAGCAGGAGTTGTGGGAAAATGCACAATTAAAATTACTATTCTCTGTTTTCACAGTTTTGCCCAGTCTTGGGACATTCGCTGCTTTAACTAAAGTCACACTGCTTAAGATGTTTGGCTTCCATTAAAAATAAACTCCAGGTCCAAGTCGGCATGAAGATAGGCATAAACTTGCAAATCTGGTTCACCCTGAAGGACACCAAATCCTTAAAAATGCTAGGATGGGGGCAGCACATGTGGGCTAATTCATAGTTTTTGAACAGTCAAGGCTAACAGAAGTATCTGCCCAACTTCTTTGGTCATGCACCCCATTTCTTCCCAAACCCTGCAGCAAGAGGAGCTGTGAAACACCTCAGGACACATCAGCTGAACTAGAAGGTGCTACACACCCTTGGCTTCCTCACCACCCAGCACCTTCCTGGCACACCAACAGTTTCCTACTGCTTGAACCACAGTTCTGCAATACCACCCAAACACAAATGGCTTTGCCAGAAACTGTTTCTGCCCTCACTGACACCTGGCACATAGAGGGCAGCAGGTGGCTTTGTAGTTCTACTTGCATTTAAGTTTGACTTGAAGAGATTTAACACAATTGTAAAGGCTGCCCAAGCATCTCCCTTTTTAAAGGGAACTGTGATTTCTTCTCCATCCACACAAGCCAAGATAACCACACAGAGGAAGACTCCTTCCCAGGGATACTCCCAGTTGGACAAAGCCAGGGTTTAGGGGCACCTCCATTAAAACTCAAGCCAGTGGTCACTTGCCATATGAAGGAAAATACTAACCATGCCCAGGAGAGATTATTTTCAAATCACAGCATACTGGGTCACAAGCCAATAATAATTTTTTTTTTTTAAAACAACAACAAAAAACACGACAACAACCAAAAAAGCCCCCACTTAAACAACCAAAACCAGACAAACCCCCCCACACCATCCCTTGCACTGCCCCCTTCAGCAGCATCACACTGAACCACACACACAATAGAAGGGCCAAGAACCCTGCCCAGGCTGCCCACAGCTCCTCATTCCCATCACCAGTGCCACCGTGCCAGATCCCTGCAAGTCCCACCTGCACCCCGAGCAAACATCCCCAGGACCGCTTTCACCCACCCACAAACTCTGCCTGATATCTGTGCTCCCGGGACCACTTCAAGCCCCCCCAACCAGGTAGCAGGCTTCCCAAACAAGCAGAAGCTTCAGCGGCCAGCCTTGCTGGGGTATTTTAGCCTCGGCAGTGCGGCTGCCCGGGCTCCCAGCGGGAGTTTCCAGCCCTAACCCGGGGCGGCTCCAGGAGCATGTGGCACACGTGCGCGCCCGCCGCTGTCAACAACTTCCAGCCACTGTCCCAGTGGGCAAGTCCCGGGGGGCGGGGGGGCTGGCCAGATCACCACCCCGGCACTGATCTGGCCTGGACGCTCGTAAACAGGACAGCGCTTTAACAAAAATAGAGATCACCTTAATATTATCCTTAACAGCCAGAAAGGTCACGACGTGGAGGTCCGTAACGGGGGAGGGGAGGGAGATGGGTACGGGAAGGAGGGGGGTGGCAACGCACAAACCCCCACGGTTTTAACTGTTTGACTGCCGTAAAAAAGGAAATAACATGAAGTAACTGGAGACTAACGAGACGGACAGACCCCCATGCGCGGGGACTGCCCGAGCCCCCCTCACACGAGGGAAGGCGGCGGAGGGACCCGGGGGAGGGAGGGTGTGGAAAGCAAATAACACCCCCAGCAAACGCCACACACGCCGGGGTCCCACATACACACACCCCCTCGCCGCCGCTTACCTGTGCGGGCCGGCGGCCCTCAGCGTCCCATGGCAGCCCCGTCCCGCCCCGCCCCGCCCCGTCCCGCGGCGGGCACAGGAGCTCCCGAGCCTTTGTTGCGCGGAGGGGAACGGGAACGGGAGCGGGTCCGGGTCCTGTCAGCTCATGTGACGCGGCGGGTTCGGTCTCCGCTGCCCCTCCTTGCTGCTCTCCCCTGCCCGGCCTCGGCCGGCGCTCGGCGCAGGCCCCGCAGCCGGGAGCGGGTCTCGGGCCCGACTGGCTGCTGGCGGAGCGGCGGCGGCGGGGAGGAGGAGCCGGCGGCGGGGCGGGCTCGGCGGCGGGGCCGGGCGCGGAGGAAGGCGAGGAGGGCTCTGGCAGCGGAGCGCTGCCTGCCCGGGGCGGGGGCGGCGGGGCCGGGCGGGCGCTGCCCTGAGGGCCGTCCTGCCCCCCGTGCCGACCCCCGCTCTGGGAGCGGTAACACGGAGCCCCGAGCGGGGGTTTGTTCCCCTCCTGAGGCTGCTGGCGATGCGCTTGGGGCCCTGATGCACAGGCCCGGGCCTGCCGCTGCAGTCAGGAAAGTAAATAAAAACGTAATTATGTGCTTTCTAGTTGGGGCTCGCAACGAAAGAGAGGAAAAACCCTCGTTTTCTCGAGAAGAGATCTGAGAAATAGCAGTGCTGGATCAGATCAGCATCCTGCCTTTGAGGATGCTGAACAGACAAACCCTAGGAGTCGGCTACAAGAAACAGACCATGACACTGCCCCAGAAGACTATGACCGTGACCATGATCCTGTGGTCAGGCACTTGCCAATAGCTGGGGTCTTCATATTTAACAGCTCCCAAAGGATTTTTTTTTAAAATACATTCAGTATTTTTGTTTTTGAACCATTTGAAATGTTTGTGTCTGCTCCACCATGCAGCAAACATCCAGCTCTCTTCTTAAGAGAGCATTTAATCCTTTTGTTTGCCAAATTCTAAGTAGGGGGCAGAGATAGAGTACCTTCCTGCAGGTCTTTAAAACCCCAATATGCCATTTTTCTTACAATCCAAGACTGAAAGACAACACCACCAAGCCAGGACTTGTAGAGGAAACACAGGTGACATTTCTATCAAAAATGCAGACAGCTCAGAAAACCTCAGATTCCCTCATCAAACACAACCACCAATTCAATGAGCAGCTTCCCTGCCATCCCAAGATTGCTATTCCACGGGCATCAGTTTCCTAGACATCACAGCTGACATTAAAAATGGTACCCCAAAAGCCAGCGCATACACAAGAACCTACGGACCATCAAACTTGCTCTATAAAGCAGATGCAATAAGATCAGCAGCCATTCACAGCACAACAAAAGGCTGTGAAATTCAGCCAGTCCTACAGATACTTTACACCTGCTCTGAGGAGAACCGGTGATCTGCTCTATACACGAAGGTCACCCTTCCATAAAACAGATACAAATTTGCTACAATAAAGATACAATAGCAACAATAGCAATTTTGGAAAATAACTTTTCAAGGAATCAAGGTTTATTTGGTGTTCATCTAATGCTACCAAAATTAACAGGGTTTGGAAAAGTCTCTAACCACATTAGCTTTCTGACAATCTGTTTTTCTGGTTTTTATTTTAGTCTCTGTTGTAGCATTCTCCCCTGCAACCACATGCTCCTGCTGATGACAATACTCCATGCTGAAATCCACTCATAAAATAATCTCTTAAACTACTGGCTCTGAAAGGCTGTTTTTCCCCCATGTCTCTCCTGCTAACCTTCAGGCTCTTCCTTTTGCAACTCATTACAGGAAGCAAATCCACAGATGCAAACATAAGAAATAGAACCAGATACCACCAGAGCATCAAATATGAAATATGTCAGTACCACCTCACAGACAGAACAATCAATGCCTTTCCTCCCATAGCAAATCCGCTGAAATTCTTTGTTCTTGCATGTACTTGGCCCAAATCTCAACAGTTCATCACTTCATCCAGCACATGAGATACCCCACAGAAACCATGTGAATGAAACTAAATAATTGCTGTCTTACAACAAGCACATACAGTCAGCCAGTAATGGACATTAGGAGAGTATTTGTCAGACAGCAACAATATGAACGCCTCAATCCTTACCCCAAAGGGGACCAAAATCTTCCCAAAAGCTAAAGCTTGGCATTAAAACTTATAATCCCTCGATACTAAAGCTATGGATTTAAGGGAGATGTTGCCTGCCTAGCCTGCTACAGCCTCCCCGCTGACCTCTTCTTTATCACCAGCACAAACAGCCCTTTTTCGCTAGAGGTCCATGAGAAAACCAGCAGCCTGTCAGTCACTGCTGTTTACACCCCTTTCCACTTCATAGGTGCTCCTTTTTTTTTTTCTCAAGTGGTCCAATTGATTAATCTAATTAGATTAAACTAAGAGCAATTGCATCTAACCTGTAGCTAGCTTGAATATTGCTTTCTGTCAGATCTGATAAAAAGACCCTGAGCCCAATAGCTGTTTGCTTTTTCTAGCTCTATCAGTTGATCTAATACAAGATATTACCTTTCACCACAAACCTTGCTTCCCAAGGATCTTTAGACCATCATGGCTAAAATACCATTTTAATGTTTTACCTTAAGTGATTCCTCCATATTCTCTTACCTATGAAGTAGAATATGATAAAATGTATTCCCTTCTGTATCACTTCTTTCACTGTTTCCATAAACATAATATCCAAGTCCCTTCTAGGACTGCATCAGCTGACTACCTTCTGTCATATGAAGGGTTTTTTTGTTTTGGTTTGGTTTTTTTCTTTGGTTTTTTGGTGGAGGGGGGTTGGGTTTTTTTGTTTTGTTTTTGTTTTGTTCTCTCCCCAGGAAGAAAATTATGCATGGAACAAAGTTTTGGTTTTGTGATGGTTTCATCCCCTGTCCTCTATTCATGTTGCTTTGCATTTATACCATAGAAAATGAGGACAATGGCAGTTTATGTGATAGATAGGCCTTATTTCCCAAGGAAGCTAATTTCAGAGTGTTGTGCCACCCATAGAAACATTCTCCCGCACAAAGCAACATTTTACTATGTCATTCCTCACCAAAGAAAAGCTAATCCATATTCTTGACATTTGGGACAGAAACTTCCTAAGGCAAGAACAGCATTTTCCTTTCTCCAGAAAAAGAGTTTCAACCTGTGATCCTCAGTATGCGACGTTCAAACAGATTGTGGCAGATTATTAACATACAGGCCAGTGCTCTATACAGTTATAAATAGGAAAATCTGGAAACCAAAAAGAGTAACACGCCTTTTAATTGCACTGAGGCAGACTATCATAGGACAGCCTGGAAGGGAAATGGTGGAGACAGATTATTTAATGTTAAAAAAAAGAGAGGGAATTTACTTATGTGTAAGGAATCACACTGCTGTTCCTCAAAAAGGAACCCTGAAAGATCCCACATGTCTACAAAAGCAGTAGGTACAACATACAAGCTACTGAAAGACAGAAACTGAGGTGAAGAGAGGAATCATCTGTGCTCAAGCACTGAAAGCAGAAATGCCAGAAGACCTCAGGGAGACAGTAGACAGCAGATTTAATATGTTTTTGCAATGTGATATGGCAGCAAAAATCATGCAGTTAATTTAATTTGGGGTTGTAAAGGCAGAGACCTCTTCTCAGAGATACAGGCAATAGTCCCATTTTTTAATATAGTAGTGAGACCGCAGCTCGAAGACATGTTTAGTTCTGGACAACGCGGTGCTAGCTACATGTCAACAACTTGGAGGGAAATAAAACAAGAGGAACATAAAAAGATGGAAGAGATTACAGCATGTGTAGGTTGGCCAAATAACAACTGTGAAGAGCATCACGGGAATTGCAGATGAGAACTTCAGGGGCGCAGAAGCACCAGGGAGCAAGAAAGAATGTTTAGGGTTGTCTGAGTGAGTATAAATGGTATAAATATAAAGTAAATTAAGTAAAGGAAACATTAATCTACAAGACTGCAAGATAGCATCCCACAGGAGCTCCCATCACCTGATTCACACAAGACTATGGAGCAAAGCACATAAGAAAGCACTAAAGAAACCCTGACTGCAGGAAAGGATTACATGAGGACAATATGCCTTTGGGACCATTTTACTGCTCACTGACTGGGACATCTGCAGAGGAATAGGTCACAGTCCAGTATGTGGAAATCTCCCTTTTCCACACCATTACTGGAGGCACTTGTAGACCAAAATAACCATGTGGGTAACCATAGATGGAGTCTTGTATTCAGAGGGACTGTTGGGAGGAAGGTCTATTGTCAGAATTTTTCTCTTTTATCACTATGACTTCCTTGAGATGCCACTGGCTCACCATCTGCAAAAATCCAGCAGTGATGTTTTAATAAACATTCATTTGGATTACAAAGACTTTTGAATAGATGTCTTTGATAGCACTAACCTCTTCCAAGGTCTGTGGCAGATACAGTAGTTAATTAGAATGAAAAAAAATCTTTACTATTCCATAGTTAGAGGGATGAAACCAAGATAGGATGTAAAAGATGTAACATAGGAAAGCTTGCACCCATAACACCTTTGCATCATATTATGCCATCGTATTTTCTAGCCTGTTATACAGAAAAGAAGATCCGACAGTTTAATAATTTGCTTCAAAGCAAGGGCTGATACACCATATTGCTGTTAAGCCCAGATGTGCCACACACTCATTGCTGGGGGAAGAAAAAACAGGGAAAAAAAAAAAGCGCCAAAACAATTTTATAAATGTTCTGTAGGGAGACTGAATGTCTTTTGGTTTTAATTTGGTCTATATTTTTTTAACACCACCCTTTAGGGAGGCATGTGCAATGATCATTATCAGTTCATCCATACACAAAGCACATGAAGGTATAGTCCCCCATAAGTGTTGACCTTAAATTGTCTTTCTCTACATAGAAATGTCATGATCTTCATGAAGGAAAACTTTCTGTTTATTTGTGTAAATGAAAAACATGGCCTAACACACACAAATATACAGCAAATGTAAGTGTCCTAATATTTGACATAATCTTGTAAGGAAATGCTGAAGCATATGCTAAAATTAATTCATCAACCCCCCTAGCTTATCACAAACCTGTCACTGCTTCATTTGCACTCTGCTTAATGGTCCATCTTTCTCAGGACAACATGTTACAAATCTCTGTAATTTCATGCTCTTACCTTGCAGACCATGCTTAAAGAAAAGGATAAAATTAGAAAAAAGAAGCATTTTCTCCTTTCTTTTAAATGTAGCTCTTGTCTAAGTGCTCAGACAGGCACTGTCAGCTCTGAAAATTCAAGATTAATCAAGCAATTAAGAATTGATATCTAGTGACTTATCATGACTGGAAATGAGAGATGCTGCATTCATTTTAGTTCTGCAAGAACCCAAAATAGCTAACCTGATTTTTGTGGACAGCAAGATCTTAAATCTTACGGGGAGAACAGTTACGATTCCTTCTATTAAAGTGACTCCTTCAGAACCCCCATCTGCGTTCTGCACATTCCTTAGCAAAGGGCCAGTCTGTACAGAGGGCCATGCTGGAAGAGCTGCACACTTCAGATTCACACCCTGCCTTTACCTAAATGAGTCTGAAAGTGTGCGTAAATCCCAAGAGAGCCATGATGAAGTTTTGCTTTCTCTCCCCCATGTGCCAGCACAGCATTGCACTGCACTGCTTGAATGAATAACCCAACTGAGCAGGAATTACATAAGTTCAAAACTGTGGCTTCCTTTAAACATTAAAAAGAATGGCAAGCATTTCCATTCACCTAATTATCAGCATTATCACCTCTCCTCACACCTTCTCCAGCATCTAATTGTTATGACGGTAGGGACTTCCCTGCTTCCTTCCTTGGGAGTGGAGAGAGCCTTTGCAACTCAACTGCAGTAATTTGCTTTCCAGGAGCTCGGGAACTTCTTCAGCAATCAGAAAGACTTCATGGAGTTGGATGAGCAACTCAGCACATTCCCTCTGTAAACATGTATTTGGAGAATTACGGCATACGTATTTGGGCTTTCTCTGGTAATTTGGATCTGATGAGCTTTCCTTATTGTCAAAATGATGGATGCCTCTGTAAAAGAGGGGAGTAACTTCTGCAGCTTTGCTGCCTCAACTAGGCAGTGCAGGTCTGATTGACACCTGCATGAGAAATCAAAAATGAAAAGCAAAGTGCAACAGAACCCATCAGGAAGAAACTTTATTTTTCCCTAAACTATAAGTAGCTCAGCAGCTCTTACATAGCCAGCTACTGGCTTCTTCCTGGACAACTTGATAGAATTAAGAACACGGAAACCTGAATTCTGTTCCAAACTTCACCTCTGATGCTCTGTAGTCTTGGAAATGTCATTTAAGTTCCTGAGTCTCCATTTTTTCCACGCATGAAGCTGAAATGACATACTGAGCCTTGCAAGAACTTTTGAAACCTCTGATTTTAATAGTACATGTCAGTGCCAAAAGCACCATTACAGGCATTACAGCACTAATTCTCTCATAAGGGAGGGAAGCTCACTGTGTCACAGGTATTTTGGATACAATTATTACTCATGGAAGTGCTCAGATATCATTGCACAAAATTGTAGGCAGATGAATCTTTCAGATAGGATAGAAAGCAGAGGCCCTGACAGGTTATTAAAAGACATAACGTTTTGAAGAAGCCCATATGTTAGCTTTTTCATGTTCACCCTGTTCCAATTTGGATAATTACGTTCTAACTCTTTAAAGCAGGGTGGCTGACCTGCCTGGCCCTACCATCTGTATATCCAAATCTTCATGTGGCCCAGAGTGATACAACACAACCCACATATTTCAAAAAGCTGAAGGAAAAGAGGAGCTCTAGGAGAGGTTCGTCAGCTAGCGAGAAAGATTTCTTCCTGGAACAGGAGCCCTTCCCTCCTGCTGAAACAGTCCTTCCTTGAGAAGCAGCTTCTCTGTGTCACTTCCCACAGGAACCTGCCTGGTACTGTCAGGGCACCATCACACTCTGTCCCCAGGCAGCTGCATAGTGGCAGCTCTGTGATGCACAGATGCTGTGAACATTGAAGATTCACAGCTTGCAACACATTCCAGCAGTTTACAGGCCTAGTTATTAATAGTGAAGGACCTAGTGACATACTAGTTACTAATAGTAATCTGCATTTCTACTTTATCATTAAGAAAGAAATACATTTCATCCCTCACAGTAAATGAAGCCTGGCTTGCCCAAGAATCAAGCAAGAGAAGAAACTTAAGGTTCTCATTCTTCTTTTGGAGATCGCTGGTGCTCTCTGAGCTGTTCCTTTTTTCTTTATAAACTCTCAATGATAATTCACTGTGCATTGCACATCTTGACCACCACAGAATCCCAAAACACAGCAATATCTGAGCCTTCATCAGTTTCCTGACATAGTAAAGAAGAGAAGTGGCATTTGGTGCAAAGGATTTTTTTCATCACAGACACACAGTAAATTTTCCCAAACCCAAGATAAGATTCTTCCAAATGGTGAAAGAAAGTAGTGGCAATTCCAAGCAACCCCAAACATGTGGCTAATTTTGCCTTTCAGATGCCACTCTTGACCCAGTGATGGTGTCAGCAGCCACTCTCCTGTCCCTCACATGGGCAGTCCTGTGCCAAGACATTGGTATCTGATGGAGCAATTGCTCCAGACGCCATGGATGCAAAAGAGGGGAGCTTGTCCTGTCCCCATCTCTTCACAGGTGCTGGTGGCACCTGGGCCATGGCGCAGACCTTCGAGGAGTGTTTGAGTCACCAGCCCCAGAGGTCGAAGACAGTCATGACTGGGGATGTTCTACATGGCTGTAGCTGCCCACCCTGGGGAGTCTGTGGTCTGAGGGTTACCAGGGAAGCTGGCGGGGGCATGTGGGCACACAGGGGACAGGAAAGAGAGCAGAGAGGACCTAGGGCACCATCTGGTGGCTTCACTCACTGCTTTACCTAAATCCTTCCCTCACAGGGTCATAATATGGCATGGCCAAGGGCTGAAAGAACACCAAGTCTTCCCAAGAGACAGCCCAGCTGGAACAAGAGACCCCTGCTCTTGGCCCAGACTCGCACACCTGTAGGGCACTGCTGGGTAGGACAGCAGTGCAAATCAGAGCCATAGTAACCATTTTTCTTGGGTGCTGTTCAGTCAAGCACTCCCCTCGATAAAGAACCAGCCCTAGCTGGGTATTTAGAGACTATTTGCAGTAGAGACACCTCTGAGAAGGCTAAAGAAGAGAAGTCAGAAGTAATGAAGGAGAACACTTTGGACATGTTTCACTGCCATTATCAACCACAGTAAGGTCTTGTCCGCAGATAAAGGCAAAATATAGTTTGCACTGTTTCATATGACAAACCAGTACCCATGCAAGAGGCTTGTCCTCTGCAGAAAAAGATCAAATCAACAAACCTCTCAAGTGCACCCTGGCTTTTGCCTTCTCAAATAAGGATTTGCTGTAAAGCATTTTGAAGGAGTCCATTTAAAGGGAATAGATGGCCTCAGTGTCATCAACACCCTTTGTAGCAATGCACTCTCGGGACCAAAGGCTCATGTCTGGTGAAGAGGGCAAAGGATCCTAGTCCTAACACAGCACCTCCTTTAGAAGAAGGTAGGCAGTGCATTTCCACCTCACACCACTGCTTACCTTAATAACAGGTCTCCACTTCCCTGAAATCCTGTCAATAGAAAAGGATAATTCAATACCTGGGAATCAAACGTTGTATCACTACCAGGGAGCCTGCTCTGTGCATAACAGCACCATGCTGGGGGAAACAAGTGAAGCTGAGGCCCTTAGAGACACAGTTTTAAACAGGAATCCATTCTCAGCATTCAGTTTAAAGCAAAATGTATAGGGTGAACACAATAAGCCAGTCACTGCTTCTCACATTTGTGAAGCTGGGGAAACTGATCCATAATTTCCTTTTTTTTTTTTTCCCACTTAGAAATGAACACATTTCCTCTTGCTAGTAGCACTCATTTTTTGCACCTATTCTCATGGGCCACAGAGCCAGGTAAGACAAAAAGACCAAATGACAACAAAAAGATCAAGTGACTGCCTTTTCCCTGAACAAATCTCGGCTACAGAGTAGCTATACCAATATTATATAAATTATATTTCATAGTCTCTCCTACCTGTGCCTTCAGGCATTTCCTCATACTACCCTGGAAAACTCCATACCATTTAAAAACATCCCTGCTCTCACAGCCTTCTGCTTTATGCTTTTCTCTCTCACACAGGCTGTGGCTGCCCATGACACATAATACTAAAGAAGTGATTTGAGATTGTGGCTTCATAGATTTAAACTTCCTTTTTCTCATGCAGCAGCCTTTTAGCCTTCCTCACAGGGCCAACCTAAAAGCCATTGAAATCAACACAGCAACCTCCACCCCAATTTAGACAAAGTTTGGCACACAGCCCAAATCCTCACATTTGCCAGTGCTCCTTAGAAATTTTTACTTTTCATTTTATTGATCAGAATCTGGTATGATTCTTCCAGTACTTTAGCACTGACTGTTCTAGAATAGCATTTTCCATTCCAAATACTGTTCTTTCTCTCATGGTTTATTTTAAACAGCTTCAGCTTTTTTAATATATAGAATTGTTCAGGCATAAATGTAAGAAACACACTACTTAAAAAGGTACCAGAAACACAAGACAAATCAGCTTACTGCAAAGAGAGATCCTTGCCAGGAAATTTCCAGTAGCATCCAGTATTTTTAACATCAATAAAATTTAAAAAACAAAACACAAAGCCTAAGCATCATTGTTTTGAAAGTTTTTACTTTTAATCTAATCCACCAGCATCTGCTAAATATTTTATTGCCATACTGCAACATATTTATAATTCATCTCATCATTTCTTCAAATTTGTTAAGGAAAGAAATTATTATACCTGTACAATCCTCTGTAAATTCTTCTGTGAACACAAATATTTCCTGGTCATATTAGTAAATTGTAAAACTTTTTACTTCAAAAATATTTATAATTGTTGTGATCACTTAACAAATTATAAATGGATCTAATAATACATGCTGTCCATTCATTGCCTTTTCTGAAATGAATTCCTCAGTGCTGGGAAGAGAAAAAGCATTTTTCTGTGGTTAAAGAAAGTCCAAATTGCATGTTTGAAATCTTTTCTAATAAAAAGAGCAAAGCAATAAGCGGATTATCTCTTTAAACATAGTATAGGAAGGTTGGAGGCCCCGGAGACATTTTCCACAGCCTCTATCTCTGATACATAGCAACATTATCTTCAGCTAGAGAGGGTCCTATGACCCTGGAGCTCAATTTTAATTTGATCTTCTTCTTTAAAGAGGTTTCTACAATTCCTCTCAAGTTATGCTGCATATTCTTATTTTGGGTTGGTTTTGTTTGGTTGTTATTTCGTTGTTGTTTTTTAATATGAGATAAAACAGCCTCAGCTTTTTGATCTGCTGGTTTGATCATGTTATACAGCTATTTAATGTAACTTCTTTCCTATCAGAACCAGAATACGCATCAGCACAAATGGTAGGCAAGTTCCAGCTGACAAGGGAGAAAGAACTTGGATAGCAAATTCACTTCTAAGGCCTCCCTCCTCCTTCCTCCTTTCAGAACTGATCTCCCTGGCCAATAATGTATGGTGGGGGGGTGCGGGGGGGGGTAAAGGAGCTTTATAATCTCTACAACAGCCAGCTGAAACAAAGGCAAACCGATTGGTTTTGGTGGGGCAGAGGTACCATGCCTGCTCCCACAGAGGCTCAAAATCCCAAGTGATAACAATGCCCACTGCCAAGAAGAAAAGGAAACTGGTGAGCTCCCCTTGGACTTCTGCATGCTGGAGCCTGGCCCCAGACCCGCCTGGCTTTATGCAGCCCCAGCAAGGGAGTTTCCGCACATTGCCACCTCCTTGTTCCTCTTTCTTGTTCTGGAATGGGCACTGTCACTAAAACAGGTTGTTAGGAAGGGATATTTCTCTGTGTTCCTTTTCTCCACCTTTATCTCGGTCAGCGCATCCAGGCCTCACAGTGTACTGCTGATATTGCTGAAGGGGAACCATTTTCTTAGAGGCACTGATTTGAGTGCCCAGTAAGGTCAATGCAGTAGGCATCTGTGACTAGTTGATGGGATTAGTAGATTATGAGAAAGCCTGTCTGCTCTGGGGTTCCTGAGAAAGGGAAATGGGCAGGTGGATGCTTGGATCTGATTAAACTATGCATGAAGTCCTGTTGGCCATTTCGGCAAAGCCACAAGCACAGGGTCAGATGGGCGGCTGCAGGTCAGGATCGGAACATCAAACCAGCAAGCAGGGAAGTCTCTGGATTGTCCTACCACTTGCAGAGGATCAACAGTTAAGTATTTCAGCCGAGACAGGTGAGAAAAACCTTTACAGATTGCCCATTCCCAAGATAAGTGCTTGACAAAAGCAGCTTTTCTTTTGCATCAAACAACTTTGCTGCAAAATAGCCTTGTTGCATCAATGCAGACTGAGCCCCGAGGGATTTTAACAGATACATTCTGTTGTTAATGAAGGGCAGTTTAGAAGGGGCAAGGGGCTCACAGCTCCCTCGTGGTTGTGCTCTGAAGTCAGTGTGGATCTCTCCATGTATCTGCATCTCATCACGGATGTAAAAGAGTAGCTCTGCCATACAGAAAGATGTCTGGTCCACACAGGGTCAGGAATCTTCCCTGTTAGATATTCTCATACAATGTATCAGAGGATTCTTCTAGAGTTTCTTGCTTCTTAGGTGTCTGCAGAATGATGAAAAGGAGAAAAAAGAAATGAAGGGAAATGATTCAAAAGATGATTAATTAATTCTTAATAAGCAGACGTTTGTTCTGTTAGAAATGGCTATAAGCGATCTGCTGAAACAGAAGCCACTACAGTGAGAAATGCTGCTCCACCAGAGACTAAAGCGACTAATCCAGCCCAAGGGATAAAGATGCCTCCTTTACTAGTCACTCTTCCCCAAAAAACCTGTCAGACAGGGAGGGGAGGGAAAATTGGACTCAGTAAGAAAAGAAATCACTTGGGATTCTGTGAAGAAGGAATTCCCTGACCTCCTCAATCCTGTTTCTTCAACAGTCGAGTCTATTCCTCACGACCGTTCCTTGTGTAGACAAGGTGCTGACAGACTGATATTTTAAGTGCTGTGTGGCACAGGCCTGCTGTAAGCAAGGTTACACAGCAAGCAGCTAAAATGCCACCGGCTGAACTAAGCCCTACCTACACTAGCATTTTCTCTGTTGCCACCACCAAAGGGAAACACTACAAAAGTGCTGAGTGGAGGCACCTCCAAAGCATGTGGGATTAACCCCTTGCTATCCAAACTGGTCTAGTGTGACAGCATGCAAATGCTCTTTTCCTGAGGCTTCCTGCCCTGCTTCCCTTTACAGCTTTCCCTCAATTGTGCAGCCTCCCCCAGCAAGGGCTGGGCTGGACCCTCTGAAGCACAGTGAGTTCAGCAATCTCAGCTCCCACTCACAGGCCAAACCCACTGACCCATAAGTCTCACTCTTATGGAAAACATCCTCCTATATTCTGGCAAAGAGAGCTGGAGGACAAGTATCTCAAGTGGTCACAGCCCAGGATGACTGAGGGAAGCTGATCAAAGTGCTTCCAACCATAGTGGATAGTACAAACTCTCCAGTGCTGAGCTCATGGGATCCGTGCTACTCACCTTCCCTTCCTCCAGACCACCACAAGAACTGAGGACACTTGTTGTCTGCCCTCACTGTGAGAGTTCATCCCATCCCCTCTCTGCTTTCTTCTCCTCTCTTTCTCCCATCTCTGCTTTGACCTCTACCCCACCCTGGCCGAGGCTGCCAGTGCCAGACCCACTCACACACAGATGTTCCTCTGCTGTTGCTTTGTTGCTGCTCTGTTTTACAGACCCTCTGTCCCTCCAAGCAGCAGTTGAATGGCGTGGGCCACACACAAGTAAATCAGCACAGTCTAGACAGCTCCCTTGTAGGGAAAAACCCCACACATACTTCATCTTACCATCCAGATTGAATCATTTCAGAGGGAGCAGCTGGTAAAGGTATACAGAAAAACAAACAGGATCAGAAAGAGAGCCCCTATCCAAATAATTCAAAATGCAGCAAAACACAAATGCAGGGATGCTGTCTTTTCCAGTGCATCATATAAGACAAGCCCAAATATATCAACCCATCCTTCCCCTCAAGAACCAGGAACCTGCCACTGCTATTGCTACCACCGCCATGGTGGTGTCACAGCAGTAACTGGAGGAGGCCAGTGGCCATGGGACCAGATCACACAACAAGTAGCTCTGACACAAAGGGGGCTGCTTGATTTTAGACCACCTTTTCCTAAAAGGTGGGAGTTGTGAAAATGTCTCGGATACATGTCCTTCATGAAAGAGAGGGCTGGTGCAACCAAGGAAACTCTCCCCAACAGAACATTAATAGGAGAGAGCAGCAGATGTTTTCCAGGAACATCTTCTAGCATTGGAAGAGGATATATTTTTTTCAGCAGATAAGAGGTCTTGAGAAGAAAAGAAAAATTAGGTTCTGAGGACAGGAAGGAAATGATTCCTGGGGTGCCTGATGCAAGTTTTGTCCATAAGAAACAGCTGATGCCTACCAAAGGCAGGGTAGAAGGCTGTGTGAGCTTCTGATCTGCTTCATGTGACCCCCACAACTGATTTACACCTGCATATTCCTAGTTGCTTCTATTTTCACTATGAGTGAATTTAGTTCCTTGTCTCTCATAATTCTCAGCCCAACAAGAAGATCCAAGTCCAAAAAATACCCACACTGCCTTTTCTTGAGCACCAGAGCTGACAGCAGAGATTGTACAAGCCCAGCCTCTGCTCAAACCATCTTAGCTTCTGCCACCATGAAATGGCTCTCAGGTGCTTAATTCTGGTGAGAGGAATGTTGTGTTCAGGGTGTGCTGTTGGTGCACAGTTTCCTTCAGCCCAGAGGATGTCTCAGCTGCCTAAATAATCTGGAAAGGGCAATAACAGGACCAGCACCTGCCCAACTTTCCATGAATGCCCATCTTGTTCAGAGGGAGCAGTGATGCCAAACCCCTCGGTGCCTTTCAGCATACGTCATACAGCAAAACATCTGCACAAAACTGTGAGCGCCAGGACTGGTAGAGCTGCAGGGGCCAGGGTTCTGCTGGAAGAAAGAAGAGAGGCTACATGTGCAGCCCAGCTTCTGAGTGCATGCCACATCTCATTTCCCCCTTTTGGTGAGACTGCAGACACATTTACTGCCTGCTAGGTCATGAGACTATGTGAGGTTTCTTCCCCCAGGTGCCCAGGGCATATGAGAACTTTCCAAGAACATGGCCCTTGCCCTTACCTTCCTTGGAGGATTCTTTCTGTGTGATGGGTTGTTTGTGTTGTTCTCGAGGCTAGAATAGACATCAACTCGCTGCACATCCAGGCTCTACACAGAGAGAGAGAAGGCATCAAATAAAATACTTCATTTTAAAAAAACTAATTACCCACTGGGTTGCTCCCCATGTCATGCCTGATATTTTTTAGGGATCCCTGCCATCTCTAAAATTTTGAAGTTCCTGACCTTAACTTGGGCAAACAGAAAATCCTTTTCCCCTGAAATCCCTACAGTGCAGCTGCATCTTCTTTTTTCCAGGCTTACAGAGACAGGCTTTGATGTTGCCTACCCTGTATAAGGCAGTGGAGAAGAATGCCAATGTCCCTGCCTCTCTCTGCTCCAAAATTGTCCCAGAATGTAAAGTACCAGGATGACCACAGGTAAGAGGCAGTGCTCTGCACCACCCAAGACTGTTTAGGTGCCTGACAACCACAAGTTCTTGTTCATGATTATTCTGGGGACAAAGGTGAGAAAACAGGAGAGGTTGGGGGTCCTGAAGCACAGAAGCTGTCAAAAATTAAAACAATTTCTGTTTATTGTGTTTAAATAAACACAATTCTGTTTATTTTTTTTTCCAAGCCAAAACTCTCCTTTCTTCTTTGAGTGAGCAAAGAATAATAAAAAAATCCATATGCTCCCAGGCCCTCAAACATTACCATGGTCCCACTCAGCTACACAGAGAAACACACACACGCCCTGCATGCATATGCACTCATTGTCCCCCAGGTAATTGTGTCACAGGAGATGCATGTCAGTTTGAGTGATATTCCAGATCTGCCTGAAGGATCAAACATAACAATCATGAGGACTTTTCCATGTGTGTTTCAAGGATGACAGCAGGTTGCCAAGGTGGCTGTTTCTCTGGCAACAGGAAGATGGGAGGAGCTCTGGCAGCAAGAGGGGCAGATGGTATTAGTGGAGAGAGCAAGACACCCTGTAATGCAGTGAGAAGGATGAGTAAAACATGGAGGCTTCATTGGGGGCTGCCAATTACTTGAACCCTCATAATTTCATGCAGAGTTGCAAATTCTCAGCATCTTTAAGGATCATGGCCAGCAGGACAGTGCTTTGAACAGGGACAGAAGATACAGAAGCAGCACTGGGGAGTGAGTCTTGGAATAAACAGGCACTACGACATGAGTTGGCCACAGTGAAAGGCTCTCGCATTCCCACTGCTACTCTGGAAACAGTCAAATTATTTCACCTGTCTGCTTCCTGCTCCCAAAAACCTGCTTTGCCTACTCAGACTCCCACCATTTGCACATGCACATGTGCACACAGAAAATTCTACTTCCCCACACTCACTTTCAATTCCCCTTGCGATACTCACAGTGAGGACATAGTCTAGTGTGCTGAGCTTCCAGAAGCCTGGCTCCATATCCTCTTGGCAGGACAGGCAGCCTCTTTCTCTACTTCACTCTGAAGCTACTGACAGAAAAGATTCCCTTCCTTCCACATGCCTTCTTCCCATGCAGGCTGTTAACAATTCTGGTCTTTTTCTGGTCAGGGGGAGAGCTGGTGTCTCCAGCCACCATTTGCAAGTTAATTACTTTTACTTGGTCACTGATCACCTGCTACTGTCACAGTGAAGGCACACAGGCCACTCTTCGCTGCTGACAGATGCTTTCCTATCCCTGAGCAGCCTCCTGTCTCCCTCACACCTGGAAAAGCTCCTGTGCTCTGGAACCTGACTGCACCTGCACTGCAGGAGCTCTGTTTGCTGCTCAAAAAAGCTTGTTTGAAGTGTAAAGCAGATGAGGCAAGTCCCTCAGATTGTTATTTCCAAGCTGCTCATTAACTGAGCAGTGCAGTGAGGTAGAGCTACTCTACAACTGTAGGAGGACAGAGAGGTCAAGAAGGCAGTGTAGAGAGAACAAGTGGGTTCCCAGCTGCCCCCTTATTACCAGCCTTTTTGCTACCTTGTATGCTTTTCACTGCATACCCCCCCAGGGACCACAAAATACATGGTGGCACATGAAGAGCCACTGGGGAAGGTATTTTCTCCCAGGAATGTTCAGCAGGACAGCTTTGCAGAAGGCGTGTTAGGACCCTTCCCACACCAGTGATAAGCCCTGCTACCATGTAGGATAACACAGAGCATTTAATGAGCTGTGCCAGCCAGTTCCAACAGCATCTGTTACTTTGACGTCCAGTGCCGCCTCCTCTTGCTTCTGCTCCTAGCTTCAGACCTGCAAGGACACTGTGCTTCTCTAGCCTCACCTTCCTCCAAACTCCAACCTCTTACTTTCCTGTCTAGATAGCTTAGCTAGCACGTGCTGTCCTCCTGTCCAGCCCCTGATCTCTGACCTCCTTCTTTATCTCATCACTGGGAGTTACTTCTCACTCGTCCTTCCTTTTTTTCCTTGCCTTAGATTACCCCAATGCTGATCAAAGATTTTTTCCATCCCCATGAATTAAGCACTGAGTTCAACACCCACCAATAGATTTTCACAACTCACTTAGTTTCAAGCACAGTTTGCAGGGTTGAGTTTACACCATGCAGAGTCCCAACAAAATTGAGGTGCTGGGCACCAGATTTATTATTCAAAGGAAATAAGGTTTGTCAACTTTCTATTCCCTTCATCCGTCCTAAGGGCCTATCCAATGCAGGTTTCAATCCCAGGGCTCCCACCCTCTCTCCTCCCGTGCCCATTATGCCTTGCAGGGCTGTTCTTGCTGCTCTCCACATCACAGCCAGGCTCTCAGGGCCTCGTCTGGAGCGGGAGTTGCTGCTTCGAGCTTCCCTACTGCAGCGGTTGCTCCACAACAGGAAACTCCCATGGGCAGACTCATACACCCCAGCATGCAGGAGATGGTCCCAGGCTGTTTGCAGCCCTGCCAAAGAGGGCCAAGCCACCTGCCCTGCACACCGGGCTGGCCAGGAGCCCTGAACAGCTGGTGTGTGGTTAACAGGCTTCACAGGAAGGCTTCTTGGGCCAGGTCCATAGGGCTCCTGCAAGCACAGGGGCTCAGCCAGCTCCTGCGATTGCCTGTGCCTAAGGCTGGCTCTGCTGGCTTGCTGTAAGTGCAGCCTGAACAGAATAACATGATGAAACATGTAATTAAGATGGAGCTAAGGATGCATGACGAGGCCGACTGAGCGAGAAATGGATTTGAATTTTTTTGTCTCCTTGCAGAAATCATCCACTTCAGCAGGAAACTACCCATTCGGATTTTTATAAGCCTGAATTAAAAAGAAATTACTTGATACAAATGAAAAGGTTTATAACTTGCAACCTCCTTTACCAAAGCATTGCCTTTTGCCCAGAATAAACACATCACATACAATACACAGTGCTCTCTTTTAAACCGCAACTCCAAAAATTAAAGGGCCACAAAATGGTGCGCCCCCCTCCCCCCACCAGAGTAAGAATGAGAAGGGGCAGGCCCATCCTCTTGTAGGTATCTGCTGCTGATCAGGTCTCATGCCTCCCTAGCAGAACTTTGCTCCTCTCTGTAGTACATTCTTCAGAGCTTCACTTTGTTTAGCTTAAATGATTTAGTTTTAATGCAGCAGACCTCACAGGTTGTCCTTGGAGAGACTTTTCCAGCCCTTATAGACCTCAAAGACAGAAACGTTTCCTAATATTCAGGCAACATCCTTCTCTACTCATTTTATTTTATTCCTCCTCGTTGGTCCCACAGGTCACAAGAAAAAAAAAAAACCAAACCCTTCCCTTAGTGGAGCAGCCATCCCATGGGAGTAAAAAGAGAAAAAGGAATCCATATCAAATGGAGCTGGACAACAGGTTGTAAATGGGATTAGGAGTCATGGTTACTTGAGGTAGCTGAGGTCTAGGTCTGACATTTCAGGGAAGTCACTTCAATCCTACTACCTATGACACTGCAGCTACTGGACTCAAGGAGTGGGAGCAATTTGGGAAATGGAAAAGGAGATCCTATACAATGAAAAGAGAAATGCTTAAAAAAAGAAACTCTTTACTTTCTTCTTGCCCATTTCCCCCTGCTAGCTAGTGTGTCTGCTCAGGACTTCATTGGTCTGTGACACTGACACCAGTGAAGGTGACACAGCAGAGGCCCAAAACAGCTGGTGGTTGGTCAGGGCATCATGTCTCTGCCCCTTTTCTGAGGCATCATTCTCCAGCTGGGAAGGGCATGCCCTCATGACACTCTGCAGTACAAAGTGGGGCTGAGAGTCCTTCTTCCTTCCTGACTTTTGGAGACCCTTCTACCTCTTCCACCAGGAACCCTCCCTGGCCCCACACTTGCTGCTCTGTGCCACTGGCAGAGGGAAAGGTGCTGCTCAGCAGGTCATGGGGCAAGGCTTGGGCACTGAGGAGGCCGTGACTGGGACTGGGATGGAGACACACCCAGTCCTGAGAGAAGCTAAGCAGGGCAAGGTCACCAAGACCAGGCTGGTATGAAGGTATTTGCTTATGATTCACATCATGACATTGTCTCTACTATGGCAGGGAAAGGAAGGGTTGTACCATGATGTGGACAGAAGAGATGAAGGGTGATTCTGGTACTCACATCATAGACAGGAGGTGGTAGTGGTGGTGGGCTGGCTGAAGGGAGCTGTGTTTCCACCTTCTGTCTCAGGATATTTGTCTGGTTCCTTCTAGGGCACAACACCTGCTCAGTACAAGACACCAAATGACACATTTGGAGAAAACCACATGTCCCTCCCCAAAGCTAAAATGAATACCAATGTCATATCAAAGCCAGCTGTTTGCACACCTCCTGAATCCTTTCACAAGAGTGTTGGCAGTGTTTGTATAACACGTGCTGGTTACTTTCCTCACTACATGGTTAAGTGTAGAATCCAGTGACTTACACTGGAAAGGAGAACTGGGCTTTGTGTGTACATATAAAGCACTTTCACCACTGAAACCTTACTAGCTGAAAGGTGTAAATATTGAGCAGCACAAAACCATGCTAAAGCAGGGCACTGGTCATAGTGCAGAGAGGAATTTCAGAGAGGCAATTACTTTTATCAGGATTTGGCAAGGAAGCTTTTCCTAATACAGAGAGTCTACAGAAGAGCATCAAACAATCATTAATTGTGACATCTAGTAAGTGATACATGGATGAACAAGTCCAGCATAGAGTTGAAGGAAGAAGGTCCCTTCGTCTGAATGTTTCTTGCATCAGATGAGTTGTCCTTGAACACATTCCATTCACACATAGATACGGGTTAGCCCTGCTCAGCAAGCAAGAGAAGAGGCAGAAAAAGCAGAAGGCTTTGCTAAGTATCTCTGTTCTAATTCAGAAAGAAGTGGGATGATTATATTCACATCACATGAAAACGACAAACTGCTTTCCAGTCCATTAGTAACTAAGGAGGATGCTAAATAGCTTCTCTTAAAGATAAACATTTTTAAACCAGCAGGTCTGAGCAAGCTGTGGTGAGAAATACGGGCTGTGTTCTGCAGGAGGGCAAATGTAATGACTGCACAATCTCTTCAGACCCCAAGGAGAGGCCATAAGTCTGAGATTCACTGGCCCACCTCAAAACCCAGAGATGCCAATTGGTGAGTCGTGACAGTGCCTCCCCATCTCATCCCCACAGAGACACTCTCTAGGCAAACAGAGATGGGGGCCTGTCTCCAGCTGACTCCCTTTGCCTCGTACACTCCTTCCCCCACATCAGACTGCCTGCAAGATAAGTCTCACGAGATTAGCCAGGCTGCCAAATGCTGCTGTTCTGTTTTCAGCCTCATGATCTCTGACTGTGTGTGCTGAAACCTGATCCTCTTTGGAGTCGAAGGACTGTACACGCAGCACAGCTTCCACATAAAAGAGCATGCAGAGACTCTGCTGTAGTGGTGGTGGAGAGCAGCTTCAAGGAGTTATGGGGCATACTCTACCTACAAACCAACAATCCCAAATTCCATTCTAGAAGATGTAAGGGTATTTTTAAGCCAGTCTCTGGAGATCTGGAGATCTCTGGAAGAATGTAGATGATGCTATTGGAACATCTGAGGGGTGGCAGTACTAGAAGCAGTTGTTTTCCCCAAACAACAGGGATTCCAATATCATGACTCCAGATGGTTTTTCCACAGGGTCCATCTCATCCAAATCTTCTAGCTCTGCTTTTGGCTTTTCTTCTCTCACTCTTCAAATCCTTTCCTCCCCATTCCTGGCATCCCCTTTGCTCTCAGCTTCCTAGATTCCCCTTCCTTACCCAGGAAGTCCCAACCTGGGACACTAGTCTGCTCACCCAAGGGGCTCTGGCTATCCAGTCTTAACACCCTTCTAGTGCTTCATTACTCCAGATTCCAGTCCCAGTTTCTCCCCAGATGCTCATTCTTCCAGCCTCACAGAACCACTGATAATGGAAGGTGTCCCTGAGATTGTATAGTCCAATCCTTGTCCCTTTATCTTTTTTCTTTTTTTTCCTAGTTTTTTTGTAATTTTCACACAGGCTTCTGTCCTGACCTTCCCCTCTCACTCTGTCTCTTAATGTTTTCTCTGCCAAACGGATGGCAAAGGCTTTGGTCCCCATCCCCATCACAGTACAGAGTTTTTTTTTGCTGTGATGCCCAAGCTCAGGAATGCAGCTGCAGTTTCTTTGAAAGAGTAACCTCCATCTTGAAAGAGGATTAGAAATAGGGAAAGTCCTGCTATCAGGGTTGTAACAGATTTGCTTGAGTGCACAGGACATTACTTGTCTAACTGGCCCTTTAACAGGGGTTTTAGATAATTGAACTGGTAAATTGACAAAAGCCATGACTGAGTATGCACAAACTGCAATTTTCCAAAATCCCAGCACAAGGCCACATCTCCTTGAATATTTTCACAGCCAGCACACTGCTAGTGTGCCTTCTTGCCCTGTGTCAAATCCTTGCCCTAAAGCAGAGCATGGTGTAGTCAAAATGATCGCCAGAATTTCTTTAATGGGCAAATCACTTACTGGTTTTGTCTTTCCTATCATCTTTTCTTCTCAGAAAAACTGAACTTAAGAAAATAAACTGGATGAGACACCCAGCATGGAGACTTCCAATTCAGATCAGTTAGAAGTAAATGGAATTAATTCCTAGAATACATCAGGTATTGCTTTTTATTTGGTTATTACTTGCCTTTCTTTTCCACAGAAGCAGAGCTGTTGCAGTGATGCTCAATACAGCAAGAAGAACAGTAAGGGTAATGAGGATTTCCCACACATAAGAGGTATTTATATATCCTGTATCTGTAAGAAAGAAGGCAAAAAGTTCACAGTGTGAGTGGAAACTACAACCCTGCTGTATTTTTAATCCTGGAAAAAGCCTTGAGAAAACTAAAATACAGGAGGTATAGAATATGGTGGCAGAAATGCATACACCCTTCAAAACATACTCTGACTGAACAGAGAGCAGGGTGCAGCTGCAGAATCACACAGAAGATGCAAGGTATAAGCAGCTCTACTTCATAGACAGAGGTGATATGAGACAAGAAATTTGGTAGATAGAGGCTAGCAAAGGTCTTTTGTGATAGGAGCAAAAAGACAGATGTTGGAATGCACACAGGCCACATGAACTGGGAGGATGAGTACTCTAGGCATCCTCTGACCAGTATCACAAAGCTACTTCATCACAGCTCTTTGCATTTACATTAACAATTTCTTCATATCCAACAGTCATTAATGCACATCCTTATCACTTTTCTTTAACATTCCTCTTACGTTGTATCAAGCTTTCCACTGCCTTCTAGTGTGCTCATTAACAGACCAACCAACTCCCTGTACCAAATGGAAAAGAGGGAGGCATGTCAGTGAGGCCATGACCTGTTTGTGAGTCCCTAAAACTGAGAATGCTGAACCTGTACATGTGATAACAGCAAGCACCCTAATGAGTGACCTTATCAGCTGCCTCTGTCACACTGCTGAAGGACAAACCACGCTGTCTCCTGAACACTGACACCTAAAAGCACTGTCTGACCCAGTGCCCAGGCTCCCTGGATAGATCCAGATTCCCATGTGGCAGGGCAGATATAAATTACTGCCTCTTCATGTTCCCATCTATGCATTGGGAACAACAGAACACCTGTGCCAAGTGCATTTCAACTCTGATGGCAATTAGTATTAGGCATAAAGCATTATTCCTACCTCACTTCACAGCATGTGTGGACAGAGAAAACAAAGAGCAAAGATCAGGTTTCCATAGCCAGATACAGCTGATTTTTAACCTCCTAACCTTCCTTTCTGGTTGTTCACTTACCTCTAATAAGGACAAACACTCCCTTTCCCATTTTTTGGATATCATTCCATATGACCTTGCAGTAATACGTGCCAGTAGAAGAGGTGTTTTCAAGTGGCATGATTCTGTAGTCATAAGATAAGGCAGCAGTCTTATTCTCTTCTCCAGAAGGAATGACTACGTTTTCCAACCTACTATAGATAGATGTCTTCTGATCCAGTGAATTAATCCAGTAATAGGAGATTGAAAATTTGGTGTATTTCGGCATGTAAGGGAAGATGACTTTACAGGGGATGGATATTCCTTCCTTGAGCAAGGCAACCTGGATTGGAGGTTTCTGCTGTACATCGACATTTCCTCCTGTAAGGGTAATAATTGTTAGCAGAAACCTAACCTCACTTTTAGTAAGGAGAGGACAGCTGCCCCAAAGACAGGATCACTCTGAAAATAACCATACACCAGGAAGCACTCCTGTAGCATGCAGTGTTGGCCCTTGTCAGAAGCTGAGTGATTCAGAGCATGTGCCCTGTGTGATCTGCCACTTCTCTTGGGTAATTGCTGTCTGATCCACGATAGCCTGCTGCATTCACAGGCTTCCCCTTTTCTCTCGTGAGCTCCTCCATACAACAGCAGCACGCAGAAAGACAGGAAATTAAGCAGGAAGTGAACTGATTTTGCAGTGGTGTATGAACGTATTTACAGCAGGTGAACAGAAAGCAATTTTCTAAGATAAATGCTAGCTGGACATCTCCTGAAACTCCCAGTGTATAAACCTTGGCCGTGTGATGGCTCTGGGGCAGCAAAGGTGTTGTATGCAAGCAGGTGTTATCAATGGGACTGTATATTTCTGAAAAGCAAGTGAGGAAGGAGGTGGTATATTCCATATAGGGGCCAGCACCAAGGCCATGAGAAATAAATAAATCACTCCAAACCTTTGCTGCTCTAAAATGGGAGCAAAGCACAAACCTCAGTGTTAGCTATAGGAACTATCTGTAGATCTTAAGTATTCATACATGACAGTATCTTAGGCAGAGATGAGAGCATGCCCTTCATATGCTTCCTCCCAATACATACATGGCAGTTTAAAGTGATCTATCACTGTAACTCAGTAGACAATGATGTCAGAAGTTAAAAGAAGGTACAAATAAGATGAGGAACCACATCACAGTTCACTTGCTGTTTTGTTTAATAAAAAGAAAAAAAACCTAAGAGTCAGCCACAGGCTAGTAAGGAAGCTGGGGTACAGGACTTCTTTGGTTCCCAGCCAAATCTGGGTTTGATATCAGGCAGTCTCTGGATCTATTTATTTGTCAGCTGATATAACACCACATATAAAGCAACTTAAGAGGAGACTCTTTGAGAAAGGGAACTGGAAACTTATAAGTCTGCACACAAAATGAAGGATTCTTTCAGAGATATGAAGAGAAGAGGGGAAAAAAGGCTAGAGAGTAGGGGATGGGCAGGCTTTTCCATTTATGCTTTTGATGGGATTCCCTGGAGTTCTGCATTTATGAACAGGCTCATAACAAGGTATTAAAGCTGTCCCAGAGCACAGCCAGGCTTGCTTTTCTGTCACCATGGACTAACGCTGCATCACAACAGCAGCGTCACCTCAGCACAGCAGGAGCTGGCATTGGAAAAGCAATTCAGGCTTAGCACTGCAGAGTGCTGAGCGCTGAGGATTTGTGATGGGGGACAACAATGGAGAGAGGGCACAGCTACGGCCCAGAAAAGACTGCTGGGAAGTACCATATGTTAAGAAAAATTCTCTACAGATCACATAGCCAGGGACAACAGCCTGACAGTAAAGAAGAGCTCAGGTTACAATGCCAGAGAAAGGTTCTTGGCTGTAAAAGCAACTGAGATACAGTACAGTCCTCAGGGACGTGCTCAGGCCTGTGTACACTAGTTACAATATTATGGAAAGGTAGTAACAAAATCCTGCAGACACTGTGGGAGTGATAACTCAAGTGTTTTATTCTGGGCCATATTTTTCAAAATCATTCATCATCCTTCTCCTCATCTCTACATAGTGGAACACACATGAATATAATTTCTATATAAGATACAGCTAAGCACTACTGTAACAAAAGAGAGGAGAGATCCATCTTCTCATATTATCCCAGAAGCCACTAGGTTGAAAATAACATACCAAGGAAAAAGCTAAGACATTTTATTTAGGTTATCTAACCCTTCTCCCATGTTCCCCCTTTCTTGAGGATTCACTCTCTTAGCTTTGAAATGCTTAAAAGACAGAAATAGCAGCAGCGTGCAAATTCCTAGAGGGGATCTCTGGAAATTAGCAAAAGATAGCAGCTGGAAGTGCTCTAATATGCAAAACATGAGAGTAAACAAAAGGAATTAAAAAGAAAATATTTGTTTACCTCCATACTGAAGCAACCAAAGAAACAGGAAGATGACTTTTAGATTTGGGATCATGATGGGGGGGGTCAAAGGCTGTAAGAATGCAACCAGAAATAAAGATCCAAAAGGCAAAGGAGGTGGGGGTTTGTCAGGTATTGTCATGCCAAGGCAGCTGGTTGATCGCCTCCTGTTTGCGAAGCGACAGGCGAGATGTACACACACTGCATTTGGCAAGCAGTTCCTGGCAGATGCAACCTCTTCTGCTTTTTGGTCAGACTCCTCCCCACACCAGGGTTGACTTCTCTGTACAACAACGATGGTGTTAGACCCACTAGCGGGTGTCCAAAGACTAAACCACAAGCACTTCAACACACAGTTTGCTTCCTGATGACTGTAAAATATCACATGCATTTGCAGCAAACTGTCACATTCCACAAAGCATGGGATCACCTGTTTTGCCTTCAACACAGAAAACCAGTACACGTATGAATAGTCGTACAGAGCAAAGGCTCTACTGTACCCCTGACTCCACAAAACGTCCCTCTACAGCCAGCTTCTCCAGTACGTCCCTTGAGAGGAAGGCACTCACATTCACAAAGTGAGAACAGCCAGACAGCGAATTCATCCCAACAGCTGGACCGTTTCAGATCTACACCATGCTGGCTCTGAATCAGCATCACAATGCAGGCAAGCTTTAAGTAATCTATTGTAGGCAAATCTAAGGAGAGCCCTTTGAAGAAGAAAAACCACGTTTTGTGGGAGGCTCCTGCCGCCTATACTCATGAAGAGTCTTTGATTTTCAATGAACACTTGTTTTTAGCTAAGACATCTGCAATGCAACAGCTGAGCAGCATCTGACTCATAAAAACTCCAGTGGGTGAGAGGTCTTCTCTTTAGACAGCTTCCTCCTTTCACACTTCTTGCACTGTCCACAAGAAAGCACTTTACTGCAACTTCAAGGGTACCCATTCACATGGGGTGCTGTGCTGCAGAGACTGGTGGGGGATGGTCATGTGGGGAAAGACCTAAGGCAGCAGATGAGCCTGTAAGCTTCAGGTATTCAAAAGCACTATCAGGTGTTTTATGCCTCCAGACTTTGTAGGAACAAGGTTTACTCCAAACAACATCTGGTTTACAGCATTCTTCCTCCTGTTCAACCTGGGACAGGCCCCCAGGAGGAAGGGGTCTTGACACAGGGGGAGGCATGTAGCTGCATGACACCCAGGGATGACTCCAGTACCTCTCTGAGAGCCCTGACAGATGGGGAGAGGAGAAAGTGGTTTTGTGTGGCTCTGCAAGGCTGGTGCAGCAGCTGCACTCCTCCAGGGAAGGTTTAGCTCAGATTAGCCAAAACCAACTCCTCTCCCCAAGACATGCTGATGTGAGCTGCATGGGGCTGGTCTCAGCTGGAAATCGCTCCTCACAGGTCTTAACGCTGAGCAGCAAGGACAATCAAAAGCAGTAACAAGACACTTGGGGCCCACTTGGTATTTCAGATATGGAGGCACAGATCAGGCAGCTGTGACTCTGGGGTCACAATGGTATTCAGAAGCCTTTCTCAGGCCTGAACAGCATCTCAAGGTAGTTGGGGCAGGGAGAGAGAGGAAGCAGAGGCTCACTACCTCCCTGTGGAAGAACTCCACCGAATAGTGAGGGCTTCCTCAGCTCTTATATCATGCTCATCCCCATGGTAGCACACAGCTTTGTAATTTCCAGTATTGATGTATTTCTAGAGGACAGAACAGGCTGCTCCTGCCAGTGATGTGTTTTAACTGTTATCAGCATTTATCTGCTTCAGGAATTCAGGGTGATAAGTGGATTAAGTGTGATAGGTTTGTAGGGCTGCTAGGTCAACATCATCCTTCAGTCCTTTCTGTTCTCTTCCTATAAACAATCCTGTTGCCATTCAAAATACCAAGTCCTAGAAATATCGCTGTCTGGAATTTAAAAAAAAAAGTCTAGCATTTCAAAAGAGATCACACATAAGACTCAGCTGTGGGATTAAAGGCACAGCCAGGCCAGAAATACATTCACTGCTGGGATTTGCTATGGTAGAGCTCACTGAAAAGAAATGGCTTTGAAACGACTACCCAGCAGCTATTAACTGCGAGACAGGATGACATTCTGTTCCTTAGAGCCTAAAGGGAGCCTGAATCTTTGAATGTTAAATTCTAATTCAATTTGGTCTGGGGATTCTGAACTGAGTTTTAACCCTGGAGACATAAATGGAAGGAAGATGAGGAAAAGCTGGGGAGCTGCTATTACCAGCCAGTAGCAGGACCGAATGGATCACCCCAAAACTTAGGTGGAACTAACCAGGATACCTGTGCCAAAGGAAATAAATTAAGAAGCTCCAAAGGAATGGGTCATTGTATGACCTTCATTTATGCATTATACAGTACATTGGTGCATGTGAGCCAGTCCCTACAGTATGATGAGAACAGCCTGGCCAGTTGTAAACCCACCACCCAGGACCTGTATAGCTTGGTCCTTCTTTTGATGCAGTGAATGCTGACACTTCCTGAAATTAAATACAGGATTGGGGTAGATTCAAGGCAGTTTCTGCCTGTAATTGAAAAATTTATATTAATTTCACTCAAGCACTTTAAAAAGCCCACAATAGTGGCCAGTATTCCCAACAGTGAGGAAAAGCATGTTGTTCCGGCAGGCATGAACAACAAGTTTGGGCAAGTACTGCACCTACCAGAAGTGCCTGTTCACAGCTGTGTCCAATGTACACCCACAAGTCAAGGCACACACACGAGCCCACACATGCCCCCACAGCCAACTCCAGGGAAAGCATTAATTCAAACAAAAAGGCTGCTGCTAGCCAAGGCAAAAGCAATGCTGCAGAGACCACAACAAAGCCTCTTTACTGCTGAAGCGTTTAACACCACAACCATCCAAAAGAGAAACACCACTTGGCACACAGAAAAGCTGCAGCAGCTCAGCGAGCCTGATTGCACAGAGCGCTTCAGAGCATTCCCCAGCACAGCAGCTCTGGGTTTACTGCCTTGTCAGAGCTCAAACCCCCATGGCTGGAAAGCCAGCCAGTGGCAACACGTGCACCTCTGAGGATTCACAATCTCTTTGACTCATCTAACCTCAGACTCCAAGGCGTAGAGTTTCCCCCTGCCTGGCAGCAGGAGTGATAGCACAGCCAGCATGAGCAGGACCCTACCCCTGCCAGCATTTTTACCACTGTTGTGTGTCGAGTGCCTCTCAGCAGGGCTGGATGATGCTGAGGTAAAAGCTGCCAATGCCCTCACTACATTTCTACCACTGAAATGCTGTAGGAAAGAGAATTATCAGTGACTTGATGGGAAAACAAAAATTAGAGGTGTTGACACCACCATGGGGAATGGAGGGGACAGTTCTCTAATTCCCTTTCACCAGCAAAACAAGTCTGCCTCAGAAATCACCTACTCCTGCTTTTTCTCTGCTCACCTGCTGGAAAGATTCCCAGGGACTAAGTTACCACCACAGGCCCGACGCACTCTTCAGAGCCGTGCCTCGGCCACGCGGTGAATCCCACCCGTTCTCCTTCACTGGCTCCTTCTGCGGCAAGCTGTGGCCAGCGGGAATGCGCCTGGTGGGAGAGCTTAGCCTGCTCAGGGTGACACCTCCCAGAAGAACATCTACCTGGCCGGGCCTGGGGCTGACGCGAGGCCAGGGCGGAGCGGGCCATGTCAGGGGTTAACTCTTGCCCCGGGCAGCCCTCCCCGGCCCCTGCGGAAGGCCGAGCGGGGCACACCGAGCCCGGTCCGGCGGGGCGGGCAGGGACGGGCGGCGGCCGCTCACGCCGACCCGCGCCCTCGCCCACAAGATGGCGCCGCCGCCCCGGCCGCCCCCTCCCTCCTTCCGCGCCCGCCCGCCCGCCCACCACGGGCCCAGGGCACCGGGGGGCCGGAGGAGATGGAGAAAACGAGCACAACTGGGATCTACTTAAGGCAAAATTAATGCTAATTAACCGTAATCAACAGCTCGAGGAACAACTTTTACTCGGCAAGCAGCAGATACTGCAGTTCGCCCGTCAGGCACGAGCAGCAGACGGCAGCAGTCGGGGTGTGGAAAAGGAAAATGAACCGCTCTGCCGCGGGTGTAACCCAGCCCGCTGTGTCCTGCCCTCGGCGCCGCTCCCTGCGCCAGAGGTCACTGTCCCGCAGCAGCCCAGCCCAGCCCAGCCATCCCCCGCACGCCTCCTGCCCCACCGCCGGACACTCCCCTCGCAGCCCTCTCTGGCAGCGGCAGCCGAGTCCCTCCTGCTCAGCCCTTTTGGGGGGCAGCAGCCCCCAGCCGGGGGGCAAAGCACAGGGAGCTGCTGGCAGCATTGCCTCCAGCCCTGGCACCGCCTCCGCCCTCACAAGCCATCCCTTCTATGCCCAGGGTGCTCTGGAAACCCCTGCCAGTGCTAGTGAGGAGCACAGTTTTATTATGAATGACAATTGTCAGCTTGCAGAGGCCTCTTGGCACCACACGTGGGTGCTTGCCACCACGAGCAAAGCCCAAGTACCTATTTCATGTCACTGACCAGTGATGCTGCATTAGTTAAGGGGCTGGTAATGGTGGTCAACTTGCTGTGGTTGCCTCAGCAGGAGCAGGCTCAAAGGAGTGTCCCCACAAACAGCCACAGACTCACACACCTCGACAGCCCCCATGGGAGCATGAATACGGGAGTAGCAGGCACACAGCTCTCCCACGGTCACAGGATATGTCACCAGCCCCTAAACGCCACAACCTGAACAGCCCAAACTTTCTCACATTAGCAGCAAAAATGCTGGGGGTGGGATGCTGGGTAGGAGCAGGGCATGCTGCCAGCAGTGCTTTCCTAAAACAGGAGTCCCTGCGCCCCTGCTCCTACCCAGCTGCATGCCTTGAGGTGTGCACATCAGCCTCTGAAACTGTGCTGAGTGAAGGGCTGTGCATCCCCCCTGCTGGGGGTGAAGGGGGGCAGGCGGGCAAGTTTGGCAGGCGCTGGGTCCTGTGCAGGGCACACACAGGGAGGATCATGTTGGACAAGATGGCAGTAGTTGCAAGGGAGCTGCAGGACTGGTTCCTGCCAGCAATGGCCTCGCCAGATGGCCCTTCTGGTCTTGTCTGTGCAGGAAAACTCCTTGGGCCTCAGCCCTGCTTCGAGCCAGTCAGCTGTGCCAACCCCAGCTCCCTGTGGCCTGGCAACAGTTTCTGACTGCCCCCAGGTGCCCAAGCCTGCCCCACAGCTGACTCCAAATCTAAGCTCCTTCCCTCTGAGCTTGTTCAAGTCCCTGCACTCCCTTTCACACAAACCACCTCATTCCCTTCCCTACTCTTTCTCTCCCTTTTTTCTGGCTTTTGTTTTTTATTTCTTTTTCCTTTTAACGTCTTCCCCTTTTTGGTTTCTTTTTGGGACCTTTTCTTCAGCCTGCAGGAGCTTTTCAGCTCAGGACATTGGGAAGTAGAACAGGCAGCACAGCTGCAGTGACCCTGGGAACCAGCATGGACTCCCACAGCAGACACTTGAGTGCACTCACACCCCGCTTTAGATTGGCACAGCTTTCCTCGTGCACTCCAGGCTTCTGCCAGCTCCCAGGAGGAAAGCTGGGAAAGGATTAAGTAGCTAAATATCTCATTGGCAAGTGAATATATTGTTTTTTCTTTCTATTAATTCCTGAACTTTGCTTTGATTGTGGACTGTGGAGAATATGCAGGCTGATACAGCTGTAATAGCACACCCTCCTAGGGTGGAAAAACATCATTTTGCCACCAGGCCCTATTCTGGCTATGAAAACTAAATAAAGGATCCTGGCAAAAACATGTGCTGGAAGAACCACATCCCTGCTAGGATTTTTGCCAATACAGAAATGTGTTTCATTCTGTTTTCCTCCCTACCTCTGAATTTCCCACCTGCTGTCTACATTCCTGGCTGACAGAACTACAGGACAAGGATTTGTAGTTTTGACCTAATGCAAGAGAAACATAATTGGGTTTTGTTTTTCAAACCCTTACAGACCACTGCTGAGCACACTGGGATCATCCAAGGCTGCTGCAGGCCATGGGGAGACCTGGGAGGGGTTTTGTGAACCTCCCTGTGGGCCTGGAGATAAGGCACTGAGCCTGAAACCACTCCAACCCCTCCAATGGAAGGAGGCCTCCTTTCCCTGGAGAAGTGCATGATGACAGATGTGGGTCCACAGGGATGCGAAATGCAAAAAACCCTGGAGTATAAGAGGAAGCATATCCTGTCTGCATGGAGACACAAACCTCAGCGGGAGCAAGTGCATGGAGCTGAGACTATATAGATATCATAGCAGGGTTCAGACACCTTCTTCTGTGACTAATTGTATCTCCACTTGCTCTATATATATATATGTATGTATGTATGTATGTATGTATACACATATACCCACATTTTATACCTAGCTACTAATACTGCTGAAGTTTCCCAAAGGCACCCACTCTGTGTCCCCCTACAGCCCAAGCAGCCATGCTAAGCCCCTCTACCACAGTTGGCCCCGTGGTTTCTCCTGCAGACCACTCTCTCCTCACTCTGTATACTCTGGGGAAATCCTTCCCCACCCCAGTACTGCTTCCTTTATTATCTCTGCCCAGCTGTGGTTTATAAGTTGTTTAAATCTTTTCTAGGAACAGATAAAGATCACAGCTACCCAGAATCCAAAAACACAGACAGCTTGAAATGTGGTTAGACTCTGCCCTACTTTCATTGAGTTGAGAGCAAGGCTCTCTCAAGGTGCTCAGGGGAGACGAGATGAGAAAGATCCATTTCAGCAAATCACCCCTTCCCTCCAGTCCAAGAAATAAACCTAATGCATCCCCTCCAAAACTGCTGCATCTGTTCAAACCACATCACCTCACCTCCTTGTTTGCCCAGGACTTGCAGGTGAGCAGGGCATGGAGCCATAGAGCCTGGGAGAGATGCTGTCCTGCACTGCAACACTTGGCGCAGGGTACAGGTACAGGCATGTCCCCAAGCTGAGAGAGGTGCAAGGGATTCACTAAATCAGGGCCATGAGGATGGCAATGCAGGGTGTGCTGCAGATTAAGAACAAGATGTGTTGGTAGAGTTTCTACCATCCACATGCTCACCGACAGCTTTTCTCCATAGCAAGTTGCTCCCTAAGCTGCGGGAACTGCAGAAGTGGAAGTGCTGCCGGGGACTTCCCTCCTGTGAAAAATCCCCTCCCTGGGAAGTCCACGCTGGGTTTCAGACCTGCTGTGTGGCTGTGCCTCCAAGGTGAGTTGGCTCCCTTGCACTGTCAGGCTCCTCTTAAAGCAGTATTTCCAGAGATCTGCAGTGATCTAGAAAGGGATACTGCTGAATAATTGCCAGGGGTTTTTTCCTTCTCTTGAGTGGTGCCAGCCCACAGGACCAACCTGCAGACAGGGATGTGTTTCCCTCACCCATTTTGCCTGTGGTCTGAGTCTGATGCTTTTCTCACAAGCACTGCTGGTGTTCAGAGGAGACGGGACTCGGACAGGGGAGAACACCTTGCAAATATATACCTCCAGCTCTATGACTTTCTCCAAAGTAGAGAATGCCTGCTGAATGATTCCACCTATATTCCAGGTGGAATACATGGAGCAATACACAGACTAGCCACTTGCAGACACTAATATTTCATTTCAAGGGTATTACTTAACTCTGCTTGGAAGGGCTTGTATCAAGGCAAGGATCAGAGCAGCACAAGGGTATTTTTGCTGATGCTCTTAGAGGTAGCAACAGTGAGGTGTTTCTGGAGAAGGGTTTGCTGCAGTCCAGGCCATTAAGAGATGCTGAAAAAGGCTTAATCTGAAATATAGTACAGGTCATTATGATATTTAGTAACGCCACTTACAGAGGCTGACTTGAACAGCCTTGGAAGGAAGAATGAAAAAATCCTTCCTAATGTGTTTGTGCCAGCAAACACATTAGGATCTCCTGCAAGAAGTTTTTCCATCCTATTGAAAAGCTTTGTTAGAAAGAATGATGAGAATGGTATTAATAAGGCACTATAATTATACCTGATCCTTCTATAATCTTTCTCTCTGCAGAGTTCGGGAGCACTTTACTGCTATTATTGGATTTGAACAGTCCCATCTGGATAACATACGACTGATTTGTTTGCATGGCTTATTTTAGGTATCTCAGCACATACATTAGACTTGCCTTCATATCTGGTTGATTCCCTGCACAGTCTGGAAGAGCAGTAAAAGATCTGCAACTCATGTTCTCCACCACCCCATTCTCCCATCCCAATGTCTAGGAGAGCAACTTACAGAAGACCAAGGATAAAAGGAACCATCCAGTCCTTCCTAACTCAGTACTGCAGAATGTACAACTGTAGTACTGAAGCATTTAGAACATGGAGGCTGGATACTACCAGGAATGCCTGGATTTGCACCTTATTCTAGGCTTGAGATTCCATGGATTCCAAAACAACTCAAGATGCACTGAAAGTCTGGCAGCAAGGATCTGGCAAACACCTCATGCTCTGTGATCAGAATAGGCTACCTGAACCTTTTAAACAAAGGGATGAACTGCGTGTTTCCAGCAGACATCAAACCAGGGAAAGTGTGAGGGGAGGGTGCTCGCGTCTTTCTGGATTTAGCATTCCTTGCAACACCATCTCAGTTATAGAGACACTGCTGCGCTCTGGCCACAACTCCCATTCACCATGTCATTAAATGAGAGACTATCAGTGTCATGAACCTTGTTGTCCCCTTGCAGGAGCTCTTGAGTGTGAAGCTGGACACTTGCTACTTCACTCTGCCAGGGCCAGCAGAAATGAGACATAATTGAAAATAATTCATCCCATACTTAAAAACCCTATGTAAAAATGAGATTTCAAAAATTAAAAGCATAATACAAAAACTATGGTTTATGTGACTTGGACAGTTTTCAGTCTGAAAATCACAGCAATTTGTCACTAGTTTGCAGTTTCAGGAGGGAATGTCCCTTTCAGACTGAATCGCCATAAAACAAGCACATGTTGCCTGATCCTTTTGTTCCTCTCACCATTTTTTAGGGATTTTTTTTGTCCTGTGAACTGAAGAAGGGCTTTCTCCTGCATCTCTTACATATCCCTGGCTTCACTCACAAGGACAGATGAGGTTTCTAATGTCTGCCCATCCCTAAGGCTGTGGGACATCATGTTGAGGAGTTTAAGAGGACCCATTAGCCCTGTCTAGTTTTCCCCTACTTAATTTTTGGTGTATTATATCCAGTCTCCTCACTTTCATTCTCCTAGACTCTTCAGAGCCGTCTCTGTCAATTTGTTTACTTCTAGTTTATTTTTAAAAGACAAACCCCCAATGGACATAAGCTCTCAAGTCCCTTTTGAAAATGCTGTCTTCTCCATAAGTGCTTTGTTTGTGATCCTCTCCAATCCTTTAGGCTATTGTTTACAAGCTGGAAGGCATCTGCACTTGGGCTAATCACGCCGAATGCCAGCAATTCCCCCAGCATGATTTGTTGCACAAGCCAGTGGGAGCAGGGTTTGTTTTGATTACGTTTAGTGTGGAAAACCCACATTTTGCTCACATCAGCCTGACAAAACAGGGAGGCCTAATCCAAAATCTTCAGAGAGGAACAATAATCTGCTCATTGATTTCAGTGGCATCTGGGACCAGCTCAAAGACTGAGGGCTCTGATGGCAAGGGTGGTGTCTTGGGAAAGAAGGTAGCTCAGGAGGCAAGTCATTTGCTCTGGGATGGATAAACCTAGCAGCCTGCCTAGTGCTTTGCTTCTCAAAGCTCTGCGGCTCCTTTCTGACATGCAGTTAGTCAGGCTGGGAGCCCCCAGCTCTGCCCCCACCAGCCATCACCTCGGGCTGATGCTGGCCTCCCCCAGTGCCCTCAGCTGACAATTCAGGCTCCTTCACTCATTCTGAATGATGGCAATGTTTTTATGCTCAGCCTGTGCTGATGCTTGCCTCCAGGCATCAGATGGGTGTCCTAATTTTTCTGCTTGTGAAAGCTGGGAAGAAGCGCCCGAGGGCTGCTCCCTCTGGGGCTCCCTTTTCTGCTGGGGCACGCAACTGCACTGCAGGGGTGGGCGTACAGGTCTGCCAGGTGCAGACCCCTCTGTCTCGAGAGGCCCAGCACAGTTCTGGGAGCTCAGCACAGCTGTCCCTCACCAAGCCACTGGCTCAGCTGGCCTGGACTGCCCCCTGTGCTGCTGAGCCTCAGGCTGAGCCTAGGCTGGCTTGTTCCCACACTCCTGCCATAGCAGAGGTCTGCTCTACAAGGCACAGAACTCAAAAGCTCCACCTGGATTCTGCCTCTCCCCTATTTTTGGACTCTGCTTTTCCTCCTCCAGAGGTGCTCCATCAATAACCATTAATCCCTTTTTGTATCCACAGAGGTCAGCCTTGCTGGTGGCCTGTGGCAGAGATTTCCACAGCTTAAGCTACTATACGTCACATGAAGAAATGTCTCCTTTTGAGTCTTGAAGTATTTAATCAGACGCCTCCCTGGATTTTTAAGAAAACACATGGTCACCTACTCCATGGCATTTAGGCTTCACTGATCTCTGCCTCAGACCTCAGCCATCTCTTTTCTGGCTGAAGAGTCCTACTATCGAGCCAGCCCTTGCACAGGAAGCATTTGGAAGTACTTTGCTTTGCCTGAATCAAAACCGCAGCTCCGTCAGCCCCAGCTGAGATCAGAAGGCAGCAGGAGCCTGCCAAGACCCAGGCAGCGCTGCAGGGAGGCATCGGAGTTTCAGAGCAACCCTGCCACATCTCCCTCTCCCTCTGACACCTGCTTTCTCTCTGAAGGCTGCCCTCAGTAGCCTGGCCTTTGCATCAGGGAATGACACGGGGCAGATAGAAAGTTCCAGTGCGTGCAGTTTTAACTGTACAGATGCCAAACATCTAAGGAGCTGGGGCAAAACGAACTCAGTAAGACAAAGCCATTCCCCTAACCAAGGTGTGCTGTAAATTAAGAGATTTTGCACACTAAAGACACACATTTTCAGAGGGACATCAGGGTAAGGGTCAAAACTGAGATCTTGTGTGTATACAGGCTTTATTTTGAAGCTCAACTACCTAAGAGTTCATTTCCCAATCACTGAAGATGACAAAATAAATTTTAAAAAAGTTTTTGCACAAACTTGTGTCTTTTGGTGAATCCTCATCCCTAACGACATACAGACCCTTGTGTCAGAGGTAATCAAGTATTATTACAAGAGCTGATGGCTGTGGGGCCCCTCCTAAGCACATACATGGGTACATATGGAAGTTATTAGCAAGTTCCAGTGAAGAATTTTGGGAAATTAACTCTTGGGGCGCCAGAACACTAACAACAGACAGCTAGTTGGGAGCAGACAAAGAGCAGTTTCCTGCTGGATGCCTGCAGCATATTGGGACTGAGATCCAGGCCCTTCACAGCATGGTAGAGGAAGCCCCTCTTGCAAGCACTAAACTTTTCAACTTCTGCTGTTAGGAAGAACACTTGAAAAAAACCATCTGCAAAGCCTGTGTAAGTTTCCTCGACAAAATGAAATGAGTCAGCTGGAGAAATGTATAACATAACATATAAAAATGCAAACAATTTTCTTCTATTCCCCAAATGGTGCTCAAGAGGTTGTGAGGAAGTTTGCAATTTCTTTTTAAGTCCCCTTAGGAGCCACCAAAAGAAACATTTGGATACAGACCACCAGGAGCTACTCCTACGTGACAGAGGAACCCATTCAGAGGCAGGGTCATTAAAGTGAACATCTCCCACTCTAATGAAAGCAGCAGGATAGTGCTACCCCATAGAAGTAAATTCTTACCCTTTTGTTTTGTATATCTTTTTTTCTCAAGACCTGAAAGAAAAAGGTTTCTCATCCAACATCCAAGCAGAGAATGAAGGATTCTAATGCTTGCCTCAGCCAATGCACTTTTCATTTTCCTATTTTTTCTACATTGATTTCCTTTCTTGCACCAATCCTGATCTGCAGAGTGACCTCTCCTTGGGAATAATGAGGATACTCACACATGATGTGCTTTCAACTTCCACAATATAACAATGCTTGGCAGTAATTCACTGCTTTTCATCCACAGATCTCAAATCAATTCGCTGCAGCCCTGCATGGAATTGACTTACTTGTAAGACTGAGACAAGTGCTTGCTGTGCAATTAAACAAAAACAAAAACAAAAAAAAAAAAAAAAGAAGAACCAAATAAAGTAGACTTTATTAAAATCCAAACTATTTCCTTCTCCCATGGTGTGATTTTCTAAAGCACAATCCAGGGCACAAATAGGGCTCCTCTGCAGCTCCCAGCTACACAACCCAAGATGCTCATTTGCGGCCAAATGAGAACAGTTCACAGCCAGGTCAGAGCAATACCATCAGAAAGCTCTTCCCTCAGTGAGGTATAACTGTGGCCAGAAAACAGAAGCATTCCTGTGCTCAGTTCTAAACATGGAAGGAATTATACTGCTCCTCCACCCCCCTGCTTTCTGAAGGGAAAGCAGGAAGGGAGCCAAGGCACCTCAGCAGACACCTTCAAGAAAGCAAAGGATCAAGGGGTGGAAGATGATGCCTGGGCCAACAGATCCAGTCCCACTCTTCCATAGCAGAGAGGGAGGGCAGCTGTGTGGCTGACCCTGCTGAGGTAGGGGCTTCACCCAAGAGCCTGGGGGGAATGGTCCCAGAGGTGCCCAGAGCCACCTGAGATGCTGACAGCAAGCAACACTATGCCCACATGTCAGCCACCCCAGTGCACACACCGTGCGGGAAGGAACAATCCCAGCTCCTGCTTTTGCACTGGGCTGAGAGACGCAGTAGCTGCAGGGCCACCAAGCTCCCTCTGGCCTCCCTGCAGCTGGAAGGAGCATGCAGCAAGGACAAGATCACCACTTCCCTGACACTTATCTAACTACCCTGGTTGATAAGCCAATGCCCTGAGACAGGCAGTCAGGCACCTCACCACCAGCAGAGCGACAGAGCCCTCCAGAGAATAATTCAGAGTGCCTAAGCTCAGCTCCTGTGATGAATCAGTCTGTATCTCTCTCTGTGCTGACCACACACTTCAGTTCCTCAGATAAAACAGCTGAAGACAATAGAGCAAATTCAGTGTACTCTCTTCCCCTGTTCAGCTTTGAACAGGTCTGAAGAGGAAAGTCAGCATGAGCAAAGCAGGCTGTCTGCCCAGCTATGGATCTTTAGCAATGGTTTGGCTCAAATTTTAGTGTCTGAATTTCTTCTTTCATGTAGCTTTTTTCAATCACTTATTTTGAAGACATCATACCAACTATCCCTGAAATGAACCGTGACCCTATTTAAGCCAACCGTGTTCCTCCCATTTGTACTCATACTCACCAGTTAAGTTCACTGATGCTGTACCCTGTTCTAAGATCTTGAATTACTCTTTTTTTTTTCAAACACTCAGTACAAACTTTAAGGTACTAAAACAACTTCCTAAAAATGTAGGGCTGAGATTTTCAGAAGTATTCTCTGTTTAGAAAATTATTCACTACATTACACTACCAGATAAATTTACGTTTAATGTTCCCAGCTAGGACCACTCATTTATGCTCTGCTTTTGGTCTTTATGAGAAATTCCTTTATTCCATTTCAGTTTGATTGCCAAGCCTGGGCACTAAACTAACTGGGCCTCCAACATTACAAGGGAATGAAGTTATCACCATGTATTCACTGACTTTTAAAAATCAATATAAAAATTTTATTTAAATTTTAGAAGTTTTATATAAAAAATTCCTTGCCTTTCAGAGGCAAAACCAAAACATCTGATGCTCGACAGATGGCAGCAGTACACTATCACATGAGCTTAAGAAAGGGTGCAGGATCCCATCTCTTCACACCCTCCAAGGGCAGATACAACTCTCCAGGGTTATCTCTGCAGGAATGCCATGCCCTTAAGAACAGAATAACCCCATCTTCACTCTCAAAAATCCAATCAAATAAAGCAATGCAAAAGCCAGTGAAGCTGCATGTATTGTACATGGCTGCAATGGTTTCACTTGGTGCAAACACCGGCCTCTGAAGTGACAGGCATCACATTCGTGCTTCGAGGAGTGAAACGTGCTCTTGCTCCACCACAGCTTCGTGGGTCAGCACAAGGGTCATGCCCATCAATGTCCAAGCTGCACTGCTGTGGGACTGGACTCAGCTGTACTCCACCGGGCAGATTTGAGGCAGAAATGAGCTCAAGCACTTTGGGGTACAAGAGAACACAGGGTTGACCTGGGAGGACGGGCAACTCACCTTTTTCTGAAGCTTTTAAGTTATAAATGGGGCAAAGAGCAGGACTTGGCAGCAGTGGCAATGCCTACTCTTTAGGTCTGGCTTTACCCCAGGCATGTCTGGGAAAGTCACACTCACTGTGTATGTATGAGGACACATCTGTCACAGCCACTGGATTCAAGCTCTGCTCCCTCTGCCCTCCCCCTTCCTCTCCCAGCAGCCAGTTCAGCATCACTGGTGCGGCACACACCCCACCAGCACAGCCATAAAAGAGGCATCTCCTTTCATCTCCCATATGCATAGCATCATCTCCTAGCCCAGGACAGAGAGGGGCTGGGGCCAATGCTCCCCTCTGACCCTCCCCTTTCATCCAGGGGCGAGAACACCTCTTCCCTCAGACACATTCCCAAGGAGTCCCCCAGCCTTGCTCTGTCTTCTGTTGCAGCACTGGCAGGGAGGCTCCGGCAGCACAATTCCCGCAGCGTGGGCACTGCCCGGCGGCTCCGGCACAAGGGCTCAGAGAAGATCAGGGGAGTTCCACCCATCTCATCACAGTGCAAGGGGTTGTTCCGGGTCCCTGCCACCACCAGCTCCAGCAGCCGGACCACACAGTCTGAAAACCAGTTCTTGAGGCGGAAATAGCCCTCCTGGAAAGAGATTCGAAGGCTGACGGGCCCCGTGGGCATCCGCACGCTCAGGCTGAACAAGCAGTTCCCCTGCGAGCTGTCCCGCACCAAGTAGGTGCCTACAGGCTCCCGCTGGAGCTTGGCATGAGCCTCCCCCACAGACAAGGGGCCCCAGTAGAAGTCACTGGCCTGAAGGATATTGAGGGATCGCTCCAGGACTTCCCACTCGCAGCTGCGAAACATCCGGAAACGATCGGGCAAGCCGGGTGGCGCGGGGCTGGGGAGAACGCTCCGATGCCGCCTTTGCAGACGAGAAACAGTGGTGTGTGTGTTGTGCAGGTCATCTGGCCTCCCTCTGATCATCTCTCAAAGAGCCCATGAATCCTGGAAAGATGCTGCCTTTACCATGCTTCCTCCTTTGCATCCAGCCTGTGGGACAGAAGGAGAGTGAGGCAAACCCAATAACTTCTTCAACCTGGGCAAGACACTTCCCAAGGGAGAAAGACCAGCAAGAGTACCACAGAGGGCACCGAGGAGCTATTGCATGTCACCAACCCCCAGCTGCAGTGAAAACCAAGGATATATGTGTGGAAAGGGCTCCAGCTGAGTCCCCACCAGTAGAAGGTGGCACTTTACAGAGCTCTGCATACATTGGGGTTCTGTGATTCACAGCCAGGGGCTCCTGCACACCCTCCAGCAGGCTACTTTGAACCCAGCAGATCTCAACATTTCAAGATTTCCCTCTGCCAGACATTTGGGACTTTTCAGAGTGGCCTTGAGATTGGAAAGGTGAAACGACACCACATATCAAAAGGGAAAGATTTCTTAAAGGAGGAAAGTATAATTTATTTTGTCATTCAGTGAAAGTTAGAAAGGTTTCCTCACACTTCTCCAACCCTTTATCCAATAAAAAGATTGACAGCAGGACTTAGCAAAAGCAGAAGACAGGTATGAGCCTTTCTCACCAAATCCCAGGAACCACTCCCTTATCCCAAGACATGCCTGTTTCACTATGTCAGGAGAAAGCAAAGGTCTCAGATCAAGCCCCCTTCAAGAAATGCTATGTCAACTTCAAGGCTGAGACTACACTGAATGAGTTCACTTAATACTGGTACCAGGCACTGCTGATGCCGTTACAGACTCTAACTTCTGTTTCTTCCAGAAGGACAACTCCCCCTGCCTGCAGACAATGCTGCCCTCTCCCAGTCACCATCCTCTAATGTACTGTCATGACCCTGCTTATCTCCTGCACCTTGTGTTATCACCCGGCTGTTCTTAGAAATGCAAATTTCTGAATCCAGCGTTGCCATCAGCCATCCAAGTCACTTCAATTATATTAAAAAAATACATATTCTAAATGTGTGTGTCTGTATAGGCACAAATTTAAAAACCACAGCCCTAAGCCAGAGGCTCATTCTGTGTGAGAAGCTGAGCTGTAACATACCACTTCCCCAGGCCTGACAAGTCAGTAGCTTGCTGCCAAATGCTGCCCTCTCTCCCTTGACATACTCCATTAACCCAGTCATACTCACTCACAGCACAGCCATGCTTAGAGCAGAACAGAGTGCTGGCACAGCCTGCAGCAGAGGAAGAGACACATTTCATCTCCAGCAGTCCCCCTCCACCACCCCCACCACACACTTGCCGGAGCATCAAGGCTCAGGGCTCGTATCAGGCAGGCAGCCCCCCAGGGAATGTGCAGGGACCCGTGCTGGGCTTGCTCTGCAGGGAGAGCTTCAAGTTAAGCTCAGCTCCTTGCAAGGTTCCTCTGTCTCACACCCTTTGCCAGCTATTCAAAACCCTCACATTCCTTTTGGTGCTCGTGCCAACTGGGTGGTCATGCTGGTGGCCATGCTGGTGGCCACACTCTGCACTCCAGGAGAGGACAAACATCTTTCCTTCACAGGGGCACAGTAGTTAGGGAGAGCAGGCACGGGCCTGGCAGTGCCTTATTACACATGTATATTTTCTAGTCTAACATCTCTCTCAATACTTAACAGTAATAGCATAGCTGCCAGGCACTTTTCATATATGGAGCCATAAGCATCCTTTCCAAGAGCAGCCTGGAACCCTGTGATTTGAAGTCCACAAGCTGCTAATGTCCCTGGTACTGTTCTCAGTGCTGTTGATCCTGCCCTCTATGTAGTTTCATAGCAGGAGGGAAATTCCATGCTTAGAGAAAGGTGGGAGGGGTAGGAAGGAGTTAATCAAGTTAGTTTTTTTCTTTTCCATTAAAAAAAAAAAAAAAAGGCAGCAGTTGAAAGCTGCTCAGACCATTCAGCAAGTCAGAATAAATCTTAGGTGAAGGTGATTTAGCAAGCAGGATGCAAACAAACACAGCAACAAGGGCCATCTATCACCACTTAAAACTCAGCACAGAAGGCACCACTGGGAGTTGCAGAATCTCTGTCCCTCTCCTCTCTGCTGGGTGAGGAAGCTATAGGGCTCTCTGACATTAGCTCCTATAGAAAACAAAGGTAATCTGCCAGGTGCCTCCAGGGCTGTGGCTAAAACTTCGAAAGGAGTGATAAAGACCCTTCCTAAACAGCAAATTTTCTTGGGTCCAAATGGAAATTTTGCTAATTTCACGGGTCGAGGATGGAAATTTAATTCAAGCACAAAAACAGAAGTAGGCAGCTGTCTTTCAATTCCAGTCTAGTTTTAAAAATAACAACAAATATATAATTTGTTTAAGGCTGCAGATTCTATTTGACAGAAAAAACCCCAAACTGGTTTGTCCCAGTTTTCAACCTTTAGTCATTCACCCGAGTTCTTTAAGAAAAATCCACTGCTACTAGAAATCTGACTGACTAAAAACTGAGAATGTCATAATTTCAAAGTCAAAGTAAATGCAAAAATAGCACCTTGACAATTTGTTCACTTGGTTTGAAATCTACATATAGGTCAAAGCCTCGGGGTGGGGGGAAGTTATTTAGCTTCAGTGACCCATTTCCAAGAGGTAAGTGCCTGGCCTGCAGTACAGCATTAGTTACAGTAATATTAGCCCTAGAAGTGCTTCCTGATACTACCTTTAAGGTTCACTTTAAATGGGTCAACAGGTCCTAGGCGTACATGGCCTCCCACATCAAGGAGGATGTACATACCCAGGATTAGGAATAAACCAAGTCAGGGCATGGCTTGGTTTTGACACATGCATAATTAGTTCTGCTGACTTGTCACACCATGATTTGCTTTCCCTCTTTTCCCCTCCAAAAAAACCCAAAAAACCCCAACGCCCAAACAAGTTACTACCTCCCTACTGCAAGTCAGAACAGTGCTTGCAGCCTAAGCAACATACTCTAAAAAGCTGGTGTCCTGCTAATTAAAAGGCTGGATAAGTTTCCCCAGACTTTCTGATTTACTGCAAGTTCAAGAGCTTTTCAAAAGAAGTGCTCTTGACACAGGGCATTCTGCTTTCCTCCTCACCCACAACCCAGACAAGGCAGCATGTTTTATATAAGGAGACAATTCTAGTTCACCAGGGGACTGGACACTGTGCGGCGTCAGCCAAGCCAGCCCTGCACCCTGGGGCTTGACAAATCTGGCATGTTCAACATCCCTCTAAAGTACTCAGCTACGATGTATCCTCACACTCTTCTTCCAGGACACTAGAAAAAGCTTACCTCTTTGTCTTTGCCACCCATAGGGATGAGTTTCTGAATGTCAGGACTGGAAGTGGTCCAAATTCAAAAGCTCTGATGCAGCGCTTCCCAGTTTTTGCACAGCTTTACTTAAGAGCAAATCCATCCTTTGAAAAGAAAAAGACGTCCATCAAGCAGATGACTAAGCCCATAAGTTTGCTGCAATGTGGATCTAAAATACAACAAATCTGGGGACAGGTTGTTTGTCTCTATCTCTTTGATCTGTGTTACTGTAGAAACATATATACAGCACTTCAGATAGCAACAGAGACAGCAGACTGTTGCTGTTGTTATTACTGCTATTTACAAAGCCATGAGCTGATTAGGTCCAGGCAGCTCACAGGTGGCCCAAGGACAAGTGGAAAGCCCATAAGGTTGCCATCATCTTCTGGACACAAGAACCATAAAACCCAAATGTTAAGAGATGATGGCAACAGAAATAAACCCAAAGAAATTCAGAACAGCAAAGTCCCAACTTCTACTGAATACAAACCACAACATTTGGAGTATCTAATTTGACACCACATTCACTGTGACCCAATTGTGACCCAATCTGTTCTGGCCCACAATCTTCTGCCCTGCTTCCCCAGCTCTCATGACTTTTCCTCCTCACCTTGCAGATGGAAAAGTAAACCCACTGACCTGGTGGACCAGCAGACCACCACGTGTGAAATCACGTGTCTGTCAGTGGATCCATCAGCAAGCTGAAAAGACGATCCCATCTTTCTGCATGCCTTTCAGAGGCAGGCCCTGCACAGCTTCACTTGTACCCACATAACATCACTTCTCTGCACCCTCCCCAGCCCAGTCCGAAGTGGGCACACACCCCACAAGCTACACTGACTTGCCACTAGCAAAACTGCAGGTCAATCCCATTATTACACTATCCCATTACCGCTCCATTTGGCTTTGACATCTCCCAGATATCAACCCTGCAGTTCCCAGAACAGTTAGATAGAGGCTGGGATAATTAGGAAAAGCTCTCCCTAATGTACCCTGCAGGACCTTGCAACAGCATCCCTACTCCAGGCAGCAGAGCCGGAGCAGACATCGTTTGTTTGCACGTCTGCATCCCACAGAAATGTGCTGCCTACTGATTTGTGGCTGGGAAAGCTGTTTCAAAGGAAAGCTTGAGCAAAGGGCTGGAAGAAACCTCCCTGGTAAGAGCCAAGCACGCAGCACTGGGTTTTAATGGTAGGCCAGCCTGGTTCTCAGGCCGCCACCGCCTGCCACACACCAGCACTGGTTTGAATTGCACCGTTGCCACCATGGTGCATGGTCACACCAAAGCCCCTTGCCATGAGCACCCTGCCACTGCAAAGGTGACAGGGCTGATCCAGAAAGGGATCACAGAAGGGGAAGGGAAAGGAGATGCACAGACAGACATACCAAAGAAAACAGAGGGAGCTGTGGTTAGAAGAGGAATGTGGCCCAGCTCAGCCAAGAGAACCAGTGTTAATCACAACCAATTTCTCCAGCACAAAGCAGACCTCGGAGACATTGCTGCTCCCTCTATCTTTTATGCCATGGCAGTTTGATGTGAGGGTGCCATTATGTCTGACACATGAGAGAATATGTGGGAAAAAAACCAAACCACACCACACATACATACCCCAAACCAAAACTGCATTTCCCTATACAATCAGCATCCAAGGATGCAACATTTAATAAAATAAGCTGAGGCAGCACACACACTGTGGCAGTTCATATTTTGCACAGCAGAGTCACAGTGCGGGAAGATCCTGCATGCAGGCTCTGGGAATCAGCAGCTGGACACCTTGCAAGAACACTTGTCTTATCAAACACCTCCCGACATTTTGAGTCTGGAGAACATATTTCAAAACCCACAAATAACTTTGTTTTAATTAATTTTAATCTGATATTAATGTTTGGTATTTTTTAATGTATTTTTCTATGATATGTGTTTTCTGAATTAACATGGTACTTTGCTAATGGGGCTGAAAGGTTTTTACTCCAAGAAAACCAACAAGACAGTGTGATGTGTGCCAAATACTCTTCAAGGCAGTGAAGTCTGCAAGCACTTTGGTTTCTCCATGACACACATTAATAAAAACCCAACAAGGTGGCAGTTTAAAGGAAAAACTAATTGTCTTTACTGAACTAATTGAAGGAGCTGAAAGAAAGACATCCATTTTTACGGTTCCCTCTTCAAGCTTTGCTAATACTATGCACTTTCAGAAATACTCTCAAAAAAAAGAGCCTTTTCCTCATCTAAATAGCCCAATGTGAAACTAATCCTGCCATTTCAGAACAGAGAAGCCTCATCACTTCCCTGAACTCAGAGGCTGCTCTGCAATAGCCACAAGCAACTACAGCTTATTCCACAGCAAGTAAAACTACCAAAACTACCATCTGATTTCTGCCAAAGACATCTTCTACCAAAGATTGAATTATTTCTGCCTTCTCCTGTAACTGGGGAAACAAGAAGGAAAAAAAAGTAGAAAAAGGAAATCAGGAGGAGTTACTACTAAGTTCCAAAGCTGCAGCTGAGCCTATCCTGCTATGGCTTAAGCAAAGAGAGCTGCTGCTTGACTCTGGCCAACAGCATTTTTGGTAAGTGAGGGAAGCCCAGTCGCGTTGCTCCTGACCTTTGCAGCTTCACAGCGAGCAGCCATTCCTGTGAATGCTAGTGCTGCACAGCTACAGAAAACCTCAGCCCTGTGCTTGGCCAGGGAACACAAAATCTGTGCTGCTGCTTTGCCATTCCTCCCTCCACACCACACACCAGCTCAGGAAGCAGCCCCTCTGAAAAGGTGGCTGGAGCTCTCCCCACTTTGGGGCAGAAACAAGGAGACAGGGAGAGGGCACAAGGAGAAAGAAGAAAGAAGCCAAGATAACAGCAGTCCCTCATGTCTCCCTACTTGAAATGCTCTGTCCCATCTCCCTGCTGAGAGAGGGATCAGTGGGAAGGGGGTAGCGCTGCCCAGGGCTGCCTCCAAGCCATCATGGCTCCTCAGCATTACCAGCTTCCCCCACCCCCAGCCCAGCAGCACAGGTACATTTCCTCTGCCTCTCTCTACTAAACTGACTTTGTTCCAGAACCCCGTTTGAGGAAATGAGTAAATCCTGAGACACAAAGGCCACCAGTGGTCCCTGTGACAACCACGGCTTTTTATCAAAACCATCACACTGAGCCGGAAAGGAATTCAAAGAAGCAGCTAACTCTGACAAATTAGCAGTGTCTGCAGCTAAAGCTGGTTCAGAATCCTTACCAGAACTACGCTGCTAGAGGAGTCCCAGATGATTAACCAACAGGAGCACAGGGGGACAAGGGAAACACCCTGCCTTGATTCTTCAGGAGGACCAGCTTCAAAAGATGTGAAGGGCCATTATGCAGCACCAGTTACTGTGCCTTCAGAGCAAAGGGCAAGGGTCAGAAAGCACAGACATACCACAACACTAAATTTTATAGTGGGGGATTTCCAGCACACAAAATAAAGAAACTAGTCCTGAGAGTCAAAAGTAAAAAGAATTAAAAAAAAATTAAGTAATGAAAAGTTATTTAGGAACTCTTAAGTGACAGAGTGTGCAGACCTACACAAAAGACAGCACAGAGATGCTGCCTGGCTAAGAGGACAGGCTTGGGGGACAACACAGGTCACACTGCAGGTATCAGCTGTAGGTGCAACAGCTGGCAAGGGCTTCTGCTGTGGATCAGAGACATCAAACACACACACTACAAAACCACAGTCCCTATTAAAATATCTCTACAACCTCAATAATCCTTCAGAAAATGAAAAAATAATCCTGGAGGAGCTAATATAAAGGAATATAAAATATTGACAGTAGAGAACAAATTTATATGAGGACAGCTGTCATGAAATGGGGACAGTAGGTGGCCAAGATAAACGAAACAAAACCCAGAAAACATATGGCATTTTCAGTTTTATCAAAAACAGAAAACCTCGGGGGGAATAATTTAGTTGAATAGAATACCAACTAGTGGGGACAGGGACACTGCAGAAAAGTTACACAAGCAAGCAGGTATTATTTTTTTCTTGCACAGGATGTTGAGATTTCCCAGTATTTAATGCCGATTAACCTGAAAGGAAAAAAGAGGGTGCTCTATCAGAAGAGACAAGGAAAGGGGCATTAAAGCAGAAAGCCAGCTGGGCACAGTGGACTATATCTGGAGATTTGGAATTGGAAATGGACAGCTGAGATACAAAGAGAGGTGTTCTCTCAAGCACATCAGCAACACTAGCAATTGCCAGAGGGCTGCAAGTATTGGAAGGAACTTTTTTTGACTTGTGCTGCTAAGGCAGGAGCAGCACACGGCTACCTGGTGCGGGGGAGAGCCAACCCCCAGGCAGAGTTCCCCATCAGGCAGATGGCACCTGAAGAAGCAACAGATGAGAGGACACACTTTGTGCTTCCCCAAAGCAAGTCAGAAAGCAAGACATGGCACACAAGCTAAAGAGCCAGAACATGCCAGGACCTGTAACAGCAGATGGGCAGAAGACATGGAGCAGTCATGCCACAGGGTTCATGGGAGATGGAAGAGGGGTGGCCAGAGGAAACCAAGGCATTTCAGCCCCTGCACATCTGGTCACCTCTCTGCCAACCCTCCCAGCCACAACATCTTCCCTCTGGGTTGATTCAGCCCACTTTGCATAGCATCCCACCTCACTGTTCAACAGGCTGGTACAAACAGCCCAAAGGTTCCCCCATCTGTTACGCAAGCACCTCCCTCCCCCCTGACTGTGCAAACTTACATGTTGACCCAGGTCTCTTCCTAGAATTGTCTCTCCATCTTCAAGCTGTCATTACCCACAACACCTCAAACCCCCATGGCCTAACCTTGTTTCCCAGCAGGCAGCTCACAGCCTCGTGGTACTTAAATCTAGACAGCCAACTCAAAACACAGTGAGCCCTCTCCATCGTCTTCCTAGGGTAAACAGTGACAAAACCACTTCACTCCCCGCATGACAGAGAAGTCAGAGGTCATTCAAAATTCATCAGCAGGAAAGCAGCAGGAGGTCAGGCAACACTCTGTCCTGACACACGCAAATGCATGCAGGCTTGTAGAAAAACCAGCTGGGTCTATATTTTCAAGAGCAATAAATTAAGTGGTGCAGCTGACCAATGAGCCGAGTAACTGTGCTGAGGGTTCATTAAGGAAAGCTCCAGCTCCGAATGCAAAAGCAGTCATTGAAAAACCAAGAGGCAAGCGGGACTGGGACGGTGCAAAATGGATGGGAACATAACAGTAATGTCACCACCTGAGAGAATACAGTCAGTTCTAGTTACCTGAAATAAACATACACAGCTAAAACAAAGTGGGTAGGCCTAAAGATGGGTAATAAGAAGCAAAATGTAACTGTACAGAGAGAGGCTGGAGAAATTCCTTGCTCAATTTAGAGAATAGATATATATACAAGAGGATGCCAGAGAAAGATACAGTACAATCAGGACATTATTTTTGTATTCTTTCAGAAAACCTGATGAGAGGGAGTTCAAAGGTGACCAAGATTGAAAAGTAACTAATTTTAAAACTCATAAAAGGAAAAACTCCAATCATGTAGACTGGGGAAAGTGAGAGAGCTGATCTAAGGAGACTAATTTCTCTTCTCTCTCAAATGCCTTTGCTTTGTTTCTATGCTGTATCCATCACGTCATGCTTTAGCAGACCTTAGGCAGAGGAATCCAGCAGCAAAGGGCTGGGTTTTTGAGCAACACATTTTTAAGACATCTCTTAACCATTTAAACCTGACATAACACTAAGGGGAGCCCAGTACAAGGCATAATGTCCTTTGTGCAAAACTGAAGTAGTAAACAAGGGCATATGAATTCAATATGAGGAATCAACTATGGACCTGCTACAGAGTTAAAATAGCTCTGTCCATGTTGTCCTCATTCTTTGATGACTAAAAAGAACAGCAACTCTTCTTTGGATCTGTTGTCTTGAATATCAGCGCGCACCCTACACAAACAGCAGATTTCAGTCTTTACTGGTAAAGCAGTAAATGTTTCTCCAGCTCCGACTTCTCTCCTTCCACACCACAAAATCTCACCAGAAAACAAGGAGGAACTAAAATATGGATAAAGAACAACACTGCTGGTCTGTCAAAAAGCATAAACAAACCATTCCTACACAATCAAACCTGTGCTCATCACCACTGGTGTGCCAACCGAGGCAAACTTGTGCTGAATCCCCTTAGCTTTAGCAAGGCACCTTCAGCAGATGTGCAGAAGCTCAGCTACACAGTACAGATTGCAGATCTCTGGCATTTTCCACCTGCTAACAGCCACACTCATTTTTCTTAGCTTTAGCCTAAGTTTCCAAATAAACTTTGCTACTGAGGAAGTATGAAAGTAGATCCATACTGTTTCTGAACTGCAGAATCACGTACACACAAAAAACTCCCTTGTTGCACAAGTCACAGGCTGAAGTCAAATTTTTTTTTCAGCATTTGCAGGGAGTGAGGGGAAGGACAAAAGCCCTCTGCAACAAAGGCAATCGAATGCTGCTAGCTTAACCCAATTTGCCAGCCACTGCTCCAGTACAAAGCTAAAGGAGCCAATCTGCAAACTTAACAGTGGCACTATTTGATTCTTCCCCTCAACTTTGCATGTGTTTGTGAACAAGAAATAGCACACAAAGTGCAGGAGGAGCAGGAAGGGAGAAGGCAAGAGAGAATGTGCATTATCAAAATACCTTGAGAGCAGTTCTTGGAAATGTGCAGCCTGCAAGCCTGTATCAGACACTCATTTCCTGTGAAGTGCACACAGGCCTTTTCATTTCTCCACTGAAGAGGATGAAAATAAGGGGCAGCTCTGAAGTCTCCAAAGACAACACAAACCAGCATTTAGCCATTCTACTAAAACTGAATTTACATTTTTACACTATTAAATACCTATTGAACAGAAGCATTGAGTTCCAGAAGTTTAAAAAGCAGGATTTTCTACACTTCTCACTTCTAAATGTTAACTTGGAACCTTGCACTTGGTGAGGGGCAACGGGGAAAAATTCTACTTGTAATTTTGATCACTCACTAACATAAAGTCACCAAATCCTACTACATCTAAACAGCACTGCACCTTTTTTTTTTTTTTTTAACGCTGAGACTGATTTCAGCAAAACTTCAGCAAAATGGTGAGCTAATAAATATCTTACTGAGGCAGAAAGATGCAAGATATGCACAAATGCAAACCAGAAGAGTAGGCTGTAACAAAATAGACTGACAGGATAAAAGGGGATAAGTTGCTACCATACCTGCCTCTACTTACATGTAATCAAGGATCTAATTAATGTAGCATTTAATTGCATTATTTTAAATCAATAGGCCTCCTAATGACATACACGCTTAACACCTTTACTCTCTAAAGATATGGTCCCTGTATGGCTTACTCAGTTCTCACAATATCCACATCTTAAGTTACAGAGATGCATGTGCCTTCCTCTCCCATCTTGTGAGCTTTTGGCAAGCACCACTAGCTGAGGTCTGCAGTGGCCTGGAATAACAGCTCAGGAACACACCACCTCCCCACAGCTTTTATTAATCTAACCACAGCATCAACCCGAAACAAATGATGTCATATTTAAGTATTGGCACTATCTCTTTATTGCTGACCAAACCAAGGCTGGAGAAATCAGGACAGAGAAGCCTGTGGGTGGCAAGGGGAGAGCGAGTGGTAAGGAGCTGCAGGGAAAGACTAGGAGAAAAGAGCAAAACATTCCTAGTGGGGACAGAGAAAAAGAGAAACAAGGGAAAAAACACAGCTCTAAAGGCACATTTTCTCCTTTGTTTCTCAGCAATGCAACCACAGTATTAGTGACAGCAATTAAGAATTTACACCACCCAACCCCAGCTCTATCCTTGCGCAAACCGACCACCAACATCACAGAAATCCCAGCTGGACTGAGGAGGGTAAGAGCACTGGCTGCATGTTTGAAGCTGTTATCTGGAAACTGAATTTGGCCTTCTCCAAGCAGGCACAGTGGGGACAGAGACACACACCTGGGAGGATCTGAAGAAGCTCAGTCTCTCTCCAGTACTCTTCTATGCCCATTTTTGGGGACCCTAGTACAGTTTACCTGTACTTTCCAACACAATCTTACAGAAAACCCCTATGTTGCAACTCAACCCCACTACATTTAAGTAAGTGATAAGCCAGGTTAATAAAGGACATGCAACATACAGAATATTAACAAGGAGCACAGAAATAACAAAGGCCCAGATCCCAGTTTAACTCAGGAAAAGAGGAACCTGTGTGGGAGGTTGGCATCCCAGTAATCCTGCGGGTTTGTGCCCAAGAGCCTTCCCCTCTGGAGGGAACAAGAATCCATACTTCAACAAGTTCTAAATCACATACCCAGCAGCATCACTCATGAACTCAGAAACAAAGCTTGGTTTCATCTGCAGCGACTGGCCACATTTGGTCGTAACTTGATTCAACTAAAAGCAACATTATGTGATAATGCAACCTCAGTCTCACAAACTTCTGTGCATGTGCATGATTTTAAAGCACATGACCATTGCCCTGCTGTGACTGAATGGACCATTTGACATTCACGCAGCGTCTGAATTGCAATTGCAGTTGTTTGGAGAAAGAAGATATCCTTGCATACCATCTTAAGGACACAGTCAGTAGAGAATAAAACATCGAGAAACTAGTTATTTCTGATTCCACCCCATTTTTCAGAGTTGAGTATGGTCAACATGTGACTGAGTTTTTCATTTTAATTCTCTGAGAGCTGCAAGGACTAGAACTAGTAAATGGCACTGTCTGGACCACATAGTCCTAAATAGCAGCTTGCTAACAATACTCTTTACCCTCAACTTTCCAGAACAATGGTCAAGCCACATCCCCCTTCTTCACCATGCAGGAGAAGAAAAAAGCCAGGGACATTAACTTAGCATTCTTGAGTTCCTATCAGCTACCTCTGGGATTCATCCAGATCCTGTTTCCAAGCTACTATTAAGCAAGAAGTAACATACACTTAAACCAAGTTTTTAAAAAACGAAAAAAAAAAAAAAGAAGAAGAAGAAAAATAAAGAAACCTAAGAGTAGCATGAGCTGAGGTTTTTACGTGGTAACCATTCCAAAATTCTCAGTAACAGCGCGTGCGTTTGTGGGAAAAAGTGAGTAGCAGATCCTGCATGGCTGTGAGCACCATGACTCAGATTGCATAAAGAAGGAGGATTTAGCGATAACCTTTGCGATGAGACTTTTCATGGGCATGCAGCACTGATCTTCTGAGAAATGGCAGGTGTGAGGCTGCGTTCTGACTGTGCCAGGTCTGGAGGATGGCGAGTTTCTCCGCCCTCCAAGGCAACCCCAAACGGGCATGTACACCCCCAGTTCACAGTTACCCCTCTTCCCTGTAACGCCTTCACTTCTGGCAGGCAGCTCCCTTTTCCAGCTAAGACTAAGTGTAACACTCTGAGCATCGCTTCTCCAGTGCTTTTATGTGAAAGAAGTGTTGTGAAGACCAAGTTACTCAGACCTGCGCGGCATCTTCCCTACAGACCTAAGACATTACATAATTTCCAGGTTTCACTGTAAAAGAAGCATCTCCCTGCCCTGACGCTGTGAAGAACACCTTGACAGCAGGACAGTCCCCATGGAGCCTCCCAGGCTACTCTCAGAACCTCGCCGCCACCCCAACGCAGCACATGGCTCCCTTCAAGACCGGCAGTGAGGTGCCAGCACCCCAAATCTCCCTCGACTCCTCGGGAAAAGCCCCCCAAACCCCAACACCCTCCTTCTTCCCAGCCAAGAACGGCCCCAACGACCCCAGGAGCCAAATCAGCGGGGGCTGCACCCCCTCGCAAGCCAAGGGGGGGTCGGAGCAGACAGGCAGACGGACAGACAGACAGACTCCTCGCAGCCCGCCCCCCAAAAAGGCCGTTTCCAGTTAACGCAGCACAACTTACTCTCGGCACCTCCGGGGCCACGGGCGGGCGGCGCTGCCTCCAGTGCGAGCGAGCGCTCAGTGCCGGGGCGACAGCGGCGCTGCCCGGCCCGGCCCCCGCCGCTCTCCCGCCCCGAAGCCGAACGGAGGCGGCTCCGCATCCCCCCCGGCCCCTCTGCTCACAAAGGGGCCGGTGCGCGGCTTACCGGGGGCGGCGCGGCTGCCCCGCCGGGCCCTCCTCGGCCGCGGGGCGGGCGGGCGCCGCGGCGGCGGCTTCGGCTCCGGGGAGCGGAGCGGCACAGAAGGGAGGGGAGGGGTAGGAGGGGAGGAAACCCCCAAAATGTTTCTTTTCCGAGGAAGGAGCCACGGGGGGAGGGGAAGGGGAGGGGTTTTTCCCTCCTCCACCACGCCGTCTTTCCACGGCGTGGCTCTTGCAAGGGAAAAAAAAAAAAAAGAAAAAGAAAAAGTAAAGAAGAAAAAAGTTTGGGTTTTTGTAAAAGAAAACTTGAACGGATAGGGGAGAGAGAAAGGAAAAAAAAAAGAAAGAAAAAAAAAAGATGCTGTGAAAGCCCCTCCGCCGCAGACTGGCAGAGGAATCCCACCGGGACGGTACCGCAGCATCCGCCAGCCCCAGGACCCGCCGGAGCCACGTGTCGCCCCGGGGAGGCGGCGGCCCGTCCCGGGTTCTGCCCCTCCTCCCGGCCACCATCAGCTCCCCTGCAGCGCGGGGCTGGGGCATCGGGGCTCGCAAGTACCGGGGAAGGGGCGATGTCCAGGGCCGAGGTGGGGCAGGGAGGGGGGTCGCAGAGGGCTCTTTACACCAGCGGAGCCAGAGAGCTGGCCCGACCTTCCCTGCCGGAGTTCTCCCACCTCCTGTAGGGCACTGCAGGAGCTCTCCAGAAGGACACGGGCACCCTGGAAGGACAGCGTATGTGGCAGGGTAATACGCACTTAAAGAGCGTGCCCCAAAACGCACGCTGTTGCCTTGATGGGTCAAATTAAAATACTGGAAATAATGTAAAAAATTATAAATGCAGAGAAACGTTATGATATGAAATATAAATAGTGCACCACATACTGCTGCTCAGAGAGAATAGATGTAACAGAAGAAATTATAAACTTTGGAATTCAGTACAAACCTCACAGTTTAGAGGCCTAGCCTGTAATGAAACTATGATTTAATCACATCATCACAGCTCTCATTCACTTACATACTTTCTTTAGATGCTGCACACATTCCCTAGTGTGTGCATACCAGGTGACTTGCCCTGTTGAAAAAGCTCTATACAAACCCCAAACGCAGATGTGCTCTGGCTGCTCTGTACCAGCCTAGTGATGTAAAGCAGCTGTAATTCCAGCTTGAGCAGCAAGCTTTACAGCTTTTTAAAGCTTTTAAAAGCTTTACAGCTGCTTGGCATTGCTAGGGAGCATAGAGCAGTCAGAAATGCCACTGAATATGATCCTCAGCCTTGCCAGAATTTCCACTGAGTGTTGAGACACCAGTTCTTGTTTTTTCTTTCAACCAAGCATGAAGATGTTGCTGACCACAGAAGAATTTCTGAACTTCCATAAGAATCTGGGCAAAGCACTTTATTCTTTTTCAGAGAGGCTTCAGTGGGAGGACCTGCCGCTGGAGCTCTAAATCACAGCAGGGATGAAGTACTCATCTGTTCCATTTTTAAGTACGCTTGTCACACTTTTCTTTGTATTTTTGGATGGCAGCTTCAAAAATATCCTGTGGTTTGCTTTACAGTTGCCTAGTAGGGAGTCTGTTTCCCTCTGTGGATATTTATAACGTTTATTGGGTGACTTCATAGACTCTTCCAGCCACCTTGCCTAAATGTTAAATGGCCTGGTCTAATTCTACCTTTTATTCTTCTTCTTCTTCATCTTTGCCTGTGAAAAGTTAACATCCGAATTCGCTGCTCTGAGATTGTCTACGGGTCTTGCTCATACTTCTCTCATCCACTTGAAACTGTGACCTGGCAGCAGTTACAGCTGAAGGGTATTGCAGCAATCATCTTCAGCTATGAAAGCCAGAGAGGTATGTCACAATGGCACCATTGACCACAGCTTGCCAAAGCTCACATTTGAACCACGGGGTCCAAAACGCCTTCAGGATCAAAGTACCTCTGAGGTGGCTTCATTATAGGTGGAAAACACAAGGATGCTGAAATAGCTTGTGTCCTGTGCCATGAACCAGGAGAAGGCAACCACCTTAAAGGCTTTGTGTAATTACAGTGAGAATACAGGCAGGCTAATTTGAACACTGCCCACTGCTGCATCTCTGGAGAAAGCTGGATCCATCCTAAGACAGTTTTTGAGATGCCCAGGATGCTGATGACAAGGAATGACAAGCATGACAAGGAATAGCTCCCAAGAAGGTGCCAGGACTTGTTCTTAGGATTTACAGATTTTATCCTAGCCCTCATTTTTTCCCCTGCACATGGATAAATATACCCTCACTATCACTGATACTAAAACTTTAAACCACATTAAACATGAAAGCATTAATTGGTAGAGCTGCTGACAGAATGAACCATTTCCAGAGAGTTTTGTCTGAAGTCCTGCTGCTGAGAGCAGTAGGTCTGAGTTCATTCTACCTTTGATCATAGTCCTACTTCGTGGTGTTTCTCTGCTTGTTCTTCAGCAACCTCCAAGTCTGGTAAGTTCCAAGATGTTGATATCCAGAAGCCCAAGAACCAGTAACACCCTAACACCTTCACTCCTCAGCATGCAGATTCCTCACATCTTGCATAAGGTAGAAGGAGCCACAGTCTGTCTATTTACTCCTGTCACTTTGGGAGGTGTGGGAAAAAGAACAGTATTTTGGGGCAGGTCATTGCAAACTACTGAATAAAGATGGTTTTCTGGGAAAGCAAAAGGCAAACATTGCCTCAGAGGAAGGGAGAGGATAATATGATGAATAGAAAGAACTGGAGATAATTAAATGCTGAAAATCTGCAGAAGAATGGAAAAAAAAAGATACCAAAAAACCAAAGGAAAAGAACATGGAGGGCAGAGAGGAGGGAAGATGAGTGACCACATTAGATCACCCAGTACTGACTTACCCTTCAGTTTTGCAGACCTGTGTGTGGAAGCTCAGCTGGGGCTGGAGCACAAATTCCACATCACAGGTGACCAATTACTTAGGATCTCAGTGCCTTACTGCGCTGCCAGCCAGACCCAAACATGCTGTTGCCCACTGGTGTGGACACTGACTTTCTGGATGGGATGTGAGTAGGATATGAAACTGCCCTGACAATGTAGCTGACCAAGTGGCCCAGACATAAGCTGGGGAGTTCCAGCCAAGTGGTTAAATGGGAAGGAAAGGGAGAGAAGAAAGCAAGGGGAAGGCCTGGGTACCCTGGGTTGAGAGGTGATGCAGGCAGAGCCTGAGTACAGACATGAGGATGGAAGGATGATTGTGGGGTGGGTGGGAAATGACTGCCACCATCTCCTGATGTGCTGCAAGTCCAACCTGTAAAGAATACAAAATGTACAATGTCTTAGGTAGTTTTCCCTTTTGAGTTTTCCTCCCCTTTTGAGATGGTCTCTCTCTTAACTTGCTAAAAGCCTCCTTTTAGGAGGTGCTAACATCAAAGCATTAAGAAGAAGGAAAAAACCCCAATACCACAAAAAGAGAAAGCCAGGAGGACTAAACCAACACACAAAAATCCCCCAGTCCTGTTCCTCTACTCCCCCAGGAAAACAAACAAACAAAGAAACACAAAACCCCAAAAACCCAACCAAACTAAAACAAACAAACACCTTCAGTGGTTCAGAGCGAGCAGAGGCTGGTTTTGTTCCACTCTTATGAGAAAAATTAGCACAAGTAGTGGCCTCTTCGCATGAAGCGGTGGCAAGGCCCCTCCTTCCTCTACCAGAGCGGGGCTCTTCTCAGTAACGAAGAGAAACTACTTTCCAGGAAAGCGAAGGTACAGGGGCTGCCCGGAGCGCGGTGACCCAGCGCGGCTGCGGGAGCCGGTGCCGCGGCTTGCGGGCTGCCAGCCCGGCCCGGAGTGGCTGCGCTGCCGCGCGTCCCGGAGCGTGGATGCAGCGGGGGAGCCAGAGCCAGAGCCGGCCGCGCAGGGGCACGCCGGGCACCGCGGCCCGGCCGCCTTCACGCCAGTCTGCAACACCCTCTGCTGTCCAGGCTTTCCCCCACGGCCGCCGCAGAACGCGAGTTATCACTCCTTGCCTGTCCATGCCCCTGGGTCACTTGAGGGAGGAATAGCCAGCAGACAGCGACTTTCTGGGTTTTCAAACAAAGCATCGGGCTGCATAATCTGGAAGGTATTTAGGTCAGATTTAAGCAGCTGCAGTCTTTTATAACTGTACAGCAAACCACTCCCTCACCTCTGAATCTCGCCTGCATGTCAAACACCCTGAAGCAGTAGAGGACAATCCGGGACAGGGGAAATGAGACACCAGCCTTCCACACCACTGGACTCGGGTTTGAGCTCCTTGGCTCTGCGGCCACATAAATCCACGACCACCCCAGGTGCCTTCTCCCAACATTCCTGCCCAACAGACATGGAGGTGGAAGCTCAGTTAAGGATTTCGTTGTATCCTTTAGGTCTATTGCCTCTCCTTGTTATCTCATATTTTCAGGAGGGGTTACTGGAGGCTGAAATGGATAGACCTTGCCCAAATGCCTTTGCTCAGAATCCTTCAGTTGGAACATGTAGCCTCAGTCCTGCCCATGCTTTCCCAGATTTGTCCTCCCCACACGGAGTTGGGTGGTGATGCGAGCCCCACTCACAGGACACAGGCACCGAGTTCACTCATTTCAGGCATTTCTCCAAAGCAGATAAAAACAGGTGGGAGCGGCTGTTTGCAGGAAGCAATCCAAGACAGAGACCCTATAGCATAAAGGTCCTAAGTCATTGTTGGACCTAGAAACAGGGGCTTCCTCAGCTGAGGATACCAAGCCCCTAAATAAAGTAAAACCATGTAAAATGCAAGGAGTATAGCTATGGACTGTAATTTCGGAACGGTTGTAGCAAAAGCATTGCAGGTTGGTCCCATTTAACAGCAGTGTCTATTGCAGTAGGCTAATTTCCAGACCACTCTGCTTTCCAGATGATCACAGGACAAAGAACTCTGTCACATTAATCATTCTTGTTTTGTTAAACATCCCATCTTCATTAAAAAAATGCCAATGGTTGGAAAGCTGCCAGCACCCTAAGTAAACCCCTGAAGTATTTAACTCCTTTTGTCCATTATCGAAAGTATACATCGTCTCTAGACTGTTTTTTTCTTGTGCCATTGTTAGGCAGTGTGACAATCAGAGGAGCAAAAATGCAATGCTACATACATAATCTAAGGCTTTGATCATATTGGTCCTAAATGCTTCTCTCTCATAAAATGTCTTCCAACTCCTTAACAGGCCTTAAAGCTCTGCCAGGAAGCCTCTCCAACTTGTTCCCTTCCTTGTTGAATCATAGCTGTCAAAACTGGGAATTCTTTCACACCAGTTATCAGCCCCATGGAATTAGCAGACACAACATAATCTCCTGCAATATAATCTCATTACACCTGTTCCACATTCCCTGCTTATATATGGGAGAATGGAATTAGCCTTTCTGACTGCACTGGGAGCTCACACTCAGCTGCTGCTCTGCTGTGAGTCAGTCCTTCACCAGAGTCACTTCTTCCACAAACAGCACGGCCAGATCAAAAGTGTGGCCTGGGTGGAGTAACTCACCATTGGACTGTTTCAAAAACCCCCCTTACATGCTTGTATCAACTTTAATATTTTGACACTTGCTACCTAGTCAATTCTCAGTCCGATTACTACAAAATGTGGTAATTTGGTATCATCCCAGTATTTTAAAAATCAAAACACAGTATAAGACCGTATCAGTTTCCTTGCTGGAGAGCTATTTGTTCAACAATTTTTACTTTTGTCAGCCAAATCCATAACCTAAGTCTATAACTTACATCTCCAAAAGTTCCCAAGCAGTCTTATAGATTCTTTTCCATAAACACACTGTTAGGCTTAGGGTTAACTAGAACTTTTCTCTTGTTTTTAAATTATCCTAGTACGTGCTATTTCCTTATTCTGTCTGAGGTCAATAAGGAGCTCATAGGCCTGTAATTACAAGTGTCAGATTGCTTATGGTTTTCACTATTATTTCATCTCAGCCTATGGGGAATCTACCAGATTTTCCAAGTGAAAGATGGTTAAATCTAGACTAGAGCTGGAGAGAAACTTCTCTTCTTCCCCTGACACTTCATACATTAAAATAGGTGCATGCTCTAAAGGTGGGCATGGGTTTTGTAGAGATCTGGAGAGTAGTTCACCTCATAAGTTAATCTAAACAGGCCCAAGGGATAAGAACCAGTGGAGACTCCTGAATCTGTCCCATATATAATAGACTTTCTGATTAAGGAGGAAATGGAAAGCTGAGACTGGAAAGAGTTTATTTGTATGATGGGTGCTCATATATAATTTATATGCAATAAATGTTTCTAGCCATTTCATTAGCTGCAAATAAAGCGATACAAATGTGCACCACTTGGATCTGATGCATGGTGTATGCCTGGGGCTTCTTCCAGCTGAATGGTGGTGGTTCATGTGGGAATGATTTAACACCCCAGCAGCCCCACTATCCAAATTATGCTGCAGGTGAATCCCTGAAGTAGATGCACTCCACTTTTTCAACTACTCATTGCTTGGCTTAAAACAAAGATTTCCATTTAAATTATCATATTGGCCTCAGACTGTGGTGGGTAAAGAGCCAGCATCTCTTTGTCTCTCCCACCTTCTGCACAGCTGGAGAGCTCTGGAAAAACTGAGTTTAGCTCAGCTGGTTACAGCATGATGCCAATAAACAAGGAGCATAACAGATCTGGAATAAGGGAGAGAAACCAATCTAAGCCATCACAGTTTTGTTTTGTTTTGGTTTGGTTTTTTTTCACTTAATATGTATGCAACTTTTTCAATAGGAAATTAGGAAAAAAACCAAAGAAAAAGTACACCATATGAGGTACCTGGATGAGTCTGTTGCTGTCGAGCAGAGCCCAGAGATTGTGGGATGATATCCTACCACAAGTCTTCCCACCTGGGGAGCTCATTTAAACTTTTGAGACTTCCTGGGACCATCTCCAAGGTAAGCAAGATTAGTAGATGAAGCTCAGACTAAAGCCTGTGAGCCAGCGTATTGGAGCTGCTTGCATGATAACATGCTTGCCTGTGATGACTTTTATTTCCCTGTCTACTATAGATTGCAGCATACGCTCACAATATGGTGCTTTATATAGAGGTGTGTCCCCTATATATCCTCTGAAAGAAATCAGTTATGCTAGCAATAGCATGGGGGTTTTTTTATTTGTATAACCACACAAGAGAAATTGGGGTACAGGACTCTTACTAATAAATCAACATAAATAGATCAATACATCAGTACTTCAGTGCTTGAATCCAACCAGCTATGGGGAATTTATCCCCTGGTAGCAATCAATCTGCTGTACTTAAAGTTTCCCCACCAGATCTGCAGCGAGCACAAACTGATCAATGCTGTTCCAAGTCAGTGGAGCATAACAGTTTTGCATGTCCCAGTGTTCACCCTTACAGGTCTCCTGCTCCTTTGCAAGGACACAGAGGTTAAATTACCCTTAACTAAGCACATGGGATAGCTCACACTAACTCACAGTTCTTCATTTAAAACCAGCCTTTCTTAGCACCAGTACAGTGTAGCACAGCCAACACCTCAGCACCTTCCAGGTGGAGTCTAGTTTGGTCCTCCACAAGCAGCAATTCCACTACAGTGGCCTGTGGCACTTACTAGAAGTAGATACAGCAAAATGAATTCTGTGAGCCATCCAAATTCTGCTGTACATCCTGCATAGGGCCCTCCCCCTGGGGGGTTTTCCAGGCTGTGCTGGGGGAGATGCACAGCCTTGTAAGATGTTGGGATGCTCTCTTAGAGGGGTGAGTAGCATTGCTAGAGAAGGTATGAGGGACCTGGAGGACAGCTCAACAATCTGTCTTTCGCTAACAGGGGAGCTGAAGGGAGGCTACAGAGCACATCCCAGGGCAATCTTGTCCACTTTGAGCTCTATCTGAAATCACTTACTTCCCATCATTTTGGTGAGGAATTCTTCCTTTCCCAACAGGCAGCTGCTGCTGGAGCCTCCTACTAGAAGTGATTTAGGATGCAGGTCATGTGAGTCCAATGTCACTAGAGAAAACATTATTCCCACCTGAGTCCCAGAATAATCTCTGTGACCCAAAGCAATGAGAGCCCAGCTCCTACTGGCTGCTGGAATGGGGGAGAGAGCCCAGTCTGGTGGTCCAAGACCTGTGGGTGGTGATGCATAATACTGCCAGGGCAAGCATTTACAGCAGAATACCAGAATTATCCAAAACAAGGCTTGTGCCCAAAAACCAGTATTAGGTAGAGGTCAGGTAGATCTCCAGCATGTAGCTCTCAGGGGATGTTGCTTGTGGGTACAAATTCTTGGAGGTGAAGCTCCCCATGCCCCAAGCACAGGTGGTAGACAAGACCTGAGGATAATCTGTGCTATGATTGCATGGCTGGCTGGACAATGCCATCACCTTCAGTGGGCTCATTTCACTGCCCCCCAGAAGTGGGTCTAGCTCATGAGTGGCAACGGATTTTCCTGGCCACGACCCATTGTCCCACCAACCACTGGAGTGTGTGCCAACAGTCCACATAACTTCTCATGGCACAGGGAAGACATGCCACAGACTGAAGTCTTCCTCATGAGTCATGCCATAGACTGAAGAACCACAAGCCTAGCAGCAGCCACTGCCTAACAATTACACTGCCTAACAATTACACTGCCGTCTAGTGGCTTCTTTAGGAGGAATTCCAGGAATTCACAGGAGGGCCCTGCCCTCCCTTAGCAGCAGCCGCTATTTGATTATTGTTTGTTATTATTGAGTGCATTTTACAAATCTGTTCTGCCAAGCTGTCTCTCGCTCTTCACCTTTTGTAATCAGCCACCTACCTCTGAGAGTTGTAGGAGAGAAGCTGTAGAAGTTACTGCAGCCTCTCTCCTTCTGCAAGGCTCCCCAGTCCTTGTAGCCTGCTTTCCTTGTTCCTTAAGCATGGAGGCCTAAGAAAAAGCAAAGCACTGGACACTTTGCAAACCTGCAAAAACTCATGTTCTGATTTCCTTTCTAATGGCTCACATGGAGAGGAGGTTGTGAGCTACACAGTGCTCTTGTTTCTTCTCAGTGATGGGTCCCCAAGGTTATGTTTCAACTGCTGTGGTGTAGAGCCCATTTTGCCAGGATGAGTTAGAGCTAGGCAGGAGAAATTGGGCTCTAAGCTTCTACACTGGTTTCTTTCAAGCTTTTTAGGCTGTTCTGAAAATATATAGTGTAATTTAGGAGACTGATGTGCTGAACTGAGCATAAGGCTTCTACTTACCGCTATAAAAATGATTCCCTAAAAACATACATTCATTCTGCTTCCTCCAACTGTTCCAGCAAGGGGTCTCACTGGTCACAGTATGATTTGACTTTGCTTCCTCTGACTGCAGAGTCCTTGACTGAAGAGGAATGGTTGTGGTCTGCATTAGGCTTAACAGACTGACTGCTGGATGGAATAAGAGGCACCAGCAAGAAGCCATACTTGGGTATTGGCTTCCTTGAAACTTGGTCTATGCAGACATAACCTTTTTGGGCAATTAATGAGGCAAACCGTATAGAAACCTCTCCGTCTGAGAGGGGTCTGTTTTCGCAGAAGAGGAGTGGAGTGGCTGAGGTAGTGCTGTCCGCTGTGTATCTGTGGCAGCTTGGCCCTGTAGTAGAGTCAGTTCATTGCAATGGGTCACAGTATGGGAGGGTGACTCTTGTCCCTGAAGCAACACGATTCCAGCAAGTGTTAGGAGTTCAGAAAGTCTCTCTATCAGAGACTGACAGAAGTTCGGTGTCAGTGTCAAGCTCTGGGCCCATTTGATGTCTATATGAAGCTCCTGGGTCACAGTTAAAACATCTCACACTGTGTCACCACAGTACAGGCAGTTCCCATCGTCAGTAACGTGTCTTCTGGACGTAGTCAAGGGTGCAGCCATACCTCCTTGATTTCGACTCCTTAAAGATTCCAATCACGCCCAGGAGGTTGTTCGCAGCTCCAGACCCCACAGCCCCCGTTACACTCCCGTTCCTCTTAGCGAGCCCGATGTGACAGAGGCGGGCAGAGGGCGCCCCGGGAGGCGGGCAGCGGGGCGGTGCAGCCGCCCGGCCCTGCCCTGCCCTGCCCGGCCCGGCCCCGCCGCCTCTGCTTAGCCGGCCCGGCCGCACGGAGCGGTAGGAGGGGGCCGGGGCGCCGCGGGAGGGCGGCCAGGGGAGAGGGGCCGGGTCGGCCGTGGCGCTCGGGGGGCTGCTCTCGGCGCCGGGCAGGGATCGGTCCCCGGGCAGCCCTCCCCGGGGCCGGGAGCAGGACCGAGGCGAAGGCCCCGGTGCAGCGGCGCCTCCTGCCCGCCCAGGGAGGCCTTACCCCGGGCCGGGGGGATCACAGGGCCCGAGCCCCGCTGGGTCAGGCAGGACTGCCTGGGCAGGGCCACCAGGCTCTGCCAGAAGCCCAGGCCCTCAGGACAGGGCAGGTGCATGGTCAGACTGTGGAAAGTCAGCCCACGGTTGTTTGTCAGGATCTGGCCCGGCGAGGGCAGCTGGGATCAGGCACAGCCCCGTGATCAGCAGGCAGCGCCACGGTTCCTGGGAAGGGGGTGTTGCTGATGGAGACCGGCACTCCTGCAGCACTGCTGGTCCTGGGCCGAGCTTAAACACACTCATTGAGAGCCCCCGGCTTGGCTGATTGGGACCACCAGGGCCCTGACGGCAGCCTCCGCCCTCTGTCCTCACTCCTTAGAGAGGTATGGGCTCAGGACAGACTTGCTGTAGCGGGATTTAATTGCTGTGTGGTCTCAGAGGGCTATTTAAGGGAGCAGATATGCAAGACAAGGCACTTGGGAAGGGGATGTGATATGAGAGACTTGGAGATGGTTGCCCATGCCTTAGGGGTGAAAGGGCAATGTTTAAACCACCATTGGAAGGTCGCCAGAGGCTGGGTTCACTCAGGAGCTGGCGCTTGAGCATGGGTCAATGATTGGCAGATAGATGAGATTGGTTTGAGGTTGAGCAAGTGCCTAGCAGGTTGTGGACCCATATCCCATATAAAAGTCCCTGGCCCTGAGGGGTGCACAGGCAGTGGCAGCAGTGACCTGCTGTGCAGCATGGAGCCAGCTGCTCTAGCAAATGTGCCAACCAGTGGTGCACAAGAGAAGCACCAAGGTAAAAGCGGGCAAGGTGGTAACAATTTAATGCTGGAGGCAGCATCCTTATTCCCCAAACTGTCTTTTGGCCCAGGACAGGTGCTTGGCTGACTGCAGCTAGCTGGGGAAATTCTGCATGGTTCCCTCTTGCCAGATCTCCTGTGCCTTTTGGTCAGGTTGCAGCTGCTGCAGAGACACAGAGAAGGCTTTCTCCTCCTGTGTAGGGAAAGCTTATTTCTTCCTAGGAGCATAGCTAGTACGTGCTGGGAGGAGGATTCCCCAAACAGGCAGTCAGGAATGGCAGCTTGGGATGTTGAATGGGGAGCTATAAATCATCAAGCTGCTAATTAAGACCACAGGAGACTGGTGAGTTACTGAAGACCTGTATTACTCTTTTCAGAGCTCTAGACCATTAACAAGACCCCTGGGACCTACTCCAAGTACGTGACTCTCCAAGGACATCACCCTGTTTTGGGCATGTTCTCAGAGCTGAAATTCCCTGTGCCCTGGGGACATGTGGCAGCCAAGGCCTGGGGACCCTCGGAGGGACACCCTGTGCTGTGTTTGCATGGCTGGTTGGACAATGCCAACACCTTTGACAAGCTCATTCCACTGCTCCCTAGAGGTAGGTCTGGCTCATCAGGATGGCTTGTGTTGTGTGGCCGGGCTGCACATCTGATACTCTTTCCCTTTCAGGTTGTTACTATGTGGCAATGGATTTTTCTGGACATGGTTTGTCCTCCCACCGACCTGCAGGCTGCCCCTACCATTTCCTAGATTATGTGACTGATGTGCGCCGGGTGGCAGCAGGTGGGTAGTTGAGGGAACCCCCGAGGGGGTGCTTGTGCAGGGGGTGCTAGGTATTGGTCCTGCTCTTTCCAACAAGCAAGCAGCATTTTCTGCCAGGAGAGGAATCAGTTCCCCCTGCTTCTCAGTTTGATCTTAGCCAGCACTTTGTGACTGAGTAAGCATCCCTCTTTCTCACTGTTTGGGAAAAGGAAGAAACTTAAAACCCTGGAAGTTTCTGTAGTGTTTCTATACTAAAAAAGCTGTAGTGGTGAAGTGGTGGATGCAACTAAATGGTTTTGCCAGACCGGCTTTTTGTAAGCAGTCAGTGACCCCTAACCAGTGTTAGGTGTAAGTTGGAAGCTTCTGGTTCTCCCTGATGACAGTTTACTAATTGCTTTAGTATCATGCAGAGAAATCTGAAAGTCAAAGTGTCTTGTACTCCTAATAACTCCTGATATAACTGTCCATCTGTATATTTGGCATGTGTGGTTTTACATTCCCCATTCAGTATACAAATGAGCCTCTAGAAGCTCTCAGATGTTCCAGAGGGTAAATGCCATCTTTCAGTGAGGTATATTTCAGATGGGCAGCACTGATAAAGCTGTATTTTCCTATACAGCTCCCAGAGTGCCCTAAAAATTGACTGAAGAGCCTGATGTGCTAAATGGTGCAGAAAGCTTTCACTTGGAATCATACTTCCTTCAATGCAGCAGACCTGGCTCTGTGTCCTTACATGTCTTGCAGAATGCCCTGCAGCAGGATGCTCTGTAAAGGTTTCTCTCTTCCACCAGATGCTACACAGTCAGGCTCCTCTGCTTCTTGCCAGTCTCATATCTGGCAGTGAATGGGACTTTGCTGGAGTTTGTTTGACATACAGAGAGAGCTTGAGAGCTGTATGACATAAATACCATGGAAATGAGGTGGTAAATGCTCTTTTTTTCTTTAAAATCAGCCTACTTAGCTGCTTGGTTTCTGGATTAAGAAGCAAATGTGGCAGTACAAAAGCCCCCCTGGGAGAAAGGACCCATGTCAGTTCAGAAGCAGCAAGATGTTGCTGCTCTGGTTTCTAACGTAGCACTGTCTGTTTTTGTCTGTTGCCATTTAGCATTGCAGTGGAGAAGGTTCACACTGATGGGTCACAGTATGGGTAAGTAGCTCTAGTCCTTGTAAACTGTGAGATTAATAGAAAGCAGTAGGTAATTAACATCCAAGACACGCTGCTAGGAGCTGGGTTGGAATATTTATTATATTATGCCAAGTGCCAGGTTCCTGCTTGAGTGATTCAAAAATCTGTGCCCATGTTTGAAATGCCTGTTTTCAAGACCCTGCCGCAGAGACAGTGGTAACTCTTTCTGTGAGCATTTCCCCCACAGGACAGAACAGTGACTAGCAAAGAGGGGTGGTCTGTGCAGGAGAATTCACAGCAGCAGGCCTTCCTGCCTGGTCCCCACAAAGCCTGGGAACAGCCCTATTTGGTGGGCTGTAAAGCTGCCTGAGGACTCCAGGATCCATCCCTTTGGGCATGGAATATGATTTGAGTTTGCCGTAATTTGGAGTTTGCTTCCCAGAGCCGCTCTAGTCACAGCTAACAGGACCTACACACCAAGACAAGCCATTTTAAAGAGTAACTGTGCCTTGGCCTTTGCTGTCTGAGGGAAGTGGGAATGGCACAAGATGGGGAACACAGCAGGTCAACAGCCTTGTCTCTGCTTGCATGTTGTGGGCTGGGAGAGTTCTCCTCTGCACTGGGATTTTGTCCCATGGTACAATGCACACTTTTATTTCTGAGGCAGCTCCTGCTGTGGTGAAGGTGAATTTCTGCTACCAGGGACTGTTCTGTGCATTACTGATTACCCTTTTCTTCTTTGCAGGTGGGGCTGTGGCAGGAATGGTAAGTAAAACATCATTTCTTCACGAGGTTGTGATTTCTGCAGCTGCAACAACAAATGGGAGAGGAATGAAGGGACAGATCTGGATCTCAGGGGAGGAGAGGGCCTTCCCTGACCCCTCTCCCATGCAGCAGGATAAAGACATCGCTCAGTGCTCAGCTTTTCATTTTCTTATTGTTTCATTTCTCCTCAGTTCTGTTTTCTTTATCCCGAGATGGTGGATAAGCTGATCCTGCTGGAAAGTCTTGGCTTTCTTCTAGCTCCGGAGGTTAGAGCTCATGTGTCCTTCCCTTCATTTTTTAGAACACAAAAATAGATGTTTTTTTTCTTTCCTTCACTTGTTCAGAGAAAGCACTGATGTGACCACTTCCTGGCAAGTCCTAGGGCACTTCCTTTTGGCAGGCACTGATCGGCTCCTTGTTGCAGACTGAAGTCCATCTTTAGGGTGGCCCTTGGGGCACACTTGTAGAGCTCCACATCCTGCAGTCCCTTAGCACTGAAATTTGCCTGTCTGTGTCAAGCCCTTGTACACAGGAAACTGGAATCTCTATCCAGGCAACTGCCAGCTGAGGTTATCTTTTTGCCAGCAGCTTGTTGGGTGACCTGGGTACAAGACTGGTAGATTTTTTTCTGTTCCTGGCAGTTCATAAAGCTACATTTCCAATTTGCCATCATTGCTACCAGATGCTGGAGCTTTCGCTGGCAGTAGTGGGACAGAAGCCCTAGGTCAGAGAGACAAAAAATACCAAACTTTGGGGAGCTGGCCTCAACTCATAAGTGAGATAGGAAGGGTTAGAAAAGATAAAAAGTTATTAAGTTTATAAAGGATAAAAAGTTAAGTTCATTACAACAGTATTGATGTTCCCTTTCTCCCAGCATTTTTAATAAGATACCCATAACTGGTACCAGTTCTGATGGATATTGAAGAGTGAAATTCCCTCTTCCACTGTCCAATAAGGGGTAAAATCATTAAGAAAAGGGTTACTCCTCTTCCCTACCTCTCTGTGTTTCAGGACACTGAGGCGTGGCTGAAATCAAAACGGAGGGTGATCGACAGACTACTGAGTCTGGAGGCAAAGCAGCAAACTCCCAAAGCACGGAGTCCTGAAGCAGCATTGCAGAGGTGGGTTCCCATCCATCCTCTTCATTTACTGCCTGACCTCACCTTGACAGAGTTAGAGCTGCACAAATGAGAAAGGAAAACCATCCCTGCATTTCATCTTTCAAGTCCTTTTCTGGAATCCCAGCAAGACCTTTTGCTTCTGCTGCCAGAAGGTGCTGCTTCTTCCTGCTCCTTTCTGAAGCAGCCTGAGAGCTCACTGTCACCTTGTCATGGTATTTTTGCTTCACTTCCTCCCTTTTTCCAGCATCACAATCTCTCTCTGCCATGTCTCCCTCAGGCTTTTAGAAGCAAACAGCCATCTGACAGCAGAGGGTGGGGCAATCCTGCTGCAGCGAGGAGCAACTGAGACACCCGCTGGTAAGGGGCTGTGTGCTGCTGGGCCACTGCTGGGTGTGGGAAGGAACTGGTGCCAACAGCCATTGTCTTCTGCAGGGTACAGGGTGCCCTAGCTACACATCTACACAGCCTGAATGGGATCAATTAAGTCTGGAGGCAGAGTTCTCCATTCCCATCAACTGGGTTTGGTGCTCAAATCCTACAACAGCTAAGAAAATAAATTTTAAAAAAGGAGAAATCTGAATTAATCATATTCCTCCCATCTCAGAAAGTCTTGGGCAGACCCCAAAAGTGAGTTAAAACAGAACAACTCCTGCTCCTATAAAACATGAAAATCTTCTGGTTTTGTTTTCTAGGACTGGTGTATAACAGAGACATGAGAGCCCGTACGGTGAGCACTGCTCTTCTGACATGCCCCCTGCTGCTTCGGAGCCCTGAGCTTACAGAACACTCAGATAGAGGATGCCTGCTCACAGAGCTAGAGCCTGCCTCCACCCAGCTGCTTACTTTCTGCTTTCCCAATTCCCACATGTCCTTTAAATGCTGCTTTTAAAAGAGCCTGCACTTGATCATTAATTCAGCTTAAAGAGTGACTGGAAAATGTTACCATTTGTTTTTTTAAAAAGTTTCTCTGCCCCAGGGCTTCCTGGCCACATTTTCCTGCTGTTGTAAGTCTTCAGGCAGCAGATGGATGGATGCTTTCTGTCAGCTTCTTTGTCAGATGACCTAAATAAGAAGGGGAGTGGAGCGAAGTCCTTAGGTTTGGTATTTTGATAGTTTTGTGCCACTTTGAGCAATTAGGGCCTCCTCTATCTGTGCTACTGTCAGGATATGGAAGCCAGTGTAATGTACTCTTTCCTTTTTAGTAAAAGGATTTTTAAAGCTTTTCTCTATGAGATCATTCCCATATGTGCTGCAGCCCAGCAGGCAATGCTGTTGGCAGCCCTGAAACACAGCTGGACAGGAGGAGCCTTTGCAGAGCCATCTACGCCTGTGTGCAGCCTGGATGCATGTCATGTCCCAGCATGGAAGCTTCAGGGCCACAGTTAATTCTACCTTCAGAGCCACTTGTGCAGGAGGGCTTGGGGACACCCTCTGCCCCAGATGCTGTCCCTGAGCTTTGACACTTTCCCTCTCTTTGCACCTGCAGCAGAGTCGAGAGTTCTTCACAGTGGAGCAGTGTGTAAAGCTCTTGCAGAAGATCCAGGACCGTGTTCTCATCATTGTGTGAGTGAGGCACAAATCATACCAACTCTTGCTATCTCCTCAGTAGAGGAATGAAGGCTAGGAAGGAGTGCTCCATTACCCCTTCCCCTACACTAGTCATCCAGGCTTCTGGCCAGCTGGTGTAACAGTACAGCTTCACATGTGAGAAGTATTTCCCAGAAGACAGACAGCAACTGGAACATCCTCCCAGCCTGGCACTCTACTTTCAGGCTGGGACTCTCTGATGCAAGGAATTCACTGAGGAAACATTAGTCCTGCCCCATCTTTCCCATGCTCTTGGCTTCACAATCCCACCTCACAACTTTCCATTCCTTGACACTGCAGCAAGGGGCCATCCTGGCAAATATGTGACTCCCCACAGCACCACACCTACTTGCTGTCCTCCTGACCTGACTCTACCACAGTGAGCAACCCAGTCTGCCCCCTTTCGCCAGGCCTCAAAACCTCTTGCTTGAGCTAACAGGTGAAACTACAGCAGTTTCCATCTCTTCCAGCTGCTCCTGAAGCCCCTGGTCTGTGCTCCTGCAAGCTCTCTCCTGTGGCACCTGGGACAATCAGCTCTGGGGACATGGCCAGTAGCTTGCCAAGCTCTTAAGCTGTCTGGGTGCACAGCTTGTTCTGCCAGTCATCCTCTGCCTTTTCCCATCTCCTTTGAAGGCAAGGTGTGCAGGGCTCTGGCTACCTAGGCTGGTGGGGATGCCATTAAAAGATTTGTCTAGAAAACAAGAAGTGCTAGCAGTTGAGAAAAGAGGTGCAGTTTTGGCTTCCCTGATCTGTTTTAGTATCATAACAGGTTCAGGTTATTTCTGCTTGTCCAGAAATGTAACACTGTGCTGAGGTCCAGTCCTCTGCACCATATAGAAATGCCTGGGATATTCCCTTGTTCCATCACCAGCAGAGTAGGAGACAGCATGATCTTAGCTCTGCAGGAGGTCAAATGCTGACTTCTCCAGGGCAACTGCCCTGGTACCTCCCTCTCTGAGCAGGCCATAACCTGGTTAAATAACCTGCAAAGAGAGGCAGAAGGGACTGAGGGGAGATGTGGAAACTCTAAGGAAAGAAGTTAAGAGTAGAAGGCAGAGCAGGGGCAGGGAATTATGCTTTCAGACCAGTTCCAGAGCCAGCCCTGGGAGGACAATATTTAGCCCGTCTCCACTCTGATACCACTAGGCAGTCACCCTAGGTTTTACACCTTTTAGTTTGATAGAAAATAGCTGCTTAGCCAAGCTGGGCAGTGCACTCTGACTACCATGTGTGACCCTGTCACCTGCTGTGTAGAAGCAGCCTGGAAAGAACACATGGGTTTGTCATCCTACTGTACTGGGGACACTGATCCTGCCCAGGGCAGCCACAAAGACAAATGGAGGCACACTGGGTGCTGTACTAAGCCTCACTGTTGTTTTTCAGATCACAAGATGGACTCTTGGTACCGCACAACCTACCCAGCAGAAATCATTTTGTGAAAGCTCTGCAGGAGGCATTCGAGTCTACCCTCAAAGAGGTGAGAGCAAACATCATCCTTGCATCTCAATTTGCCACCAATCTGGGAGCAGCAGCTGGGACGCAGCTGACCTTGGTGGACACCCTCCACTAGGTGATTGTCCTGAACAGCACAGCCTTCACATGGGGAAGTGGGGGGTGGAGTCAGGGGAGGAATTCAACTTTGTCCCTGCTGCCAAAGTCCCAAATTAGTACTGCCCTCTGGACTCAGCTCTTCTCTGGTCCTTCCATCTCCGTCCTACCTCACTTGCCCTGTCCCTTCCCATGAGTGTCACACAGCAAGCAGTGTGTGCTTGAGGGAACACTTCCTAATCCACATCTTCTTGTGTCCTTTCCCTCCAGCACATCCAGCTAGCAGAAGTGCCTGGGAGTCATTTTGTGCACCTGAATGAGCCTGAGGTGGTATCTGGGATCATCAGCAACTTCCTGACAGCACAGAACACCAGGGCCAGACTCTAGGAAGCCCTCACAGCTGCAGCAGTCCAGGAGAACTGGGAGCTAACAAGCAAGCTCCAGAACTGTCACCATTTCTACCTCACATCCAACATTAGATTATGATAATCTTTCCTGTGCTTAGCTCACTGCAGGGTGGAAGCAGGTCTGCCAGGGGTACTCTGAAGGGGAGCTGAGCAAAGTATCTCATTTTCCAAAGGTTGATGGAATCTTTGCTCTACTTCCAGCTCTGTGAGTACAGGGATAGAGGCCCAGAGTGGCCTTCCCCTTGGCTTACTCCAAACTTGCACACTGAAACAGAGCAGAATATAAGGCAGAGGCATCCTCTGTGACAGCAGCAGCACCACCAGCTTTGGCACTGCAATAGAGGTGGCTCATCTTGCCTCCTCCCTGAGGATAGTGCGAACAGGCTGCTCCCAGGATTTAACCTGCTAAAAAACAAGGGAAGTGTTCTGCTTCTCTTACTTGCATAGATGCCTGAGCTCAGAGGGCCTCAGTGTCTCTGTTCCACTGTGAGAGGTACTGTTTAAGAATCAGCTTGTGTGAGAGCTTGTGCAGAGAAGGCCATTTTAATGAACACTAGAGAATCCCTAATCCTCTAGCTGAAGCAGCTGGGAGAACTACAAATTATGGAAAAATTGGCAGAGACAATTTCTGTTCTAAATAAAGATTAATGTTCTAATGTTAAGTCAGTCTTCTTGACTCTATAGGAGAACAAACCTCCTTTCTCTTGCAGGCCGCTCACCCAAACAGCTAAAATGCATCTTGGGAGGCAGCAATTTTTACACACTGTCTGCCTCCCAGTTAAATTGATGCAAAAAGCCCACTGAAGCAGGCAGGCCTGTCAATCTGCAAGCAATTCAAACTGTATTTGCAGTCAGTTTTTTAGGAGAGGGTAAATCCATTTTATCTCAGCTCTCTGGAATTTAACACTTCCACCTTACATTCATGGTCACATCTCTAGCAAGGATGCAGATAGTAAAATAAATGTGTAAAATCCTGGGGCTGTGTGGGTTACTTCAATCACAGGCCTAGCACTACTCCAGAGCTGCAAAAATTCCATAGGAGCAGTACCAAACCATTGCCCCACACCTAAGCATGCCTGCTGCCATCCTTACCTGCCTTCTGTGAGCTGGGGACAGGTTAAGTGGAAACAGGGCCTGGAGTCTGGTTTCTCCTTCCAAACCAGGCTGCTCAAAGTGGCATTGGTTCTTGCAACAGTGCTGGCTATCAGGAATTTCCCGTGGCCCAGACATGGTTGCAGAGCTCCATGCACAGCTGGATGACTGGGCACCACAACACTTGGCCAGAGAGGGAATCACCAAGAGAAGGTGTAGGGCTCTGTACCAAACCACTGATCTCTACTTGTGGCAACAAGTCACAGTTAGGTTTTTCCTTCAGTCACTTCCTTCCTCAATCCTTCAATAAAATGTGCAAAGAAGCATCAGATTACAAGCCATAATTTTTACCAGAACCCCAGCACACAGGAAGCTGTTTCCTACAAGAGACCAGGGGGAGGGGGGGAGGGAGAGAGAAGGATTCCCATGTTCTGAAAACAGTAGCAGCAGTTTATTTACAGTTCTTAAGCCATCCCCTGCCCCTGCAGAGGCTGCGCTAGGTCAATCCCAGTTCTCACCAAGCTTTAGGAGGTGTGGTTTCGGGTGGCAGGGAGATAAACCTTGTCACAGGATGTGCCTCAGCCCCTTGACCTGAGCACCCTGAGAAGTGGTGACATGGGGCTGAACGACAGAAGAGCAGGATACTGGTGCAAGTAAAGGGAACTCTCCTCAGCAGCAGTTGCTGGGATCTCCTGTTTCAGATCCAAGGGTAAAGGCAACGCAAAGCTGCCTCAATTCCTCAAAATCCTTTGGTAAATGGAGTCAGTAGGCATCTCTCCTACCCTCTCCAGCACAAGCACCTGAAGAACAGCTCAGTAACAACTTAGTATGGCCGAAACTTGCGTTGGGCTCGCATCAGTGCAATCCTCTGCTTGTCCTCCTCAAATTTCTTCCTCAACTGGGCAATGTCTGAAAGATAGAGAAGAAAGAACAGCTCACTTGAGAGCAGCAGATCTCCCTCTCCTGGGAGCTTCACTTTCACACACCGGAGGGGCTCAGTCCCAACAGCCACAAACACACGTTTCCCAGAGCAGGTCCTTTTACACCTCAGCTGAATGCCACACTGGGGCTCCAGCTGTTCATCTCTGGCGGTGCTGCAGCTCCCTCTTGGGGAGGAATTGGCTAGTTTCCCCCTTCAATCACTGCCTTTGTGCAGACTGAATAAGCACCTCTTGGAAAACCACACCCTCCCACAAAATATTCCAGCAGCCCTTGCTAGGACAGGTGGTGGCAAGAGGCCATTCAGATCCAGCCAGCCAGTTGCTTAGTGGCAGCTGGATGTAGCCTCCCCTGAAGGCAGAAGGATGCTCTTTGGGCCACAGTGTGAGAGACAAGAGACCCAGACAGGGGTAGGAGGAGACTTGCACACTCACGCTCTCTCTTGGTCTCGCGATGCTGCCAGGCATAGAAGTTGAGCAGCTCTTTGCGGGCCCTTTTCTGTTTCTCCTTCTCCAGCAAGCGCAGGTTGGCAGCCTCTGTCCGGGGCAGGCCGGGCTTCCGGCCCTTCCGGGTCACCTTCACCCAGCCCTCCTCATCTGGAACACCCTCCTCCTTGGCTGCTTTGGCTTCTTCCTGTAAGGACAGGAGGGTGAGGCAGCCCAGAGCAGATGCACAGCCTATGCACAGCTCCCCACAGCCCTCCCTTAAACAGAGGCAAAGTTACAGCTCCTGCTTCCACACAAGATTTAAAGGAAGGCATGGGATCAGGGCTGCAGGCATTCTACTCTCAGTCACAACACTGCATGTCAGCCATAAACCAATTTATTTGTGGATATCTGTTGTAAACCCTAGGGGAAGGGTCAGATGTTGCAGACCAAACCTGGGTCTGACTGCCCAACAGCAGGGAGTAAAAAGAACTCTGCCAAACAGAGAGACCCTCAGCCCTTTCCACTATGGCTGAAGCACTGAGAAATCTCTCTTCTTTCTCTCCTCCCCAAGAAAATTGCTTAGTTGGGTTCTGTCCCTAGCCCGGCCTCACCTCTGCCATCCTTTTATCATAGTCTTCCATGTAGGCATCCACCTCAGCCTTCAGCTCCTTTGGATCCACGATGGAGGCCTCATAGCTGGCGATCCACTCTGAGACAGAGAGGGCACAATTCAGCAGTAGCTGCTATTAGAAGCAGGCTAGTGTGGTGCTTTTGGGCAGCTCTAGAGTGAACTCTAGCATGGGGGAAGGACATATTGATCCCATTCGTATTCAGCTTTCCCCCCTGACACAGCTCAAACTGACTTGGCTGAGAGCACACTCAGTATGCCATGTGAAGAGTTTGCAATTTGCCCAAGCAGAAGTGGGCTAGCCTGAAGCCTAAGGGGCACAACATTCAGGGCTGTGCTTCTGTCAAGCAATTATATGTGAAGTGCTGTCAACTTGACAGACATTTGGGGCCTGTTGCATGAGTCTGGTGTCCATTTTGAGGACAAGATGTAGATGGTATCTCTGAATCTATGCAATACTGAAAAAGTGTCAGGAAAAAAGTACCCTTGCCCACTTTCCCATAGGGTCACTGGACCAGACCTAAACATGGTCGAGTAATCTGGTTCAGTACGATTACCATGCTGTGAATAATAAAAGAACACAAAATACTAGACATATCCCCAGCTTAGAACAAAATGAGACATGCAGGGTAGAATTCAGCAAACAATGAGTATAGTTCTTCCCCAGCATTAGCCCGCAGAAAGACAGCCAGAGCTGACATACTGCTAATGCCGGTTTTCACAGGGTGGCTCTCTGTTGATATTATCAAGGGACCTTCCTGTGATAGAGCCTTGGCTGCCTGGACAGCTGCTGGTTTCCTGAACACCACATATGCTACTTGAAATCCCTGAAAGAAAAAAACACCCAGGTGAGTCAGATATGTAAGCGAAATTGGTGATGGAGCAAGGAACTGCAGTACAAACAATTTAAAATAAAAATCAAACCACAAGAAGCAGGATAGCAAAAAAAAAAAAAAAGGCAGTGTAAACTAAAGTAATCATGTCACCCAATGCCCCATATGGTTTCCTGTGCCTCGTGCTCTGCAGAGAATCATTCAGTATTTGCCATCTTTTCCCACTGAAGCATCAGTATTCCTCTCCCCCGCCCAAGCTTTACCTTTAGAGCTTTCTGGTCAAAGAATTTGGACGCCAGTTTATCTTTTTTCTCTCCTGGCCCTGGCTTGTCACAGATGTCCACAGACTGCACGTGCCCGCAGCGAGAGAACAGCCTAGACAAAGAGTCCTTAACACGGAGAGTAAGAGAAAACACGCGATACAGCAAAGCAGGAGCGATGCCCCCCTCGAACAGGCGGCAGAGTTCTCCGGGCGGCCCCAGCCCGGCCCCCCGCCCGCAGCAGCCCCAGGCACACCGGCTCCCGGGCCCCAGCCCAGCGCTCGGCCCCCAGCCACCCCCACTCACCGGGCCGCAGTACGGGGGCACGTTGAGGACGAAGAGGGTGCGGCGAGGCGGGTGCGCGGTGTCGGCCCCTTCCCGCACCTGGTGCTCCTTCACCAACAGGCAGTGGTGCGAGCGCTGCCGCTCCGAGAACTTCACCGCCAGAGCTGCGAGGGACCCATCGCTCTAAGACGCCGCTGCCGCCCCGGTCCCGTTCCCCGCGCCGCCCCTCACCCGTGTACCCCGCCGGCGCCGCTCCCGGTGCCCCGCGCCGCCCCTCACCCGTGTACCCCGCCGGCGCCGCTCCCGGTGCCCCGCGCCGCCCCTCACCCGTGTACCCCGCCGGCGCCGCTCCCGCCGCACGCCCCGTGGCGGCCGCCATCTTCTCTGCGCACGCGGCGCGGGGGCCGCCGGGAGTTGTAGTTCCCCGGGCGCCGCGCGGCCCTGATAATGGCGGCGGCCAGACTGAGTTTGTTTTTGTAAAAGCAGTGTAAAACTCACGCACTGCCCTTAATCTGAGAGAGGCAAGTAAATCTTAAAGAGATGTAGAAACATTCAAATGCAATTGTTTTTAAAGACTCTTGTTGATTTAAAAAACTCAAAAAAACTTTACAGATGAATTTATAATGGAAGACAGAACCATTTTGAAAATACTGAAGCAAGACTAATGTAGGAGGTGACAAAATATGACATGATATGGAGAATTGATCCAACAAAAAATCAAGTTAAATAAGCATTATTGGAAGGTACATGCAAAAGCCATGAAAATATACCAAACTTGCACATTGTGGCATAATTTCAGAAGTCCTCACACTTTTGAAATAAACCCAAGACAAACAAAAGAAACACCATTACTAATTACCTACCACCTGTCCTGGCCAGCCATTTAATTTAATATCTAAATTAATGCACATTCATTCAGAGTGCAGGCAATTAGTATTGCATACGCAAGTTCATAATTTCTACCAGCCCAGAAAGAAAGAAAAACCCAAAAAACCACCAAAACACAAAAATACAACCATGTTGCATGAGGATAAATGTAGACAGAAGGTGGTCGGTTCGAAATCATGATTAGCATGACAATTGCAGGATGTCCAGGAGAAACTGGAGAGCCAAGGTGAACTACCTGAAAGGGACTGGGAATAATCTGGTAAGAACTGGGAATAAATAGTTACTTTTTGTTTCAGTGCCCAACAGAAGCCATACAATGGTGCATTAAAGAGCTGACCAAAACCAGAACATCAATGTACACCAAGACACTGCTGTAAAATGAGCCACGGAGTGGTGTTTGGACACCCACACAATTCACCAATTTGTAAAAAATAAGAATATGCTGCCATAGATCACAGAATTATGGAAAAGAGCAGGTAGTACTTCTTCCAAGGAAGTATGTCAATGCCATAATAAACTCAGATAACTTAAACATAAGGCAAAGTTTAACAGTAAGTTAAAATGCATCTTGCTACTTGGCTTCTCAAAAGGACACAAATCTATTAATCTAAAAAAATCCTTGAGTCTCTCCGTTCTTTCAGAAGAGGCAAGAGACGCACTCCCAATACATGTTTCACACTTACACAGCCTTCTGTCTAGCTGGTAATGAAGTATCCACTTCACCTAGAACAGGTACCCTGATCTCAGAGCTGTTTTTGCTATAAAACTATTTTTAAATGACTAGGCTGTCAGTAACAAAGGCGCTTTTTTTCTGTAAAAAAAGAATTGGAAGTACATGGACACAAATGGCTCCAATTTAGTAGCAAGAGTCAGCTGCTAACTTGTATGATGGTAGATGAGTAACAGTTCTCTCAGCCATAAGCTCCTCTTGCTCTTCATCATGTTATCAGTTTGGAAATTTCTACGTTCACTTAGAAAGCACGATTGACGCAATGCTGGAACACCACCACTTATCTTTAGTTGCTTCACAGCATCTACAAAGGCTTAGAAAGGCTTACTCTCTGTGTAACAAACGTTTATTCAGAAACAGGTAATACATTATCTTCTCCAACCCCTAATGTTTCCTCCCCCTTCCTCCCCCCCCTTTTTTTTTTTATTAAAACACAGGTATTTGGTGGGCAATCTAAAAAAAGGAGAACAATAGCTGTCTTAGGTCCCCTCCCCTACAAACATCTGATGTTCACATGAAGCACCCCACCAATCATGGTGTCACTGGCCTTCAAACCAAAGAGAGTACTCCAGAAAAACAAGTCCTGCCAAGTCCTTATTATTTCCATGGCTAAAAGGGATACAGTGAGATTAAGGAATGGTCTGCACAAGCTAGATAGAAGAAAGTTCATACAGAACAAGAAAGCAAAAGAAACATGGGGGGTTGTCCAAGAAACGTGATCTGGATTTACAGGAGCTACTCAGCAGAGCTGAACAGAATGGATTAGATTAGTCTCCCAGCTAGTAGAATCAAGTTCAAATCCTAACCCGATTCTGGAAGTTGCTCTCAGCCTTCCCCTCTTCCAATACAGTTTGAACAAACACAAACGAGTGGAGCTACTGGGACTTTCAACATCCAAGGCGCCAGTGCGGTACAAACAATGGGAAGTACTGGAAGTGCCACCTAGTGGCTTGTCACACAGTCAACACAGACCCGAGCCACGTCCTCGCCGCCCTGCACGGGACTTGACACTCCTTTCCCGCGTTCCTTACACAGCGTTAACTGCCCGCTGCTCCTAAACCTCTCCCTGAAGCCACACTGCAGCCATCATCCTCCAAATCCAGGCATGCCAGCAGCATAACTGCACAGCAGCCAAACAAACAGCATTCCTCAAAGAAACAAGTTCTCAGACACAAGAGTTGGTGTGTATTAGGATCTGAAAAGGGTCTCAAGTCCTTCCTTTTTATAGGAGCCTGGCTGAGTTAGAAGCCAAGAAAGAAACTCACGTCCGTGCATCAGCAGGAGGAGGCAACACAATCGAATGGGAGTCAAACAATTGGGTTTCTTCTAGCTCTGAACATGACTGGTTCTTAATTTTTCAGTCCAGAAAGAGGAGAGCAACTGAGCCTGACCCTCCAGAGCAAATATCATCCTTGTACAACTGCCAGAAACACCCTCCAGCACTACCAGAGCTGAAACACCCCTGCCCAGAGCACAATGGCTGATGCACTTGCACATACGTCCCTTCTGCCTGATGTCTCTGTTGGCACACCGCGGGCAGCTCAGCTTCTCCCGCTTCTTCTCAATGTCCCAGCTGCTGAGCAGGAAAGTGTCCAACAGCCAGAAGGAAGAGTTATGCCACCGAATGCACACAAGTCCTTTCTGGATAGAGCCCAACCTGCCTTTGTACCCAGTGCAGCAACTTCAGAAACAACGTGGTGCTCTTGCCTGTGGACAATCAAGGGGATGCACCCTTTAGTTAAAAGTCAGTCAGAAGAAAACAGAAGGAGATCACCACTCCTTCCCTCAAAGTCTATGTGCATTTTTAATGGCCACTGGGGGCTTTGGAGTAAAGGATGGAGTTACATGGTATATGCTTGGTAATACATTACTGGCAGAAGGGGAAGGTTATTCTCTTGGGAAAAAAAATCATGGAAGAAAACTCCAACTATGAAAACAGAAAGTACACACACAAGAGGAAACACTATTGTACAGTAAGGTAGCGATCATAGAAAACGAAAAACTTCAGGACAGGCAAATGCAAATAACATCTGCACTCCTGCACTTTCCTCATCCTCCAGCTTATATAAGTTTTCCAGTCCACTGCTTGCTCCCCCCCTCTCAGAGTTTAATTTTGAATTCTGTGGGCTGCACAGAGGCAGAGACCCCCGAGGATTTGAAGAGTGCCTTCAAGATAGTTTCAGGGTCCACTTCAGCTGGGGGATTTGAGGAGGCGCTTGCACTTGACCGGCGTGATTCCCCTTCCTTCTTGACTGAAGGAGTATCACTCAATCGGCTGGAGGATTAAAAAAAAAAAAAATTAAAAAGGCAATATTTAACCTCTCATTATGATAAATAAATTTTACCATTGTGTCTGCATTTACTGTTATCAGTGTATCCCCCTTACCTATATCAGAGATAAAGGTTTTAAATATGCTTTTCTCACAAGAAAATATCCTCATCTCAGATTATTTTTGAGCCTCAGGGCTGAGAACACTATGCAGTCAAGCTACATTGCACTCCACTCAACATATTGTGGCACAGAAGGGGAGAGAAAAAATTCATGAGACAACAATTCTCAAAATAGAACCTGCAAAAGCGTTTGGACCTTTTCCCCACTGAAGGACACTTACAGCAATATAGGCTGGTCTGAGGTGATGACATTCCCATTCATATGAAGATTGCATTTCATTGGCTGACCTAAATAAAAACAAAACACAAAATTCATTCTATCAGAAGTGGAGTTGGGCAAGATCCTTGAAGTACCACACAACAGTGCAAGCAGTAGAGTTCGACATGCTGGGGAAATAGAATAAACAGGTGATAAATCTTTTGTTGCAGAATCATAGCAATAGAAGAGCCACTGAAACACTCAGTACCATATGAAGGATCATACTAAATAACAAGTTACACAGAATTATGAAGCCTTCAGCAGGGACACAAGAGGATCTCCCATTCTTAGCTGTCTGCTCCTCATCTGACATCCATAACATATCACTCATCTAAAGAAAGAAAAAGCATCTATTTCCAGCTAAAAATTAATAGTTCAACAATAATTTCAGTTTAACATGGTTAAAAAACAAAATTGCATTATTCAAAGTTTATGGAGCATCTGATACTATTTTACAAGTCCAATTCAAAATGTTTCTAAGTACACCCTGAAACTATTGCAAATATGAATTTTACTTGTATTTTGCAAGCAGCTCTGTAAGCAGGTAAAGCCTTCCTAAGGACTTTCTGTGGAGGAGGTTTTACAACAACTTCTGTGAGCTAGAGACAAGTTTGATAAGAGGATCCATGTTTACCCCTGAAAGAATTTTCTACCAAGGTTGTTGACATAGAAACCAAGAAAGAAAGAAGGATAAGTAAGAGAAACCTGCAACTGCCTATTCCAATAAGCACTTTGCTTGTCTCTTGTGACCAATGAGTAAAGTGTAAACTTATGAGTTCTGTAAGAATGTGTAAAAAGCATGCATGCTACAATAAACAGTCTGAAGCCTTCAGAAAATTAAGTGTGTTGCTTTGTATTGTCTCCATCTCAACTACGACAGCTTGACAGCTCTCAGTACCAAATTAGAAACACAAGGAATTTAATCTGAAAGTTAGACTAGGAGACTCATCAGGACCCTGCCTCCAGCTCTGAATCTTCTTTTTCCAGGAAAATGTGGGTAGGGTTTTTTATTGCATTTAAATAAACTGTGTATATATTCAGCTAGTTACACAGCAATTATTGTCTTATCTAGCTCTTGAACTGATTTTCTGGTATTTCTCTCCTGCTACCATATTAACATCTAAGATACTTTTAAACCTTCCTCTCAGGTGGAAAAGTCATTCTTGATTTTTTTATACTACATGCAACTCTGGCATCAAACTTACCATCTAAACACCTGTTGTTGTATTTCTTATATGCTGTGATAGCATCTTCTTTCTTCACAAATACTACCTCAGCCACTCCAGGGTGCACCAGCCGGGCTCGCTTCAGAGCACCACACACACAGAATAACTCCTGAGGGCAGAGAGTCAGTCATGACCATGGTCACATCAAAGGCACTGCATGAGAAGGGTTTACTAGCTTCATCACACCACCCATCCTGCTTATTAAATACCTGACAGGATCTGGACACTTGTCTTACTGTGTTTGTTACGGTTTAAGTACTTGGCACTAGTAATAGAGAGTACACAAGCAGGGAAGTTCAAGGCCAGTGCCCAGTAATGTTTTTCCCAGAGGAAGACTAGATTAATTCGCAGCCCCGTGAGAATGGAAGCCCCTAGACAATTTGGATGGGGGCATAAGTTTGGGTAGAAGAATCATTTGGTATGAACTCTTCTTCTAAGTGATGTCAGGTATCTCAAAATACTCTGTGGGATCTTGTCCCATGTTCTTAAGTACACACTTTTTAAAAAAAGTGCAAACAACCCCCAAACAATCAGGAACCCTCTAAATTCTTACACAGACAGTAAACCCACATCACACCTCTTTTCACTGCATTCACCATAGATCAAGCGATTTATGAGAAAAGGTAACACTTGAAAAGGAAATGTCACTCATGCACAGTCTGGCAGAAAGCAACACTCACAACAATATCTTCTTCTGTGACTCGAGGATGCAGATTATTTACGGTCATCTTTGTGCCTTCCAAAGGACTGAATGCCAGCTGCCAACACAAACAAACGCATCACAGAAATATGGCACACAATACAGCACAGCAGAGAAAGCAATAAAGAGTCACTAAGGATCTATCTAGGAATGTCTGTACACACACACACAAAGGAGAGAGCTACCGCTAAGTAATGGGAAATATCAATGTTTACTAAAGCCCAGTTCATTTGATGGCAAAAAGGAGCTTCTTTTCCATGCTAGTTTTTCTCTGAAGTAACTTTTCACTTATTCCCAAGAATAACATTAACTTAATCTGCATACATAGTACTCTGGTCATGCCCACACTTTTAATAGCCTGTCTCTGTTGTACTCTACACCAGCCAGCAACCCCCAAAATACAGCTCCAGCCTCTCAAGAGCATGCTGAAGTCAGAACACCTAGGAACACTTGGTGGATTACTTATACCCAACATCAGGCAGTTTGGCAAAGCAATTCCAGGCAGGCTGTCTACAAATTGCCTGAGAGGTCTCATGTGTACATTTGGAAGAACTCCTTTTTTTCCTTGCTAGCTGTAGGGGGGACATAGAATGTATGAAATAGTGTTAAAACACTACTCTTAGGGACATGAAAGGCACCAAGGAGTGTCCAAACAATTGCCACCTTCCTGTAATATGGATTCCTCCAGGATCATGCGCAGGGAAAGGATGTTTAGACAGGTTTCAAATTCTTGGAACATGGACTGCAGTTATCAGAATAACCTTGATGATGTCTCAGAACTAATGGTGGAAGGCAGGCACAAATGAGCTGTTCACATGTCCAGTGAACAAGTTTCAGATGTTTCAGAGACTTCTATAAAGAGCATTTTCCCCTTCCCTGAGCTCACCTCAACAGGTGCTGGCTCTTTTGGAGGCACTTCCTTTGTCACTAAGGTCCGGGACACATTTGCCAAGGCCTTTGTCCGTATAGGAGGGGCAGTTGCAGGTGGAGCTGTGTATGTATCGTTCTGGACCACTTTAGTCAGGGGAACAGTCTTGGACAGAGAGAATTTATTGCTGCTCAGACCAGTCTACAGGAAGAAAAAAGAAAACATCTCAGAGCTACAGCATACAAAAGCCATCACTCTTCTTCAAGCACCACCACTAGCATGCACTGCATGTCGTTCCCAGTGTCAAAACCACTACAGTGCTGAAGACTATCAAAAGCCTCAGAGAAAAAAAATCAGTGCAAGTTTCTGCGCATAAACATAAAAAGGTATACTTATCCAGAAAGAGCACTTCCCTCATAAGCACTTTTTGGTTTCATACTTTTCATAAATGAACTCTAACAATGTGATCTGAATTGGAAAAGCTCCTTTCATCTGCAGACTTTCAAGTACTTTATAAAGAGTTCACAAAGATTGCTCATTAACAGTAAGATTGAGAATTCACGGAACAAAAAGCAGTAATTCCTCAGAATTGCCAACCTAGGGCACACAAAGACATTGAACTTAAGCTGAAATACCTGAGTTTAAAGCCAGACAAAACTTGTGCTTGGAAGCTGATGTGAACTGGAAAGAACAAATTTACTTCTGAAAAAAAAACCTCAAAAAACCCTCAAAAGATTATTTGAGAATCACTTATAGCCTAAGATCTATTCTGAATACCGACATAAGGAAATAAATTCCTGAGGTAATCACAGTACTATAGCGCCTGCATGATGGTAAAACCACATGAATTTGCTTTTCCAAGACCAGAGAATAACTTAGCCCAAACCTGTGCCCAACTCCATGTCTGAAACAGGGCTAACTTCAAACACATGAGGTTGGCAAGGGCCTTATCCAGCTAAGCACTGAATATTCAAGAACGACAACCGCACAACCTCTCTTGGTCTCTATGCTAATCAGTACTGTGAGAATTTCACCAACTAGAATTTCTTTTGCTGCAGCACATTTACTGGTTTGTCTTCTCCATGGTCATTCCTAAAAAGAACCTTTTGCACGCAGTGGGAGTGGACAGATCTCACTACAGCCTTCTCAGCCTTGAGACACTGCTCTCTCACCCTCTCCTCATGCATAATACAGTACAGCCCTCTGACCACCCTGTTAACTGGTTTCAGTCATGTCTTTCTTGTATTGCAGAGCCCCAAGATAGGCACAGAATTCTGAATGCATTAGAACAGCAATAATTATCTTCCTTGCTTAATTATCTACAGTTGGCTTTTGCTGCTGCAAGGATGCACTACTCGCTCATTCTTAGCAGATCACACAGTAGGACCCCTAGGTTCCTTCCTACAAAGCTGCCGCTGCTTTCTAGCCAGTCAGTTCTCAGTTTAAGCTGCAGAGGGCCATCCCATGCCAAAAGCAGGACCTTGCATTTTTCTGTACTGAAATTCCATTTTCTCCAGAGCAAGTCCTCCCCAACAAGATGCCTACTAAGAGTTTTGCACTGCAGGAGATTTCCTACTTTGATGCCAAATCTCCAGAAGCAGCAGAAAGCTTTCCTTGCTGGTTTACACAAACAGTAACAAGACAGGTTCAGTGCACTTCCTCAACAAGAAGAAAGAGCCAGGATACAGCAACCTGCCAGCAGGGCAGAAAGCATACATTCTGGTTGCTGAGAGCCCATAAAACCAGTTACTCTAAAAGAACTCTGTTCCAAAAATAACAGTAGAAGCATTGGCACAAAGGAAGGGTGAAGAGCAAGTATTTGAGGAGAAAACATAATTTACAGACTTTAAAAGAACTTAAATCCTCTTAAGACACAGCCACTGTGTCTATGCAATGTGAGCACAGCATGGTGGGGAATGTTCAGATAACCCCTTACCGAGTTGTGCAGGAAACTGTTTGTGGTGGTGATTTTCATCTGTTTGCTAGGAAGGGGAGAGACACTTTCATCATCATCTTCCGTGTCATACAGGCCCTGAAGTAAAGAAGTTAATAGTTTACATGCAGGTAGATTTCATTGAGACATTTCAAAAACAGGTAGTTTTCTCCTGCCTTCAACCATCTTCAGTTAATGAACACAATTACACTGGATTTTAGTTTCAGGTATATAAGTCCATGTCAAAACATCAGTATAAAAACTACTGGACTTTCTTTCCAAAAATACCACAGTAAAACTGTTTCCCTAGACATACTGAAATCACACACAGATTCCTCTACTCCTGGACTTCATTAGGACTGTTGAAGCTACATTATTGCAATAAAGCCTCAGTGTCTTTTTAGCACTCTCCTACCTTTACAGATTTTTAAATTAGTTTGGGAGTGTGTGGTGGGTGCTTTGTTTGTTTGTTTGGTGGTTTTCGTTGATTTTTTTTTAATTAAACAGATGCCCGCTGAATACACATAAATGGAACAATCCTTTTGAATAGCCTGCTTTCCTTAGCACAGGACAGACCCATCTGGCCCTAGAAAACACTGCACTAAGACCTTTACTGAATGAATTATTAATTTTCCAGTCCAACTTAACACTCACAGTCTTGCCTTAAAATACTGAGATGAGCTCCTACACAAGTATTTTTTCGATTGACCCTAAATAACGTTAAGAAAAAGTCTAGACACATATAGGAATACCTAAAACATAAATCACAACTGCAAGCAGATTCCCATTAATTCAGTAAAAAGGTAAAGAAAAATGGAGGGATTAGCAATGAGAGCCTGCAAAATCAGTGGGCTGTCCATAGTCAGCAAGATTCTGGTTTACAAACAGGGGAGTTGTTCCAGTGACAGAAATGCTATGAAGGAAAAAAAACCAAAATGGACAGAGAACAGAGGAGAATTGTGCAGAAAATAAAACAGCTAGGAAACACACTAGGCATCACAACAAAGGACTTGAGTTTGAGACAAAATGAAATGGATTCCACATTTCCAACGATGAGGTCAGAATAATGAAGACACTTCCTTAAACAACAGCATCTGGGATAGGTGAGGGTAGCAGACCAGCATAAAGGTAACATATAAAAACAGGTAAAATTACTACAATCATTGCAAAAAAAAAAAAATCACGTGACACGATATTGTGAATGTCAGATTTCCGGTACTTCATGCAATACTTTGTGTATACATACAAAATAACATAAGTAATAAAAATCTCCAATTCTTCTCTGAAAGCACCTACAGTAGTAAGATGGCTGAATGGCTGGGGGCTGTGATGAAATCTGTTAAAACTGATGCCAGAAAGACAATGTTCTAAGGTCTTTCTCAAAATCTGCTTGAAAAGGGCTTTGGGAACTCTGGAAGTGCATCAGAATACTAGTTAACATCATGTTAACAATCCCTATCAGGATTCTAGCAGTGGCCCACAGCTGGGATTTCACAGAAAGGTTATATCCTCTCCCACCTCACTGCAGCACATTTTATCATCTAAAATCCCATCCTCTCTCTGAAGAGGCTGGCAGCATGGTGAATCAAAACAACCAACAACTTGATCTGATGTGGTGTCATAAGAAATTTATACAGAAACATCAGAGCTAGAGGTCCGCCTCTAGGGAAAAAATATACCATTAGCATACAGATAAAACTGGGAATATCTACTTCTCATTCCAGTATCTCATGCACTAAGAATCAAGATAAATTTTACTAAATTAAAGCCTCAATTACCATGAAACTACCTTAACCGTGCAAGACCCAGTAGCTAAGCTGATGGAGAAGTTTCAAATGTTTTCTTTCCCACTTGAAGAGTTTTCTTTGCACCTGCCAATGTTTATGGACACATTTTCTTCCCTGTTAAAGGCAACAGAGAGTACAGAGCAGGTACATACCTGTTTATGTGTATGGTTGTTCACCACATTGATCCTCATTCCTGCTGGATGAGAGTGTCCAGGAACTGGAGCCTTCTGCTACAGTTAAAGATAAAGAACCAAAGCATTAAGCATTGCAGTCCATCAGGTTAAGTTCAGAAGATCAAAGCTTTAGTTGAATACCCTGAGATCACTTAAATTAAACTTACCTTCCCTGCTTTGAAATATACTACCACAATATGCTCTTAGGAAACACTTGTATTTCCTGTGATATGTTCAATATGAGATAGCTTCACTTAAATTAAAATCTAAAGACCACATGAAGGAAAAGATTCAAATTACTCAGGGTTTAGTGCAAGATTACTGGGAAGAGAAGTTAATGTCAGTCCTGTCAGGACTGACTAGATCTACATTTCTGCCAATACAAAACCATGAATGGGGTAAGTCACAAAATGTCTCTTCTTTCATGCTACTGGTAAGTAAACATACATATCTCCATCAAACAAAAGGAGAATATACACTGCCCCTTAGCACTGGAGCTGGAATAAAATGATGCACAGGGTAGTGTGCAGCCCATTATGCCATGAAACGGAAACCACAACAGAAGGAGGTAGGGAACATACCTGTACTAATCAATAACTGAAATCATGCAACAACATCCATAAAAATGCCCTTCTGTTTTTTGAAAAAGCTGGAATCTGTCCATTAAAGAATAATTATTCTTACAAAAATAGTCCACACATGTAATAAAATCTTCAGATTTGCATATTCTCTAGACTGCAACTTATAGCACCTCAAGTTTCAATTTACTGATCAAAGAAACAAGGATACCCATCATACAGAAACAGCAGCAGACCTACTGTCATTTTTTGGTTTCAAGGATTTTTCCTTCCTTTATGATAAAGAAGACCTCAGGACAGCACATTTAGAGCTGTGTGCTTTACCTTGGATCAAGATACACTAGTTTGATTCCACTTCCATGTTTGGGCAGATAGGAAGGTCAGGGGCAACTTGGAATTTCAGTACAAATATTTTTTTAAATTTTTAGATAATTGCAAGGTTCTGTCTAGAGTCTGAGATACCCTATGTATTAATTATATGTTCCCTTGCACTATGTTGTCTAACAAGCAGAAAATACTATTGGTCAAAACAAGTAAAACAAAAAGCCCACAAAATACCAGGTCAGAACAAACAGCTACTGCACCAAGTCTCTGGAAACTACTTTAACTCCTAGAAACTTCATCGATGATGTTCAATTCCTCATGGCTGATGCTGGTGATTTGGCTTAGAAGGACAGTAAGAGTACTAATCACCCTCCTAATTAACAACTGCTGAACAGACTGCTTGACTGCTCTACCATTAGCCCTTCTTACTACCTCAAGAGACCTTTCTCCTTCTTACATCAGCCTGCCAGGAAACCTGCAGAGTAGTGGGAAACTTCCTAGGCCAATTTGCAGAAGAAACATGTTTGATGTTTCTCTTCAGCAAAACCCACAGTCTGCTGAACTGCACGCTCATCTAGGCTTTCAAACTCATGACAACAGATTTCTGGGTATGAGTAAGCACACTGCTGATTTTTGGGAGGTTGAAAATGGAAGAGCTAGACTAGGAACTTCAGTTACACGCTTGTAGAGGTAAGGAGCAAAACCACTCAAACAACAATCCCAACAGCCTGGAAATTTCTCTTCTGACTCTACACACTGGATCTAACAGACACGGTTCTAGGTTGTTTCTCAGAGAAGCTGGCTAAGAATCAAGTTGCTATGCGCACAGCAAAATGAAATAAGAAAACTGGCCCAGGGAATCAGCAGGTCAGGGTGATCAACTGATTATAATACAATTGAAAAAAATCTTGAGCCTCAGCAGGAATGCTTCATGTGATCAGGCAAATCCCTGGAAACCAGACAAGTGTAAAAAGAGAAAAATTGTAGAATGGCTCATTGAATTTTAAATTTTCTTAGATACAAACACAGCTGCATATTCTAAACTGCTATTCCACCACTAGGATAAACCAGTTATCTATACAGGACAATCCACCACATCAGATTTGCAAAGAGAGGCAGTATAATAATGCCAAAAAATCTGCATCATTTTGTTTGCATTCAGGTAGGAAAGAGACTACTTAACCATTAAGACATCTCCTTTAATGCTGACAGAGCTCCACCTTAGTCTTTTTGGGCCCAAAATTAAAATGACAATTTAAATGAAAGGTGTGATTCTACCAAAGTCCCAAGAAGCTGCAAGGACACACAAAAGGATCAGAATCCCACCCCATAGGCTGGAATGAACTGTATCATTGTTGCTTCTCTTGTAACCATATGAACATACTAATGTATTATCATGTCTACTGAACTGCTGTAGAGTAGCAGCAGTTCAGTAGAGCAGAGGGACTCAGAGGCAACTCATTTACCTACTTGGATAGTTTTGGTGATTTTCATGGCTGGATTTACTGTCCCCATAGCTGGGCTGATAGCAGCTGGAGTGCTCCTTTTTAAGCTGATCTTCTCTCTGGCATCCACCACTTTGGTCACCTTTTCAGCAGCAACACTTTGCTGCTTACGGGAATTCAACATCTCTCGAGCATCCTGCACCTTCCCTTTGATTTTGAACCGAGCGTCCTTTTGAACCAGTTTTTCTCGGGCATCTTTAACCCCCAGTTTGTGCCGGGCATCAGCGAGTCCAATCTTCTGTCGGGCATCGAAAGTCTGCTGAAAGCTCACAGTTGGTGATCTATTCAGAAGATTTTGTTGGATCCCAATGCGAGATCTTACACCCCCAAACACTGGCCTTGTGTTAAGTCTGAGGAGAAAAAAAAAAAAAAAAACCAAAACAAAAAGAAAGAAAGAAAGTTTTGGGCATTATATTTGTGCTGCTGCAAACAAAAGTTCATTATTACTGCACAGAAATTCACTCCAGTTGGATGTCTAAATACAACAGCAGAACTCCTAAACTCTTTTATGCTGGATTTTTTTTCTACATAATCAGCTAAGGAACTGATTTCCAAAATCCATCCTTAAGTTCACATTTACAAACTAAAGGGTCTGACTTCAGCTGTGCTAAGTACATACTACATTTAAACAAAACTCAACAACTCGGGTACTTCGGGGAAACCTTTGAAGACAAAGAGGAACAGGAACAGACTGTCTAGCTTTAGGAGTGAACAGGTCTGCTAAAGCATCTTCTGTTATACAATAATACATCCCGACATGAAGGAAACATGCAACTACACATGATTTCAAGAAATCTGGGCAGCAAGTTCAAATTTGTGGGAGCACAGCAACTTGAATTTTAGTATGTACAAGCACCAGTAACAATCCCAGTTCAAAGCCACCAGTTTCAAGGTTGATTAGCTTCCAGCAAGAATAGTCATTAGTCAAGTTACTTTTTAAAATAACTGCCTCTTCTTTAATCTACTAAAAGAACTCCTGCACTTAATGGCCTTTACTTTTTAAGCACAACATTATCACAATACTAAGCACAGAAAGACAACAGCCCACAAAAACGACAGCATTTGTTCTTGTAGACAAACATTCATAAAAAGCAGCACAATACAGGGTAAAAGCCTGAACTACCTTCTTATTACAGGTCTGATGCACTTTTTCAAAATCTGCCCTAAGAACAAAACCAGTTTATCTAAATGGAGTTTCTCTGATGAGTATTTTTAAAGTTTTTTATTCCACTGGACCATTTCGTATTAAAAAAAAAAAAAAAAAAAGACAAAGTAGAGAGAAAAAATATTCTTGCTGTTGACTTTCCAAAAGTCAAAACAGAGGGCTAAAAAGCTCATCTGCTTTCAGAAATGTGTTGCCCAGTATAATAAAGTGTAAAAGTAGATACCTGGAATTCATTGTAATAAAAGACTAGAATCGCAAAATCAAATTATGATGCTATTTCAATTCTTCATGGACCTTTACATTAGCATTTCCTGATCTAACTCCACAACCTTTACATTATTTACAGTCATGCATTTTCAATGAAGAGATCTTTCAAAACAAAACCCCAACCAATCAAACGATGAAAGACTTAACCTCTGCTTCTGCCTCTTTCATTCTTGTGTCTAGATATCTGGAAAGCTGGGACTGGAGTCCCATTTTATCACCTATCTAAGAGTTCTATGGCTGCTCTCTCATACAGCCAAAGCAAACCAGCTAAAAGAAACAGGAGGATTATTAAGACTACCTATGAAAATATACGCAGAACACAGGAGACTAACAGTACCCATAAAACAACAGCCACAGAGCAAGACTTTCCTTGCAATTTTAAAAAGCATTTATTTAGCAATGTTGAAAGCATTCAGCAGGAGCACTGCAAAGGGCTGGATGAGTGGCTCATGAGAGAGGTCAAAGTACAACCAGAAATGTATGTATCAACATTTAAACCAGAATTAGTTAATACTGTTGATGACAAAACCCAATGAAATAGGTTAAGAAACTGTACTGAAGATTACACCATTTCTGAAGAGTTGTCTTTACCCTAATAATCAACTCTCTTTCACTGATAACTGCTTACCCTACAAGAACATTAACTGCTGAGGTATTTGTGCCACAGCACCTGAAATAAAAGCAGATCTCAAAGATCTAATTCACTTTCTAGGATTCCAAGCTCTGGCTTGAATATGTTAGGGACCAGTACATTTCATTAGTGAATTTTTTTCTATTATTTCATCTAGACTACTGAGCAGCATGAATATAATGATTTAAGTTTATTCAGTTTATCCAGACTTCACAAAGCCAAGTTTGCTACCTCAGGAATTTATAAAGTGAGCTAAACACAACACACAAGAAGAGTGTGGGGCACAACAACTCTTACAGTGCTGCAGACGGATTATTGTTCAGCAAAAAAAAGGCAGGAAGAATTCCTGAAAGAAATGAGAGTTAAGGAGGGATTAAGGAGGTACTTGGGGCATAGTAAGCAGCCTAAGACTCTTCCAAATATGCAGGACAACATGAATGCAAGTGCAAAGCTAAGGCTTTGTCTAGACTAGGATTTAAACATGTTGGAATGTTTTGGTAGTATATGTTAGCAAGTAACACAGAATATTACTCTAGACATGTAAGTGTATACACATTCAGAGTCAAAAACGAAGAATAATAAATTAAAAAAAAAAATCAGGAAAAGGAAAACCAACAAAGCAAGAGCACACAGAGCTAACAGAGATTGGGGACAAGTTCTTCAGAAGCATTATGAGACTACGGCAAAAGCGAAAATGAAAAGGTACCGAAGGAGAATCCAGGTAAGAACTGCCAATTGTGGCAGTAAAGGGCCCAGCTTACGCTGGAGACATCTGCCACGCAAAGAAATAACCTGACCTTGCAGCTCCGATCTGCAACATGCTCCACGTCCTCTCAACTACTTCAGACAACCAGGCGGAGCACCACTGACCACGCTAGAGGGACGACGCCTTCCGAAGCCCGGGCAGCGCTGCGGCCGAAGCCCCGGCAGCCCGGTCCGCCCGGCGGCCCCGGTCGGTTACGGCTTCCCGAGCACCCGCAGCCCTCCCACGGCTCTCCCACAATGCACCGAGCCGCTCCCGGCAGCGCGGGGCACCGGGCACGCCGGGCCACTGCCCGGTAACACCCGCAGCCCGGGCACCCGCGGCGCTCGGGGCGCCCACCCCGTTACGGGGAGCAGCGCTGGGTTAATCGGTGGGGACAAGCAGGAGGCAGCGTGGGCAGGGCGAGTCGGAGGGCTCAGTGAGACATGGGCCGACGCCAGGAATCCCGAGGAGACCGAGAGGGGACGGGTCGGCAGCGCTCCTGCCCCACCGGGGCAGCGCCAGGCACAGGGGCCGCGATGGGGCCCGACCCCCGCCCCGGCCCTGAGTGACAGCCGCCGCCGCCAATCGCATGGCAGCGCGGTCCCGCAGGCCCGCGGCTCAGCCAATGGAAGCGCGAGGGCGGGAGCAGGGCCGGGCCGGGCCGAGACAGCCGCGGCCCGCAGCCCCCGGAGCGGAGCCTCCGCAGGGACTCCCGAAGAGCGGCCGGGGGCCGCCGGCCCGAGGCGCTGCGTCGCCGTCCCGGCCGCTCACCTCCCCTTCACCGTCACACCGCGTTTCCGTATGAGCTCGTCCAGAGACAGGTCCGCCATCTTATCGCGGCCCCAACGATGAGACGCAGCGAGAGAGTCCCGGAGGTGACACCGTGCGACTTCCGCTCCTCGCCCCGCCCCCAGAAGTACGGCGGGCCCCGCCCCGGCTCCGCCCGCTGCGACGGGGCGCCCCACAACTCCCCGCGGTCCTCGGGCCTCTCATTTGCATACGGCGCGGCACGGCGCGGCCCGGTTCGGCCCGCGGTGGCGGTTCCGCGGCGCGAAACGGGGCAAGAACCGGGCGCAGCGGTGAGGACACTATAGACCAGCTAAAAGCCGCGTCGGCGGCGCTCGCCCTGACCTATGGAGTGAGTGCGGAGCGGTGTCTCCGCGGCTCGGCGAGCTGTAGGTTATGCCTTAAACTTATGAGTAAGGAAAATAACGACCCGGGGTGACGCCCGGGTCCTCACTCCGAATGTGAGAGGAATTTTTGCGCGGGTACAGGTCGCCCCTGGGTGCCCCGCTTACTTCGCGGGATGCCCGGGTGCCGTGATCTGCCCGACTCCCGTGCCCCGAGTGCCAAGGACAGAGCTGCCGCGGCCGGGGCGTTCCGCGCTGCTCCCGGGGCCCCGCAGGCGGGACAGAGACGGGGCCCCACGTGGGCGCAACGCATGCAGAAATTCCGACCGGAGTGGAGATCAGATATTCCTTCGCCTGTGTTTGTCTCTTTTTGCTCTGCTCCCTGACTGGTCTTAACGAGGCTTAGAAACAAACCGCCATCCTTGCCTGATAAATACTTCGCGTGTCTGCAGGAAGCAATTCCTTTTCCGTTCTTCTGAGGGAGCAATTACACCGTTTAAAATCACGCCAAGAGTGAAAGGGAAATGGTGCCTTGTGCAGCTCGGGCAGCGGTGAGCTCCTGGGGCCCTCCGCGGCTCTGGGTCTCCCTGCGGGCCGAGGTGCTGCTGGCCTCCCTCAAAGCGCCCCTTTGCAGCACGGCACAGCCTCAGCTTCTCCAAAATGCGGCTTGGCTCCCGCCCGCAGCTCTGTCACGAGCTTCGCTTGTGACCCCTTTGCACCCCCGTTGTTCCCCTTCTGCCGTTTCCCCAGCACGGTATCCTGAGCTGCACTAACCCCGGGGCTTTTTTACTTCACTTCTTCTATTCCATAATAGATATTTCCAATGAAGTTATTTTACAGTCAGTTTCTCAGAATACTCCAGTTTTCTAAAAGCCAGTTTTCTTGCGCACACCTGGATCCCAGCTCATGTTGTCAGTGACCTGCAATATGCTTAGGGAATACTAAATTCCTGAGAGAAGCAGAGCAATTTGCTTGCAGAGAACTGCACAGAAATTTGCCTTTCTTTCTGGGGGCCCATTGAGAAAATCCCAGGGAGTTTGTGCAGCCAAGGAAACTGATAGATTAGAAAGAAAAACTGGAGAAAAGTATTTGGCAGGTGTTGAGTTATAAGTGAGTCTTGGGTCTTCAAAGAGATAGGAGTAGTTGTTGGTTGTTGTAAAGTTGTTTATTGCATGAATACATCAGTATTGAAGGTGAAGAGTTTAAAGTTTGTGCTAAAAGCTTTCTGGTATAGAGTCTTGATATTCTGAGTAGAAGCCGTAGTAGTTAGTAGGAGCAATTATCACCTTTTTTGTTCCCCATTGTAGGGGTAAATACATAAATTTATACATAAATAATCTAATCGGCTAAAAACAGGATTCTAAAAAATTCTTCCTACACCTATCCGAGCTTCATTCTAATGTGTGAAAGTAGTGTTAGTTTTTACACAAAATCTATGCATATAGTTCTATCTGTTCTATTTAGAAATGTAAGCAATGTTCTGCTATGTTTTTGTTATGTCTGGAACTAAGTTAGTTTTGTGAAAGGTAACACTACTTAACTTTAAACTAGACTTTAGGGTTTTTTACTAGCTAATACAGTTTCTTAAGGCACTTAAGATCTATTTCTACTTACTTAAAACTAAAATTTACACTCCTACTTCATGTCTGTGTGGTTTAATATGTTTTAGTTTCTCTAAAGGTTCCAATTCAATCCCTGTATTCCTTTCTCTGAGGCTCAGAGAGACTTCCATTCCATGCATTCCAACAGCAGGCACACAGCAGAATTTAAAGTCTTTTTTATTTGGTAATTCTCAAGTTGCTCACAGAATACTGTGTCACACCAAATCACATAAACATGCATTTGCCTCATTGCATCCCCATTATGCCACGGAATACAACTTGTAGATTTCTTTGGTCCAGTGCTGTGGCACGTGTGTAGCTGAAGGACTTTGGGAAAGGTAAATTGTACAGATGTGGGAAAGTAGGGGAGTGCTAACAGGCAGGTGGCCTTTGTGAGGAGACAATTGGAATAGCTTCAGTTTTTAATACAGGTTTGTTAATGATGATTTATCCTAGATGTCCCATGTGGGGGATGTCTAACTTACTAGCTCTGAAAAGTAGGCAATTAATGGGAGAAAGAAAAGCAGAGTATCGCATAGCAGCTGTTTCATCTTCTTATGGCTAAGTAAGTAATTAGCCCGACTCTCAAGTCATTTTCCTTTGATCCCAGACTACACCTTTCACAATAATTTCTTCCCCACGTTTCATTATGGGCCACAGAAGTGATGCTTTTTGCCAGTGCACTTCATCTTTCTTGTCCACGTGCTCTAAATGGTTTCTGTTCATCTTCCACTCAGCTTTAACTGGTGGGTCCTGAAGAAGCAGTAGACAATAAATTTGACAGCACTGCAGCAGGAACTGTGTTTCATTTTCAGTTCTTATGTGAATGGCAGCTTCCTGAAAATGAAATGAGAACAGTTTTATTATGCTGATGTATTGTTATATTGCCTCCCCGCTTTCATTCTGTGCAGCTGCTCCACAGGAACTAAGCACTCAAGAACTTGTCAAAGCTGCTGGTACTGTTTGAGTGGGGAATGCAGGGGTCCCAGGGTCACTTTAAAGTTTTATTTACTAAGTCCTGACTTCTAGATTGTGCCAGTGTCCAGCACTTGTCTCCATTTCCTCACAGAGAGATCTGCAAGGGGTTTGGAAACACCAAGCTCTTGGAAAAGCCCAGCAAGCTGCAAAAGGAGGAAAGCTCCTTTTTGGAAGTTTCATATATCTGTGGTATATATGTCATCTCTTCCACAAAAAAAGCCCACTAGAGACTTGTCCATGTGGATAGCAGGTGTCAGGGCTCTGTGCACATCAACAGCCTCTGCATGCTTTCCTCTGCCTTCCCAGGGGTTTGGCTGCATGTGTTCAAGGTCAACTCAGATTTAGCATGACCATATAACCTTGTATTCAGCTCCTGCAATAACAGCCAAACTGGCAGAAAGGGTGATGTGAGAAGGAGTTATGAGAAGCTTTATCTTCAACCACAGACTGGCCACCAGTTGACGCAGGAGTTGAGTGGTGGCTGGGTGCCTGACTGAGCTGTGGTGTTGGGATGCCTGTGCCCAGTCTTGCTGGTTCTGACCCACAGACCAACTTCACAGCTTGGTCTTGACCTGGCTGGTCACTGTGAGCTTGCCCAGCTGGTCACTGGTTTGTGGCTGACCCTGATCACCACCACTGGCTCTTTGCTCTTTACTCCTTGCTTGGGGCCAGTAGGGCTCTGCCTTTGTTGGTAGGGGCATCACCCTGCCTGTCCTGCTGTACTTCCCTTACAAGGTTACATGTACTTGAGAATACTTTGGGAGTATATGGGCTGGAAGAACCTGGCCACAAGTGGAAAACAACCCCATGCAGAAGGGACACCTATCATGTTTTAAATAACAAGCTGCACAGACAATTAACCATTGTCCCAGTTCCTGGGCTGTATCTTTACTCACTTGAACAATCTTCTTGTAAACCATTGAGTTTTGGTGATACTGTTGCCTGAGCAGCTTCATTATGTCATGCATCATCACCTACAGAACAATCATATCACAAAGCAGGCTGTTACCATGTGGTAAGGCAAATACAGGGAATTTTTGTTTCTCATATTGGGTCAATCAGTAATGGAGAAGTCACTCATTTCAGGCTTTGGAGGAAGGTCCCATAAAAGCAACACAGGGCTGGAAAATGCTTTCTGCACTCATATATGTGATTCATCCAGCTGGACAATTCAGATATGCAAGTGTATGGCTTTGGGATCATGTATCCCAATTTGTATTGTGGGACACAGAGTAATTTAATTTTGGAAGGCTCCCACAAGGATCCTCAAGACCAGGTCCCTGCTTCTCTGTGGAACAGCTTAACTCTTAGAGTGAAAGACCTGTTTTTCATCCAGTGCTGCTGTCATACCTAGGGTTGCTAGAGCTTGGCCCCAGACCTCTCAGCTCAGAAGTTATCCCCAGTGTCATTGCTGACAGATTTTGAGCAGCATCCTTAGCAGAAACAAACTTCTAAATGAAATCACAGGTGCCAATGGCCCTTTTACAGGCCTTTTACAGAAACATAAAAAGCCTTGGTCAAAGGTATTTTTACCTTATTTGAAGGTGGAATGTCAAGAACTTTAAGTATGTCATCTGCTCTCTTCTGTATATCTTTTTCACAGGCATCAAACACCCTCTGCAGTGCAAAAATAACAACTCATTACAGCATCAATCACAATGAAACCACAGGTGTAGTGTGCAAAGCTGAGAAAACTTCTGCATTAGAGTTAATCGTAGGGCTGCTAATTGATTGAAATACAGTCTTCAATAGCTGTCAAACTGTTTCATCAAGCTGCTTGTGTATTGGAGCCCATTCTTCAGCATTTGTGGGGTCTTATCATCACAGTCAATGCTAGTAATGGCCTCATCTCAGTCTTGTCCTTTAAGGGAATACCACTTGGCTATTTTCCTTTAGATCTCTCCAGCATCACAGCAGTGAGTCAGACATCAAAACGAGGTCTCCCAGCTATCAGTTCAAGCACTAACATACGGAAAGTGGATTGTTTTCCCACTTGTGCTTAACACATGTGAGAGATGGGACTAGTATTTGAATGTGCCCTTCTGAAAGGCAGGAGGAAGAAGGTCACTGTCAGTTTGGTCTCAACAGCATTCCACAAGCCCTGTTAGGCTGGAAAATCAGAGACCCAAACTGAGGCCCCAACCCTGTCTGGTTCTGAAATATAAATACTCAAAGGCTGCTATATGGCTACACCATAATTGATGTGACAAGAATCAAATGGAGCAAATGGACTTGAACAAACCCTAATGATGCGGCTGCCCTCTTCATAGGTCCAACGGTAGGGCATGGAGCTCCTGACTTTCTCCCATTCCTGTAGCCGGAGCATCTCGTATCTCTCCAGCACTGCAGACAAACGTGAAGGGTCACTGATGTCCTCAGAGTGTTGGTGCGTGGCCATTGCTTTAGTCAACATCTCTTGCATTCTAGGTCAAGGAGGATATTAAAAAATGTATCTAAGTCAAGATGAAATAATGAGCAAATGTAAATATTTTACTTATGAAACTGTTTAATGAATCCCATGTTTTCTACAATGCACTGCTCATTTATATTATATAGCTGGCAAGCAGCTTTTTTTGTGGAAAATAGTGCTTTCTCAGCTCAGTTTTGCATGATCATAGTAGAATCTGGTCAGAGTGGCATCTTGACAATGTCATTGCAGACTGGCTTCCTTTACTCTTTATTTAACTGGTTACCCCAAGAATGTCTTCTTCCCTTTGCAGAGCAACCCAAACCGTCTTCCACAAGTCAGTTATAAAGAGATGCTGGTAGGTTGTAAGAATGGAAAGAAGGTGTCTGGGCTGTCTGGTCAGAAACTGAGTCCCCAAGGACTGGAGGAAGCAAGAAGTATGTGGCTTTTCAGTGTAGAAACATAACTATGTCTGAAATATGAATAAATACCTTACCTTTCCTGTAGCTTTTTTGTCTTCTCTTTCAGCATCTCATTTTCCTCTTTCTCCTTACACAGTAATTGGATTACCCTTTCAGGAAGTTCTCTGAAACAGAATTGGGAGATCTCTTTATTTGTACTTGGACACTGGCACAACAGTGGACGTGCCCCTATTGAGTAATCTGTATTCAAGGATAAAAGCTCTGTGGTGGGAAAGCGCAAGAGCATCCAGGAAAACTCCAGGGGAGCTGAACATCTCTCCTAAAAGCTCCCACCCAGAATTTATGCTCAAATCAAGTGGGAAGATATTTACATCAAAAGAAATGGAGGTGTGGTTGTGAGCATCATAATGATTTTCCCCTCTTACACTGATTATTAATGTAAAGAATCACATTACCTGTTGTGACTATCCAGCAGGTTCAGTAGATACTGAATAGTGTCAGACAAAATTCTGTTCTCATTGTCCATCCATCCATAAAGGAAAGAAAAAAACAATAAACCACATTGCAATCAGTGGGCAAGTATGCAATAAAGTCTTAAAAAATGCACAAGCTAAACTTCCTCCCTCTAATTTCTGATCAATCCATAGGGAAAAGAAATTTAGAGACCAAAACTTGTCAAGGCTGTTCTTTGCCAGATGTGTGGTTTGTGATTCTGTAAGCCAATACCAACAGCGCAAATAAAATACCCAAAGTGCAAGATCTGCACATTACATGGTGCAAATCCAACAGCTTCTGTAAATTGGCTCTGGGTTCCCAGTATAGCCTGGGCAAAGTTTGTTGCTAATGCAGAGCCCTCCCTGTGTCTGGCTCATTTTCTGTCCCACCCGCCCTAGTGTGCACAGCTACATTTCATTGTAGGAGGCCACACTTAAGAGTGTAACTTTTGGTCACCGGACTCTCACGTTATTTTTTGGTCCATATTCTTCATCCTTTCGATTATTTCCTTTGTGTTCTTGCTGTCCACCTCTTTCATAATTTCAAACATTTCCTTTGTTTTTTTGTTGTCCATCTCTTTTACCATTGTGAACATTTCCTGTGTTTTTTTATTGTCCATCTCTTTTATCATTTCAAACACTTGCTTCATCTTTTTATTGTCGAGCTCTTTTATCATTTCAAACATTTCCTTTGTTTTTTTGTTGTCCATCTCTTTCATAATTTCTAACATTTCCTTCATGTTAGAAGTCTGGTCTCCATAGGCTAGTGGCTGCTGTGAGGTGTCAGATGTAAGTCTGAGTAAAAGAAGAAAAGGGAATTCCTATAATGAAGCAGGGTAAGCACACATCCTTGAAAAAAGTACTTTATCATTGCCAGTCCTGTGAACAGAGGCTTCATGGCTACATCCATGCCAGCAAATGGATCAGAGACAGGACAAAGGGCACACGGGTGCAGATTTGGCACAAGTGAGTTTGCATTCTCCCAGGTAATGCCTGATAGAGCTCAGAGGACTCCACAGGCTACCTTTGCCAAGCCTAAAACTCAAGCTATTTTTTCATGTCCTTGCTTGCTGTACTATTGTAACTTTTTCTACTTTAAGACTTTGCAGCTGCAGCTAGGTCTAAGTTTTCTGTTCTTCCTGTTTCTAAGGCCTGCTTTTAAAGCTTTCTATAAATCTTCTTACTTTTACTATTTCCCACACCAGGGTATGCTGAAACCAGGAGGGTTTGACTAATCATTAGGTCTGGATAAAGTGGGCAAGCTACAAGGACAGCTCCTGAAAAACAAACTCAGCCCAGATGTGCAGAGAGTAGGAGAACATCAAATGCAGGTGACCATTCTGCTAAAACCAACTTTGCAATGTACAGTTTTGGTTCTTTTTTAACAGAGGGCTACAAAGATCTGTGTTCTCAAGGTCATTTTTTATTTGTACAACTGCTCTGTGTCCTGTTTCCTCACAAGAATCCCAAATATCAACTATTATTAGAGAAACAGTCCCAGATTAAGTGCTCCTGCAGCTTGGATCCAGGTGGAGCAGAGAGCAGGCTCATCCCCAGAACCAGATGTCAGAGCAAGCCTCAGCATGAGGCCTTACCTTTCTTTTATACCAATAGAAGGCTGAACAGCTGCTGCATGGGACTCTGCTGCCCCTCTCAGTATTACTCCTTCCCACTGAAGCACATTTTGCTTTTGTTTACTTGGGTTGATTCCTTTCCAGTTAAATCACTTCACTTTCAGTCTGTCACTGAAGACACAATCTTTTTCTTTAAGCTAAACAATCCAGTAAAAAATTTATATTTTAGTCCACCTATCCCTGCAAAATTGATGAGCTCAGAGTCAGAGCCACGAAATCCCAGATCCTGTCACACTCTTTATACTGATCTTTCTAGTTTCTCTTCCTCTTGCACCAATTTAAGATCTGCCTCCCACTTTGGAGTTGAGCTGAATTTGGGGACAGTAACCATCTCTGTGATGGCTAAAAAAGTTAGGAAGTAGGAAACAGAGCTCTTACTGAATATTTCACAGTCAGAAACTGTTTGCAATTCAGCACTCATGCAACTCTCCAAGAAACTTTGTAGAAATATTCAGACCTAGGAAGATTAAATAAGATTATCCAGAGACACCCCTTGTGTAACCTACCTGCTGCCTTCTGCAGTTGTCTTTCTGAGATCAGTGTCCTCACACTGTCTTTCCAATGCCTTTCTTCTTCTGTTGCCAGAAACATCGCGTGTATGCCATGATTCTCTTCCTCTGGAGCCAGAAATGTTGGATGTACAACACACTTCTCTGTTAGAGCCAGAACCATTGGGTATAACCCACTCTTCTTTGCTGGAGTCAGAAGTATCAGGCGTATCCGACATTTCTGGTTTTCTGTGGCTAAAAATGTTGGCCACAACCCACATTTTCCTTTTGCTGGAGCCAGAAGGTTTCCGAGTATTCATGCAGCAGCAGAAAATGTTTGTTGAAATGTATGGGGAGCCCTGAGGACTGTTGATGCTGCTGGGAGTGCAGAAAGCTACTGATAAGACAGTTCCCTAACAAAGCACTTTGCTGCTAGAAAAAGCGGAAGAAAGCCCTGTTTCTTTACAGTAAAAGGCACAATTTACAGGATATCTAGAGTTACAGCTCTCTCCAGCCAATAAAATCAGGGGAGAGTGACCTTCTCTCTGCAGTATCAGTCCTTTCAGTTTCAGTTCAGACCCATTTGTTCGCTCGTCTCTGCTCCCAGAACTGCACACCTCTGCACTGCAGTGGCCATGGCCAGCCAGTCAGTGTTTGTCGTTGCCATAGATTTTGGCACATCCTACAGCGGGTACTGTTTTTCTCTTGCTTCAGGTTCAGACCAAATCCGCCAGGTTTACTGGGGAGTAGAGCATGGGTTAAAGACCCCAAAGATGCCTACGAGCATCTTGTTCAACCAGAAGCAGGAGTTCAAATATTTTGGTTATGATGCTGTGATGAAGTACAAGAGCCTGCCCTCCAGCCAAGCTGACAGCTGGTACTTCTTCCAGAACTTCAAGATGCAGCTGTACAACACGGTAGGTGGAAGAGTTACTACTAATGGGGGTCGGGGCTAAATTTATTTGAGGGGTGGGGGTTAGAGAACCCATGAAGAAAGCTAAGTTTGGTTGATGAGAATGAATGAACACAAGTATTTTGATGAACAAAAGAAGAAAAATTGTTTTAATTGCCAAAAGCTTCCTTTTTTGTCTAAAGACAATAAAATATGACTGCATACATGGGTGAAAGCAAGTACCTGTTTCTAACACAAAGCTGTCCTGTTCGCAAGGTTGACAGAGAAACTGGTCTCTCTCTCTGACTCTCTACCTTAGTCCTCAACAAGAAACAGGGATCAAGTGAAATTTCCTATAAATCAAAGGAGATGGGCAGTCTCGGGATTACCTAAGATCTCATCCCATGTTATACAGCTCCCCCTTGTCTCTCTCTCTCTTGAAATGTTATGCTGAAGTGAATGTAAGGGTGTCCAGCTGTCCTTGAAGCCAGCAGTGTCTTTATCAAATTTCTCTCTGAAGGCTCTGTGCTGGTTTGGAATAGTTCACAGCTTTATCTTGTTTGCTTATTCAGCCAAACACCAGGCTACCTTAGGGCCTTCCTGTCTGCTCCAGGGTCCCACAGGATTCTCAAGGACAGAATAAGGCAGAACACAAGGCCAGTCCCAGGAAAGACCTCAGGTCCTTTCTTTGGTGGATGGGAGGCCTCTTTGAAGATTTTCCTCCCCAGGACAGCTGGGAATGATGTGGTCTGTCACAATGTCACCTCTGGAGTTGGTTGATTCTCATTCATTTTCAGCAGGGGCTGGAGAGAGCTTTTAGTTCAGAACTATTTCTCTGGAAATAGGTTTTCTTCACCAGTTGCTCAGGAGCAACTGGTGAAGAAAAATTTCATTACAGAACCACTCCCTACTGGCTGTTCAGGAATCTATAGGATCTACAGAGTCTTTACAAAATTTGGCCTAGGATAAACAGCTGAATTATCAACCCCATTGACATTTTACGTACTGAATCACAGGTGTGGTGGGTAAGCAGTTTGGTAGCTGACCTGTGGCACTTAGACTCAGCCACAGTGGTGAAGCCAGTGCTGGGAGTTTGGTTTGGAGACAGGGGTGTCTGGGTGCCTTATGTGGTGCAGTGCTTGGTGTGAAGGGGACAGGTCTCATACTGACACTGCACCATGTGACCCTGGGCCTTTTTTTCAGTAGAATGTCACACTTGGCATGAAGCTGAAAGCCACCAATGGAAAGTTCCTTCCTGCCTTGACAGTCTTTTCCGAAAGCCTGCGCTACATGAAGGATCATGCTTTGAACACCATTAAGGAAGCCTCTTTCCAAACCGTCTACAGCGAGGAGGAGATCACCTGGGTCATTACTGTCCCAGCCATATGGAATGCTGCTGCCAAGCAGTTCATGCGTCTGGCAGCAAAAGAGGTAAAAGAAGGGCTACCCCATTTCCTCAAATTACCTTTGAAGGTTTCTTTGTCCAATTGAGCCACAGGAACGCCTCAATATCTAAACAACAATTATTTCAAATTTCAGTCGTTGGGCAGAGAAATCTTCCACATTGAGGGTGGTAAGGGAGAGTATGTCACCAAATGGCAGTACAACAGCTCTGCCCTTTCTCCTCACCAGGTAGAAATGAGCCCCACAGAGACCAGCGGTGCATGAACCACCACCCCTGCATGAACTGCTGGGGTGAGAACAGTGTCTCTAGCAGGTGATGGTCATGCAGCAGTTATCTCACCCCTTTCCTTGACCTGACTCCTCTCTTTTGTCATTTTAGGCAGGAATGATCTCTGACATGCTCTCTAGGAACCTGATCATTGCCTTGGAGCCAGAGGCTGCATCGTTGTGGTGCAAGCAGCTTCCACATGAAGGGTTTATGGCAGACAGCAGTGACAAGAAGAAGTTTGAAGACTCCCCTGGGATCCAGTATATTGTCGTTGACTGTGGAGGTAAAATTTTCCCTGTTTAACAGGTACCATTTTTGCTGGGCATGGTGCACGGCTATTTCACAATATGGCCAAAGATTCCGGAGCTTGGATTCCACTGCTGTGCTTGTCATGGTTTTTTTTAGTGTTATTTCTCATCTAATGAGATGCTGTGAGCAGGAAGAAAAATAGGAGGAAAGAAAAGGATTGTGTCTCACACTGCAGTGCTCTTCAGGCCAGACAGTCATAACACGAGGCCCTGCCTGAAATGCAGATAAAAATTAAACCTCACAATTTTAATAAAGATTTGTAGGGAATGGGTATGTTTATTCACAGTGCTGTGGACGCATGTCAGGACTCATTGCCCTTTAATGTACATGTGTAACTCTGAGAACTCTTGATCCTTTTTTATTACTCTTACTAATTTCTATATGTATAGAATTTCACAATAGGTTAATGCATATTCATTCTGCTGATTTTACATTACACTTACAGCTAGTTCCACTTGTACTCAGTTTTTGTTAGAAAGTACAGAAAGGACTCTTGGGTCACTCTGCCCTGTCTGTTTTAAAGTCTAAGGAGTCTTTCTTATCTCTTATCTTTTAGTGTGGAAATTTGCATTCTTTCTCCTTAGCTGGGGTAGTTCTGCTAGGGCTGCAGTCATGAGACTAAACAGCGTATTTTGCAAGCTTAAAGTGGCACATTTTACCTAAATCCAAATGGATTTCTACCCTGTTAAATTTTTACTCTGTCTCGTGCCTTCTCACCAGATCAGCTGGCACAGTGTCCCAGCATCAGCCACCAGCACGCACCACGTGCTCTTGTGTAGCCTCAGCTCGTAGCCTCCTCTCCAGAAGCAACTGTAGTTAGTGCCCAGTGAAGTGACCAAAGAGAAGAGCTAGCAGGCACTGGAGAGAATATAATTAAGAATATTTGATGAAGCACTTCTCAGTAATATCTCTAGATTCCTTAGGTTTTTTGGTGTGATGTGAATTTTCTGCCAAGAGCAGTCTGGTTGTTGCGAACAAATACTGAAAAGGCATCAAGAGGACCACAAGTTGCTGAGAGTCTTCTCAACACTGCTCAGGATTCAATCACCTATGTGAGGAGCCCAGGCTTGGTTTGTGATCAGACAGGAGATTGGCTTGTTCAGTGAGCAAGCCGGAGCATCCAGCTCAGTTATTATACAGAAATAACTGTAGGAGCCTTGTGAGACCAGACTTTTAAACAAAAGTGCATAAATTTAAGAAATCTAGAGAAGTACAGGCAATAGCAGAAGAGTGAGGATAAGGAAAGAAAGTGGCAGAAAAGCACATATGTCAGTCAGGAATTCAGCAGATAAGATTAAATTCTGTGGAAGCTCATGTACTTTAAAGCAAACAGCACAATTAATTTGAGTCTCTATCTCTATGTGTGTGTTTGCATGTGTAGGTGGCACTGTAGACATCACAGTACACGAGATCCAACAAAACCATTACCTAAAGGAGCTACATAAGGCAACTGGAGGTGGATGGGGAGGCAACAGAGTGGATGAAAACTTCATCAATTTCCTCAAGGAAATATTCAGTGATGGCGTATGGGATGAATATGTGAAGAAGCACCCTACTGAATTACAAAATATGATGTACAACTTCAGCCTACAGAAATGCTCTGCTAGCAGGGAGGCAGTCTACATACATTGCTACTACAACCTGACCAGAGTGGCAGGGTCCAAGAAGGACATCTCCCAGTTCTTTGAAAAAGTACCAGGAACTGTGTGGTGTAATGGGACAATCATGATTACATATGAGAAAATGAAGAGCTTCTTTGACTACAGTATCAACAATATCATTTGTGCTTTGAGGGAAATTCTTTGCAAACCTGAGATGGACAAAGTCCAGTACATTTTACTTGTGGGAGGCTTTGCATCCAGCATCATCCTGAGAGATGCAGTCAGGCAGGCCTTTAGCAGCGAGTATCATATCCTTTGTCCCCTGGAGGCCCAGGCAGCCATTGTAAAAGGGGCTGTTTTATTTGGAGTTAATCCACACATCATTACCTCAAGAATCAGCTGTAGGACATATGGCTTGTCTGTATGTGAGAAATTTGATAGTGCTATCCATGATGCCCGTAAACGGAGGGTCTCAAAAAGTGGTGACTATATTTATTGCACAGATATCTTCGAGAAACTGGTGGAAATTGGGGAGTCAGTGAACATACATGAAGCTGCCCACTATGATTTCTTTCCACTAGAACCAGATCAAACAAAGGTAGTCTTTGCTTTCTATTGTACAAAAAACCAGAATGCTCAGTATGTGGATGAGGAAGGGATGGAACAGCTTGGTTCCTGTGTAGTGCCGTCACCAGACACATCGCTGGGGAAAAATCGCAGGCTAAAGGTGGAGATTAGATTTGGGCTCACTGAATTTAAAGCCACATGTACTGATGTTACTTCCCAAGAAAGTCGGACAGTTATAATGGATTTCTTATCTTGTAATTACTCATCATATTGAACACATCTTAGATGCCTTTTCCAACCATTATAATTCTAATAGTTCTATGACTTCTGCAGTAGAGGAGACAATTGGACCAGTAAATCCATCATTCAACTTTCTATTTACACAGGAAAACTACTGGTCTGATTCTCTGGTTCCTTCCATTCCTCACCAACCACCCTTTCAGTCCAACACCTCATTTTCTCTTGTATCTGACAGCAGGTTTTTCTGCTGCTTTATCTCATGCCCTTTTAGCTTGCATCTTTGAACACAATAGTCCATACCACCAATACAATCATCTGTGACCTACCTGTCACAGATGGAAAACCTCTGGACTGGTGTCTAACTTACACATAAAGCGGCCCATAGCTGTTTATTTTAGCCTGATGTCTTCTTGCAGGTACACCTTCTCTTTCTCTGACATCAGGTCACTTTATCTGAAGTCTAGGTTTAATTCTGCTAGGGGTGACATTCAGTGGATTTCTACTTTCTTCAGAATGTAATTTCTATAAACTCTATGTCATTAAAGCTCCAGTGTCCCATACAAGGGAGTTGAGTGAAGTCTAGGGGTTTCTGTCCAAACCTGTGCGAATGTTGTTTCCATTTTAAATTATTGGGTGGTTCAGTCTCATTAATTGGGCAGATATGAATGCCAGATTGTAACATTAGACATGAATGGTGCATATGCTGCTGCCTGATGCCTCTGTCCAGCTCTGGGCACTCTGCATCTCTGATTTGGGCAGGATATTTTCTATATCTCTAAAAACTGATTTCTTTACTCCTGCTTGCAGCACCTGTGCAAAAGTTGAACACTGTGAAGGCTTCATGGGCCTACATTTGTCCATAAAAAGGATGCAGTCCTGCAGTGTGCTGGGTATGGCTGAGGTGGAGTTAATTTTCTTCATTGAAACCTTTATGTTGGTGGGTAGTTTGGGTCCAGAATGATGCTGATAGCACACTGATGGTTCAGGGTGGGGTGGGGTTTGTGGAGTTGGCTTTCTTCCCCTTTACTAAGGATATAAAGTTTCTCTGCTGAACACCAGCCTCCACCAATGCAAATTCTTGGTTAGCTGGATCAAGTGCAAGAAAACTCAGCACTGCCATCCTTATTAGTTGAATGATCACATTAGAGTCACTGCTGAATGTTGTTAATCATGAGAGCAGCATTCAGAGGACTAACCTGCATATATGCTATGCCCTATGATATATAAAAGTGGAACGATTTTGAAATTTCTATCTTTGCTTTCACATTTAAAATGTTAAGCATGCAATAAAAATATTCACAACAGACACCTGTGTGCATTTCTACTATGTTGGGTGGTACCACTCTGTACTTTTCATACAGGCTATTCTGGGGGCTAGGTCCCAAGAAGCTGAGTAATCCTGCTTTTTTCTTACCCTTTGCATTTGGTATTTTCACCAGTGGAAAGCCCAACATGGCTCCACCAGAGCTCACCAAGGCCCTGGAATGGGAAGAGAAGTGCAGTCTGGGAAAGTGGCAGCGGGGAAAGCCTTTCCCACCCATGTGCTAGGTGGGCTTTGGGATTCAGACAGTGACACTGACAGTGGTGACTGCAGCTCCTGGTTTTGCTTGTTTTGATGAACTGATTATGTTGATAACCTCAGACACTGAGCATGAGCAGATGCAGATGTGTGTCCTTTCTGTGAAAGCAGCACTGAGTGTCAGGGTCTTGGGCTAAGCATCCCTGAAACCTGGCAATATGGGGGGCTCTACCCTCCGCCTGACACTACCACAGGTGTTGGGAAAATAAAATTTACACCTGCTGAGTCCCTTGCAGCCATCCTCTGAGACAGCTGTGTCTGCTGAACTGGGGATTAACCCCACTGAACAACAAATAGGTTGTTTATGCTAAAAATCACAGAATCACAGATCTCCAAGTTTCAAGGATAAGGAAAAACACTGAGGTTTGCAGTGCCTGTAACCAGGACATCAATGAGCTCTAGAGATGTGATGGCTGCTGGATCCTAAATGGCTGGGCGAGTAGAAGGTGCTACCCATTTCTGTGGCTGCATCTTTCCAGCTGCCTTCTGCCTAAAGCATGTGATTTCTTGGAAACTGAGAGAAAGCAACCCCCACTCTGCAGTACTGACACCACTTCCTGGCAGCTAAGTTGGAGGCAAATCCTCTTCTCGCCTGGCTGGGGATAGAGAAAGGAACAGCTTTGCCACAGCCCAAACACCACGGCTGTGCTTTCTGCTCCAGATTTCCCAGTGCCATGTGGCTCACCCTGCTTGCTTGATGTCAGAAGAAAGTAAAGATTCACAAAAAATTCACAGTAGCTATAAGTTAGCCTAGAAACCATGACAGTGGGGTGCTGGAGCAATGGAACCGTGAAGAGACCCTAGGTAGGAACAGAATGCTACAAATCCTTGTCTTTGGCAAGTAATGGTTCAAATAGATTCAAGCAGAAACTGCAACAGAGGTTTACAACATAAGATTAAACAATAATTTAGCAACAGGTGATAAGATATAAAACAACCTCAAGTTACCTTAGATAATTATAATGTTAAAGAACACATCCCCAAGGGAATTTGTATGTGGAAATGACAGGATAATGAACTGGACTGAGATCAGCACATGCACATTAAAAATTTTGTTACACAAGCATGAGTGACCAATCTCCTGTTTTCATATGATTCTTTTTTGGTTACCTTTTTGTAAAAAGGACTCTGCTTGCTTTCCAGAAGGTTGGAAAAGGCCTTGCTTGGCACCCTATTCTTCAGATTTGTAATAAAATCATATCTTGACTCAATGTGTTGATTTGCTCTTGCACACAAGGATTCCTTTCTTTAAGGATACCATTCAGAGGAGCTTCACCCCTGTTAGAAAATATGTCTCTTCATGCAATAGAAATTATGCTTGAGAGGATTCACTTCCTTTGGCATAATAAACAAAACAAACAACGGGAGAGGAAAAAGAAATAAACTAAGCACTCATCCTCTTGCCCACCTGTGGGGAGGTGTCAGCAATGACTTAATGATTAAGCAGCACATTTTTCATAGCTTTTCCATTTCCAGGCCAAAATAAATGTGTTTCTGGAGCTTTGTTGTTTCAATTGCTAGAGATTGCTGAGATGTGGCATAAATGTATATAGCCCTGTTAGAGATGTCAAAACTTTATGAGTAAAACTTCATTTTACAAGGACTTGGAAAATCATGCAGGGGGAAAATAGAAGATAATTTTCCAAAACAGTAAAAGTAGCACAAGAGTATGGAAGAATAGAAAAGCATGTCAGAGAGAGAGCATGGTGACATGCTTGAGGGAAAATGTCATTGTTTTGTCTGGTCAGGGAGTGCCCTGTGCTGCTGACACCTGGTTTGGTTGCAGAAAAAATTGTCACACTGCACCCCAGAACTGGGCCAACCAAATAAGATTAGTGTGCCTTCATGGAAACATGTTCAAGAAAGGGCAGGGAACACTGAAAAGGGAGAGACAAGTTCGGGGCAAGTACAGCATCCAACAGGATGATAACCAGTGGAAGAGCCCATGCTGGAGCAGTTGAGTAGTACACAAAAAGCTGCAAGAGCAAGGGACTCTCACACACCAACCCCAGCTCCTGCACCACCACCCATGGTCTCACCAAAAGATCTGGCTATAACCTGCAGCAGAGCGTGGGGAAACAGGACGGGGGGCAGTGAGGGATCTAAGTGTTGGTTGGCTGGTTTGTTACTTGGCAGTAAAGTAACTGGATTGAAATTTGTCAACTCAAAATAGGTATTTTTTGGCCCATGACAGGATGTGTGACTACATATCAAGGGATGGGGCATGTTTATACTGCAGTGTCCCAGAGGAGAATGGGGGAGAGCAGAGAAGAAGTCTACTAGGGAATAATAGAACATTTTGGATTGGAAGGGACTTGAATGATCATCTAGTTCCAACCCCTCTGCCATGGGCAGGGACACCTTCCACTAGACCAAGTAGCTCAAAGCCCCATTTAGCCTGGCCTTGAACTCTTTCAGGGATGAGGAACCCACAACTGCTTTGCAGCTTTCTATCACACTGCTCTTTGTTTGCTGTGTGGTAAAATGGAAGAGGGAGGCAAGAGGGGACAGATTTCAGTGAAGTCATCTGGAGCCTCCCTCAGCAGCAGTGGGACACAACCCCACCAAGACCAGTCAGTCTCTGTGAGTTTGCAGCCAGTACTTTTCCCTCTGCTCTGGGGTATTAGGCTGGTTTTTCTTGACTTGCCGCATATTTTCCCCTCACACCTGTTCCTTCTCTCCTCTAAACCACCCCAAACAATATGAAGTTTTTTCTGCCCTCAGCATCCAGTGGCAGTTTCTCAAGCCACTTAGCCCTTATTTTGCGTGCGTGCCCTGGACTTAAACAAGAACATTCCTGCCAGAGGTTAAGCCCAGGCATTGGACGGATAATCCATGAAAACTTTTTGCCTCCAGTTCCAAGACTATAACAAATCCAGAGATGCTGTCTGCAGCTCCACCCTGGCCCTTCTTCCACCCCTTATCTCTCTCCTAGGCAGTCAGAGCTCAGAGATAGGACAGAGATCCCAGCTGCACGCCAAGAGGGTTAGGAAAGTGAAATGCCCGCACTCCTGGCCTGGCTGTGCTGCACACTTTACCTCCAGTGCTAAAATGAAGTGGCTTTGCAGGGCACTATGGCCAAGGATGCTGTGCCACGCTGCCAATTACCATCCCTGCAATACTGTCATTTTGGGCTGGCAAAGCATCCTACCCTTATGGGACCAGGGCTGGGAGCAGCTGTGGGGTGAGCCCCTGTCAAACCAGAGCTGTGGGGAAAGCAGAGACCGTGGCATGAAGGCAGGACTGGAGAGGATTGCTGGAGATAGAAACAGGACCTTTGACTGAAAGACCAAAGAGTGCCAGGGAGAAGGGAGGGCAGGGCACCACAGTGCCCTCAGCACAGCAGCACTCTTGGGAGAAAACCAGGAAAATCAGTGCTCAGGCAAGGATCACCTTCAGGAAAAGAAGCCAAACACTGGCTTTGGCAGGGATGAGAGGGGAAGAGAATTTATCTTTTTTTTCTCCACTGAAAACTGCCTTTTTTCCTTTCTCTCCTCAGACAGTGAGACCTTTGCTTTGGCCCCTGACCTATGAGTACAGAGCTAGTCCTTCTCCTCATGTGGTTGGTTTCTTTCCTGATTAAAAGTGATTAGGTAGCTCTAAAACCTGCAGAAATGTTACTGAGGGTAACAGAGACAAAGAGACCCTTCAAGATCTCTTAAATCCCCAGGGCAGTATTTAGAGAGCCCTGAGGAAAGAACTGGAGCAGAAAGACTCTGCCAGGACCTCCCTGTCCTTCTCCCTCCTGCTGCACCCTCTGTTGCCAACATCTCCTCCACCATGTCACTTTCTGAAGCAGAGGTGCAAAGTGCCCGTGGTGCCTGGGAGAAGATATATGTGGATGCTGAGGACAATGGGACAGCTGTGCTGGTCAGGTAAGGAAAGAGCCCATCCAACTGCTGCCCGGAGGGGTGAAGGAGGAACAGCAAGGATGGAGTTACTGCCTAGGAGCATGCCATGATGTTTTTCATGCAGCCCTTGCTGGGGAAGAGGAGCAATCCACACAAGGAAAAATAAAAAGAAAAGGGGTAAGGGGGTGGGAAAAGAAGAAAAGACAAGAACAATATCTTCACCCATGTAAGTTAAAGAAAAGAAAGTGTGGTACGAAAGAGAATGGGAATAAAACATGGATATTATTTCCCTCTTCCTCTTTACCTCTAAACTCTTTAAATGCTTTTTTTAAACTCAGTATTTCACTTCTGATTCTCCTTCAGCCTCAGTCCATGTGTTCCACTGTATTATACCCTTTCTGTGGACTTTCTTTTCTTAGTTTCCATCCTGTTTGCCTCTCTTTTGTTTACCTTTCACATATTCATCTGGGACTTACATCACTTCCATAAGCATGGATTGGTTCAAATACTATTTCTAGTTATCAGACATTAACCCCTCCCTCCAGCTTTCTTGAATATCACACCTTGTGCCTGGATTACCCTCATGAAGCCTTACATGCTGCTCTTTCCTTCTGCAGGCAACACAATCTAAAGACAGGGTCAGAAATGTAGCCATAAAATGTTACTAGCATCCAGTAGCTTGCCTCCCTGGGTAATTTACTCTAGAAGGTTTTGCTTTAGTGTCCTGCAGCCCCAGACCTGCCTATAGAGAGTTTGGGGCTTCCCAAGACGAGAGACATGGCCATTATGGAAAGAGTCCAACAAAGGGCCCGGAAGATGATGAGGGGACTGTAGTACCTCTCCTATAAAGAAAGGCAGAGAAAGCGATGACTGTTCAGCCTGGAGAAGCAAAAGCTCAGGGGAATCTTGTCAATGTGTACATAAAAACCTGAAGGGAGAGTGCAAAGAAGGCAGAGCCAGGCTTGTCTCACTGGTGCCATGAGACAGGACCAGAGTCAATGGGCCCAAACTGAAACACAGGAGGTTCCCTTGAACATCAGGAAAGATTTTAAACTTCTGAATGCAACTGAGCACTGGCACAAATTGCCCAAAGAAGTTGTTGAGTCTCCATACATGGAGATACTCAAAAGCCATCTGAACATGGTCCTGGGCAACTGGCTTGACCAGTGGTATTGACCCAGATGACCTCCAGAGGTTCCTTCAAGCCCAACCATTTTGTGACTCTGTGAAATGCAATGTGGAATTTGCTATGGATATTTCAGGTGGATAACCCGTTTACCCAAAGGAGTAAACTGCTTTTTTTAAAAGAGTTTGACCAAGATGATTGTAATTGATCCAAGGTAATTTCAAGTACACTGAATTGTGTTACTTTTGAATAAATGGAATGAGCAGTACCCCATACTCAAACAACTATCCATCACAGGCAGTAAGAAAGCTTTGCAGTGGACTACAGGAAGGGGTTAATTAACAAAACCAATAGTAGGGCTTCTCTATGAAAACACCCACGGGTATCACAGCGGTCGTATCTGCTGTCCAGAACATCTTTGGGAATATTAAACTGTCACAACCACCCCATGTGAATGTGCTCCCACTTCTTTGTGAAAGTAACACTGAGAAAATATTATATTTGGAAGGAGTGGAAAAAGTTCATTATATGTCTATATATAGAATGAACAAAGCAAATGCTCCGGGGAGAGGCAAGGGAGAGACAACTGGCTGCTAGGTGCATGGGACTTATGCACAGGCACAAAAGGCAAAGGAGAAAGGAGGAATGCAGAAGTGTCTGTTCTCATAAAGAGAAGGGGAAAAGGGACATAAATGCGGAAGGCAAGGCCTGGAATGCGTGGCTATGTCTGCATTGATACCTTGGTCCACAAGTCAGCATGTCTCTCATTGCTCAACAGGATGTTTACTGAGCACCCAGACACCAAGTCCTACTTCCCACATTTCAAAGGCATGGACTCTGCCGAAGAGATGAAACAGTCAGATCAAGTCAGGGGCCATGGCAAGAAGGTTTTCGGTGCCATCAACGACATGGTGCAACACCTGGACAACTCTGAGGCCTTTCTTGGAATAGTGACCCCACTTGGCAAGAAACATGCCACCCAGCTGAAGATTGACCCCAAAAACTTTAGGGTGAGTGAGCAGCCCTCTTCCCAAAGGGCGTAATTGTGAGGAGGGCATGTTTTCCCCTTTGAGGGCTACAACTGAGGAACACAGGCTTTGTATGTAGGAATACATATATATGCCTCAGAGAATGGAGGTGGGGGAAGGTGAGATGGTTGATGGTGGAAGATGGAAGGAGTGAGAGATCTGGCATCAGTGGGGAAGATGGCTGTACAGCTGATGTGGTGCAGGCAGGTGATAGTGGTGGTGGGAGCTGCACAGATGCCCATGAGCTGTAGAGGGTTTTCTCGGTGCAATACGATTCCCGCACCTGCCATTTAATAACAAGATACAGAAAAGTAGTTTAGCACTGGACTTCAGTCCCTGATGTATTTTTTATCTTGTAACAGGAGCTGAGCTTTTCCAGGACAACTAAGCTGTTTTCCTGCTGTTATTGAGCAACAATGACAACAGCATTGTCATAATTAAACAAACTCAAATAATAAATACAGGATCAAATTACTTACCCAGATCCATCTAAGGTCACTAGCAGAGTGCATTTATAACTATTTTGTCTGCTTCACACAGGAAAAAGGGGCACCTTCTGGCAAAGATTATTTCCAAACAAAGGTGATTTCAAAAGCAGTGGGCCCAAGTTTCAATGAGTGGGGAAAATAAGGGATGATTTCTGGCTGAAAATACTTTTTCAGGGTAAAAATGCACACAAAACAATACATGCTGCACAGGAAAGGAGTGGCATTTCAAAGTATACCACCTACCTGACTGTAAGAACTCTGCTACAGAGTGCTGAATAACTAATGAGCAGGAAAGATATGGGAAAAACCTACTCCCTAAGCCATGTATTCCATAGGTGTCCAACAAAGGGCTCATCATGGCCTCTAAATATTTGGGACACTCCCCTGCCTGGAGAAGGATTGTAGTGGATGGATAATGCACATCAGTCCTATACAGACATCCTTAAGTTATAGGTGCCGTCAACATTAACTAGGGTAGTTAAAAACACCAGCAGCAGTTTTTTGTGAATTCTATAATGCAGCTTATTTTCCACGCCCTGTTGCAAGCTCTGCAGATCATGTGCTGTGAATTGTTCTTGTACCCCTCCAAGAATCCCAACTAAAGATATGTAAGTTCTTATGCCTCTAATATGGAGAGAAGTTCACACTGGTTGTTTCTTCCCTTCTCTTTGTTTAGATTATCTGTGACATTATCTTACAACTGATGGAGGAGAAATTTGGTGGAGACTGCAAAGCTTCCTTTGAGAAGGTGACCAATGAAATCTGTACCCACCTGAACAATATCTACAAAGAGGAGGGCTGGTGAGGATGTGCACCCTCCAGGCTTTTCAAACAACTTACCAGCACTGATTTGCTGCTTTTCAGCCCCCAGCCACAGCTGGAAAAATTAAAAGTAAAATAAGGCAAGAAAAAAGGCTTATATAATATAGATATCAATGTCAATAATTTCCTTAGCAAACTGAGTTTCTACAGCTAAACAAAACCTGCAGTACATCAAAGTCAACCAACAAATCCTGATACACTTTGCAGTTCCAGTGTTTCAGGTGGGTTCCTCTGGCCACTGTCCTTGAAGACTACATTTTAAGATGGTGACTTTAAGCTTTCTATTCCTAAAAGAAAGACTTACTGCTGCCAGCAGCACCAGCAGCTCTTTGGCTCACCTACCACCTCTCTATCCTCATGAATGACAGGAAAGAGACCATTTTGAAGCATCTCCAGAATCTTGGTAGAGGTCATTACTTAAGCCTGAGTATTGTTTTGCGTTTGAACTTAAACAAGGGGGAAGTGGTGTATGGGAATAACATCTGTGAGAGACATGAGGAAATTCCCATCTTGCATAAGCCAGAAGAGTCACCCAACCTTGGTTTCTCAGAGCAGCTTTCAGCACAAGGGATGACAACACTGAGTGTGGTCACTACTGGACCCCTGTGAGCAGGGATGAACATCTCCAGGGTATGGATTTCACTGTGTTATGCCCAGGAAGTTACTTGGGTTGAGTTCCCACATGAAGCAAGAGCTCAGCTCACTGGCTCATGTGCACTCAAAATGCACCATGCTGATGGAGACTGCTGCCTTGCTGTGTGGATGGCACAGCGGTCCAGTCACACAGCCTGAGCCTACCTTCAGTGCTAACTGGGTCCTGACCTATTTAATTGCTTTTGCTTGTATTCCTTAGACTTGGTGAAATAATCAGCTAGTAACTGCTAATAACCACATGCTGCTTTGCTTCAGTGTAATGCAATAAACACAGAGAAAGCAGATGTGCCCTCTCATTTGATTCACAGAAAAGGTGATGTGCAGCAGTGGCAGCTGGTTTCAGTGCACAGTTACTGGTGGTACTGGGAGATTTCCAAAACCAGCTCAAGCTCCCACCCAGGCACTCATCACACTTGTGGCAGTCAGGCTGCTCGTGGTTTTCACTTAACCATGATGCAACAGTTTTGTAAACAAGTAAAAATGCAGAGTTTTCCTTCATTCAGCATGTAGTTTTCCTCACCCACTGCATTTGGTAAAGGATGCTAAATCCCCATAAGTCCAGAAGAGGATGGGGCAGAGGCTGCTTTATTTGCTTCAGTTTTCTGTTCAGCTTGGGGAGAAAGGGAAGTGTATCACACAGCATTACCAAGGACTGTAAAAAAGAACAAAACATGTAAAAGAACATTTATAGTCTCAAATCCCTCTGAAGGAGTACAAGTAGTTAAAGCTCCGAAAAGAGGTGGTGCAGTTCTTTATTCCCATTGCTCTGCTGCAAACCAGTTTGAGCGGCAGCAATTAGAAAAGTTACAGTGGTTCCAAAGCAAAGCCCCCACCTACTTACCACATTCCAGAGATGGAGACAGAGGTTTGAGCCGGGATGAAGGCGCCTGAGGGCCAGTGCTGTAAAAGTGTCTTCTTTGCAGCCTCTCTGAGCCAGCACCTGGAACGATTTCTAGCCCTTGTGCACTTAGTTGAGCATCACCATCAATACTTTACCACAGTCAGCACTTGTCAGATAATTTCAGCCTGGGAAAGGGCTGTACAGCCACGGCAGCTCCTGCTGCTCTCAGGCCCTTTGTGACCTTACTAGTGTCCAGCCCTGCTATGCTGCTCCTTCTTTCTGATGGTGCATCTCCTAGAACTCTGCTTCCCTGCAGTGCTCTGGCAGCACCACTGAGCCTAGGGGAAGGGATTTGGGACTGCAGTTTCCCCAGCAACAGGAAGTGAAAAGCCAGAGCCAGGAGAGGTAAGTCATGAGAGACTCACTAATTGCCCACCGACTCCATTATATGCCCACAGAGGAGAAAGCAGGGAGAGCCAGGGCTAGAAGCAAACATTTCTTCCTCTTTCCTGCTGCTGACGCAACTTCTGCCCAGCAGTCTGCTGCTTCCCAGTTTTGCAAACTGCAGGGAAAGACAGATGTCAGCTCTTACTGAAAAGAATAAATAATTACATACATAGCAATAGTGCAAGAATTTATTAAGCAAGTGGAAAAAAGTGATCAAAGCAAAAAACCAAAGAGCAAGAACCATCATGCAGGACTGGATGAAGAGTGCATTAACATTTTTATAAGCCCCTACATCAGAAGAAACTAATCTCTACTGCCTTGGAATAAAGGAAAATGATACTGAGGAAGGTGACATGTTGGGAAGGATAGATAAATATGATTGTCTAGCAGAAGAATCACAATAGTACAGCCAGGATGAAAAAAATGCCCCCTACTGGCTGGACAATAACCTCACCTACAGAGGGGTCCAAAAGCCAAATGGACCGTTCCATCTCACCCCCCAGAATGTGTGGTTCACCCCACACCTGTAACCCTCCCCTGAACCATCAGGTGTCTGTGACCCCATTGGCCCAAGTCCTGTTCCAGCCCACCTTGGAGCCCCCCTTGATAAGGGGTCTCCGAGGGGCCAGACGCTCTCTTGGAACTTCTTCCCTCCTCTTGGATCCCCCCTCTCTTGGAACTCCCTGCTCTTCCCTTTGTCTCTCCCCTCCCCCATCACCTAAGGCCCTGCCACATACTGTGTCTGGCAGCTCCAGGCGGGACCTTTCACCATCCCGAATAAACCTGATATTCTAAGAGCAACCAACTGAGATCTCTCGTCTGAATCCATCCAAACTGTCCTGGAGCATCTTACGTCCTTACAGTGACATGTGAAATACGGGACAGAGAACAGTAAACTGGAGGGGTTATCAGGTGCTGCACACATCTACACAACACTGCACACTGCCACTGAAGCATGGCTCAGTCTGCATTTATACTTAGTTTAATGCTGACTGCAATCCCCATTATCTGTGTCCCTACAGCTAAACCCATCTGCTTGGATGTAGCCACCTTGGCTGCCTTGCACCAGCCCCAAGGGTCTGAAGTCTTGCTACTATTCTCTCTTCAGCTACACAGATAATCCCTGCTTCAAGGCTATGCTTAATCATCACTTTGTTGCATTGGTTTAGAGAGCTGGTTTACCTATTTTCTCCCATTGCCCTTGGGGATGGGTGGTGCAAGACAGCTGGACAGAGAGAGGGGCTCCAGGGCAGGGCTATAATTGAAGTAACAGGATGGTAACTCATAGATTCAATAGCTGATGGAAGCCAAGTGGACAGAGGAACAGCCTCCTGTGGCAGCTCCACTGCCAAATTTTATGTTGGGTAATGGGATACAGTGGCACTGGGCCAAGCACCTCTGCTTGGAAATGTCACCATTTTACCATGTGGTTCCTCCTGTTGCAGTGGGAAAAGCAACACACAGGCTGTGGTGGCACTGGGCCAGACTGCCCAGGGAAGTGGCTGAGTTGCCATCCATAGGGGTACTTAGAAGGCATGAAGATGGCACTTGGGGATGTGGTTTAGTGGTAGGCTGGGCAGTGCTGGGTTAATAGGTGGATGTAACGTTCTTGATGGGCTTTTTCAAGGTAACCAATTCTACAATTCCATGTTCAGGAGAGGATCTCATTCCTGGTAATGTGCCATTCTCCAGCTCCTTATCATCTTTTTGTTTTGCACTCCCATGACTAATCTGGACTGATTATGAGATATGGGAATGATGCTTGCAGGTGCACTGAGGTTCAAATGCTTTAGATCAGTTAGGTAATTTACTTTTTCTGCTCATTTTATCAAGTTGAAGATGTACAAAAACTGCTATGGAGCTACAACTGCATCAGAAAAATTTCCATGATCTCAAAAGTTGATGCTCAGCTACAGCACCTTGAGGTTCCTTCAAGAGCTCCATTTCATAATCTATTTAAGCATGAAGACTAAGGTCAGTCCATACCACTATTCAGCTGTCCAGCAGGAAATTTACAGGTGATGAATACCTCAATTTTGCACTCCTGGAAATTAAGGTCATTGGGTTCTGATGAGTGGAAGATCCGTATTTAGGCACAACTCTCCTCTTCTGATAGATTGTCCAAATATTTTGCATCCTAAGTGTGTTTCATCAGTCACACTGTTTTTTTTCTTCCCAACTGCACTTCAGTCCTGTATTTCCACAAGTAATTCAGGTTATTTTTTGAGGGAATCAGAGATACCTTTTTGCTTAACATTTAGTGTGGTACTTCCTCTACATAAGGAAAGGCCCAAACCCAATCCCCCTTTTGTAATTAAATTTAAAAGCCATGTGTAAAATGGATAGCATATCATCCAGAATTTGCTAGTGTGGAGTCTAGGCACTGTTTTATCACAGTATGCAAATTTCACCCACCCTCCCTTCCTCTCCCTTTATACCATACAAAATTTCTAGTTGCTGGCAGCAGAGGGAGACAGGTCCTTAGTATATTTCTGGAATATCATTCCAGAAAGGAATTCCGCAGGAATCACTGGCACTTGTGCTATGTAAGATATATCTAGAAATGACCGGTCACTTTTTGTAACACCACTAGAATTCCATTAACAACTATGTGATGATAGGTATCTTCAAGCACTTACACTCTGGCTGTAGCAGATGGACAAACACCGGTAACTTCCATTCATCAACCACCTGGACCATCCAGAAATGAAATCAAGAAACTGTCCCAGGAAGCAAACTCATGCTCAGAATTCCAGTGGATAAATAAAAAAAGGGTTAAGTAGTTAGTCATCATCACTTTGGCAGCTTAAAATGATGTGAATTCAAAGTGGAATGTGCAATGCTGGATCCAAGTCCTTGCAGAGGTGTAAAGGTCCTGTTTACAGCTTTCACTGCCAGTCAATACACTGCTAAATTATCTTCAGAGTTAGAATTATCACCCATGTACTCTGACCATATGGAAGATGCGACAGAAACAACACTGAGTATGAATGCCCAGAGTGAATGGTATTACACAATGATGTTAGCGGGCCTTCGTAGGCACTTGCACTAAGGAGAGACAGAGGCTGCAGAACCTGCTGGAAATGCCAACAAATCATTGCAAACACTGCTCTTAAGCATCACTATTATATAACTCAGTAGTGTGAGCACAAGGAGCAAAATTTACCAATATCTAAATTCTTCTGTGTAGGAGTAGGGTGTATCCAAGTAGTTTAAATACCCCAAAAGCACTTTTAATCCAAGAGAATGGACAGCAACCCCTTCAGACCAAGGGCACCCTCAGCAAGTTGGTGCAGTCAATGCACTGGAGGAAAGGGATACCATCCACAGGGACCTCAACAGGCTTGAGGGGTGGGTCTGTGTGAAGCTCAAGAAGTTCAACAAGGCCAAGTGCAACGTGATACACCTGGGTCGGGGCAATCTCAAGCACAGATCCAGGCTGAAGGATGAACAGATGGAGAGCAGCCCTGACGAGGACTTGGGGCCGAATTAGGGGTGGATATGACCCAGCAATGTGCATTCACAGCCCAGAAAGCCAAACATGCCCTGGACTACACCCAAAGCAGTGTGAACAAGAGGGTGAGAGAAGGGATTCTGCCCCTCTGCTTTGCTCTGGTGGGACCCCCACTGACCCCACCTGCAATGCTGCATCCAGCTCTGGGATCCTCAGCACAGGAAGGACATGGACCTACAGGAGTGGGCCCACAGGAGGCCATAAAGAAGATCAGAGGGATTAAGCACTTCTCCTATAAGGCTGACAGTTCAGGTGGCTCAGCCTGAAGAAAAGGCTCTGGAGAGATCTTATAGCATGTTCTAGTACTTAAAGGGAGCCTACAAATGGAGAAGGACTTTTTACAAAGGCATGTAGTGTTAGGACAAGGGGAAATGGCTTTAAATTGAAACAGGGTAGATTTAGACTGCATATTAGGAATCAATTCTTTGCAGTGAGGGTGGTGTGGGGTTGCCCCCAGAAACTGTGGATGCCCCACCCTTGAAACTGTTCAAAGCCAGGCTGGATGGGGCTCTGAGCAACCTGGACTAGAGAAAGGCGTCCCTGACCACAGTAAGGGGATTGGAACTGGATGATCTTTAAGGTCCCTTCCAACCCAAACTGTTCTATGATTCTGATTCCACATGTTTCTGCTTTTGAAGATTTTAGTATAATCAGATTGTAAGCAGAATGACTGCTTCTCCTAACACGCATCTGTATGTTAAAAACTCTATTAATCAGGTATTTTTAAACTGCTAGTTTACCACCTTAACAGACCAGTATATCCTTGTTAAGTTATTGGACAATAGGGTTTCTTTTAAATTTTTTTTATTTCTTTTGTTCTTAATTTTTGTTTGTTGTTGCTGGTTTGTTTTGTTTGTTTTAATACAATTAAAGATGTACTCCACAAGAAAAAGCAGAAAGAGTCCTTCTGGAAAAAAACAAATATATTGAACACATACCAATCAAATGGTACAGATATGGGACTGGCTTTGATTTCAAAATTTAAGTAGAAATAAAAAAGATGTAATGCAACAGCTGTTCAATTTCCAAGTCTAAATAGGCACTGTAAAAAGACATTTCCGCTTTCTCCAGCACACGTTCCTGTCTAAATGCTCCCACTGTAATCAACTCCTAGGATCCCAAACAAAAATAAAACCCAACACTGGGAACATAATCTTAAGAGTAAAAGTTAATATCCATCCACCCACCCTCTTACAAAAAAGCAAACAAAAAAATCCCCCCAAATACAACCTTTCAATGCTGCTGTTTTGACTGGAGCAGAATTGGAGAATTTATAAAGGTTCAAAAGCACCCAAGGCAAGTAGTACAATATAATTTGTTCACTAACTTATATTGGAAAGGAGATTAAAAACATTGAGATCTGCATCTTGGTACATAAAACTGTTGTCCTGAATAAAGAGAAATCTTTCAGAGAAGTTTTACAACTTGGTGGAAGTCCAGGACCCAGCTTTAGGCACCATTAATTCATGGGGTTTAATTCTGACTTTGTTATAACCACTTTTTTATACTGTACATCTACCCTAGTTGTATCAGTGTTGGAACTGCTCACTGGTGTCCCTTTGAACAACTGTAAACTAAACCAAAGTATGCAACTCCATAGGAAGCTAGAGATCAGGTGAATATACAGCCAGTTATATCTCCCCTGCTTCACGCTCCTCTGAGCTCCTTGGCTCTTCTGATCGGCCGTTAGCGCTTTCGTACGAACGTTTCTTGTCCTTGAAATCCCGTGGTGACCTCTCCCTCGAGCTCCTGTCTTTGTCACGAGATGTTCTATCGCGATCTCTTGAACGTTCTTTGTCTCTGGAAGATCTTTCTTTAGAGGATCTGAAAAGTGCAATGCATTTGAAAATTCAAGTTTGACGTGAACTGGTAGCTATCAAACAGCACTTAAGATTTTATATTTTCCTTCTTTTTCCAACCCAGCTTTAGATTTATATAAACAGAAGTGTATGAGAAGACACCAAATCATTCTACCCGTCTCCCTTTCCAACTTCAAAAGACAAGTACTTTGAGGTAATATTTAATCTATATTTATTACAGAGCCCAGATTAAGTTCAAAGTGCTTCAGTACATCTCTTACTTTCAACCTCCACCTCCAAGTTTACATTAACTAGAGTTGAGCAGAAATTTCTCATCTGCAGTCTCTACTTTAAGAACAGTGTCTAGCCTTTCTTGGACTATAAGTTACAAACTTAAAAAACACATTTAAAAATAGGAATTTGCTTAAAAGTAGCAGGAAATTAGCTTCCATAATTCTGGAAGGGAGGCTCTATATGACAAATATGAACCAAATCTGGAATCTGTTTTCTACAACCATACTTTGTTATAAGAATTAACCCTGGTATGACTTTTAAAGGTTGGGGTAGTTCTCTTTTTAGATATTTTACTCTGATAAATAGGCATTTTCAAAACCTTTATGATGGAGACAGAAAAGGCCTGTTTTGTTAAGCAAATTAGGTAGTTTTGAACTAAATTAGCTACCTGTATGAGAGAAAAATGCATTAGACACCCTCCTCTATATTCCCTTACAGATGCACTTAGGTCTCTTTTTGAAAAACATTCCATCTGTATTTTATCACATACTGCAATCGCAAAATGTTCTAATACAGATTTTTACAGAAAAATTTTAACAGCTCACCCATCATTTCCAAGTTGAAAAATTTGGTACTCTGGACAGTAAAACTGTACTCTCTCCACTTACATAAAGTTACTGTCACTTAACCTCCAAACTTCAAAACTAAGGTCTGCAAAATGCTCCTCTAATTTCCTTTTGCAAGCTTACAAAGAAGTGACCTTTCACATTAGCTGCTCATCTGAAAAGATTACATTCCTTACCACGCAGTCAGTGTTTTGCAAGACTTAGTACTTTAAAATCACTGGGATCCAACAGGCATTACCCTATTCCACAAACTACATGTCACAGAAGAAGAGAAGCCACAAGCCAAATACAGCTTCATCCTGGAATTAGTACAACTGTTCATCAAGTACCTTGTGCCCAAGCCCCCTGCAGAAGTAACTGTGATTTAACTCCGGAAATAATTTGAACTATAAGCTCTGCCTGTGTGGCCACTTCAAAACCTGACCTTTTATCTTCTTGTAGGTCAACAGTCTCAGGGTTTTAGGACTGGGCACCCTTTCACTGTACTGCTCTCCAAGTATGCCACAGTGGGTAACCTATACAAGAAAGGAATCCTGTTTATGAGCAGACCTCCCTACCAAATGCCTCATTGTGCAGTCCCAACTCTTTTAAGTTATGCTCTTCTCATTCATGTAAACAAGCCAGCCAATCCTCAGGGAGCAGATAGCAACTGAATCATTCAAAAGCAACAGCCCCAGCCTGCCCCCTGCAGTAATCTTCCCATGAGAGATCCTTGCAAAGCACAATCTTCAGATGCAGTGCAAAAAGTTTACTTTCAGGCATACCTAAACCTACTCTTATCTGGTGCAGTTCACAACAGATAGGCTCTGGTGTTGGGAACTTAGAGCCCAAAGGAAAACCTAAATGCATTGACAGTAAGAGGACTGTTGCTATCCCTGGGCTCAAATGAAAATCATCTGTTTCACTTTCTATGCTGCATGAAACTAGTATCAACTTGACCCTAACACTCTGTAGCACTCATCCAAAACAGATATAATATATAACCCTGTTATTGTTATATATATAAAAAAAGAGAGACTAAAGCACTCTGGTGTGCCAAATCATAAATATGCTGAAGTTGTAACTGAAATCTGAGACAGACTCAAAATGTGTTGAAATTATTAAGTGGGAAGCACAAACTTAATTTAGTGTGAAAATTCTCACTGTGTGTTGGGAAAAGCCATTTAATTCTAGGGCAACATTCACCTCTTTTTGGAGCTGCGTTCTCGGCTCCTCTCCCTGGAGCTGTGCCTGCTTCTATGATGGCTGCGGCTCCGGCTGCGGCTGGTGGAGCGGGACCTGTGGCGGTGGCGCTTCTCACGGGATTTGGAGCGAGTCCTTCTCTTCCGTTCCCGCGAGGCTGAGCGAGAGCGGTGTCGGCGGCGGTCTCGGGACCTAGACCTAGGAACAGAGAGGGCTTACAGCACACACTGCTCTCACCAGAGTGCTGTGAACATGACACACTCTATGTGTAAGTGCATCTGTACAGAGAATGGCCTGCAGTGTTCAGAGCCATTGCAGTGTCTGATTCACAGGCAAACAGACAGGGGGAAAGCAACATTAGAAAGCCTACAAACTCCTTTTTGACTAATGCAGACAATTTTATAGTTAATTCATGACTGTATGGCTACAGCATAGCCAATTCACTATCCTCCTGAAAGCAAACAAAATAGGAAAAAAATCTACTTCTTTACATTTTACACTACTGTCTTTATCAGGCAAAGAAGAACTTCATGATGCAGTGACAGGGATCATCTGCCAGCATCTATGTGTTATGATGTTCTTTAAAAACTGGACTATATTGTTCCCCATAGCTACAACAACAAAACTAATCTGTAAGGTTCTAAACACTATACAAATCTGGCATTTTCTTTTCGCCCCCAAATCGCTTTGCAATCATACCTCACTGGTGACCTTCAACTGTGTAGACCTGAAAGTACACACATACTATTCATGGGTGATCTGATGAGTTAACCTGGTGCTTAGGGATTTTGAAAACATGGGTCATCACCAAAAGGTATTTGCCAGAAGCTTTTGTAAAGAAAAAGCAATTCTCTGTGTTTTACGTATTACTTGGGATAGGAAGCTGCATTGTAATAGCCACAAAATAGATGTAGATGTAAAAACTCAGTAGCATGGTGATAGTGTACAAACACACAGAGAGATGACTATGTAACAGAAAGCTTTGTTTGCAAAGATGGACATTTAAACTAACAGTGCCAGACAGTCTTAAAATGTTCCAGCTTGTGAAAGGCTAACTTCACCGCTGGTATTCCTTGTCTGCAGATTTATATACCTTTTGGCATGCTTGCTGTGGGATCTGGACCTGAAATAAATGGAAAATAGTAATTTTTTTAAGAGAATCTCACTATCAAATGAAGTGCAATTTAGTAATAATAAACCAGACTAGTTGACCTATTGTTGTATTTCTTGCTTTAGTAGCAAGTATTTAAAGGCCTTTTATTTGATGTCAACATCTTTGTAACATGTTTATTAGGAAACACATCTCTGTTTCGTGTTGGTTGGGGTTTTAAAAATTTATTTTTCAGACTACTCTACTAGAAGCCCAGAAGATTATCTAACCAGCTTTTTAACTTACATCCCTCCCACAGAAAAAAGCTTACAGGGGAAGCCAGTATTTCCTGATTTCCTGACAGGCAAATAGTACCAAACTGCAATAGATTTCAGAAATTCACGCTGTTAACCTCTGAAACTTAACATGCCAAGAGAAGTGCAGCTCAGGTTCCATTCCACTCTAGCTCCACCAGGCCTGGAAGCTACTATGCCATAGAAGAACACGGAACTGCTTTCCTTAATCATGCATTCAACTACTTTCAATAAGGAAAATTTCTAATATCTCTGAAAAAAATTGCTAAGAGATGTAAGGAGCTCGTATGTGTGTAAGCTCACATCTTTCAGGTCTCAAAACAAGGTACATGCCTGAAAATTATTTCAAAGGCCCTTTGATCAAGTATGTAGAGACAACTATCAGTAGTTTTTAAAAAGGCTTTTTATGAGAACAATTCCATGTTTTAAGATTTAGAATGAAATTCCATCTCAATCCTTCTAAGATTCCAAGAAATGCAAATTATTGTAATTCTGAGTATTTAGAAATGTGTATGAACTATATCAGAGTTTTCTTATTAAACATAAATAGGTCATAATGCACATGCAATTAAAACTGATTCCTACCTCCTTAGTTTCTCCCTTTCTTCTCTTTCCCTCTCCTCTCTACGTTTCAGACGTTCCTGATTTCGTTTCTCCTGTTTATCAGCCACAATCCTCTGAAAGCAAAAGAATATATTAAGTTATATAAAAAAATTTCTCACATGAAGGTGCCATAAAAATAATCTAGACAGTTAACATTCAGTTCTTTCCCTCAGGCATATCCCCTTTCCCTTGTGTATATTATTCCCACTCTCTTCCTCAGTATATATACATATATTTTTTTTTTTTCTTGAAGAAACAGAAGTTATTGCAGAAGAGCTGCACATGGGTGTTACACGAAGACCTGAAATATGCAGATTTAAATATTAAGTTTTTAATAAAGGGGAATTCAGAACAGTAAGTCATGCCTTTAACTGTGAGAGTTTCCATGCCAATCCTATCATATTTTTGACAGTGGGAAAAGGCAGAAAGGAATCAGAACCAGGATAGTTAATTGCTTCTTAAAGGACTTGGTTGGGCCAACACCTAAGTTTTGATGCTACTTGTTTCTGTATTATGACTGTGGGATAAAATTAGAGCAGATGCTTCAGCTGATAGCCCCCAGGGTGAACTCACTACTACTGGGGACAAGGCACGCTCAGTAGAGGGCCCTCAGGTGTGGAACTCACAACTGGAGATCTGGCCAAACCCAAGTCTTGCCACCTTCTGGACATGATGCAAGAAATTCAACTCTTTGTAAAGACCTTCTTCTGAGAGGTGGAATTGCCCCAGCAGCATCTTGATTAGATCTCTGAGGAGAGCTCTGAGGAAGGAGGGGATAGTTATTGTTTTCTTTCTTTATTAGCAAAGCACTTTGAAAGATTAATTTACTGATGCTTTGGGAATGTGAAATAGTTATCCATGCATATTTTGTTCCAAATTATATAATTAATTAGTTATTTCAACCCTTTCTGTCAAATTATACCTGTATGGTACAACATCAACACTAGCAAGGTTTCTTGTTCAAGTGACTCTGCATAATTTCATGGAGGGATGAGAGAAAGTACACCTGACCTGTTCTAGGCATCTAAGATTTAAGTTACACCAGCCTAAATTGGAGGAGCCTAAATTGGCAACATCAACAGGAAGAGCTGGCTCTCCAAAGGGTAAGTCACAGTACCCATGCAAGACAGCTGGAATATTACAGAACATAAACCAAGTCAATTTATTCAAATTCAGTAGCAGCAATTTCTGCTCTTAGGAATTCAACCAATTTAGCTACTGTCTTTCATGACTTCTAGAGATAAAATGCTTAATTGAGCTGTGAACTCCACAATTTGTACATTAAGGTCATAAATGGCATCAGTGTTCAAATCCATCCTCTTGAAAATTAGAAGTCCAGAATATCATTCCATTAAGTATTTCTTCTGGCATATGATTTCTGTTCAAGGTAGGTTCTAATATTCCAACTAGATTTCAAATGTTCAAGTTATAGAGAACATGCAACCTCCCCATAACAATTATTTCTGACTTCAAGATATACATAATTTGGTGTTCCTACTTTGGATAGCTACAGCCTTGAGTTGTTTGATTCTATTCAAAATAATTTCCTAATCTTTGTCCAGGTAAAATAAACAAATTGAGTTTTAGTCATTCACCATACAGCAGGTTGTTTGAGTTCCAAGCATTTCTTCACATTTTTTGGAAAAGTTTTCGAAGTGTTATCATCCTCCTTACTACATGCTCTTGTCAAGAGTCTCCTTATTACTTTTAGTCAATCATCCGGCTAAAAGTAAAGTTCATTTAGCTATCTCCTAGGACTGCTATGTTTCAGTATCGCGTTGTTCATTCAAAATACAGTTCTCCATTTTAAAAGGAGATTCAAGTTCTTAGTTACCAAGATGCATTATTCAGTGCAAAATAGGTCATCTTAAAAATCTATCCAGGTAATTGATGCTAAATTACAATGTTTAGTCTTTTTAGGCTCATGAAATCCAAGTTTAAGGTGATATGAAAAAAATTCACATACACAGAAAGGCTGTCTGGCAAATAATTAAGTAGGAGCACGCACAAAAAATGGAAGAATGATTTACCCTGAGTTCCTCAAGCTTCTCTCTTATTTCAATAAATCCCAAATGCAGTTTTCCTCCAAAGTGATCAGCAAGTCGTCGGTCATTGTCATGAAGACCAAGATAAGCTGAGCACACTTCACAAACCCGTAGCTTCTGCTGTTGAAAGCTTGAGGCAGGCATGGAATTCCTGTATACTTCCTAGAAAAGGAAAACATTTGCTGTTACTTCAAAATGCACATAAACACACGGATGACACTTCACTGAAGATACACCACAAATATCCAAGTCCAATGCACACCAGAACACCCTTTAATTAATTCACACTATTCATGCTTCAACTGTATCACTTAAGATACAGGGCATGTTTCCTTATTCTGAAAGCTGAACTTATTCAAAAGCAGGACATCAGCAACTGTTTTTGCAAATTAAAAGAAAAAAAAGCTGGGTAATTCCTACCTTAAGATTATATTACACAGAAGGATGATGTACTTTTTCATGTACAACAATGAATACACATTAACACTGCAATCATATGTTGACGTATTATGAAAATATGACACCACTTTTAATTCTGAACCCCATTTAAAACACTAATAGTTTCCTAAGAAATCTATCTGCTTTTTAGAAACTAATTAAACACATAATCAGAGCAAAATTTACCTAAAGACATTCAGATGATAGATCAGCAAGACTACCAGCAATCCTACTGGTACTATTGAAACAACTGCAGATACTGATTTCTAGAAATTTCAGTATCTTTGTGTAATATAATACGGAAAAGCTCTTAGGGAGTTCTGTCACCTTAACATTATAAGGATCATTTTGACTTTCCTGATACACAAGACATGAACTCTTTTAGTGAAGACAATTGATCACTTCACTGAAGCTTTCCAGCATGAGATTACAACAGGGTTGCCACAGTAAAAGCCGTGAGACCAAACCAGTTAAGTCGGTGCAACCATCACAGCCACAAAGGTAGTGTCCACAGATAAAACTGACCAACACAGCCAAACTAAAATAAATGCATCATTTGTGGAAGGAAGTACAATTTTAAAGGCAGAGGAGTGTACTGAAGGGTAGAAACTTTAACTGTACACGATGCCACAAAGCAATTTCTTTAGTTTTATGTGAAGCAATTAGCTAAGGAATTGACAGAGATAAAACATCTTGCACTACACAGAGGCCAAGCAATTTAGTATTTGACCCTGCCCTTTCCATCCCCCAATGCTTACACAGTCAACTTACTTCTGCTTCTCTCTTCTTTACCCGAGCCTTCTCCACTTCATCCATTACTTTTTGAGATTCTTCAACATTCCCATCAGCTCCGAGCTGCTCTACTTTGGCCAACAGTTTCCCAATTTCTTCATTCAATTCATGAACTCTTTCAGCCTTGAAAGACATGGAAAGGCTTAACACAGGAAATACTCTTAATTATGGAGGACAATCTGAACTACTACTGAGTTATGATATGCAAAATTAGGAGGACAAAATTAAAATAAACACACAGAGAGACCTTCTCTAGTTGGAAGTGAAACAGAAAATGCCACTGCAAAAAACACAGACAAAGGCTAAGTTACCAAGTCTATGTAAAATTCCGGAAAAGGATTTTGTTCAGAAAACTTCAAATAATTCATGCTGTTATCTGTATCAGTCTTGAAAAATTAGTATTTGTACAACCATTGCTCCTAGCATTTACATATATGTGCAGAAACATTACAGGATTTTTATTCAAAAAAGACATAGAGAAAAGGACATTGATTTTGTTTACTTTATAGATGAAGTTTGGATCAAAAAGTGCAAGAATTACGAACATTTCTATAGCATGAATTCAGAGTCAAGTTTCCTGAGGTCAAAAACATCAGAGAGGTCTCTTCCCTCTGTTCTCTTCTGTGCCTTAAAGGCAGTTTTAGGAAGGATAGAGAAAATTAATTACTTCCCCCCCCCCCCCCCCCCAGTAGGAATTCTCAGAGTTGATATATTTTCAAAACTTCAAACTTGCTCCTTAGAAAAACTGGCCTCCAAAAAGACAGCAGTAACTCATCTGCTATACTTACTTTAGCTGCAACTTCAGCGCTGATCTCTTCTTGGGTTTCTGCTAGTCTTTTCTTAGCCACTTCTGTTCGCCGGTCGCAGTCTGCAATAAATGACTGCAGGTGGTCCATTGCCTAAAACATCAGTAAGAACAAGGATCAATGCTGTCAAGAATATAAATATTTCATAAGCTGTAAGGCTTCTTCAGTTTATTAAGGCTTCACTTCCACAAGTTTTTATTAGTGATTAGTGAAACAATAATCTACCGGTTCACGCTGACTAATCATACCTATTAATACAAATTATTAAAAAAATTATAGCCTACACATTGTCATACTTTCTAAGTATTTGCAAAAATTTGGAAGTGAATTTGTCTTACAACAGAAAAAGAATTAGTAGTGAGTATTTCTAGTGTCATTAAAATTCTTGGAAGGCTATTCAGTATCACTTCATCCATGAATTCACTTCAGCCATGACAGAAAATACTGAAACTTTTCACTAGGTTTTAAGTAGGTATATTAACCATCCCTCCAAATAACAATTAAAAAAACCAAACCCTTTTATCCTAGCAAATACTAACTTCCTAGCTGGGAGTTCAAAACAAACTATAGTGTATGGAGACACGGTATATGATTTATTATCTGACTACCAAATTTCTTTCTTAAGTGAAGAATTTAAAACTCTCTTCAAAGCATGCATGCACAGCTTTAACAATTGCTTGCTATTTGACAACACTAAGAGAGAATTCAGGTTTATCATACTCTGAGAGGCTGTTAACAGTTCTACCTAGAGATGACTACCAACACAAATTAGCATACAAACATGAGGAGGCAAGTATCTTTCATGTAACTGTGCCAAGAGTTTCTCTGCCTCTTTATAAAATCCCTTTTCAAAAGTCTTCCTTCAGTCTGTAACAAAACTTAACATCTGTTGCTCAATTTATCCACCTAAGTACACAAACTAATGCTTTCTCTCCACCATTAAGACAAAATACATACATCAAGTTCAAAGAAGAAATCTTGATCTTTGGATGCTATTTCATAGTCTGCCCTTAATGCCAGGTCATGCACTTTCAGGCATTCTCCAAGGTCCATTCTCTGAAAAGACAAAGGCAATGTGGTTTAACTTTTCAGAAGTGTTACAAGGAATAAGGTTAGCATTATTTTCATTAACTGTCATATATTCTGAAGCAAGTCATCTCCTCTCTGGTAATGAGAGTTTAACAAAGCTATAAGATGACACCAGGCCTTTGACAGACATGCATGAATCAATAAACAGTAACAGCAGAGAGAATGAACAGCTTATCATGATGGCTGTTTGCATTACAAAGTATCATTGATGTCCTGCAAAAAATGCTGTTTTACCCGAAGTTCAAAAAAGTGACTGGAGTATCATGTATTGAACTTAAACAGTTTAGTAGAGCCAAGTTCCACAAAAATAACTGGCAATTAAATGGTCAAATTCTTGACCTGAACTTGTCTGCACACTCCATGATAATGTGTTTCCATTATATTCATCACCTGAAGGAGCCACAACCACAGCACCATTGTAAGTGCTGCTTAAAAAACAATCTTGCAGGTCTGGTGACCAAGACAAAGCAACGTGCACTTGACAAAAAATAACCGTGCACAAACAACCACCAAAAAACCCCAAAACAAAATCACCACCACTAACCAATTTGTAATGGAAATAAAACTGAATGAACTCAAAGCAGCCTCTCTGCAACAGCACAGGTTGATGTAGAATCATTGGAAGTGACTGTTATTTACAGCACTTAAAATCAGCACAGTTTTAGTTAAGTCTGCTCTTAAGGCATTGTTCACTTAATATTAAGAAGAATTAATCCTTTCTTAACAATGAAAGCACATGACAAAAATTGAACTCTGATGGAAAAAGTTGTTACTGTTGAAACTACTGCTGTAGTTAAATAACAATTTAACTACAATATATATTGTAGTATAATTGTATAAATAACAATTCCCCAATGAGAGGGAAAAGAAGGATTTTGGGGGAGGAAAGCTTGTGGATCATGTGAAGGTAGAGGAAGACCTATCTGGAGAATTTGTAGATGTTTCTAATCCACAAGGGTATCTCCAAATCCACAATGATTCCCGTAAGTATGGGCAGGAACAGGGCACCAGGCACTGGTATTTCCCCTCTCAACATCCAAATCTGATTCATAGTGGCATCAGATCTGAGTAAAATCCCTGGCAAATCAAACTTGGACATCTCAGCATGAACCTTGGCACCCTCAAACCATCTGAGCATCAACACAAACCCCTTAAATTCAAACCTAGAATAATTAATAACTTGCATTGAGAGTTTTGTAAAGTTTCTATTCATTGACAGAAGATCAGTGTTAACTCAGAACATGCTGCAAGCAAAATGTGTGATGGTTTTGTTAGGTTTTTGTTTGCTTGTTTTTAATAAAATACTTGGATTTAAGTAAACAATCAAAGCTTCATAAGTATAATAAAACAAACCCCAATTATTTTAGTCTTCTCTAATTTTTTACTTAGACTTCCAATGAAACCATTAAAATAACTTTTATGGAAGATGTTGGTTTATTTAATACAGAAGTTTCAGATAGAGGAAAAAACCCACATCAGTAAAATAAAGAATTTTGAACTTGAAAAGGTTTTTTATAAACTGCAGTTATTTTAATCCCCTTCAGCCACCATAAATCTGTTTTCCGGAAAACACTTGATTGCAATAGGGAACATCTGACTGCAATGATAAAGGAAAATATTAGCATTTCCTTTTGCAACTATACAGGACCTCAGCAATTTTGTTAACTGATGCAAATCCACAAAGACCTTGAAGCTCAGCAATGTATTATGGAGGTCTCTTTCCAAGTCATACTGACATTATTTAAACTGAAGTATTTTTCCAGGAAAGTACTTCAATACTGGTAGAGCAATGTGAAAGAACTTTTAAAAAGTTATCTAAAAATTAGGCATTTGAAAATTATCCTAACATTGTGAAAAGATTGACTTTATGTTGATTCATCTCTTGTACTGAATAAGGTCTTTAAGGCTAAAAGTGTAAAACTCAAGGCCAATTCTGTTTGAAGTGAAGCACTCAAGTTATAAATGCACATATAAGGTTAGTGACACACTTCAATAGGTCTGAATACAGTGACAAAAAGCCTGAAACACATCCAGCATGCACAAATGCCCCATACTATTCTAAGATGCAATCTGCATACACTTTGAATAAATGCATGAAATAAAATTCCATCACACACAAAAAACCCTCATAACTCATGTAACCACGACATGCTGTTCACTTTACTTGTGTTTTATGCTTCTTTCTCTCTATTTGGGATGGATTCAACCTCCACAAAACAGTGCATTTTCTGATTTCTTTGCCTCTTACTGGGAATTGTAAATCTAAAGCCTGAAAGGATGGTAATTAGTCTGAGCCAGCATTACTACTGAGAAACATTCTGTCCTCCTCTTATCCCTGTGCTGTGCCACACTATGCTGGCACATCTGCCTGTGCTGCTGAACACAATCTGGGTAGTGACTGGGTAAAACATATCTTAGCTAACCAAATACAGAAGCTAATTTTTCAGCAGTGTACCTTTGTCCAACTTGTTGGGCAGCCATACAAACAATGTGCTGAGATTATGTAGGGAACAACATAGTAGTGGACTTAAGCTGGGGTCTCTTACAGCATTAAGATAGCAAATTCAAAAGCTGTTGAAAACCTTCAGTAATATTAGTGGAAATTTTGGGGGATAAGGAGTATGTTATGATTACTTTTTGTTAATTAACTCAATCACAACAGAAGAAATCTTGGCTCCCCTTCCCCTTTTTGACTCAACAGGGCAGCCTGATAAATACTTAGGTGGCATAACAGGCAGCAAGAACAAGCAGGTGCAAGAGAAAAGGATTCTTTATCAGTAGTTTTGCTGCTGAAGAAATTACATCATTGTTGGAACTGCTCCTTAACACAGCCTATAGTAGTCCTGGGTAATAATTTGAAAGTCTTCACAGAAATATTACTACAAAATATCTTTCATAAAAGTTCCATTAGCAAACCACAGTGTAAAGAGAGCTTAAAAACCCAGCACATTTAAAACTCTTAAGTAAGTTTGCATATTAAACACAAAAACAGGCTAAAAAGCACTTCTGCTGGTGTAAGTTATGCAACATCAGGGAAAGACACTCATCTTGGGGATGATTCATTACTGTCAAAAGTCTATGCTGGATCATAACTGCCAAGAACCTTAACAAGCACGGAGCAGCTTGCAGTATAATCTGGCTCATATGGATAGCTGTAAAGCAGATGGACAGCAGATGAAAATGGACAGAAGATACAGTAAGACACATTTCTTTCCTTTTCCACAAGTCCACCTTGCAATTTGGTGCCAAGACATGCTCTCCCTCCAGAGGCAAAAAATAAGCATTGGTAGTCTGCCATTTAAAGATCAATCACATTTGAAACAGAGATGGCTAAGAGGGAGACTTATGCTCAGACACTGAGTTAATGGAAGGCTTAAAAAGAACACTGTTTTTCACTGTCAATACACTGACTTTTAGACAGACTTACACTACCTAAAAGTGATTTACAGAGTAGTTCAGATGAACAACACAAATAAAGAAAGGTGAAATCATCCAAGTCCCCAGGCTAGACATAACTTTAGTTCATTGAGTGAGCTAAGCCATGTTTTGGGTCATTCTGCAGTTTTCTGCACTTTTACTGAGATTAAAAGCTGAAGAAAAGCCTATATATTTGGAGATTCTTCATTGCAAATGAAAGTTATTGCTGAAGATAAGTCTAGGTAACCACACATAAAAGCAGAGTATCAGGAGTCCTTTAGTTATTGCTGAAATCTACTTAAGAAACTAGTGCATTCTAGCACTTGCTGACCACTTTCTACAATACCTTTTTTATTTCTTAGCGTTAGATGGGCAATTAAAGCAGATTCATTTCCCAGAGCTGAGGTTTAAGAAAATGGTCTTTCACAAAAGAAAACTTTTGTATTGAAATGATTTAATAATAATTTTTGTCATCCCATCCACAAAATAGATATTATGTTTTTGGTATAATAAAGAAATATGCATTACATTCTGTTTGCATAGTGCTGCTTCAATCAAATTAGGTTAAAAAAATTTTTGCATGAATTAGTTTATGAGTTGACAAGGAAGAGCTAGCCAAGGATCTGGCAGCAGAGAATCTGCAGAGTTTATTTGCAAAATAAATGTGCACTCTGAGTAGCTGACAAGTAACTGAATAGGAAACTAAACTCTGATGTGATGCTGTTTCTGGAACGTGAAATTAAGGTGGAGATTTTCCACCCCTTTTACTTTTCAGCTTTTGAGCTACCTACCTACAGCAAAATTCTGCACTTCTGCAATTGCTACAAGTTTCTTTGATATCAGAAATTTGATTGCTGAATATACTCTATACAGACTGCAGGAAGAGCATAGAAAAGCTAAAGGTACTTAAAATACAAAGGGCAGACATTGAGCCAAGTAATACAGTAGCACAAACTATCAAATGCTTCTAAAAACAGTAGGGCTCTTTTAGAGGTTTTTCAAAGAAGATACTCTGGGCAGTGTTTATGTAGATATTTTCTTTTTAGATATAAAGATACCAAAGTAGTCCACATTCAGCAAGAGAAGAATTTTTTGTTTGTTTGCTTAGAAAGATCTGACATTGCTGAAAAATTGATATTGGAGGAACCAGATCTCTTCCTTTAACGAAGTGCTAAGGCACTACTAGGGTCAGTATGAGAACATTTACTACTGATAAAAAGAAGCTGAAGACACACTCTATGCTGAAATCTTGCTTATTATGGAACTCATTCTTCAGCTGCACTACCAATTTTATTTTGAACAGATTTCTAGACTTGTGATAAAACCCATCCTTTCTTGTAGGCAACACATATTTAGAAGGGGATTTAAGTTCCCTCACTCCACTAACAGTTTTAACTTTTGTAGGATTTCACTAGCAGGAAAGAAATGCTGAGCAAAAAAGATGCAGAAATTATTAGGTTGAAGTCCTTAGTAACCACTGAATTCCAGCTATCTTCTGAAGTATAATACTTTTTAAAAGACATTTCTCCATGTAACCATACTCTCATTTCCAAAGACTTCAACTTCTTAGAATAAATCATCACTACCAAAACTAGCAGCAGTCTTTCTTATTATTGAGATATTTCAGTGTTTACATAGTATTTGTTCTTCTAGCCTGATTATAGAATGTATTAACACTGAGATTGATAACCATGCAGAAAGTAACAACCCCCTCCACCTCAATAAATTAAACCCATTAAAATGGAATGTGGTACAATCAGTTCACCGTCCTGGTGCTGGCCAAAGAAACTAAGAATACATTTCAGAGACTGACATGATCACTTGAGAGGACAACAGTGCACTTCACAATTCATCACCACTGGGCTGAAGGCTTCAAACTGAGCTAGTTTATGCAAGCCTAATTTAATTTGATTTGATTTGCTAAGCTGAAGCAGTTCACATGATCAAATCAGTCCTAAACTGAAAAGCTGATACCCTCAGACACAATGCCTTCTAATGCTTTTTCTAGAAGTACAGCATAAAATCACAGTCACACCCCAAACCACAAGTTTTAAGCACAAAAATACCTCCAGAACCAGTGGGACTACTGGCAAATAAATAAATTACAGATTAAAACTCCTTACTAACATCTATCCGCACTATGTGTGGACCCTCCAAACGTACACAGTAAAAGAAGATATAGAGAGTACATTCAGTGAGTCTAAATGGATTCAGCCCACTGTGAGAGGGATACCCATGAGCAGGCCAACTCCATCTTTTTCTAGGCTCCACTGCCAGAAACCTTCTGACTTCAGTGCAAGCTTCAACACCCAGCTCCTCAGCTAAAATCTAAATTTAGATGTCTAATCTGGGGCTGAATTCCACTCCTAATAAGATTAAAGTTAGCAATGTATTCAAGTATATTGCTAAACCAAGGTCTTGATTAATGTGGTTTTTAGTCAGTAAGAGTCCTGAAGAGCTGCATGCAATAAATTTAGGAACATCATCTTTAACTGCAGGATGAGCCAATAGAGCCTATTTTCAGGTCTGGATTAAATAAAATGCAAGAAATATTTTTTTTCTCAATATATACACAGAAACACAAGCTAATTGATTGAGCAGATAAGAGTTTCTGAACCATCATTTGCAAGACCATATATAGTATTTGTGAAACTTTTTTCATCAGGGAAGCACCATCAAGTTGGTAAGAAAGCCAGATTAATGCGGAAGGGTTGGGATTTTCAAAAACAGCTACTGGGTTACAACCATTCAGGACATTGCTACTTAATAATAGCCTTATTAAAAGCATTAGTTTTAAATCTTCCTACCTTGTCATTTTCATTAGTACTCTGCTATTCATTCAGAAACATACAAAGATAGGGAAAACACATACATCTTATAAAACCTGCAGAAGACGGCAGAGACCTTACTTACATCCAGAGAACACTGCTTAACAGGTTCATACCATTATGGGGGAAGTCATCTGACTCCTACATATGCAGCTTCAGTCCCCAGTCTCATAAAATGGGTAAATAAACATTTTTGTAAAGAAAAAACCCAAATACCCACAAACAAAAACCCATCCAAACCAAAACAACCAAAATCATTAAGGGTAAAAGTAACTGTGTTAACCCTGTAAGGCAAAAAAAACCCAAAAAACCAAAAAAAACCCAAACAAACAAACAAAAAAAAAAACCACTAGCGGTAAGTAGGAAAATTATTCACTGTCTCATTAGCCAGGGTTTACAAAGTCTTACTATTTTCTCACTGTAAAATTTTCAGCTCAAAATGAATGAGCAAGCTCTTAAACCACTGACTTATATATGCAAACTGTTGTCCAAGTGATCATTAACACAAAAGCACCTTGACCAGGCATAGACATTTCTGACAGCTTGACTTGACATTTCCCAGTCTAAAACGCAGAAACTTAACTAGCACAAAAACATGTCCATAAATAAAATCCCCTCAAAAAAATATAAACACACTACACCTTTACCAACACATACTGCAACCTGAGGAACGAAGATGTAGCAAGATGTTCCTAATAAAACTCTGGAGAAAACTTCACTGATTTTCTAAATCAGTGACAAATTGTTCAGTAAGACTCCATGTTTCCTGCCCTTTTAAAAACTACTGTTAAGAGAGAAGGTCCATTCCTGTAGATCTATGACCAGGTAAACAGCAGAACATCACATGGCCCAGGTAAAGCCTGTCTCTTTTGAGTCTCCTTTCTAACTACTCCCACTAAAAGCATTAAACTAGTCACTGCTTTTCTGCACCCAGATTTACATTGTGGAACACATCTTCTGGTACTGACTAGCTGCATGAGGAAGGAAAAGACTGATACTCTCTAAAGAAGCAGTTTCATTTAATATTCCAAGAACTGCAACAAAATCTCATATGAGGATGAAGAAAATTTCTAGTGAGGACTTGAACTGTGTCAGCTGCCTCAGCCTACATGACTGACCTGCTGTGTAAAAGGTGCTACTGCATGATATCTATGGCTTTTATAGTTCTGAAGATAAACATTTCTTTACTTACAGATATTATAGAAATCTTTGTTTACAGAAATTGGACCACAATGAAAAGCTGCAAACAAATCTTCGACAAGTTTCTTCTTGTGGATTATGATCAATGCCTTTGTATGTTTTGATAGCATACCAGGATGTCCCTAGCAGGAGTTATTTTGCTCACCATATAACCAAAGCCTCATTCAATCTAAGAGATGGGTGAAAAGAAACACATTGTTCTCCCTTTCCCCCCATTTTTTTTTTTTTTGGTGGACAGTAATGCACAAAACAGTTCAAAATAAAACTATATATACATTGATACACAATACTACTTCAAATAATCCCTCAGACAGATTTTCCAGTACTTATTTTCCCTGGTGCCCAAGGACAATAAAATGTGCCAACATCAGTGAAAAAAGCTACCCTAGCAGCATCAAGAACAATAGGTATGTGGGACTCTGTATCATCATACTGTATCCACCATTAATTGTTCTAATCATCAAACATTAGATTAAATAACCAATAAAATATTACTCACCTGCCTTTCACAAAAAATGAGCTACCTTAAACATGGATCACAAGGTAAAGCACAAGCACACTGACAAAGCAAAGCTACTGGCCTGTGTCAAAGCCCCTTGTTTCCTATGCTCAGAGTGGAATTTCTACTACAGATGCACAAAATTCCAAGTCAAACAAGTTACTAATATGCCATAAATGGAAATTCAAAAATTGCTTTAGCATTTATAACAATGGCACAGTAACTGGATATTGTATAGAAGTGCCACTATCATATGAAACATCTCTCATCTTTTAGAAATTTAATTACTTGAATTTTCAATTATTTTTATTAAAATATTTCTGAAGAGAGAAAAATCTCTGTACTTCTCTATACAAATACATCTGTGGAATATCTTTCCACTACAACATACATTTTTAAGAAAGCAGCTTCATAACTTATACATATAATATATTTTATTGCTTTCTACTACTTGCAATTGTACCACTGTAAGGCCACTCTGTTATAGTGCAATTCACATCCATAACATTCCGTGGCTTTTCATGTAAACAATGAAATTTAGGTAATAATTAGCATACAAAACAGAAGAATTCTAAAAATTATCTTCAGAACCCATAAATTAATTGTTTATGAAAGTTCCTCTGAACTACCAGAGAGTGCTAGATAGTCACTGAAAACCATGAAATTTAAGGAAATACTACAAAGAACAGATATAATTCAATTTCTCCACTTATCTAAATAAACCATGAAATTTAGCTACGTACAGTTCCAGAGAGCACATCGTGAGGGCAGCAGTTGAGAAGATGGCTCTTGCACACTCGGTCATCACTGAATTTGATTCGCTGGCGGGTCGTGTCACCTGCAATATAGAAATCAGCACATTCCAGGTCAGAACTCTGCGGCAGTCAGACACATTCTGCAGGTTACATGCAAAGCGTTAAGTGCCCTGTCAATACTGAAGGTCTATGGAAACTAGAACTCAAAACACTCTATGCTTCTTTGTCAAACAACACCGAAACCACAAATGTGTGTTTTAATGCTCTAGAATGCTATTTTTAAATCCTCTCACACTTCCCCTTCAAAAATGCAGCAGGAAAAGTGCTTGAAACCAGAAAGCCAGTATTAGCTTAAAAACACTTTGATACAATAGCATTTGTTAAATGAGCTATATAATGCTCTGTTCAGACTTTGCATGAAATAGTGACGTATTTCTATGCAAGAATTAGCATATCAAAGCAGCTTCATAAACACAAAATGAATCACATAAGAGTCTTCACCAAATCCCACCTGATACTCATTTTATGATTTTGCTATTGGATGCAACGCACCCTTTAAAATATGATGGGAGTAGCATAAAGAGTTGGCAGAAGAATGATTTTAAATGCTTACAAACCTGAAAAAAAAAAAATCAAACATATGGGCATAGCCTATATGCAAAATATTTTATAGGTGTTTGCATATCTCCATATGATAAACCTTTTTTCTTCTACATGCTGTTTGTTGGGCTGGAACATCTTAATTATATCTTCATTGTGGCAGGTTGCAGCTCTTGCATCAGCAGAAGCATCAACCTGCCCAGACACTGAGGTCTAATTGCGAGACTGAAGGACCCCTTCCCGGAGCAAGACCTGAAGTCTTCAGAACAAAGTAATCAGCTGGTATTCTGGGGATGAGGGCTGAACATGTTTCCCTTTGAGTAAAGTAATTGTCACTGTTTGAAATTCAGAAGAGAGATCACTGCAATGGTTCTCTTCTTGTTAAGACACAGGCATGATAAAACACCTCAATCTCTCTGAGGATGCAGCCTTTTTTTTTTTTAACATAATTTGATATGATTTCTTATAACTGAAAACCTACTGGTGAATTACTGAAGCAAAAAGAGCTGCTGGGAGAATAAGTGACATACTCTTTCTCAGTATGTGAGATCAGATAGCAGCCTCTTCCATTTCATAAAATATTTTAGAGAGTGCAGATATATTTTGCAGTTATTTAGCCTTTTTTTATGGCTTCATGATTTGAAACTCTGAACTTCTAGATTTGAATTTCTTAAATAATTCAAGAAGCCATATTCTTTACTGAGGTTAACTACAACAGAGAGGAATAAAAACACCCGTATTGTTTTAGTCAAACCTTTCTTACTATTATGTAATCAGATTTTTAAATATTCGTTCTATGTATAGGATGCCAATATATAACATTTTCAGATGGGCCATGTTTTGGATTATTAAGTAAACAAAAGCTTTCATGAACAAAACATGCTTAATTTGCCTGCAGGATACAACAGGTAAAACCTGTAACTCACACACTAAAGAGCTTCAAAGCAGTTCAACAATAGGTTTTCTAGAGGGCAAACCTTACTGCTTGGTTATACTTACAGTACTAAAAATTCAGAGTAATCCCTTTATAATCATGCCTACTACTGCAGTAAAGAGTTCTAAGAGTTCTGCTCTTTTTTTTTTTCCTTTTTAGGAGGTGGATCTTTATTTTTTTTAACACATAACTGCGTTTGTTCCACATTCATTAACACATCTGAAAAGTTATTGATAACTCACGGCTCGGCGAATGCGGGGCCTTTCTGACACTCCCTTGCAGATTGATGTAGGCAGGCAAAGATACATTGAACCTTTATAAATAAAACAAGGGGCCAGATTGTTCAGTTTGTATAGAATAATAGACTCTGCCAGCAATTTTAACACAGCATCTAGAAATACATGTTGACCGTAAAGATTCTTCTATATAAAGACACATCAACAAAATAAAGAAAAGTATTAAAAAAAAACCCCAAAGCTGATGGCCTAATAGCACTAACCTATTAGGAGTCAAGGAGTTACCAAGACCAGGAAATTGCTGAAAGACTCAGGTTCCTTAAGTAAAGTTGGCAATTAGTATTTTCACAGACATTACCTCCAAATACCTTTTTTCACACCTCTACCACAACTAGTTACTGATACTATAGCTGCAATGTAGTAATTTTTCATCAAAGTGGCTACTGTGATAATCACAATTACCAACCTGAGGAAGACAGCATGGGTGAAAAAAAAAGTGGCAGAAACTGATCAACAACAGCCTTAAAAGTACTTTAAACATTTGTATTTTAAACTTTTATTCTTTCTGCACTGTGCCTTTATTCAAGCATTTACAAAAAGTTTAGAAAGGTTCCCTTACAAATATGATTGGGGTATTTACATTTTCTTTTCTACAAAAAGCGATCTTATACATTTGCATTTCTTATTAATATATGCTGTTTCAGAAGGAGAATATAGAAAATTTATTCTGCTGCTGACCTACAGATGAATCATCCTGAGAGGGTAATGGCCTGAGATCTACATAGGTTGCTGGAGAGGGATGGAAGAATAAAATCTGTGGATCCACTATGATACAGAAATATTCAAGAGATTATGACCGTAATGTAAACTTTCTAAAGGAAGTTTTCTATTTTGTTTAAAATATACTGACTGCAAAATTAACATCAATATTTAAGACCAGTGCATACTGCTAATTAAGGAACATCCAGAGGTTAAGCTTAAACAATGTGCACTTGTACTACACAATTCACTTTGAACTCCCAAGTCTAATCTATTAGCAAGCCACCACAATGTCATTCCTGTTCAGCATATTTTAATCACAAACCAGCAGAACAAACACTTACGCATCAACATCACTTAGCATAGTAACATGCTCATAACAATGACTTCTTTCATACAGCATCTCTTACTATTCTGATGTACCCTAATACTGTCAACAATCCCAAAGCACTGATGAGAACTACCCTTTATAATCCAACTGTAACCTCTAATTGTAAACCAGTGGTGCAGTCCATGCAAAGGAAACAAAGTGAATTTTCATTTTCATGCTGTTGACTTCCTGAATTAAGATACATCAACAGAAAATGGTTAACTTTCCACTCAACTTTTTGAAGCATGAATCCCAACATGTTGGCAAGGGACTCTGAAAGCTTTATTCAAGAACTACTAACTGGGTGGAGTATGTGTTTAAAAACTGCGTATCAAATTCCACCCGCAAAGCAATCCCCGACTAACCAGTATCCAACAGCATTATTTAACTGAGGCTTATGCAGGCACAGAAGATCCTGCTCCTGCTGCACAGTGAATGGGCAGCTAATTCTGACATTCATGTCACTAACACTGGACATGTCCTGATCCTAACACTTTTAGAATAACACATATTTCTAACCAAGACTGCTTCTGTTTTACACCATCATGGAAGCAACACGAATGCAGAATATAATGAGACCATCCTTTAGCTAATGCACTACAAGTTGAACAAATACAGGAATGGTTTTCTTTGAGGCATGAATATGCCCATTTGCTTCTTCATAAATGCCATTTTAGACAGCATCCCAAGCAGAGAATAATTCCTCAAGTGCTTCACTGTTTTTAAGGTCTAAACTATCGGAACTTTATAACAAAGCCAGAAAATACACACAATTCACTAAACACAGACATGGCTCTTAAAACCTGATCACTCCTGATTGACAAATTGACCTGAGCACAAATAAAGCACCTTTTCATTAAATTCATGTGCTGTGACTACTTTCAGATTTCTGAGCTGATTTCAGTTCAACGTTTTCGGAAGGTTTTGCAGAAATTCCTGTACATGAGATATTTTTCTCTGCCTCTGCTGCTGAAGGCTCTTGACTCCCCAGCCTGGCTCTCAGCCTGGAGCTACTCAAAATGGCTACAAAATCCTCAACAATGATCTGTCCAAGTTTAAACACACATACCACCTTCTACCTCCAAGCATGAAGCAAAGTGGAAACCAAAATCTACCTAACCCTGCAAATACCAACACAAACCCTCCACCCATTGTTAAGTACACAGAAATTCTTCAATAATCCCATACTAAAACAAAGAAATTAAAAAATGGGTTACAAGTTCTAGATTACATCTCTGTTATTGTATACAAAGGATGGGTAAAATAAGCACAGGAGAGTCACTTCAATTCCTTCCAAGCAATGAGGACAGAAAAATCATACATTACTAACCTCTACTAAGGATAACTGAAGCATAATCCAGAAAAAACAGCTAGAATGTGAACAGATGCAAAAAGGGTATTATAAGCTTCAAAGGCAGAAAAAGATGATCTACAACAAGAAAAGCGTTTGCTAGTAGCAGCTGAAGAATTGAGTTGAAGACTTCAAACACGGCAGCTCGGCTCCAAAAGCTAGCAGGTGAAGCAAAAGGAGGTGCTGACTGGCACTTCATACATAAGCTTCTGTCTAAGGCTCTGGAGATTTTTCTGCTAGTCACATAGCACAGTGTTTGTTAAGATGCTTGGGAGAACCTTTTCATTACCACATGTAAGTCTCAGAAGCATGCACAAATTCACATATCTCTGAAGAGAATCTAATTAACTTCGCTAGATTTTTGTATTTCTAGACTGTAGTCTAGATTATAAATTTTGAAGTGGTGGCAATTATTGTAAAAATACAAGCCACCATCACATTTCTTTGCAACAGACAAGTCTTAGCAGCTTCAAGATGTTGTGTGACACCAGGGCCACTGGGATCTGCTGTGTCTGCACTGCTGTCACAAGTAATGATCCTGCTTTACCCTCTGCTTCCAACCAGTTCCTCACGATGACTCCAGCACTCACCCCTGCAGCAAGGCAGAGCACATAACTGACTGTGGAAAATGAAACATTTGGGCAAGACAAGCTGATTCAAGATCAAATGGGATCTTCCCCATCCGGCTTTCTACAGAAAACTTTATAGTTATGATCCTGTCTGTAAGGCTCATTCCTGTTTTCTGGAGAACAGGGATGGCAAAAGCAGGGTTTACTTAAGTGTACTATTAAAGTTTAATTTTTAAAAATATTATTTTTGAACTGTAAAGTTGAGTAAAGTCATACTTTTCTATGTGCTGTGTACTCCTAATGACAAGTTCATGCAGCTCTGGTCAACAACAAAAAATTCAAAATGAACTAACCTTTTAACTATTGACATGTGGAATAAAAACTCCTTTAGTTTAAGTGTTAACAGTAAAAAAAAAAAAAAAAAAACCCAAAAAACCAACAAACTAAAAACATCCATATATAAGCACATAAGATTAGCACCTGGTTTTCAGCACTACTTATTTCTCAATATTTGGAAAACCCATATTATAATCAGTAATTTATATTTAAAGCTCTCTAGGTATGGCAGATAATCAGTACCTGGAATGCCATTTCAGAGATTTTTTTTCAGCCTGCAGTCATAACTATACTAAAAAACCCAGCTTTTTACTAGCATCAAAATCAATGATACTTTTAATTTTTGTTTAATTTTGGCACATTACACATCCAATTCAGCTTCCCACTTGTCAGAGAAATGTGCAAGAGAAGGTTAACCTAGGTAATATGCAATGTATTTAAAAAAACCCACGTCCTTTTAAATAATAATTAATAACCATTTTTCCCAAGTGTGTAAAAGAACCACTCCTGCCATTCCGACATTACTTTGCACTGACATCACCAACACAACTGCTTTTCAGATACCCCAGCTGTATTCTACGAACTGCAACTCACTGGCAAGTCCTGAGAAGCAGCAGCCAAGTCCCCTCAGCTCCGCTCTCTGTCAGGTGTCTGTCACATGAGCAAAGGCAGGCACGGAGCACTGGGCACAGCAGCTGCCAAGCCCACATCCTGGCAGGCACCAGCCAGCCAGCCATGCCCGGTGACTGCAAGTGCCTCCATCCTGCTGCCCCAACTCAGCCAAGGGAGGCAGCAGCTGCCAAAGAGGCCGGGAAGCTCTGCGCTGTCCCTGCCCACAGGCACAGGGCCCTCTGGCCAAGGGTACAGCCAGGGCCCGGCCCGGAGCAGCACACCGGCTTCTGGATGGCCGCATGCTGAGCAGCCCTGTTTGACAAGGGAGGTCTCCTCTCTAACACAGATTGTTTTTCATTAATATTCTTACAGCTTAGTGACTATTTTTGAATCACTGCGATCAATACGGAACTGTGCTTTCTAGGTGTTCTCGGAGCTTAACAGCAAATCTATAAAAACACTTAATCACTGCATCTTCCAGGCTTTTCCACCCTGGCCCTAGGGACACCAGTCATAATGAGTGTGCACATTGTCCTACAAATTACAGCCTACAGCTCATCTCCTAAAACCATGTTTGAGCATCTGATTGTGGAATTTTCAAAATCATTTTCAGAGCATGTTCATATTTTCTACACATGATACTATAACCTAAAAGGGGAAAAAAACCTACATATATTCAGGCACGGCCGCTGGTTTTAAATTTACCTCTGAGTTTTTTCTATTGCCACTGATAAGATTGAATGTTTAATCTACCTTTTCTAAAACAGATAAGATTTTTAAGCCTTCATATTCTAGGCTTCTCGAAAAAACACTGAACAAGACAAAAAACTGGCTAGACTTTGTAAAGTATAAAACTAAAAAGCACTTCGGTAATATTGAACAGTATAAAACAAAAACATTGCCCAAGAAAGATTATTACTTCAGAAACTCTACTGCATATTAAACTCTAATGTGTTGCTAGGGAGAGCAAAATCAAAGACAATGGGGAGAAGTGGTGAATTAAAGTTCTGATCTATGAAGAAATTAAAAAATTGACACATTCTAATGAAAAGCTGCAATTTGCATGTTAACAGAAATAGACTTTGTCAAAGGTAACAGGAATATAAAAAAACTAACGACCCCAAACCCCACTATTCTCAAGGTTAGCAATATTTAAATGACCTTGAGCCTGGCCTTGGATTTATTAAGTACCAGCTCTGCAAAAAAAGGTTCCTTTTCAATCCCTGGGTACAATTCAGTGTAATTGATGCTGATGCTCCAGCTCCACTGGACTTTTTTTTTTTTTTAAACTAGAATGGTGTTACACAGAGATCCTCAATCCAGTCATGGAAGCGAGTTTTACACATGGTCTTTTCTCCTTATCCTTCTCCATCCTGCCCATTTTGTTTAAATGCTCCCTTTTTAGCGAGTTAGTTTCTGAACAGTTCAGCACATGTGGTTTAGGAATTACAGGGCAAGCAGGACGAGGGGAATACAGTTATCAACACAATAACTGCGTTCTCACAAAGCCAGAGAAAATATAGCCTGAAATGGCTTTTCTTGGTTTAGATTTTAGTCCCTTAACATTTCTGGGCAGCTGTCTCAAGTAAATCACTCTCTTTTCCCACCATCCAACAGAAAATACCTTCAGAAACTGAAACAACTTCTCCACCCCCCTTAAACCTTCTGTGCAGTGTTAGGGTAGCACTGTGACTGCGATCTATGGGCCAACACTGGGAAGACTTGAGTTCCATAAGGACAATGTTACTTTGCCAAGCACTTAGACATACGCAGCCACAACAGGAAGAAGTATTGGAAACGCATCTGGAGCAAGACAAAACCACCCCAAATTAGATCCTGCATGATGACAACTCACTTAACAGCCTTACTCTGGAAGACAATCTTTGCAGAACAATAATTTAGAACTCAGCAGAAAGCATTTGTGACACAAGGAGTATGTGTAAACCAATTACATTTTTTGAAATTCTAGATTATACAAAAAAAAGCTTTAATACATTAGCCCAGTACCAAGAGATGATCAGGAAATACAAAGTACGTCCCAGTTCCCACATCCTACTCAGTGCATGGGGAAACAGGTAACTGTTAAATCAACACGAAGCTTCCACAAACGTAACACGTCTGCAAGACTGAGTACAGACTGAGTGTAAGTACCACATGCAGAACATTTAAATTATCTCTAATTGCTGCCTACCCTCGGGCGCAGAATTCTCTTGGTAAGTTCAGAGCTGCACAGCATAAGTGGAACTGCTCTTTTCCAGCAGCGCCCCACAACTATCTGGATTTATGGGCGAGTGCCGGTTCAGACTTTCAAGGCGATCACCATGTACCGGGAAGCTTTTTGCAGCAATACTCTTGCCTGTGTGACCACAGAGCGATCTGAAACCTGACCGTACGTCTCGTATCTCCCCCTGGGTATGACTGCCTCCGGATGTTAAGCTTTTACTTGGCTGTTTAGGGCGCTTGTTTTTAAAAGAGTTTGTCCACTTCGGTTAATCCCACATTGCCTTTTAGAAAGCAACAGCCATACCTGCCTGCTGACTAACACGATGGCTCGGGCCAGACTTTAGACAACTCTCTAACGACACAACACCCCACCCTGCTCTACTGAAGGGGCTGCTGGCCTAGGCCTAGGGGGAGTTTTTTGGTTCGCTATGTCCTCCCTTGATGATCAGAATCTCGAAAGCGTGTGTGCCCGTCTACGGTGATCGGGCAGAAAGGCTGCGCGCCGCGGACACCGCCAGGAGCGGGTCTCCAACAGCAGCAGCACGGCCGGCGCCGGCAGCTCCGCGGGGGGAGGCGGTGCCCGGCTCCCCCCACCCCGCCGCTGACGGTCCCGGCAGCCCCGCCCCGCGGGGGGTGCGGGCAACGGGCCTCGGGCCTGCCAATCACGGGCAACACCGCCCGACCCACCCGGTACCGCCGTGACCTCGGGGGCTGCGGCAGCTCCGCCCCCTCCTCACCGCCCCACCATGGCCGAGGAGGCACTTACCGTCCCGGGACGTGCCCATGAGCTGGTCCAGCATGGCGCGCATCTGGGCCTGCGCCGACATCTTGAGCGCGGGGGGGGCCGGCGCGGCCCGGCCGAGTCACGCCGACAGCGGCCTACAAGGCCCGAGGCGCGGCGGGCGCTCGGCCCTGCCCCTCGCGTCACGGGCGGGGCCGCTCCCCCGCCGCCGCGGAGGGAGGAGGGAGCGGGTGCTGTCCCCGCCCGGTTTTCCCGGCGGGAAGCAGAGCGGGAAGCTCGCTCGGTGCGGGCCCGGTGCCGCCGCACGCCGCCTTACTCCGCTCCCTCCCGCGCCCGCCACGCGCGCGCGCCGGCGGGAACGGAAACCCACGCGCACGCGCCTTGCGCCGCTTCGTCCGCTCCGCGACGTCAGCACGGACGGGCCTCGGCGCTCTCCCATTGGCCACGGCCTGCGCCGCTCGGCCGGTGACGCACCGCGCGGCGAGGCTCCTGATTGGGCCGCCGGGCAGGGCCCTTTGGGCGCGCTGATTGGCCGGGAAGGCGCGCGTGGCCGGTGTGACGCCACGGTCTCCGGGCCAGCGGCGGCGCCGGGCGGGGCCCGGGCGGCCCCGGGGCCACAGCGCCCGTTTGGGGACAACGCCCGTTTGGGGACAGCTCCCTCTGGTCCTGAGTGCAGCACCACTGCAACGGCCCCGGCCTCTCTCCAGTGCCGGGCACGGTCCTGCTGAGGCAAGTTACTGTAATACCCCGCTAACTGGAGAACCTATCTTAAAATTGAGGCTACCGGCATGTGTGGCTGATAATTCAATTTACAGGGCACCAAGATCCATTAAATTAAACAAACAAACAAACAAACAAAAAACCAAAACAAAACAAAAAACCAACGATTTTTACCTATTCTAATATCTGTATTTTGTGACTCTTCCTTTGTCAACCGTCGTGTTGCCATCTAGTGCCCAAAACCTGTCACAAAGATCAGTTCTAATCGTCCACAAGGGCTGTCGTGTGAAAGGTTAGCTCCATACGAGTGAAAAAGGGCAACACGCAACCTCCCCTAACAATAACCCCCTCACCCCAATTATTTGTATTTCAGAAGGACTTGCAGAGAAGATGCTCTTCTATAACATTTAGGAAAAGACTGCCTACCCAGTGCTCTTCTGCTAATTAGAATATGTCCTAGCTTTAATTTTTCTTTAAAATCTAAATTTACTTTTGTTAGTCATCGCATTGGATTGAAGGGGAAGTAAATGGAAGAGACGCCATTGCTTGTTAGAACTGTCTGTTTAGTACCTTGGTATGCTTAGGGGAAATTGAGGAATTTTAGTGACTATTTACACTAACATCATATACACTTTAGTTCCTTCTACTCTCTAAAGAGCATCTGTGTTTGGCCAAATTATTGCTTTTTAAAATTTCTTTTTATTTTCTTATTTCCCTTCTCAAGCAATATACTATAGAATGCAGCAATTTTCATTAAATAATCCTGAACAAGAAGTGTGTCACAGCTATTCCCAGTGAGTGGTGACATCCCACAACTCTGATCTACTGAGCTGATAATAGGTTGATACTTTTCCACCTGTTGTATCAAGGCTTTTCAAAAAAACCCACCATTTAACTAGTGAGACACTGTGAGACTTGCAAACTGGAATTCTGGTCAACAGAACCCTAAAACTTGTAGTTCACATCACCTTGCCTTAACTAAGCAGACCAAATTTTCCCTGTTTTAAGGATCTGTTGTGCTGCTCCACTATAGTGTGGGGATTAAACCAACCCCAAGTTTTAAATACAGGGGAAGGAAGAAGTAGACTTAGCTGAGCTGATTCTCTTTGCAAAGCTTTTCTGACAGAACACTTTGTTTTCCCTGGCAGTAAAAAAACCCCAACAAACACACTCTAATTTTCTTAGAGTTGTTTCAGTCTTCTCCCCAGGTAAACCTCACATTTTTAGCCATTTAAAGTCATTGTTGTTATAACTTTCTTACATATCTTGCACACAATTCAACACTCTCCTGTGAACAGCAGCAACTCAAGATCTTTTATAGAAAGAAACTCGTCACTCCAGATTTGTGAGATGAAGGAGAAAACACAGTCCTGTTTGTGTACCTCGTGTGACTGGCTACAGTCAGTTCCCCTCAGCTTTTCTGAGGTTCAGATGGTGAGGGCAGCACAGGAAGCTGGCTGTGAAGTCGACTTCTCAAGGACACAGAGAAACGTAACTCAGTAAAAATTCATCTCTCTGAATCACCACTGCTCACTCACCGCCACGGTAAAAACCAAAAACATCTTTAAGGTGGAAGGGGTTTGTGCTACTGCAGTGCTCGCCAGAATCCACAGATGCTCCACAGAAGACACCTTTGTTCTTGGGAGAGTAGGGAATGGCACATACACAAAATGCGGCTGGAAAGTGCTACAGTAAACACTGGACAAATTCTCTCACCTACGGCTTTTGAATCCCGTGGGGGAACCACGAACCCCTGCGACCCTGCAGACAAGCAGTTCATCAGTGAAGGCTGACGTGTTTTTCCACTACAACCACCCCTCTCTGTCAACCCCTGGAAGGGCGCCCATCATAACACACATTCACAAGGACGGGATGGGCGTCTGCGAAGCCTAATAAAGGGAGAGGGGGTTGGTTGTCTGCAATTACGGCTTTCACACCATAACCTAAAAATGACAAAAGGCACCTGCTAGAGAATCCGGCCCATTCCAGTAGCTCTAGGACATTTATTTATTGAGGAATAACCATGGGACACAGCAGTCCGGTCTCAGCCCTTCCCTCCCGGCTGCTGAGGCAGTCTGAAGCCCACCAGCCCGGCGACCTCCTGAGGCGAGCGCTCGCCCCTGCCGTGGTACTCGCGGTGCAGGGCCTCGTGCTCCCGGACGCTGCGGAGCAGGCACAGGTAGGTGGCGGCCTGGAAGTGCAGCTCCTGCTGGGCCCGGCACAGCTTCTCGCTGGTCACCTGCGGGGAGCGGCGGTCAGGGCGGCTCCGAGGCCTCGCCGAGCCCCGGGGGCTGCGGGGGCGGGGGCGGGACGGGGGATGCGGCGCGTACCCGGTGCGCGCGGAAGGCCGCGAGCACGTGCCGATAGGCGGGGCTGTCGCGATAGGAGCGGCCGGCGGCGTGGCGCAGCTCGCGCAGGAGCGCGCGCAGCGTGCGCAGCGGGGCTCCCGGGGCCGCCATCTTCCGAGCCGCGCGCGGGCGCGCCGGCCAATCGAGCGCCGCCGCCGGGCCTCGCCCTCGCGCCCCGGCAGTGCGGGCAGTCGAGCGCCGAGCGAACGATCGCCTCCTTCGGCTCTCCGCCGCCCTCCCCCGCCGCCGTAAGCGGCGCGGGTCCAGTGTTGGGGGGCGAGCGCCGAGGCCGGGGCGTGCCCGCTGCGCGTCTCGCGCTGGGCTCTAAGCGTCGTAGCCGGCCTGTGGTAACGGAGCGTGAGCACAGGAGCCGTCCGAGAGGCGCATCATGCGGCGGGAAACTGGCTTGGGCCGGGGCGCGTCCCTGCCAGTTTCTGGGGTGTCCGGTTTAAAAGGCGCTTCGGGTCCCGCTGGAGCCAGAAGGGGACGCCCAAGACGAAGCGTAGGACCGCAGACCCGGCGCAGCCCCGTTGGCTTACAGGATTGTGTGAGAGACGGCGCGGCTCGAGTGCGGAGGAAAAAAAATGCCCACCCCAGATGGGACTCGAACCCACAATCCCTGGCTTAGGAGGCCAATGCCTTATCCATTAGGCCACTGGGGCTGCCGCGAGAAGGCGCGGTCTATGTGCTTACTTATCTTCTGTCCCCGCCCCCTTTCTTTTACGGCACGTTTCGGAGGTCGGTGATTGGGCTGCCGCGCAGTCCCCTGGGAGCCGGGGCCAGGCGGGGCCGCGATCCCTCAATGGCGTTGCGAGGCTGCGCATCGGAAAAACGCGCTGTTCACAGAGGGAAGCGCTCCCTTCCATACCGGCTCTTTGCCGGTTTCTAAACTCTGGTCGTCACACACAATGTTACCCTTGCTCGGCAGGTTCCCCTGACTGAAGGAGGCCCCCACCCCAAAATCAGAAAAACCCGACAAAAAGCCCCAAGAGGGCCAACCCTTCATTTTTATTTTTGTGAGAAATCACAGACACAAGGCTAATATGTACATTCCTCTTTATTTAATACAGCACAGACACGTGACACATAAAAAACAGAAAAGTACACTCATGAAAAAGCCTGTCGCAGTCAGGGACAGGGAACAGCTACGCCAAATTGAGTAAGGCTCCTACTGCAGAACAGGGGTCTGCCGGCAAGGGTGGATCCCAGAGCAAAGTCTGCTGCCAAAAAAAGCTTGCGCTCCTTTCAGGAAAGCAGAAAAGGGCAAGTCCCTTCTGAACAGGTGAAGGCAGCGTTACCCACAAGGTTTGCAGGATACGAACCCCATGACTGTGTTTGGATCCGAGCACTGATAAAGTGAAATGCTCTCCAGTTACTCTCACAGAGGGCCAATAATCCTGACCTCTGAAAGCATTGGACTGCTCAGGGATAGGAAACCTGAGTACCTGGAAGGAGTGAAAACGTCAAGTAGTAACATAGAAGAGAGTTAAAATTAGCCTCCCTGACAGGGCTCTGCTAGCCACAACTGGGAATGTGCAGGGAACTAACCAGCTTCCCAACTAACAAAAGACTAACAGCCATTAAACTGTCCCATATAGCCATTGGAACTGACGCAGGCTTTTGAGGCAGCAGCTTCTTCCTGTTCCTGCTTCAGTTCAGGATGGAGATAAAGCAGGCACCAGTTCCTCTGGCAAAGAGCCTTACACACTTTTAAAAAATTAAAATACAAAAAAAGGGAGACAGGTGTATTTACAAAATCCATGGCTGGTACAGTACATCATTTTTAAGACACACTAAATGCTACAATCTTTCAGGTCCTGAGATTATTACAAAGAAAAAAAAAAAACAAACCAAACCAAGAACAAACCCCAACAACTCAAAAGTTGTGTTCAGGTCCAGTTTTATAAGGAGAGAGGAAAGAAACCACACATTTAAAACACAGTATACCTTGAAGTTATTGGAACACACCTCCCTAAAAAATCCAAATGAAAGTGGCGCTTACCACCCAAATGTAGCTGCATTTTGTTGCTCAGGCTTGTTGTCACATGAGGGGAGCATTTCATGGGGCAGTTTCCCTGGAGAGCTCATCAGGTAAGCACAAAGCTGTTGGGATCCTCTCTCCATCGCTAAGCCCTATGACCCGGAATGTGCGAGTGTTCAAAGGAGGAAGGTGACTTTGTACAAATTCATGCTGGACTGAGGACAGCATCACAGGAATCACCAACTCAAACAGGTTTGCCATCTCATAGTAACTCTGCACTTCTTTGTTTGAAGCCAAAGAATGCAAAGAATTCTAGCTGTGATTTAAGACGTGTTAATAACAAAAAAAAAAAAAATTCCTCCAGCTTTTTGTTCTGAGCTCCTCAGTGAAAGGCAGTAAAATAGTTTCTCAGCCCTTCATTGTCTGGGGGATCACAGCAAGTCAGATAGAGTTAAACTGGTTATATCCAAACTTGCTAACATATATTATATATATATTAAAAGCTACACCAAACAAAGGATATGGAGGCCAAACTGCTGTTGAGGGGATATTCCCCACTGCCATTAGCTGCGCAGGGCACTCGTCACTGACCCTCTTTTAACAGGCAAGCCTAAAGGGACTTGCACCCTCACCTGATTTTTTGCCCCCAGTGAAGTATTCTGAACATAGAGATTTTATATCACCAGAAGATATCAGCACAGATGCCTTTTTATTATAAGCACCTGACCTTAAGCTAGAGAATGGCAACTTTTTAAGGATTACTCATTAAATGCTGCTAACTCTCAGTAAAAGACTACAAGAGACAAATCACATTAACAAGGATACTAGTTTAACTGCTAAAATATAGCGCTCCTCAGTAGACTTTTTGGGGGTAAAAAGTAGTAATTTTGTTGGTTTTTTTTTTTTTAAACAGTAGTCCAAAAATAAAATTTTTCCATCTATTTCCAGTACAGATCTTGATAACTATGCAAGAACATGGTACTAATTGCTACATGATGGAATCACCAGCAATAAAACACATACTACAATTCTCACCTCTGAGCTAAATTGTTATTTGTAGTCACATACAACAAGACTAAAAGACCAGTGAGAAATACCTGGGGACTGGGATTTAGTTTTTATTTAGCTGGTAACTCCCCTTGTTTAGAAGCAACTTCATATCAGTTAGAAATTAATTTAATTCACTTCACATGCTGGAAAGAAACCTGGGATGTCTCAAGAGTTTCTTCCCAAATCCAACCTGTACATTAAAAAACATTTTTCCAGCTTCTTAATCCAATTGTGAGAGCTGAATATTCTATAAAACTCTCAGACTAAAACCTGTCACAAGAAGTGATTTTAGCTTCCCTCTCAAGCAACTTTTTGACACTTGACATTACATGTTGCACCAGTGAAAGGGTTTCTTTTTTAAAATAAGTTTTTTTTTTTTTTTCATGTTAGCAAAAAGTTCTGCATTACAGACATTCAAAAATACTCAATTTTCTTTGGGTAAAATTTCAATATTAGCTGGGGTAGCTGGGGAAAGGAATGCATGTAACACTGAAACACGTAAATACTTATCTGCATAGTTGATATTAGTGACTAACAAACTAAGGCCTTAGCTGGAAAAAGCTGAGAACACAAAAAGTTTCTTCCCCCACTCTGGTGAAATCTGCTCAGTCTCAATGAAGCTCTGTCTACCTCAGCAACTGCTCAGTTTGGTCTATGATAGTGGCATCTTCTGACTGGTTTTGGTTGATTCTCCCACTCTTTTGCTCTTGGTACTAGACAATAGCAAATATGACTATTGATAAAATGCATCTGCACACATTGCTAGGAAGAAACAAAAACCCTTTTAGTATTGCACATGATAGGAGCCAAATACAGTGTATATTGCTTGGTTGGGATTACTTCACCATAAAGAAAAACTTAGTAGTGAATGGTTGTTGTTTAAGTAGGAGGTGACAGCAATGGCAGAGACTGATACACGCTTCTAAATACAAAACATGGTGATGGCTGGGGTAGAACTACAGCTGTCAAAAATGGCTACAAAAGACAGGCCTATATCTGTGACTACTGACAACATTAGCAGTTTTACTTATGAGTGTGCAAAATCAGTTGCAGGGAATCTTTGTACTTCCCCAGTTTTGGGCCAATTCCAGGTCATGTTGATCTCTCAGCATAACTCTCAGCGGCACCAGGGCTTTCTAGAGCCCCAAAAGGCTATTACAGCAGCAAGGGATCACTGCATGATAGAAAAAGGATGATGAACCCTCACCAGAAGTTTTCACAAACAAAGTATTTCCCTACACAACAGTTATTTTTCCAGTAGCCCAGTAAGCATACTTCTGGCTGATTATTTTGGCAGTGATTTCTTAAGCAGTAGACAGACACAGATTTTTTACCACAGCTGCATTTGTTAAAGACTGCAACAGTCAGCCATCATCACCAGCTGTAGATTCCTCATCCCACATATCAGCCCAAGATCAAGAGCATGTGTGTTCAAAAGGAATTAAACAACGTAATTGGTGAATGTGGTAAACTTCACTGAAGTAACTTCACTGATGCACCTAAGACAGATGAAGGAGCACCCTCAACTACCACTCCAGCTGGCTGAGCTACCAGCAATAATCCTATCTTTGACTGGCACCATTAGATTGGTAGGAAAAATCCGCTTATGGCATAGTTTGCGTAACAGGTTAACTCAAACATGTGAAGACGAGCCAAGAACTGAGGCCATTCTCTGCCAGGAATGTATTTGGTACCATATTTTCTGGTTTCCACACTGGTTCTCCACCCATGAAGGACTCCTCATTCCATTCCAACTCTGCAACATAAATGTTTCCTTTTCATATTGCAACTCAAAATTAGATCTTCCCTAGGGGAAGCACATCACTAGAACTACAACAGTCTAGTGATTCATATGCATGTTACCTTAAGTTTGGCACTTGGTCCACAAGTGAATTGCTAATTTCAGGTATTCATGCTTATAATAATCATAAGTTAGATAGATCCTCAAGCACAAAGCTGTTAAAATCAGTAGATCATCTATTGCAGATAGCCAATTTTGTCTGAGAAGAAGGAAACAAGCACAGATACTATTATGAGGGTTTATCTGCAGCTAAGAACACATGAACTTACTGTTCATTATAGTAAGAGAAGAAACCACTAATGAAATCTCAACAAACTGAGAAGTAGTACAACTTGAAAAGTACGCCATGACGTCATGGTGAATGACTTAGGCAGCATGTGAACCACAGCAAGCTTTAAACTCCATTAGCGCCTGCACTCTTGCAGGTTTTGCCTTATTCTTTCTTACATAGGATGCATGGTGGAAAGTGACAACTTTGGTAAATGTGAGAATCCTTGCAGTAACTGGTATAAAGTAGATGTGACCAGCTGCACACAAGATTCTTGCAGTTAATCTCAATTAAAATATGTTGCTAGCTGCTATTTTAACTTTATTTACCTCCCAGCTCCTTGGGGCTGTCAGCCACACATCTCTGCCTCAGACTCAGTGATTGTGTGAAGCAGTCCAGTAATTAAGGTTGCCAAACAGGGCCCATAATATTTTACTTGTGATCTAATTAAGAAACCAATTCAGAAACTTCAGAGAAAAATGCAACAAGTTTCATTCCTGTTAGCCACTTCCTTTCTCTCATGCACTTTTACACACACTCATGCACACACTCTTTTATTGTACTGTCGTCTTTGCACAAATGTTCAACCTTGAAGTAGTATTTAACAGAGCCAGGAGAATGGAGAAGGATGAACAGGTTTCAGGAATATTGCTTGTGTGTGTGTGCACGTGTGTGTGTGAGAGAGAGAATGCACAAGGACACAGAACCAATGCCACAGTACAGCAGCTGTGAAGTTACATACAATACACACGTGATTTTGTTTTTTTTTCCTTTACAAAAGGGAGAAAAACCCCAGTTTAACAGCATAATGCCATCTTGGCAAGTTTAAGATTTTCCTCCAAAATGCTTTCCAGCACTTCAGGATCGCTGAGAAAAGTTTAAAGAGGGTAGGGAAATAAAATTTAAAAAAAAAAAAAAAAAAAAAAGGCACTTAAACAAAGGACAAAGGCCTGAATCAAGTAAGTCATGAAGGGTAACAGCCATTTCACCAGAGCTTGGACAAATCTAAGTCTAGCAACCTTCTTAAGAATTTCTATAAAATTAAAATTGCATATAAGTGTTAATGAATTAGTTGTTTGCCTAATGCTTTAACCTTCTGGTTCATTTTATGGAAAAAAAAACCAAAAACAAAACAACTAACAAGCCCAAACAAAAAACCCAAGTGTCCCTTTAATGATTTTCCCCCAGTTCAGCAAAAGATGAAAGTTAGGTATGGGAAAAAGCCTTCCTCAGTTTGGTTTGGCTGTAGATTTTCCCTGCAATGCCATCTTCAAAAAAAATCCAGAACAAAAGCAGAAGAGGGACCACTGTGCTTTCACCAATTCACTCAAAAACAAACAAACAAAAAAATTGAAACAAAAAACCCATCAACCCAAACACTTCTAATCCAACTGTGGGCAAAAGCTAATCAAAATAAAACAAAAAAAACCCTGTAAACTAGATTAAAATTTGCTAATAAATACAGCCAAAAGTTCATTTTACAAATGTAGCAGCAAATGTGATAAAGTTAGTTGGAGTCCAAGGTGACTCCCAGAGGGTTACTGGTTCGCACAATTGATGGCAGCTTGGGAGAGTTGCAGATTTCTCTGTTTTCATGTCCTCAAGGGTCTTGCACCAAGTGGAGAAGGAGTGTGGAGGAAGGGTCAAGTGATGGGACTGCAGGAAGGAACAGGCTTTTAGCACCTGTCCCACCCCTAAATCCATGCATAAGACAACTTTTATCAGATTCAAACACAAAGCAGAACCCAAGTAATTTAAAAGTTTCTTCTGATTAGCAGAAAACAGATGTGAAACCCACAGCATCCGCACTTGTGACTCAGTTGATCAGTATTTAGACATGTTTCTCAAATCAACAGAGAAAGCTGGACAGAGTGACTTAGGCCATTTGTGTCTTGGAATGGGCGAACACTGCAGTTATAGTCCAAGGTATCAGGAAACTCTGCAGCCTGTTTTTCATCTTGCCTGCCCTCTTTCTTTGCAAGAGTCTCAAATAATTTCAAATAGCTACCATGGTTTTTGGGACTTTGGGTCATGTAGCAGGGAATACTACCCAGACAGTTTCAACATCTAAAACCTATGTTTGAAGTTATTGCTTGCATTTGTTTGGGGCTTTCAGAGAGCTTGACACGCTAGCTCGTATACAGTCCCCAAACCAAGTTCAGCCCTGCTGCCTGAAAAGACAGCTCTACTTGGCTTTCTTATTGCTTGTGAATACTGAGGGTTTATTTAGTATGTACAACTACAGTTTATTTATTAACAAAGGCCCTTAAAAAGTAGTAAAAACTTGGGGGGGGGAAATGTCTTCAGAAGAGCTGCTGTGCAGAAAATAGTAAAACATTACCCTAATTTTGCATTCAAATGTTGCAGTAATCTTTCCCATTCTGTCTATGTTTCCTGCAAAGGTCTCTGGGAACCACCCTATTACATCCTTTGATTTGACCTTGCTAGGTTTAACCAAGGACAATAGAAAACAGCAAGTAAAGGGTCCCCATCCCCAATGCCGTTCATTGAAAAGATGCTCAGGAGCATAATGACTAACAGGAGTATAATGACTGAAAAGAGTTACCTGCTGGGGGGGTTGTTTGAACTGATGTCACAAACAATGTATGGTCATCTTTATTTTCATCATCCTAGTATCTATTTCCACAGTAAGTATTAGGTTACTTGTTTCCCAAGACTGAGAAGCTCAACAGGACACAGAGGTAGGACTACTCCTACCCTTAACATTTAGAGAGGATATTCTTCACCTGAAGATGAAGCATACTTCTAGGAAGAAATGAATGTTGAAAGGGAATTTGTGCTGTAGTCATAAAGGGCTCCAAGTCTCCCAGTCTAAAATTTCAGTAAGTATGAAGACAAAAGATGACAATTTGAATGGGATGCCTTGATGAGGAAAACACAGAAGAGGTAGAACTCTCTTAGGACAGGGTCCTTTAAATATATTGCTGCCCAATGGCTCACTGCCACAACTCCCCTAGCTACATGCATTGTTCAGGTTTGACACAGTTCAGAGAATTAACATCCTATCAGAACTGTTTGGCCTCAAAAAGCAAAAGTTGGCTTCCTTCAACCCTTCCTGGAGAAAAGAAAAAAATATCAGATGAAGCTTGCACTCTAAATAGTTGATGGTATTTTGAAAGAATTTGTGCAGTATTAATGCCAGGGTCTACACAGCGTTTGTTTCAACTCTAAACCTCAATGGAGATGCAAGCTTATCTGATCAACACATCACATACAAAACATTAGCACCAGCTAAAAAGCATTTAACTGGCAGATGCTGTGGAGTGAAACTAATGAACTAATGCATCTTAATTCAATCTGTCTTTCACAGAAGTGTTGTGCAAAAACATTTATTGCTGAGCTCAACCCAACATTTTTATACTAAATACACAATATATATTATTTTAAATTTATGTATATATATTTATATAAAATTAAAATGAGCTCTAAATAGAAAAGAAATTGTTGTCTGATCTAAGAAAAATAAATCACATGTAAAAGAAACCTGCAAGCTCTAAGTAATCTAGCAAAATACACTGAAGAGCCATTATTCAGGGGTCAAAGTCTCTCTAAAGGTGTGAGATAACCAGTAGTGTCTGGTTCAGCCTCATGTCAAACTACCAGAAAAACTATCTGCTAAGAATTTCAGCATCTCTGGTCAAAGGAATGTTTCAGGTTTAAAGAAGAAGGGCATTATACTGATTTATTTGCTCCTTTTCCCTATGACTTATTTTAGTTTCTGCCATTCTCACCTTTCATCTGACAGCTCAAGGGACACAACAGCAAACTTCTGTGCTAGTGTCAAAAGTGCAACACGTGCTGGATGCTTCCTAATCTTACATGTGAACCAGTTGATGTATTATTATCAAAGAAAAAAAAAAACAACAAAGCAAGCTCTGAAGTCCTGTGCTGCTATGTAAGAAAGAGTTCAGGTCAAACTCCCCAGGCCAGCAGGGGCTGGAAATGCTGGAGACAACCCATTCAGCCCCCAGAAGAGAAGGCACCTCTGGTCGCTTTTGAACGACTCCTCTTTGGCTAATGCCTGAAGCAGTATTAATCTGACTCTGGAATAGGTCACAATCGGCTTACTTTAACTAGCAAATCAATATAATGCATGGCTTCTGGGAGGAGTTAGATAAAAGATGAAGCCTTAGAATGAGAAAAGAACTGGTTGTGGTTTATGAAAGACATGAAGAGAGTATCTTTCCAGTAGCAAATAAGCACAAGGTAAAGAATGTTTAACAAATGGAAATACTGAAACATTAGCGCGATTTAAAAAAAAAAGTGGGAAAATGCTAGTCTGACCAATAAAATGTGGGTTTCTTTTCATGTTAATGAATTTCTATCCCCTTCCTCCCTTAAATAAGAACTTTTGTACTTTAAAAAACCCTGAAAATAAATCAAATCATCTGTGTCTTACATATTGATGTACCAGGAGATCTGTTTTTGAAGACAACTCTCTATTGAGACTGCATACATCTGTAGGCTCCCTAAAGTGAAACAGCCTTCAAAAGCTGGATAAATGCCCATTATCAGAAACTGCTTTTGTCTAAAGGTTTAATTGTAATGCAAAGTATCCCAGCACCATCTCTATTCTACATAACCTTTGGTCCACAACCATATAGTACACTCAGGACGTACACATACTGGGCACTTTGGGCACTAAGGAAGTGGATGATTCCACTTTATGCAATGAATGGAGAAACCTATTCTAGCACCTTTCACCATTTCCACTTTCCATTGTACTTCATCCAGAAATAAAATGTTGGTGCTGCTGTGGGTTTGACGATCAATTTCTTTTAAGAGCCAATCAGAGCAGATAAAAAAGGTTGTTTCTTTAGGCAATACCAAACTATGACCAGTCTGCATGACCAGGAGGACCAGTCCTCCTTTTCCTTCTCTCTTTGATCAAGTATTGTTTTATTTTTCTTCTTCCTCTCACCACAGTGCTTAGGATCAGAATATGTAAACATTGACAGAAACAGCAGCCCTGTGACAATAAGCACTTTCCCAACTGGGCAGATTCTGTCAGCCAACCAGAACTGCTTCAGCTCCCTTGCTTGTCCAGAAGTCACTGGTTTTTCCGCTGTAACTTAGTGTCCCCTTTACTTTGGCCTCCATCTGTAGTTGAGAGACAGAAACAAAAGGGAAGAATAAAAGCATGAGTGAACTTTTGTTTTTGTAACTGACAGGAGGAGAGACAGGAATTTGGCAGGTTCAGCTTTAGCATTACCGAAAAGTACATTGTCTTTACCAAGCGGAAGACTTTGCATCTTTTTCTGTAGTTCTTTTATTAGAAATAGCATTGTTGAAACTTGATATATCAAGCTTCATACCAAAACACTGCCCAGTTTTTTGGTACTGAGAACTCTCAAATAATGAATGAAGAATGCCCACCAAGCTGCTGCCACCCTTCCCATTCCTTCTCCTGGCCCCCAGAAAACACATACAGGTGACAAAGAAAGGTGTACACTCTAAACTGCACTTTCTAAAGCTTTCTGAAAATTTTCCTGCTCTAAGCCTCACCAAACAGAAAAAGAAAGTGCTCTGCTTCAAGTTTCTCTTCTTAATTAAAATATCTCCTATCAAGCATCAAACTCCTAAGGAATGCAGACATTCCATTAAGAAACCATCCCAGCATTCACACGTGAATATAGTCTTATAAGAAACATGAAGAAAGCTTTTAGCTAGAAGGTCAGTTTCTCCTTCAAAGGGGAAAGGAAAATTCTTAGTGGAAAAAAACTTTATGCAGCCTATCAACAACCATGTTAGTGTCCAGTAAGTACTATTCCTTTTTCCCCACTAGTTGAATTTGTACAGTTCAGTTTCTAGAATTGTTGCAGCAAAGTAGTGGAATTTTTTATATATTTTTTTTTGTTGTTCCTGACATTGAATAGAAGTAAGGAAAAAAAATCATTCAGGTTCCAAAAATACTACTACCATAGAATAAGTTCTGCCAGCTGCTCCCAAAGTTTGTCCCTGTGTTGTGTCTTCTCTAAACTAAGTACTGGTGTACATTATATTTCAGTCGAAGGCAGAAATCTGACTTTTAAGTTAAAAATAAATAATAAGAAATATATCATGTCTTTACCTGTGTAAGCTTGCTGCAAGTGAGCAGGCAGAGGTGAGTGAGACAGTGTTGCTGCATGCTGAGCACCTGGCTGTAAACCCTTCAGTAAGTCTGTGGGAAAAAAAGGGGGAGCAAAGATAAAAAATAGATCTTGAGGACAGAGGCAGTCTCTGTGAAATAAATTTTTGTTTTTATAGTGTAGCTGTAGTAGCAGGCTTATCTTCACAACAAAGAATAAATACCTGATAGCATTCTGATGGCTGGAATAAGTCAAAGACAAACCTATGCAAATATAGTTAGTCAATAGCCAGAGCAAGGACCATGCCTTACTACTGGGATGCAACTCTTCAAATAATTTGGTTTGGCAGAAAGACCAACATTTTATATGGATTAAGAACATAAATAGCTTCTTTATAAACAATCAGAAAAAGTAAATGCCATCTTGATTGGTGGTTCTTCGTAAGAGAGCTGTTTGATTTCTGAGATTGAGTCAAGGCTACTTTGAGGAATCATCATATTAAGTTTTATTTGAACATTTGAAGACATTTAAACTACCTTTCTAAAAATAAGGTATTAGAATTTAACCCAAAAAAAAGTACGTTCAAAACTAAACATATACCATGAATATAATAAAGAAGTTAAGCTTATCAAAGGTGATTTCTAACGCTTTGGTAAAAATTTTCTTTACATAATACCTGTGAAGGAATCCCATTTACTCTGCTCTACGTATTTTCATGAGCCAAATCTGAGTGCCTCAGGACTTTATTGCTTCCCTACTCAATTTCCATTTTAAGAATGTATCTTTCCTTACAGCACAGTGTCATAATTCCACTCACTCTGAGTTAGGCTGTGGTGGAAAGCCGCTGAGGTAGATCCCGAGGTGGTTGTCACTCCAGCTGTGTCTGTCCCAAAGCCAAGCAGCTCCAAGGGAAACTGGAAGGGCACAGTCACAGGAACAAGGCCACCCAGCATCCCAAAAGGAGCTAATGGTGCAGATGTCACGTTCTGACTGGTCACAGACAGGGGTGATGCCATGAGAGTCAGAGGTGAGGCATTAGCCAGTAACGATGCTCCTGCTGTTGACTATGCGAAAAAAAAAAAAAAAAAAAAAGCAGTACTTCAAGATTTTTAAAGATCTGAATTGTATTCTTTAAGGATATAAAAATCAAGTATTCCCTGTTAAGTGTTGCTCTGTTGAGAAGTATATTAAACTATTAATGAATATCCACTTATATACCCAGGAAGTCTTCCCAGTGTTCATTTGCTAAGCAAGCACAATTATATTGCAGATTCAGACATAAAAGTATGGTTCATCTGTCATGTTTTTCTCATCAGCCTTACAGGTACTTTCCTTGATTTCCTTTCTAATTATGCACTGGGTCTACAGTCACAATGTAATGCAGTATCTTCTATTAGATTAATAATATGAAATTGTCCACCACAGATCTGACGTTCTTTAGAAGTACAGTGTTACAGCTCTCTCCTTTCCAAATCAGTGTCTTAACAGAACATTATTTCTAAAGAAGCTGCAGAGAAACAATGAATTCTGAAAACTAAGATTCATACGTAAGAATCCCCAAACTTAAGAAGCTAGGTTAGCAAAATGCATACATACATATGTATGTAGAGGTGTGTATGCACATGTCAGAGGAAAAGGCAAAGGAAAATAATCTCTCCACTATAAATGTCAAAATGAAGTTAAATTCACTGAGCTTTAAAATAAAAATGCAAGATTAGCAAGAACATTTTATCTACACCAGCTCCCAAATCACATTAATTCCTCTAATATTAGATCAGCTCATTCTTGTTTAACAATCTTTCCTTCAGTGCACATACAGTAATTTCATATGCTAATGTTCAGTCCTCTAATTATCTACTACAAAACAGTTAGTATAAAAAGCACTTTGAATCAGACTCCAATGCAGATAGTGTAGCTATTTGAATTAAAAAGACTCAGATGAAATAGGATTTCAAATCTGTGCATTTTTACAAGTAAGCGTCAACTAAACCCAAAATTTAGAATAATTTTAACGAACACATGAGCTTAAAATGAAAATGACATTTCACTGAGTTCTGTAATAACAACTTACAGAGAAAGCAAAGTCATGAAATCTCCTAGCATGGATAATTTTTGATTACCAGTTTTGGTCTTAAGATATTCCAATGAAAGCAGCTAAAGAAAGGACAGTTTTTTCTTAAGAGAAAACACACTATTTTAAAACAGTGGCCCTGTAAAGGGAATTTACCTACAGGTGATGTTCCCAGGAAGTGTTCATATTGATCATCTTAAAGGTACCAAATTCTACAACATATTCTATCCCACAAGCAGAAAAAAAAAGAATGAAAAGTATCAACACACTATTATTCTCTTTTGCTTTTAAAAGTACTAATTTCACAATAAGCTTATGTACAAAAAATTGACAACTATTCATTGTCTATGTAATCTAGTAAAGGGCAACAATAAAAGCCATACAGTAATGTTTTGCAACTGTGAATTTGTAAAATGCCTGAAAACAAAGTTTGTAAAGTGCTCTGCCAAGACCTTGCTTACTCACTAAAAAAGGAGAGAGAAGTACAGTGAAGAAAAGAGCTACAGAGCATGCTCTAAAAGAACTGCAGTTCAGATGTTTCTATTTAACCCATATACAATAGTTCTTAAAAGGGTGCATCCTGGTCCCACAGATCTGATTGAGATCCTTAGAAGTGTAAGCCAGATTCTGCTCAAGAGTACTAATGGTAGGTAGAGCTTTTTAAGGAAATCCCACATGTACTCTTTGGCTTTGTGTCCTTAAGATGGAACTTTCTGTGAAGCTTCAGCAGGTATAAACTTGTGTTCTGGTAAATAATTGTGTCAATCAGAAGTGGAAAATAGGGAAACACGTCTTGGAAGCTTCCTGGTTAAGTACACCTTTATTATCACACAAAATAATCTAGTTTCATCTTTAATGTAAGCAGACCAGAATATTATAATGAGCAATGCAGGTACCATTCTCATCTTCTAACAGCATCTCAAATAGGAATTAAATCCTAAGGCCTTAAAAGAAAGGAGATTCAGTCTTATGTGAAGTTTTAAGAGGAGTAAATAAGTCCTTAGTACATTGTTCCTAACAACTAGTCTGGAATTGATGTTGGTTCAGCAGCCAGCCATTACACCTTTATAGCTAAATAAAAACCTCTGCTATCACAAATCTCTTCCCCTTTAATGTACTTGAACTGGGAGGTAATTTAATTCTAATCTTTCCTTGAATGTACTCCACTGACTAAGCTCCACAGTGCATAGCAGTAACAGCCTTATTCTATGGTTTATCTTCTTGGATTTCATACTGTTCTTCTGAACCATTTTTAGGTTATGAAAGTAATTTCTGAAGTGTCAAAAAGCCCACATGAAAGGTCTCAATAATTATTTTAGTGATACCATATGCTGCTCAGTACCTACAGCTGATTTACCCCTTTCCCTTATACCAACACACCTTATTTTGCTGTTTTATAGTATGGACTCATGTTACTTGATTATTCACCACACACCCCCACACTTCAGTGCTCTTCAGAAGGACTGTGGCCAAAATGGATTTAATTACTCGGGTGATCAGTGTTTGTAACAAAAAAATTACTTGCCTTCAACTACAGGAGGGGGGTTTGCCTGAATTCATCTCATCATCCAGCACAATACTGCTTGCTTCCCTTCTCTGTCATCTTTAAGCTCTACCACACCCATTTGCCATTTTGTTCTACATCACAGCCATTGCATCGACAGAATTCTGCTGACTGCACCAGAAAGAAACAACTCTCTTCCCAGTCCATTCATTGTAGCCCTTTTTGTCTCCTCCAGATACCTTCAAGAGTACTCAAACTGCACTGGACTTGGTTCAGCTTTTCTCCAGACCCTACGTGGTACCACAATGGCCTGTACGCAGCATAGTCTGGGGATCTTTTTGCCATTCAAAGTACCCAGTGCAAGTGAATGCTGTGTCAGAGCCTGCCAGACTTTTATTGCTGACTGTTCCAGTAGAGTAGGATGAAAGACCATGGAAGCGTCCTGTAAAAATCATCTTCCTCCTGTTATTCAGCTGTATTAAGAAGAATTTGATGGCAAACTAAAAGATTATAAAATATTACCAGAAGTCAAATATACATCACTCCCATGCAACTGCACTGTTCAGAATACTAAGTTTTTCATTTGCTGTACACCAAGAATATAATTTAAAGCAATACTAATTTTCTTAAGTATTGATGACTTCAGCATAGAAAGCACTAGAGAGAAAAACATCAAATCATATCAGTAATTAAGGATTCTCAGTAAAAAGAGCACAGCTTGGGAAAGCAGGTTGTCTTCTGGGTAAATAACAGGCTTATATGTTTTAGAATAACAGTATCTTCAAAGTATTTGTTTTGTTTGATTTTCCTTGTCTCTAGTGATAGTATAAGCTTTCAGTTTCTAGGGTATTTATACATTAATGGGGCGTCTCATCCAGTTTGACTAGATGCTACAAAATAAAATACATAGTCACAAACACAAAAGAAAAGCCCTTGCAAGTGTTAATTACAAGTCTTGAATTACACTCAACCATAGGCAACTGAACTCTAGTTTTGACACTAATCATGAAGCCTTACAACAAATGTAAGAAGACACCTTTTATATGACCATTATTAGAAATTTGTAAATATGAGAGAATACACAAATCAAATAATGCAAGTACATACCACATCCCCTGAAAATATGGTCACACAAAGCTTACCTCTTCTAGTGCTGTTAAAAGAAAAAAGTGAATTCTTTCCCACAGTATAGACCAAGAAACAGTTTACAGTGAGGATTTGTTCCACACTGATCCTTGCATTTCACATCAGCTGGAAATACATATTCTTTAGTGTGAAATAGTTTAGTCAGTATCAGCATTATGCTTAGAAAGGTAAAAAATTAAATTTATGACATTTACAAATCAAGATAAAATATACTAAGAAGAATGTTTACAAAATAAATGTGATAAACATTAATGTAAGGCTCAAATGTGAACTCATTCAGTGCATACCTGCACGCTGGCTGCTACAACTGGAGACCCTGAGGCAGAAGATGGTCTGTGTGGAGTTGACAATTGTTTAGTAGCACCCTGTGTTCCACTTCCTGCTCCCCCAGACAGACTAGTCCTACTAGCTCCACTTGAGTTAAGGTTACTGCCTCTGCTGGCAGGTACATTCATTCCAACTCCACCCAGATTATTTTTACCAACAGTTCCAGAAGGAGAAGAGTTGGGCAATTTTGAAGAAGCCTGAGGGTTTTTTGCAGGCTGAAGGCCTGAGGTGCGATTAGAGGACAGCAAATTCACTGTAGGAGACTGCCTGCTGATATTTACGCCACCGGTCTGTTTATGAAGGGGGTTGTTGCTGGAGTGACTACTCTGGGAAACTAGTGCACTTGAACTGGAAGAACTGGGTGTTGTTGCAGGCCTGGGGGATGAGGTGGACTTGGATGAAAATTTAGGTGATGCATTGGGCTTCGGTGTCACAGAGGGCTTAGATGAAGTGGGCTTGGGAGAGGCAGCAGGTTTGGGAGAGGCAGCCATGGAGAAGGGAGGTTTGAAACCCTGGGAAGAAACTTGTGACACCATAGCCTTGGCTAAATAGTTACTAGAGGTAGAGGTGCTGGATGTTGTCCGAGAAACCAGTGGGTGAGACACTTGGGAGCCACTTCCGGATGAGGGATTAGACAAAGGCAGGCGATACACTACAGACTTATCTTGAGCCTTGATGACTGGTGATGAGCAAGAGAGTTTGGGATTACTACTCAATTTCACCACGGGATTGGTCTGTGATTTACTAATAGTTGCTTGTAAGGGAGATACGTATTTCTGTTGTACAGCTGAATGCTGGTGCACCTTTGTCACTTGTGATGTTGAGGAAGTACCACCTTGAGCCTCAGCAGATGATACCAAGATATCCTTGGTTCTTTGAGAGGAGGTGGAAATAGCTGCTTGAGTCTTACAGGAAGAAATGTGAGTCTGAGAAGAGGAGGAAGCAGCTTGGATCTGACTTGACCTCTGTAGTCCTTGTTGAAGTAGTTTGGCTGGCAAAGGCTCTAAGGAAACCTTGGGATTTTGAATTGAAGATCCAGCAATAAGGCCTGAAGAGATACCAGTGTGAACTAAGTCCTGGGGTTTCTTTGGTACTGGCCCTGTGTGACCAGCAATAAGACTTGATGAATGGGATGTTTGAGTGGGCTCTACTTTCTTTGAAGTTGCCAGAGGCAACTTACTCATAATGCTTGCTAGTTTCTCCTCCCTCAGCCCAGGGCGAGGTCTGGATGTTGGTGTGTCTATGGTAGACCCAAGAGGTGACCCCTTGGCACCATTATTGATAACTGCCAGAGCATCAGAAACAGAGTCCAGTGAGGGTGGGTGGAAAGAGAGGTCTTCATCCAGCGAGTCATCCAAGCAGATCGTCTCTGGAGCTGCTGTGCAGCTAGAGCTGGCTGGGGTGCACACAGCTGCACTTGAACTCAGTACAGAAGCACAACTTGAATTGACTGAAGACATACAGGTTTTCTGTTCCTTTTTTGGACTGGAGTCCTGAAAATGAAGGGATAAGAATCATCAGGTTTAATAGTCTTTCTGAAATTGATTTAAGTTGATCTTTAATGTAATACTTTTATTCAGTAAATTCAGACAAACCACAGATCTACTACTGAAAGTTTCATATTAAGATACTTATGATACCTAGGTGCTGGAACCCTGTGTGCTAATTCAGTATTTGGATCTAAAAATCTAGCGTTGTTGCTCCACATAACTAAAAATGTCCAACACAGTGAAGAACAACTAGTATTATCAAGAATAGGGTAGCTAATCTGATCACTTAGTAAAACTGCTACTGAATTAAGACAACACCTGGTCATGTCAGATGAGGACCTCTATACTATGGCATCCTTCCAACTGTACTGTTTTCCAGTGTTGCCAAGTTTAACACATACTGAAAACACACAAAGCACACATTCAAAAATGTGAAACATCACTGGAACTAGTAGCTTTTCATAGTCAATTTTCAAAAACCTAATACAGATTAAAGTGACAAAGCTATAAAGAGGTATTTTGTACTACATTCTTTAAAGTAATCCACCACCAAGTCAATAAGCAGTGCCTGACAAACCTTCTGTAAGAATTTTTCAGGACCAGAGGCAGAAACAGGTTGTATCAAATGGTCACATTGGACCATTAACTGGATATTCAGATATCTTAATAGGCTTTTACCTTCACTTTGGGTTTAGGGGCCAGAATCACCTTCTTCTTTGCCCTAAAACAGAAGGGATAAATGTGCATCAGAAGACAAAAAAAAAGGCAAATGATTGTCATTTCAAGTGTTACCCTGATTACACCCCAATGAACTAGAATGATGGCTACAGGAGTCCAGCTTTAATAAGACGACATCCTTGAAATGAAAAATGGCTTAAAATATAGGGGGAAGGAAAAATAACACAGTATCAGTTCATTTTTCTGATCATGCATCTCTGTGTAAATAGTTGCAAAGTCAACTGAATTGATGATATAACCTGACATAAAGATCAGGGTATATCCAGAGAGCTGGTTTTGTTTTTCTGATTTAGAAGAACTTCAAAATTATGAGTTTGTCTACTTAGTATAGCTTTGTCTATACTGAAGTCTTCTAGAATAGCAATATAATTTCACTTTTTACATTGACATTTTTGTCCCTGAGGAGAACGCTTCCTATTCTCATTTATTTCAAACCAGATAAAAACAGTTGTTTCTTTCCCCCACAAAAGGAGTTTGTTGCTTATCAACTATTAAAACAGTTGTACCTAATTTGTTGCAAGAAGTAATTTAGCAAACTCAGATTTTCTTCTGCAAGTACATGAACTGCAGTTATGCAAGTAAGGACAGCATTAAGGCTCATTAGTTATCAGCTTCAACTTAGAGGTTCAGCATTTCACACTTTATTTCTTTGAGGGCAATCAGCAGATTTACATCTTGTAGGCAAATTTTGATCCTTTCCTAAGCAACTAGAAATACACCTCGTTAAAAAAAGACTTTACTGTAGGTGGACCATGACTCAGTTTTGATGTTATGTAGAAAAATACCCTATGCTAATCACATTTATCACAAAAGTTGCAACTGGGGTTTTATTTAAAGTTATAACAATTTATTTGAATTCTGTCTGAATATGGACAGCTTCTGAGAGGCACACAGTGTTGTCTGAAAATAAAGAAGATAAAATCCCACTAAGATACACAGACTTCCATGATTAGGGATATTTTTGAGGAAAAGAAAAAAGCAGGAAGTACTGCAGTCTGAGTTCAGTTTAATAGGCTGAATGTCAAAAATTAGGCAGCGTGTAATGCTTTGAGTAAAAGGTATTAATTCAAGAATTAATACCCCTGGAGTTATCTAGCCACTTCTCAAGTGAGTTAAAATTTAATGCCACAAGAACGTTACAGTTATATGCCTAAATTAGAGCATTAAAAAAGATTATAAGTATCTTCAAACAAATCCCAAAGTACTTCCCTTTCCTTCCCTCTGTCTAAAATAGGTAGCAGGAAGATGAGAAAAGATGCTCTGCACAACCTAAAGATCTTGTAAAGCATGTTGTCCCTGTTATACTCACGGAGCAGAAGTGAGGTGATTGTGAACACTTCGGCTTTCTTTAAAAAGCATCCTAAAAGAGTGGTGAGAAAAGAAACATGAAATTATTCTACAAAGACAAATAGCATATGACCACTAAATACCCAAATATCCTTTGGTTTTCAGAACCAGCCTGTGATTATCTGTCCCCAAGGGAATTAATGATTACTTTGCCATGCTGTCATGGTATAGGTCTTGGCATCCATGAACAGAAGATCTAAAAAATTGTAATAATTTGCATTTATGCTCAAAATACCTCAGTAAATGACCAAACAAAAATCAACATAAGAGAATATTACTTCCTTCAACAGGACAGAAGAAATACACTTTGAATGCTCTCTCCTCAAAGATGAATGAAATAGTTAAAATATAAAATAAAAGATTATTGTAAACTCTTCACACTACATGTCCAACACACTGATCCGTAGGCTTGGGTTTGTGGTTATTAATCTCTTGTGGGGTTTTTTTAAAGCACAGAAGATAAAAGGCCAAACACAGTAGCCAGGCTTGCTTCTAGCTTTCTTCAGTACTTTTAGTACTGAAAAAACTTTAGTAAAAGGTTTTGAAATTTTAATAAAAGAAAAACTTTAGGCTATTTTGTATTGCTTCTCTAACTTTAGTTACACTGGACTTACACATACATACTACTACAGAGCCAAGGAATGGCAGGAGCCAGTGTGACAAATCTCAATACTTGCCATGCTTTTATTCAATGTTTTCAGCTCCTTACTTGCCAAGTGGAAAGTGAAAATGATTGCTGACTTGTATCTACCCTACAGTTTACTATTCAAATGCAGCTATGAATAGACAGTGTAAACTTGGGTCACCTTCCTTGTTTCCAGATAGGCAAACTAGGACAGACAACATTTTCTTACAGCACTGCCATCACATTGACACTGACCACATCATGAACAGCTGTCTAAACAAGTGCTTTTCACCACTGATAATACAGCCTGCAGAGCTACAATAATTACAAAATATCTGAGTACCCAAAAATCTCATGTCATCTGGTAAGAAAACACTGATCCTCTCACTACAGTTCAGTGCCTTACTTCTCAGATTCTATTTCCAGCTCTATGTTCCCATTTTCTTCACCACACTAACCTCCAAATCTGTATTGCATTGTTCCACCAGAGACTACTGAATGCCTATGAAGAACATCATGGAGCAAAATCAATATTCCTCATTACATGTTTAATGTGCCACCTCCCAACCTATACAGCTTCTCCAGAGTATTTCCCTTCCCACCTCCTTCTTGGTGCTTTATCCATTCCTTAATCTTTTCAGTTTGGAAATGAAAATTCAAAATTAATCACAGGTGGCAGTAATTTGTAGCATCAGCCTTCAAGATTAAAAACAAAATTTTAAGTACTATAGAAGTACAGAAATCAGACATGGTACAAAGAAAGGACAGGGCAGTATATGAGGTCCCTTGCACCTTTAACAATCCTTTGATTCTGTAATTTCCAGTTATGATCAATACCTTATCTCTTTATTCCTTATGAAGTTATAAGAAACATTAAATACAATTAACTTTGAAAGTGCAAGAATTTTTTCTTCTAAGCTGAACCCACAAAGTTCTGGTACCATACACTATTCTGATTAGTAAGAATTCCTTAAAAATACATGGTCAGTAGATCAGTTTTAGCATTAAATACCTAATTTTTTTCCCCCAAGTTTATATAGGTCCTTCTTACCTGAGGCCACATATAAAAACGAAAAAATTATAAGCCTTCAGCATAATCCCTAACATAACATGCCAACAAAATGAGCATTCAGAATACAAATTGCGTGCTGTATTAGGAATTACCACTGCCAGACTCCAGGAAATACTTTCTTTTCCTCTTTCTATGCAAACCTGTTTGCCTACAAATTACAGTACACCACTTCCTTAACAGAAGGCAGGAAAGTGCCACTCAGTAGATACAGGACAATTTGTAAATCATTATGGTACTAAAATCACCCCATTAGTAAATTAAGTCTTGCTGGTTAACAGGAAGTTATGGTCTGTCACCTGTTGGGGTTTGTTTGGTCTGTTGGTGGTTTTGGGGGGCACTTTGGTTTTTTGTTTAGTTTTTGTCTTTTGTTGTTGAAGCCAATTGTATGGATAGTTTAAAAGCTCAGGAAAATTTTCAGCGGACTTATCAAATGGAAAGGAGAGAACTGTATGTTTTATGGCTTTCCAATACAAAATTTTAACATGCTTCACTTCTATATATTTTTGAATCACCTCACACTATCTCTTGACTATTTCTCCACTATCATCAGTGATCTGTCTTATCTTCCATTCTTAAACTAAACTGGGATTCTCTGTCTCATCTAATTCAATAAAATCTTTATAACAGACAACATCTCAGTCATTAGCATACTTACACAAAAAACTAAAAAACTGGACAAAAACAAGTCAGCTGTATGCCAGGAAGTATAAAACTTCATTTTTTCATTTTGTTACTATTTAACCAGCTATTTCTACACTGACTGATCTCAGAAATATCTAGTACAGCTATTTTTACAGCTTGATACCCATTTGATTTAACTAAAATAAAGGTATTCATGAGCAAGTTGAGTAGTTTATCATTTAGCTTTTACAATCAGGTTGACGTTTAATGAAATTATCTTTTGCAGTGGTTGCTCAAGAGAGAAAGAACTCAGGCCAAACCATACTTGCTCCTCTTTCACTCCAAACCATTAGAAATCTCTGCCAAACCTGTGTTTCAAAGCAGTTTACTATTGCTCCCATTTTATTTCTCCCTCTCTTATGTGTGGTTGTTTCTTCTTACATCTGTAAGAAGCAAGTATAGAAGCTGGTGCATTTTTAACTACTGTAAAACAGGGCATCCCAAGTGCAAACAAGAAATAGAGAGCAAAAACCTTAAGTCTGTTGTGAACGCTGCTATCGAAATTCTAGCTTGTAATTTTAAAGCCTGTGTGAGCAGTCTGATAATGCAGTGTTCCAACATACAGGCAAAACTGATTTCTAGATCATTTATCACTTCCTCTATCACATAAAGAACTTTCCAAGCTGTTACCCTCCCACCTCATACTTTCTCCTGAAATGAAGCATGCTTCATGATGTGTTAGAAGTGGCAGCAAATTCAGTCTCTAGGAGATGATACAAGCAAATAGCTGTCCAAGGAAAACAGTGGGTTTTTTCACTCTCAAGCTTAAAAACAACAGAAAATTAATTTTAGAAAAATATTTGCTCTTCTAAACTATTCCAGCTTCACAAACACACTCCTAAGTTCCAACCAATATCAAATGTACATGGTTGAGTCAAATGTAAGACAATAAATAAGAACCAAAGAAATCGTTTACACCAAAATGACTAGATATCTGAAGCAGTTATCTTACCTTGCCTGCATCCAGCCTTTAGGCCAAAGTGGTTTCACTTCTGTTTCCATGAAGGTTTTGAGGTAATCTTCAGCAGACTGACTTCTATTTGGCTCTAGCTCATAACATCCCAGCTTGATCTTGACAAGATTACACAACAGAGACCTGCAAAAAGAAGCAGAAGAAATATATTTTGAAAGACACAGTCCTTTCAAAAGCTCAGCAGAAAAATGTTAAGAAATTGAAGCTGTCTACTGATAGTTGCAGGAAGTGCTCAGTTCCAGCTGTTTTTTGGAAGTTTATACTGCACAAACCATTGCTACTACAAACTGGTATGCTCTACCATTGTCACTTCTCCATTTTCAGACTCTTACTCTTATTTTCATCCTACTATCATTTTGTAATTTGTTTTACATTTTCTTTGTGGTTTTCTCACAGTTGGAACATCTCCTTTTACTCTGCTCACACTGACCTCTGATTTGTCTGAAAGGAAGTGAAATCCATTCTACACTGAGTACTTCTACAGAGGATTCTTTCTGACAGGGATTTTGTCTTTTGTTCTTAAAAATATAGAAGTGCACAGTTAAGTAACATCATCCTTTCAGAGTCTCTTGGACAAAAAAAGCAACAGATTTAAGCATCTCTCTCCCCTCCAGTTCAGTCCAAGCTATATTGCTTGTACATATTTCATTAAGCTTTCTTCCCTGTTGTCTTCATATACTTAAAAGACTTGTTGAGAGAAGTCCACCAGCCCCTTTTAGTAATACATACACATATATACACACACACTTGTACTAAAATTATCTTAGATCTTTCATGAGAAATTACTAATTTAGAAAGATGTGCTTGCTTAAAAGTCTAGATTATTTAAATAATAGTCATCCCAGTTTTCAGAAAAATCTGTTCTAGGAAACCAAACTCTAGTATCAGATCATTTCAGTAAGAATCTGTGCTACTCTCGAGAGATAAAGAATTTGTGTTCAGAGAGAACAGAAGGGGTTAAGATGATTGCATCGTTCTAGTTGTTGTTGGACCGGGAGGCTTGCCAAAATCCTTATCAACAGTTTTGATGGTCTGTCCTCCTATGGCAGAAATCTCTAGTGCTCGTTGGTGTTTTGTAATGTATTCCTAGAAAGGTGGGAAGCAGTTATAACACTGCTTACACACCTGTTCTTTACCTAAAGAGGTTCAAAGTCCTGGAGTCAGAAAATTCTCATCTATTTGGATAAAGCAGAAAAACAAGCAGTGAAACTGGAAAGGGCTGGACACAGGATGATTTTCCTTTCGAGTTAAAGATTAAGATGTTTTACCATTACAGAATTCCAGTTTGCCTATTTAACACCAACAGCCTTCAAAACTTCTCCAAGGTGTACTTCTGGGAAAAATTATTTATTCAACTGTATCATGTAATGTCATCCTCTTGGAGATCACTTTATAAAGTCAGTGAAAATTCTTGGTGGGAAATGTAGTTTTGTCTTACCTCACTGTGTCATCCCAGTGAAACTTCTTTCTGGGTCCAACAACCCTCTTTCCAGGTTTCTCATCATCATCTTCCTCTGATCCATTTTTCTCTCGTTCATCTTCTGCTTGCAACCTACAGTTGGAACAATTATTTTCTTCAGAATTATACTACACAGACAAAATATGTAATTGAAAAATGAGTGTCATTCTAGGTGTTGGGGGGAAAAAAATAACCCACAGAGGACCTGTTAAAGATTTTTGCTATACTTCCTTATAGAATAAACAGTTTTATCTCCCTCACCCCACTGCCTTATGGTTCTCAGACAAGTGAAAAGGACACACTGTACATATGTTTTCACTGATGCCCCAATGAGCTTCAAGCAATGTCTCCACTGGGAAGTGGCAGGATACTTATCAAACTATTAATACCTCTCCGAGTCTAAAATTAGTTAACTATAATCCAAACAATAACAATAAACAAGGACAAAGTATATCAATAATCTCAACACACTATACTCCTCCATTAATCCACCATTTTAGGAATTAACCAGTAATCTTTCAGATTATTTTTTCTATCAAGACCTATCTCACTCAGTTTATGGAGTTTCTCTCTGATGTGCAACAATAATACTTACACAAAATTAAGTATTTTGTACAATTAAAAAAAAAGACACCCTTAAACTGGAGCTGAGTGATTTTCTGAGCTAAGGAAGTAACAACATGGATACAAACTTCCAGCTGGGTTCTAAACAGGCTTGCACAGCTCTCCAGAATAACCTACTTGGCATTCTTGGCTTGATTGCGGGCCTGACAGTCCTCTTGATACTTGCATAACTGCTCAGGCATGACGTTACTGACAGCCAGTTTCAGCTTCTGCAATGGCTCTCTCAAGCGGTCATCCTGTGAAAAGAGGAGTACCAAAATAATCCCATTAGATGTAAAATAAAGAGCATTTCAGATAGTCTCATGAAAATTTCTGGATCAGTCCCAAGGTAACATTCCCAGTACTATTTATGGACTGAGACAGACAATTCTACATGGCACTTGAATCCTGTTAAGTGCAACAGCATTATATAAATGCATGCAAGTCTTGAGATCAGAAACAACAAAAGACAGTCACAAATAAATGTGTCATGAACATTCCAAAACATTATGGCATGCTCTCTTTAAATAATGATTTTAAATTAAAATAGGGAAGGGGAAAAAACTTAAAGGGGAAAAACTGAAATAAACAGACCAATCAATATCTCACCACTTACAAATAAATAGCCTATTAATCAGGTTTCCAAAAACTGTGGTATAAAAACATCCTAGATAATGACTAAAAGATGAGTATGTATTATATTATCCAAGTAGTGGATTGTAATTACATGCAATTTATGTACCTGAAAGGTAAGGACTATGTATTTAAATATTAATAAAAATATTAAGAATTTAAAACATTAAGGTAATATACTATACACTTTGCTACATGTTTTAAATTCACTTTCTACATCTTCTGACTTTACATTATTAATTTTAATTGCCTATTGAAAAGAACTATAATATTCTTTTATGTTTATCTGCTTAGAAATAGTGTTTGAATCTGTTTGCCTTATTAGCAAGCACTGAGATCTCTGCATTAACCTTCAGATCCTCTGCAAGACTTAGTCCTGGATTTTATCTAAAGCATCTGGTCAGGGTACTTCAGATCACAGATAACTTTTCTATTAAACAGGAAAACAATCTTCAAAAGCAAAATAACTGAAAATGGCATATAAAGTATTTGCAAGACCTAGCCACAAAAGGAAATTTGAACAAATAATACAGGCTGGATCATCTATTATCCATGTAGCCTTCCTTTTTTCTTGACACAAAAGTGATAACAAAAGTATGCATTTTTAGCCTATCATAATCATTATTACTGTGGCTTTCTAAATCTGCCGCTTTGAAACGTACCCTGTGACTACAGTAATACTTAGTGATGACAGCAGAAACACTCCTTAATAGCCTGTATCCAGCTTTCAAGATGAAAGCACTTCATTCTCAAATAAAGACTCTGAAATACTTAAAATATTTGTTCCTAACGTAGTGACAATATCACCTATATGGAAAGAAGCTTTTAAACTTCTCTAGCAACTGATACAAAATATTTTTCTTGATTTGAGGCTGTGTGGCTACTCCTCTACTCTGCTGCAGTCCTCCTTGCTGTCACATAATTGACTCCTGCTGGAGCTCCTCTCCCCATCATTACCTGGACGTTGAGGTGTAACTTCTTCAGGCGCTTTATCAGCGTGTCCTTATTGCACGGCACGAAAGCCTCCAGGTGTGAGTACACTCCATTGCGGATGGCAGGATTCACCTCCTGTAACTGCAGCTCAATACTGACAAACAAACAGGAGACACTCAGAGACACACTCCAAGGTAAAGATGACATCTGAACAAAAACCTAAGGAAGCTTTAGAAACATAGCATATTCTGGCTATGCATACCAAAAATAGCAGCTTGGAATATTTTCAGATAAGCTTTTTTAGAAAAGGAAGAAGTCCTAATCAATGGCAAGAAACCATTCATGTATGAACTTATCCAGCAATGTTGAACACTCATTCAAATTAATTTATACCCACCACTGTGAATCAAAATTTATACACTCTGACTGTTATAGTCCTCTAAAGATTACTTTTATTTCTTAGAATATCAACATAGAACTTCCTATATTAAACCCTTAACCGAAGATTACAAAGAAAAAAATCTGGTGTTTGCTCTCATGAAAGCTGAGATCCTTTGAGTACCAGAAGTGGGAGACAGGAGTAAATAAAGGCAATTTTGTTGAATTTTACACATGAAGGCAAGGACCAGGGTACTACAAAACATTTTACACTGGATAAAGATAGACAAACATGATAGGAATTGTATGCATATATAAATCTCTTCAGCTAATAACTAGCTTAGACTTATCTACCTTCATTGACTTTTAAGGGATTTGCTGGAACAACCTCAATAATACTTCCTCTTCTGTATTTTTCCTTTCACCCCCTTTCCAAAAAGGTTCGGTTCTACAGATAAGCACTTACTCCAGAAGAATATTATTCATGTCTTGTGTGAAAAACTTCTTCCTGCCTTCTTCATCAAACATCTTGGCAGCCTGGAAATACAATTAAAGAAAAGCATTCAAGTTCATAGAGTATTTTGAACCAACAGTCTTTGTATGTTTACTTTCACAGCCATATCATATTCTTATTTCCCAGAAAACGTTACTTGGAAACGAATAAAGAAAACCAAGCTATTCTCAGCTGCTTAGAAAAAAACTGATGATTGTTATACTCAAATATACACACCTTGCTCTAGGGCAGACAATCATTCTGTTTAGGATCTGCCTGGATCACTGATGTAAACACATTCATCTTTTGAATAACCATTAAGATAATGGTAGATGCTTTATCACCATCACCACCACCAACATTCTAGTATCTCTGTTTTAAAAAGAGAAGCGTTGTTTGACAGGTCAAGAAGGCAAGAGCATTAACTAACACATTTCTACTCCATCTTTTTCTACCTGTTATGTGCTTCATCCAGTTACATATTTCCAGCTTTCTTAGAGCTCTCTCAAACCTTTGCTGCAATTTCTACAATGGGATTATATATGCTAGAGGAATGCCTCATCACTCTTTTCTGCTGCTGTCCAGCATTCTTGCCATCTTTAGACTGTATCTTTAGTATTTTTGTCTGGTATTTCTGTTCTTTTTATCAGAAGCTTTTACTGATCTCCCAGCAATTCCCATGCAGAGTACTTTATTTTTGTTCTTATCACCTAGATCCCTTCTTTTTTTTTTTCCTCACAAGGAATGAATGACAGCTTATAGGACAAAGCCAATTCCCTGTACCATTCTACAAAAATCAGTAAGAACCTTTCTCTAGCGTACATCTACTCTAGAGAAATTTACAAGTCGAGAAAAGAGTCCTTAAAAAAACCATAGAATGGTGACTTTCAATTACATAGCTAAAAACGACAAATAAGTCCAAGTGTTAATGTAATTAATTTATTACTATTAAATACTTACTGTTCTTGCTCTTTATAACTGACCCATCAAAATTTGAAAGAAAACTATTTTCTAAAAATCGTGAACTCTACCTCCCTTCCTGTGTGAACTGCACAGGAAAAGAGTGTGACACTGTCTAAGCCGTAAGGTAGGCCATTGTCTGAATGCTTTATTGCTTCAGTCATGAACACTGATACTGGAGTTTAAAGTTTCTGCAATGACTGCATTCCACCCATTGTTTTCTACCATAAATACAGTTGCTGAGGGAATGGTACTATCTGTTTAAGAACACTGAAGCATTTGTCCTGCTAAAAAAATTAGAACAGTTATAGATGCTTGCAAGTGATAGGGTACCAAAAAGACAAGTCAGAAAGTCTTAAATCTAGTACCTTTATGACTAATTAACACAAGGATTAGTGTCATCATCTGGTCTATATAAACCAGAAAGAAAAAGCTTTAACATTTTGGTCCCAGGTAGACCTTGAAAGGCAATTCCAGCATTATATTATTATGCTGAACAGCATTGCTGGCTTTTAAAGAAAGAAGCACTGGCAGATTCATAAACTTCATCACTATTACTAACTATGGTTGGGTTTTCCCGGAGTGATTATCTTGACAGTGACCTTCAAAATAGAGAAAAACCCCTTTTATTTACTTTCCTTCTTGTATACAATATTGCCTTCTGTCATGGTAGTACAGAATAACCCACTCAGGGAACTAGAACACATCAATCTATCAAAGGACGTCAGGAAGTTTTTATTGCCTTTAGTCATTGGCTTTCTAATATTACTATTTTTTTAATCTTGATATACTATATCCATCCATAGAGAATAGGCTTCTTCCTACAGCTTTACAAACTTTTCTTTGTGCTAAAGAGATCTAAAGCTGTGAGAGTCTGGTAAATATTTAACAATATTCTTTCATTTTTAGTACTTTTTAGAAGATGTCTGATTGCAATTTAGAGAAGGTATGGAAGTAGCAATCTTTAAGTCAACATACAGTCTAGTGATTCCCCAAGCATAAACTTCTCTGCTTAGCCAGGAAGCTTTCAGAAGACACTGTCAAAAATGGAAGAGTTCCCAGCTGGTCTAGAGGAAGGTATCCCTGCCCACAGCAGTGGGATTGGAGAGGATGATCTTAAAAGGTCCTTCCAACCCAAAGCACTTTATGATTCTATGAGGAGTTACGTTTTCCAAGAGCCACTGAATTAAAGATGCCTCCCAACTGGTTTGGGATTGTTATACAGAGAAGCAATGTCAAAAAACTTGGGGTAGGTCACTAACGCTTCCTGAATTTTGACCTAATCCATTTCTGCACTTTTGCTAGAAGCTTATTGTTGATTCATAGCAAAATTAACCTGCATACTGAAAGGCAGACAGAAGCTCCTTCACTTCAGTAAATATTAATTCCATGGCTGTATTTAGCTTGGTATGTTTAAAAATAAGTAAGAAAACTAGAAGACACTTTTACAGGTAAGAGCAAAGCAAGCTCTGCAATTGTTTAAATGATTTTCTTTTTGTCCAAAAAAGGAAGTAAGTTTTGAAAAAAGCAGTTAACTATGAGTAAAGAAAAGCTACACTTTATACTAAATAAGGAAAAGCTGCACTTTATTCTAAGTAAGGAAAAGCTTTAATATCATAATCTGAACAAGCAACAAATTTATTCTCAATTTAGGATAACATCCATAACGGAAACAAGGAATATGTAACACCTTAATAGCTCTGATCCCTTTCAATAACTTACTGGAATATTCATAACTTGTTAATTTAACATTTTTCATCCCATTTTTGAGGATCTCAGATTCCATTCTAACCTTCCAGAAGAACAATTCTGTTTTGTGGTTGGTTGGTTTTTGTCTTGTAGTTGGGTGGTGGTTTCTGGTTGTGGTGGATTTTTTCACTTGTTTTTTGGTTTTTTTTTTTTTTGTTTTTTTTTTTTTCCAACTGGCAAGTTAAAGTCAAAAAACCAATACATGGATTTTTAAGCTGCAGTCATATTTCAGGTAACCTCCTCCAAAGTAAGAAAATACCCATTCAATTTAATATTTAAGTTAAAATAACACTGGTATTTCCATTATGGAGAAAAACCCATAAATAAATGAACATTACAAGTTATCGTACACAGAAGATTTAGAAAACCCTGCTTCCACTGTGAAACAAACACTGCTAAAATAATTGACCTGCATAATTTCTGTCCGTTTTCATCTGAATATAAACACAGCCTTTAAGATTGCCATTAACATCAATTCTTCATTTCTAAAGTTTCAGCCAGCAATTCAAGGATGACACTCAAGGTCCTAAGTGTTCTTCCTTGTTCTCTCAGGTTCTTGAATGTAATCCACTACCAGTGAATTCATACTTACTGTTCGAAGGTCTCCAATGCGCTTTTCAAGTAGCATAGGCAGACCTTCTGGGAGGGCAGGCACCTGCTTGGGTGTCATGACCTGAGAGGTGTAGGTTGCCTGAGTGACATTTCCATTCTCTCCTGACAGTTCAGACCCCGGGCTGCCATCAGAAGTGCCATCAAGCAACTTGTCAAAGTCAATGTCTCCCAGCATCTCCAGGGCACTTTCAGTTTCTTGCAGGAGCTCAGGTTCATTTGTGCTACCAAAAATGGAGAGGACAGGATCATTGATCCTAAGATTCAAGTCAGAGATATCATTTCCTGCACTGAGAGAGGAGGAAGGAATTTTACTAGGGGTAGAGGTTGCAACAGTCACTGGAGATTTTGGACTAGGTTCCTTCTTCCTCATGGCTTCCTTCTCTTTTTGAAATTTACGGATCATGGCAGCCAGAGAGAGCGAATCTTTATATAATTTCTTTTTCTTCTTCTCAGACTTGTGTGAATTTAAGGCCATTACTCTGTAGAGGAAAGAAATCTTTCATTAGCATGTGACTTTTGAGGCCTTAGTAACCTTTAACAACACAACTCAAAGTTTAGTACAATTAAAATTTATCAGGGGGAAGAAGCAAGTACTTCCTGCTTGCATCTTCAGACCATTTTATCAATTACCGTAAACCTTAGGCAGTCATGTGTTTACACGTTCACCAACTGATTTGTTAAGTTTTATACACATTAAGGCAAAGTTTATTTCATTTTGACTTCTCAATTTAATTATGGAGAAGTTGGCACAAGTGTTAAAACTAACAGCAGATTTACAATACTAAAATACTTAAATTTGCTTCTCAAGACTGCTTAATAGTGGCAGGTTGCCTGCACAGCATATACATTAAAATTCTTTTCATTGTTAAAAAAATTTAAATGCAGGCTCAAAATCTGTATTTTACTTAGTTTAAACTGAGAATTTTCTACCAATTTGTCACCTTGATGAAAAATGAGGTCAATAAATTTTCAATATTCAATGTGAATATTCACAGTAAGACAGCCTCCATCCTCTGAACAATAGTTTTCTAGTAGCCACCTAATCTAGTCCCACCATCTTAATCTTTCTATGCTAGCCTCAGAATTCAGTACAAAGTCAGTAAGAAATATGTAGAAGAATAATTAAACTGTATTTACAGCTTTACAGATGAGAAACAGAGATAAGAAGAAAATTATTTTTCATTAGAAGATGCAATTCCTAGTGCTAGTTTAGATGTTGGGTAGGTCAATAATGCTTTATGCTATTCATAATACTCAAAATTTATTTTCTGTGATCTGTCTTTCCTTAGTATTCCTTGTTCAAAGTTTCAGGGGATAAAAATTTAGTCTGTAGGACTGAGTCATACAAAAGTCTCATACAAATTCTGGAACAAAATCTATAAGCTATTAATTACAATATAAAAGCACAATATTCAAAAGAGCTGTAATGATCTTGCTATTGCATACAACCTCAAAGCCAAGCCTCAAATATAATTCAAGAGTTCTTACCAAGAAAAAGAAACCTACCCCAACTGCTTAGGAACTTTCATTTTCCGAGGCTTCTTCTCCTTTTCTGTCCCTTCATCTTTTCGCTTGCGTTTCTTCATTCCACGATCCTCACTTTCTTTCAACTTTGCTATCTAGAAAAGAGATCAAATAAAGGACAATGATTCTTCACCTAAAACACTTCTACAGCAAGAAACATTCAGTTTTCTTTACTCTTTCCAATTCAGAGCCAGGAAAAACACCTCAATGTGTGTAAAGGCAAATGGTATGATGGATTCCTAGCAGCAACTGAAGTTACTGACAAGTGTTAATCATGAATTGTTTTCAAACAGTTAGGAAATTTAGAGTTTTCAGTAAGAGAAATATTCTAAGGTACATGTACACTGCTGCCCAGCCAGTATGGCCAATGGCTACCTTGGAAGATGGAATTTCTGCACCTTCTTGTGCTACTGAAGTTTCATTGCTGATGATGAAGCTGCCCATTATGAAACATCTTTGCTGCTCAATACAGGCCACCTGCCTCGCCTCCCCTCCCCTGCCGATCCTTATATTATCTGAGGGTGCAGGGCAGGGAAACAGAAAGCCTTCAGATTGTGCAAGTGTTAGCCAGCAACAGGCAAAATTCTGTAGTTATCAACATCATTTTAGTCACAAATCTAAACCATAGCATCATACAGGCTGCTAGAAAGAACATTATCTGCATCCCAGTGAGAGTCAATACAAGAACCTTAAAATTAAGAGTTATAGAGCAGGAAAGGACACCAAGAAGAACTAAGTTCTCAGAAATGGCATGCAACTTGTTCATGCCATAGTGCAATTATGTTTGCATTGACTGTAACTCCTCAAAGTTTATAGAATAGCATGCTGTTTGGAAAGATTGTGTATATAATTTTAATATAGCTATTCTTATCAACTGAGTTTATTTTAACAGGTATTTTGATTTAAAATATGGTTAAACCAAATTAGTTAAATTTGGTTTAAAATTCTCACAGTTAGGAACAATTTCAAATCATGAAAACTTGCAAAATCATTAAGAGCAGTATTGATGAGTTTAAGGTCTAATCTTGTATAATAAAATTCTTACAGAATTACAAAATCATCTGTCAGTTCAAGATGGGTGAACACAACTTGTCAGGCTGCCTAAACAGATGCTTAGTCTTACAAGACTAGACAGCCTGCAGACATTCTGAGTTAGTTACTGAATGCGAGTACATGAACCACAAAACAGAAGATGCAATAAAACAGTACCATGCATCATTCTGCTTTTGGACTCTTCATCTGAGCCATTCTAAGTGTATCAAATATTTCAAATGTCCACCTAGCTTCTATTTCTGTTTAAAAGCCTTAATTAAAATCACTCACTTTAGTTGGTCTATGCTTTTTGTCTTCTGCAAAGTCTTCATCCTCTGATTCAGATGCCTGGCGAAACTGCAGCGTGCCAGTGTTGATATAAAACCCTCCATATTTGGTTGTCAGGGATGCAGGAACCAATTCATCATACTAGGTAGGAAAAGGAAGAAGAACTTATTAGCATTTCTTAATAAACTAAACATGTATTTCATTCACCAGTCCCTATACATAAAAATATATATACCAATTCACAGCACAGCTTGCTAGAATAGAAACAGGACAGCAATTCTATAGAAAATTAACTCGCTGAAGCACAGAACATTAATATTACAGAGTATCCTTTCAACAAAATGCCCTTTTTAAACAAAAAGGCAACATTACAGCATTAAAACCTACTGCTTTCTCAAGGCAACTCACCACAGTGCCCTGCTCAAAACCCTACTTCTTTTAAAAAGTCCTGAAATTTTATTTGATAAAAATGCTATCACAGACATGACAAACTTAACCTCAGTGTCTGTAACCTTTTTTCCAATTTTAGATGTTTAATACAACATTGCCTCTTAAACAAATATCACAATACCAGGACTTTCTTCATTTGAAGGCAAACATTCTCACTTTGTTCAGACAATTTTAGAACCACAAGATGTTTCAAACTCTATCAACAGTTTATTTTGAAAAGTACTTAGTATTTATGAAGAAATTTCCAAGTTAGCATTATAAAGCTGAATCTCAAAAATATTGGAATCCAAAGACATAGAAAAAGTGGTCAATAATCAGTATAGAGGACGACAATATCCACTGTATTATTACATGGAACCTCCTTGCCATATAAAATATACTGAAGACAAAATGGTTTAAGAACTGAAAAGTCCAGGCTACCAGAGACTTTTAGATAGGAAGAGGAGTTATTAAGGAAAGTAAAACAGTAAATATGTACTTCAACAATGAAGCTGAGAAAAGAGCCTGAACTGGAGGCCTACCCAGGGATTTAATCTGAATAAGTAGTTAGAAACATCCCTGACTCATACCCTTTTATCTTCCTGGAACAGAGAACTTCACAAGCAGTACAAAAAGACAAAATGGGAAAAGTGGTGACAGCATTTATAAAGTACCCTAAGATTATTTGAAATGCTAGTACAAGAAAGTGAGAGAATCTATTAACTGAACAAAATGAAAGTGAAGTGGCTCAATAGTGGACTTGTCATCCATCTTAAAAGAACAGGAGTACCATGCAAAATAAAATAGAGAGTGGAGGTTGTAGAAGAATTTCAGAAAACTCATGTTTTTTCCACAGCTCTCAGAACCAGCTTCATTAGGCGCAAGGAAAATAAAAGTAAAGAAAAGAAATTATTATCCACAGTGCATAACAGACACAGCAGACATTTCCCATTTGAGCTGACGGGGGTAAACTGAATTAGCAAGGGTGGGGCTGTAAAGGATCAAAACTGAAGAACCCAGTAGTTGCCAGGTTAGAAGGAAAAGGCATTCAGTCAAAGCTGGTACTATTATCATAGGAAGCAAAATCCAACACAGAAAAGACTGAGATGCAGACCAGTACAGGAAGGCCTGGGTAACACACAAGTAAGGATTAAAGACAGTCCACAAATGAGGAATCATGAATCATATGAATCACAGCAAATTATCTGAATTATCAACCTGCTGTGTGGCACAGATCCACTGGAACAAGGCAACAAGAAAGGCAGAATTAAATTAATATACAGAGTGAATGTGTTCCGTAACAGTCAACAGGCAAGTAAGATCAGCAAGATGTGGATGTATAACTAAGCAGTTGAGGTTTCAACAGCTTCTGTTAAGCACTATGAATTTAGTCAGATCTTCAAAGACCTTTCTGATATCTAGCTCCTCTTAACCCTTGAGTAAGACTACTTTTCTTTACCAAAATCTGTTTTAGTCCTGAACCTATTGAACAAGGTATAACTTTTAACTCAATGTTGTATTTTAGACATAGGGGTCTGCAGACTACAGTGTAGCTAGTACACCCCCCTTTGAGCTAAGCTTACTATTTTCTAGTGCCCTAACTAAACAGAAAACGAGTATACTTGTATAAGGTATTAGTAACAGAGATTAGTCATCATTTTGAAGTGCTTCCAGAACTCTCAGTTAAAGGAAACATGGCTCTTGCAAATTCTAAACCTTCTTTCGAATTGTTTTCAAGACATTTGCTTTAAAGTATTCTTTTCTGCATATGAAATCACACAATTTATCTTATGAACAAAAATAAGTTTAAAGCCCTTTACAGTGTTCTGTTCTTCCTTACACATTTCAAGGGTGAATTAAAAAATCTCAGACCTACAAAGAGACAGGGCTTGACTAACTCCTGTGAACACACGTTTGCCCTAAGACTGATTATGGAATCATCTTGTAGGTAACAAAATAAGACTGATAGACTGTCTGACAATCTGAAAAGCAGGTTCATATGTAAGTTATTTTAAGCTATTGTCCTTGAGCTACATTACTACACTTTTAGTGTCCTTAATCTAATTAAAAGTTTTGGTATGAAAAAAATTAGTTTTTTAACAAGTAAGTTAACTGGTTTCAACTTCATCACTATACCAAGAACAGTGAATTTTTATGGATTATACCAATTTAGTTCTGAAATCCAGACCCACAGCAGTATCTTATATTAATATTGTCTACTCCTGAGTCCACACATTTTGACCACAATCCTCAGATATTCTACTGTGATCCTTCTCCTCATTCACCTCCCTTCCAGATAATAACCTCCAAAGGTACACAAGTGAAAAAGTTTTTAAACACTTCTGTACTAAGTCTTGGAAATGAGATTTAGTGCAAACATGTCTAAATGGTTTAACAAATGCAGCTTGTTATTATTTGTTGTGTAACAGATAATACTCAGCTAAAACATAAGCAGGGATAATTTTTGTACCTTGCTTAGTTTCTTTTTGAGGTAGGTCTAACCAGCTTGGGGTGGAAGGAACTGTTCAGTTGATATTGAATCATCAGTAGCCCACTGAATAAAGGCCAAGCTACTGAAATTATGTCAAATACTGTTCCTTCAGTGAAATGGACTAAATATCTACACAGCTCACTACACACTTCAGGATACTTCAAAAAGAGAGTTAGTTGATCTCTATGCTTCTTCAAGATGCAAAGAACTGAAATGCACTATTTGGCTTTGCCATCCTTTAAGGCTAAGTTTTCAAAAAGAACACATAACTACCTTTCCAAACTGCAGTATAACAGAACCTACAAGGAAATCTTGGACAAGGTTAAGGGGAAACAATGCATTGCTTTGCTAATCCAAGGAGACATCAAAAAGCAAGCACAAAGTTTTCCTGTGATAAAGAAGACTTCTCTTCCAAAATGCACAGGTAAATTGGCAGGTTGGCTTGTTTTTCTTTTAACCCTGGGGAAAAGGACAGCCAGCAGAGCACAGAAGAAAAAAGCATAAGAGATTATAAAAGATATAATACTTGGCCCAGGGTAGTCTCATAGGAGAATCTTAGTTTAGTAGTCAGGATATCATAAGCCATCAGCCCACCGGAGCACCTTGAGAGAAGTACCAACACACATCTATTTCCTGTTTCGTTCCCATCTCGACCAACACCTTTTATATCTTTCCACCAGCCACCAGAGCTAGGCTATTGGCTTAAGTGACCTTCACTTCAGAGATTACATTCTTATCATCTTGAAAACATTTCAGCTGAAGTTATAAAATGTATGACCAGTCATGTGACCACTTATCTGTACAACTCAATTCTTTCAGAGCTTGAGCTCTGACCTGACCCACAATTAAAATCTAGTTCAGCGTTAAATAATTATGTAATGTATTACTTAATCTTTCCAGGTTTAACATTACAGAACTACTAGAAGATTCTGTAGAAAAATACTTACACTTTCATTTTCCCCTCATTTAACACGAAGAGCAGATTTTCCATATGTGACACTTAAGACAAATGCTCTTAGCAAAGATCTGTTATTCCAGCATGTTATAAACCTCCCTTTGCATTACATTAGTAATCATATTGTTTGTGTATTTTTCAGGAAACACTTAGGTTCATTGTACTGCCTACACAAATAAATCTTCTCAAAGAATAGCTGATCCTAGGTCATGATCTACCCCTCTAGTAGCTCAGATTACTTTGAAAAGTGATTCTGTGCTCTTCAAAACATTAAATCGAGCAAAATACAGGATGTTGCTACAACCATTATTATTTCCTTCTCCTACAAATTTAAAGAGTGGTACTACATAGGCCAGATACAAGTCTCAGGTGTTTTCAAGAACCTATGCAGGTGCTAAATTTTCAGTTTATTCAGTTTATTCTTATTCTCGCCTAAAGAAGGGTATGCCTTTTTGCAGAAGAAGCACAAAAACATCACTATTGCTTTAACAAACATCAGACGTGTTCAGCAAATTCAACTACCTTTGTTCCTCTAGCCATTTTGGTTCTTGTATCTACTTCTTGCATCTGTATCTATTGGTTTGATATTTCACGTTATACCTAGACTTATTTTGGGGTGAGGAAGATAAAAAGCCAGGAATCTACAAATTGAAACTTGTCCTTGTACTCACTTGAATGCATAGGCTATGTCAGGGGCCAGCTGTCAGGCATCCCCTGAAGACATGCAGGAAGCGTGCACAACGCGTTATTAAAGGTGACACGGTGCGCTCAGCTAAGTGAGCACTATTCCCCAAACACACAACTTCCAAGCCTGGGCAAAGTGACAATGAACAAGGAAGACAGTACTAATATAAATACACCAATCCAGAGCCAATGAAACAGCTGGCAACTCAACCTCTTAAAAATAGAAGCTTTAATGCACCCTCATGTATTCAGTGTGGATGAGGTTTGCAACTGAGGTCTACAAAGGCAGCGTTTTCCAAATGAAAAATGCCACAGTGTTCAACTTCTCTCAATACACCATGAAAATATTTTTAATAATGGATCCTATGGAGTGTTCCTCTGTAAAAGCCTCTAACATTTGCAGGTTGATAACTTGGTTGCTTTGTTAGGTTTTTTTAAGAGAGAGTCATCTTTTTAAAACAACAACACTCCTCTCCATAGATAGCACAAAACAAACTCTTTGGAGCAGAAAGAATGAGCAAACAGTACCAAGTTGGCCTGGAACTACATCTGGCCCAGAATCTCACAAAAATGGTAAAAATTTCCATTAACACACTGAGCTGCCATTCCCGGAAGAGATACTATCCTTGCTGGGAAAAAGTTTCTCAGATATTCCAGAGTTTTGCCCAAGATAACCTTACTGATAATCCATCAGCTTCAGGTTTTAGGGGCAAGCCAGGGTAGGAGAAAACAGGATATTAAATCTAGCATACCTTTTTAAGTCTGAAGAATACAATAGGAGGACAAATTTATCCTGGAAACATGTGAAAACTGTATTTCATGACACAGAATTTTTGCAGAGACCAAGCCCTTAAATTATGGAAAGTATTCTAGGGAACTCAGATAGAAACAGAACAATGCTTTTAATAGTGTGTCCAGAATTACTAAAACCAACACAAAATCTTTGAAAGGTTTTCTTTACAGATGATTTGAGCTCTTGAGGCAAGATGTAGCTAAAGAAAAAGTAAGATCTTGCTTTTAGCTGAAGTACCTGTTTTGGAGAAAATTTCCATGTATGAGAGACCATTGATACGCTGGTATTCTCTAGTGACCAGCACAGGACTTTTATGTCAGTGTTTAGAAGGCTACTATGGAACTATGAATATAACAGACTAGATCAAATATTTACACAGGGGCCTGGGTGTCTGAAGAACTGAACTGCCTGCTTCCCACTCCTCTTGGCATTCACATTTAGCTTCAATTCCTGCCAGTATGGGTACCTAGTATCACTGCTTCAAAAAACGCTGCTTATAGATTTGTAGGTCAACACTTCTTTTTCTACATTCATCTACTTGAAATAAAGGAAGTTTTTGGTATGGATATCTAAGCCTTGTTACCTTCAAATAAGAGAAAACAGCATACATTTTCATTAACACCATGTATTACTTTAAATTCCCTCTTCTGTATTGCATAACAGAAAGCCCAGAAAGCACTGTGTTCCCTTGCAGTCTCTACCTATATAAAGCTTACATTGACAGGAAAGTATTCAACCAACCAAATAATCAGAGATTATCACAAGAGCAAGTAATCAGTCGGATCTGGGTGGACATTCATGTGTGTGCAGGAAAAATAGACTGGGTGAAAAATTCTACAGGAATTCCACTCCATAAAGAATGTAGTTCTGGGCAGCTTACACTACAGCAAAACCTATTTTCAACATCAAAGCATGGAAACACTGACTAGAGGCAGCTTTCTCTACAGGTTATAGACATTTTGTATAGGTCCATTAAGATAAGCAAATATTAGGACTTGCCACCAGGCTAACCCCTATAGAGCAGTTAGAAACAATAGTAAACTGGTTGTGATTTACTCTTTTACTGGAATTATCACAATCCACTGACTACAGTCAAAGTGCTCAACCCAAGAACAGCTGCTCACATAGATTTCCTGCATGCCTGCAAATGCATTTACCTCAAAATCAGTTTTTAAAAGGAAAGTATCTCTAAAGCCATGGAATAAATCTGTTTCAGTGCCAAAGAGCTCAGTATTTCTTTCACAATTGTGACAAGAAAAAGGACTAAAATTTTTTTTCAAGCTAATCCTGGAGCAATTCAAGAAGCACTCATTCACTTTTCAAGTGCTTGTGCCCAGGATATTACACCTTTTTGTGTGTAAGAAAGTGTGTCTTCTAAGAAGTAGTCCAGGGCCTGGCTCTAACACATCTCAGGGTACATGGCAATTTTATAGCTGGCCATACAGAAGATGAGCAAGCCAGACATGTAGATTTTCTTTCTGAACACTTCTCTTGTATCCAAGGCAGAATGATGGAATTAGAGGTTTTGTTGAACTTCAACTCCTACATTACAGAACCCTTAAGCTCTACAACAATGTGGACTGCAGCTGGCCCACTATATATTTTTCTTCTTTTCTATATTAAAACAGGGATAAAAGCAAAATAAAGATGGTCTCTCACTAGTCCGTATTTGTAACACGGACACGAGGCATAATGATTTGTTGAGGAGAGCAATCTTTAGAGAATACACCATTACTCCCCAATAGCTTCCACAGCTAGGACATGATGCAACCATCTGGTCCTCCAACAACTGCCTTTTGTACATTTTGCAAGGACTCTGGCAAGAGATAGAAGTAAATGCTCCTGCAAATCTATCAGATCTGCTGCTGGTAACACCACCAGTGCTGGAAAGAGGCACAGTATGCTAAGTATTAATACAGCAGACTTGTACTTTGACAGAGACCCGTGCTATGAGTATTGCCAGTGCTCCAAATCTCGTATCAGATCTGTGATAGGTCACAGCAAATCCAGGAAAACCTAGCTAGAACTTGGGTTGGGTATCATAACATTTTAAAAGCGAAGATGATGAACTTAAGCAATAGTGAGAAACCAGATAAACCTATAGGCTCAAGTGGTTTCTCAGCAGAAATGAAGCACATCTGCTCCTACCAAGCTAGAGACCAGAATCCGACCTTTGGAAAAGACATATGAAGGCTTAGATCCCAATATTGTTCCAGCAGCACAACCAGAAGTTGTGAGATAATGATAGAACAATTTAATATTGGCAGGTTCAAGTTTCTAGACAAAGAAAAATGACAAACTAATATAAGTTACAGTAAGCACCTTACAGCAAGCTCTCTCTCCACAAAACTTCAGTCCTGCTTCAAAAACTACCAATGCACACAGATAACCTCAGCCTGCTATGCACTGTGGTTTACTGCTCAACTTCTGCTGAAAAGGGTATCAGCTCTGCAGACACTTTCTGTGCGCCTCACACAGGTCGCAGGACTACTCATTACAACATCGACATGCTTAAAACTTCACAGCTCTTTACTGTAAAGTTTTAGAATTTAAATAAAAGCTTGACATAATGCATGCTAAGCAATGCACTTATGTGCTCTTCTTACTCTTTTCTTGCAACTCCTTTTCATAATCTTTCCTCTCCCACACAGAATTCTAGCCCACTCCTTCTTACAGCAGATCACTGCTGTTTTGTCCAGTGTCGCTCAGCACTGGAAGAAATTGAAGGCTGGCAAGTGACAACTCTTTTTTTTTTTTTTTTTTACTTGACTAAATTGTACACATACTTCTTTCTGACATTTAATAAGGAAGAATTATAGGAGATTTCTGAGCTTTTAGATAATCCACTTTTTTTCCCAGGCTTTTTTCTCATTTTCATAATTTTATATATCACCTCCAAGATATCTTCAAATGCCCTCTTATAAACCTTCTGATATCTCTCATACTGCCTGCACCAAACGAATACCTTTTTCTTCTACCTCAAGATGTGTTTTCATTTCTAAATTATATTCAAAGTAAGCAGTAATATCCTGCTGTTTAACCTGTTTTATCTCAAATTTTTCAGACATATTCAATGTTTAGAATAACCATCCTATTTTTACTGGTTTTTAAGAGGAAAATAGCTTCCTGATCTAATGTAGGAAATCTAATGCCAGTAACCCACTAATAATACTGAGAGCTAGTACAAGAAACAAAACAGAGCCAGTGTAATTTCAGTCAACAGTAAATCAAGCATACAAATAAAAACATTTTAATTTCTATATCTGGAAAACTATTTGATCTAGGAGTAGCTTTCTTAATTCTTTGGTGCATAATATCTTGAGTAAGACTACAAATACAGTAATTCATTGGTTTCCCAAAACAGTATGCCCTTTGCATTCGCATCAGTTATAGACAGGTACAAAGTATTTTCCCATAACTTTCTTCTGTACTGGAAATACAAAGCATTGCCTCATGATTTCTTGCTGCTGTGCTGAAGCTTACTTACCGCTTCAGAATTATCAATGAAAGGGTCCGTCTCGTCGTAGCCGTAACCTATATCGATCAGATCCTGCAGGCGATCTTTCCGATGTTTGTGGGGCTTGCCACCCTGAAGACAAAGCAAGTGTTACATCACTTAGGAAACAAGAAAGCAATGTACTAAAACCTATAAAACATAAGGCATTGTAGGAATAGTAATTCAATGAATTAGCAGTTTTGCTTTCTCAAATGCTTCCTTGAAGACGGTCTAGACGACTAATGAAAATTTCCACACAGATGCATTCTGGCAAATGTGCCTCACCAGAATCATCCCTGAAAGGCAGTCACTAGCTACTTTTTTCTGCAAGACCAAGATCTTCCTATCATTTCCTATTTAGAGATGTTTTCCTGTACTATGATTTTAAAGTATAGTGATTGGACTGCTAATGATAGAAGGGCTGGGATAGTTTAGAAAGTGTTGAGTTTTTCAGTATGTCACAGTGTCATTACAAATGAAAATAATGATAGCCTAGAGTTCATTAAAGTGTTTCCCTACACAAGATGGATTAATTCTCTGTAGTACATAAAAAGTTGAATCTTAAAACATAAAATGTTACTTGAAATATTACTCAAAACCATAAACTGCATCAAAAACTATGGATGGGTTCACTTATCTCCAGGAGACAGTAAAATTAATTTTAATCTGCCAGTATTCTTTTCATGTGGAAATTTCATTGTTAAGTCAAGTAAAGACTCGCAGCCAGCTCAAATATTCAGGCAATCTAAACTTAAAGTTACACAAAAATCTTCTTAGGATCTAAGACCTAGTTTCCTACTTTTCTAGCTCACATATATTGTCAAAATCATCAATAAAAGTATTAAAAGATAAAATTCTTGAAAAAGCACTACCCTCATTACAATGGTAACTTTCATGAATTCAAGACTTGCTCCTGAAACTTCTCTGCCTGCACCCTACAGTTCTGAGCATTCTTAGAGCAAGTCAGTCTTTCTAGCTGTGACATCCAAGTATCACAGTCCACTAGTTACTATGAGAATGCAGACACTGTTCAAAGGCAGTTTCACCCCTGCTCTTTTATGAGAGGTGTAGGCGTCTCAACACCACCATTTTAACAACATTTTGAGAACATACAAGTTTGTGACAAAGTAAAGCATGTGCTCTTGCAAGCAAACAGGAATCTCTCACATATACTTAAATAAACAAATGCAATAGTCCTAGGAGAAAAACCTCAAAAGTAAATTCAGCTTCTAATTCACATTTCCAAGTTACATTTGAAGCTAAGTATTCCTATCAGTCCTTTAATCTCCTACAATCACTCATCTGGAAATAGATCTCAATGACTGCGCATTTCCAAAACATGTGGTACTTAAAAAAAAAACAACAAAGTTTGCATGAGATGGATGAGAGAAGAAAAAGTAAGTTAGAAAAGGCAGCACTTAAGAATTCTGATTAAACTCCAGTGCAAAAGCTTATATAATTCATGATTCTGACTTAGGTGTCAGCAGGCTAAGAATGCTTCATAAACCATACCTCACCTGTACTGATCTTACTAATGTGTAATGCAATCCATCTCTGTACTACATATATCTTGCTAGTAACCATCAACATTCTTGTTTGCCAGTCTAAAATCTTTTTGCAGCAATAGTTATCCTCTGATTCTATGATTTCAGTATAATAAAAGGGCAATAAATTTTTTTTTTAAATTTCCAATACATTCTGACTACCTGATAGTCAGAAAACCAGATATGGAACAAAAGTAGCAACAAAAGTCTTATAATAGCTGAATGAACAAAAGCAGTCTTAAAATAGTACCTGTACTCAGACATATGAAAATATCTGAAAATATACACACACAACACTGTGTGTATAATTAAGAGATTTTCCCTCAGGCCTGGCTCTAACCAGTTCTGTTTAAGGAACTGTGTTGAGATTTCATATGATCACGATGTTAAAGATGCAAGAGTACAGCAGAAGAATGAAGGGATTATCTGTGTCAGTATCCACCATGCAGCACCTCAGGGAAATTTTATGACTGCAGCTTTCCTCCAACCTTTTTGTCCCAGAACATAAGTAGTCACAATACTAGAGCACATTAAGGAGCCTAGTTCCTGAAGCTGCAAATACTACTCATGCAAGTATCCAAAAAAGCCAAAGATGACTTTAAGATATTAACTGTGTCATTCAACCTTGCATTTAAACAACCTTTGCTCACCAGGACTAAAAGGTAGGTGGCAAATAAAATGCCAATACCTGAAGAATCTTGAAGAGAAGAATCTATAAACCAATAAACCTGATCTTTATGGTGGATAAGTTAATAAAAGCTATAAACAACAGAATCAGCAGGCACAAGAATATACAGAGCAAGAAGAAATGTTGGTAGAAGAAAGTATTTGAAATTCTTTTAAAATGTTCCAAACATCTTTAAAAACAAGAAACTGTCATGAAATAAGGAAGATCCACTTAAACTGATGTCTGATCTACAGCTAGGAAAGAAAAGGTAAGAATAGGTATCTCATTCTGGCAAAGAGTGACCAGCAAAATTATTATGGAGAGCAGGTAAAGAGCTGGGGAAGGACAGGGGTCTAAGATGACAATTCATTGAGGGAAGTAAAGGAAAAAGAAAACAACTGAAGAATCACTGAAAGATCTTACAGTTGCTCTGAAATTAGTATGATAAATAGGCAGTTAAATTCAGCATCAATAGAGCAAGGTAATCCACATAAACTAAGTACAACCTAACCAAAAAGAAAAAAAAAACAAAAAAAACCAGCATGTTGCAAATTTGTTATGCTGCTCAGGTGCTCAGGAACCAGTGGAGTTGTTAGGCACAGTTCAGACATCTGCTTAATCAAGAATGGTCCAAAAAAAAAAAAAAAAAGAGTTGGGACTTATTAAAAAAAAAAGGAACAGAGAACCACACCAGAAGTCATCATTATAACACTGACAAATCAGGGCATCATACCATTAATATCCTTTCATTAAAAAAAAACTATTAGAACAAAAAAGAGAACAGTAAGCCAACAAATATGTTTAAATGTAAGAAACACCACTTCCATACAATAACAATGTTAAGACACTACAGCTGGAGAACTAAAGGGCTGGATTTAGATGATAACGTCAAAATTGCATGCAATGTGCAGAAGAACTGGAAGTGTTTCTTTGTTTCTTGCAATACAGAAACTATGGAGCACTATAGGAACTCATCAGGTTTAAACACTGCATTTTTATATGACAGTCAGCATGATACTCCAGTGCTGGGGAACACAAATACGGTAACGATGTGGTAGATTCCAGGCAGAAAGCTTTAAAAAGATTAAACATGTGACTTTTGGCTTTGAGAGAAATTAAGATACAACAGAGACTGCCAGACAGGCACAGTGAAGTAATATCAATGAACACTTGCTCTATTATACTTTCAAGGATGGGGTTCCACTAGTGTCAGAGACTATGGTACCATCCATTAGATGGATCTTCGTTTTGATCCAAGTTCTTACATATGTACAATATTGTCCAAGGTTCAGTATCATGTGCTCACAATAGCGTTTGATTTTATCTAGAGAGTAACAGCAATCAAAACAATGAAATTGGGAACCCTTCAGAGCAGATTTTTTATGCTGATGTTTAGTATGTGCAGCAATTACAGAAGAGTTCTGAATAATCAAGTAAACAAATGGTATGTTATGCATTTCATTTTACGAAAATATACTTTTTCATAGGTTTTCCTTAGTATCTGCAAAATATATCAAAGAGTGTACTGATTCAGTTATGAGTACAGAAATTTATCTGAGAAGAAGTAAAAAGTCTTGTTCAAGGCAGACCGTTCTTCATGCATCAAATTTTCCAGAAGTACGGCCACATGTTACGATTAAAACCAACATTTGACTATTTTAAACAGATACCTTAAATAAGTCATACCTAATTAAAGGAGGATATAGTACTTCCTGCAAGCCTTTTGCAGGAAGAAAAAAAAAACCTTTTTTTTCCTCATACAACCACTGATTACAGTTACTGCAAAGCACTGTTATGGAGTGTTACAGTGTAACTCCAGCTAAGAATAGTATCCTGCAGCTGGTCATTCACTTGAGGAGAAAGGGTATCGACCACACTGGATCCCTGCTCCACTTCAAGCTATGCAGTGAATGTGTCACCACAAGAGGCAGAACATGACTGGATGCTGTCAGAATATGAGCAATTGTACTGGGTCAGCGTTCAGAGATGTGATTCTTCTGAGCACGCATGGCAAGTAGAGACTAATGGTTCTTATACTGGAAGAGAAAGGATAGGGAGTTTCTAACACAAGGAATCTTAATCCCTCATCACCCTTCATGCTTAGTGGTCCTAACCTAGTAAGTGGTTCTTTATATAGAAGGCAAGTGCATCTTCACACAAATTTAAACTGTTGAAAATTGCAATTTTTTGTTACCTACTGCTTTCTAATGGCTAAAAGCATCTATTCACCCCTTTCTGTGACCACTGAACATTGAACTGTGGTTTTCTTAAGTCTAGTAGCATTTTTTGTCCATAAATGTACAGGTTCAGCTTTGATGGATGCATAAACATATATGTAAAATTAGACTGCTTCCACTACCACTCCCTCCTACATATATTGCTTTACATACTTCCACTGACTTTCATCAACTGTAGTTAAGCAACTTCTTTCAGACATTATAAAATCCTTAACACTTTAATAGCAGAAATGAGTTTTCTAAAATAGTGTGATTGAAACATTTTGCTCTCACATTCAAAAAATTATCTCTAATTCAAATTAAAAGCAAACAGCATTTTGGAACAGCCTTCTCAATTCATATTGGATTCTCTCAATCTCTACAAAAGATGAGAATGATTATTTTCAGTTTAAGAGTTGATTTCATTATGTATCACAGCTAACATACCTTGAAATAATACATAGACTGAGCACTTGGAAAAATCTGCCCTTGCCAGAAAAAAAAAACCAAAAACACAACAAGTCAGACAAAAAAGATTTTAATATGTATATTAATAGCAGAAGATATAAATGACTGCTCTTGTTTTCCTTCTTTATTATTGAGGTGTTCTATTAGTAATCCAGAATATCAACATGCCTCAGCATGATGATGAGCTCTGATTGCCAGCTCAGACTTAATCACCCAACCCTACCCGTATGAATTCCTAAAGACCTGTTTGGGTGTGGTTTTTGTCAACATTTTCTGATTTCTACCTTCATTTACTAGTGAAAGGCTCTTTATGTTGCTAGCTAGTGTTGTTAAAGTCACTCACACTACAGTTTCAGAAGCCAGTAGAGTATCTTTAGGCAATTGGCAGCTACCAGACATTCATTGAGCAATGATTTACTATTTAACAAATAACTTCCTGTGGAAACATCCCAACTAGTCAGGACATCGAGATTCATCAGTATTTAGCCCAAAGTGAAGACCTGTTCAATGGTGCACAATAGCATTACATAAAAATTGCTTCCTCCAGCACACCATGGAGTATGAATATTGACCTGCATCTATTTCCAAGATTACCAAGACTATTCTTTTCCAAGAATAGCTTCGCAAGCTATAACATCTATAGACAAATCTATTTAGCAGACTTGTCTGATAGGCTTGTGGCAGCTTCAGGGTACTTAAATGAAATACTGTGAGACAGTCATCACTGAAATGTACAGAAGTCATTTGACACTACATTAGCAATCCCATTCAGGAAAAAAAAAAAACCAACAACATCATCTGTTATCACTATTAAATATTTGTATTTTTAACAAAGTGCAGGAACTCACATATTTTGCCTCAAACTTCTTGGCAAGCATTTCTACTTCATGTCGTTCACGTTGTTCATCATTATATGGATCCTCTAAATGAACCGATTTCTTCTGAAAAATGCAAAAGTTACATGTTCATTCCATAAGAAACAGAGTGCATCTCAAAACCTATTAAATGTCAAAAAACAATACTATGATGACTATAATCTCTAAAAATTACTTTGATCATTGAATTACCATCTAGCTACTTTTCTTCTGATGACAACAAAACCAGAAGAATTAAGATAAATACTCAGATTTGTATTTTCCCAAGCATCCCACAACAACCTCAACTAAAAGTCTAAGCATAAGAGAGAATTATGGCCATTTGAGGTTAGAAGAAACTCTCTCTAATCACAACTCCTTTTCACCTCTGCTTCCACTCGCTGGCCCCTCTAACAGCTGTTATGATTCTTCTAGATACAACAGACAGGATGTACATGGTATGTTAACCAGGAAGGAAGCAGCCAGACTAAAAAGCTCAGTAAATTATAACCATAATTAAAATAAGTCTTTTATTTAAAGAAAAAAATTACAGTGCAAGAGTTAATTTCAGTACTCATAACTACGTTAACCACAAAAGAGACTTAATATTCCAGCTATACATACAAGGAGGGAGTAGCCCCTTACTTTTTTTGCTGTTTTTTAGAAAAGTGGTTTTCACCGAGATAAAGTCAATGAACAGGGTATACATAGTGCTTTTGCTTTTTTCACTAAGTGATGGCAGGAAAACAGGGCTGCCCTCCTTCAAACTGGAGTTCACATAAATACAGTAATTGCCAGAAAGGGGAAGGTATTAGGATGCTAAAACACGATGGAATGGAATTCCATTTTTCAGCACTTTATGGATGGCAACTAATTTTACTGCACATGGACTACTCACCAATGAATAAATGAAGATTTATGAAGAATAAAAAAAACTTAGCTCAGAAAAGCATGATCCTTCCTCCAGAATATAAAAAGCCAATATATTGACTAAATGATGACCAAACCAGCTCATTAGCATCAAGACCAATGTAATGAGGAAAGTAAGCTAAGCAAAACTGCAAACACCACATAATTATAATACATTTTCCAGACTGAGTATTTGCAGAAAAAATTAATAGAGGCTATAATTACTCCTAAAACATAAATTAAAGCCACTTACTTATTTCCTGCAGGCATAATTAAATATAAAATACTGCTCAATTCATGAAACACCATTTTCTCTACTTTTAGCAGGGAAAAGGTATTCCTCATCTTCTGCTAGGCATATGTGGCTTTTTTTCTAACTGTGAAAGGAGAAAAGGTTGAGCCTAAAGATCAATAAAACTTAGTACTTAAGTGTTAATTTGCCTTTCTCCATCAAACACTCAAAGCCGACTATCAATTTGTTTAGTTAAATGTACTGCAAACTCAAATTCAATCAAATTTTAGTTTTGACTGTTGCTAAGGGATAGATGGCTCTCAAACTAAGATATTACTACTTCAGCACCTTTGGAGCCTGTTCGACAAGCCAACTTGAGCTTCTGGCTCATCCACTTTGACTTGGGTTTTATGCACCAAGCCTCAGTCACCCCAAAAGAAATGGGAGCGCACTTTCACTTCCACCAGCATTTAAGAGGCAAATAAACCCTTCAACTACACACACTTATTACTCACATTCAAAACTTTACATAATTCTTCCCAGAAGATGAACTCTACATACAACCCTATCCAAGGATGTTGTCTTTATCAAGGCAAGAAAGGACAAGGACAGCACAAGTTTTTAAAATAAATATTTCCACTAGCTTCTGATTCAGCATAGGAACCTAATTTTGGAATTTAAAAAAAACACAGAAGTTGCACTGCGAAATCAGTTTTGGGATTCTCTATCACTTCATTATTATATAACCACTATTATCATGGTCTGTTAAAGGCATATTTGAAGTTATGCCTGTGCATCAGTGCTTGCCTTCCTCTGGAGAACTTTTCTTGGTTGCTACAGTTCCAAGAATACTACAAGATAGAAAGACGAGCTCCTGACTTTGTAATGTTAAATTTTATCGGGAAATGTTATAAAAAAGTTGAGCAACTTCTTATAAGGGAGGAGTCAACAATAGCTTTCAGAAAACCAAATCAATCTTCACCCCTACAAAAAATCTGCATAGTAAAGTAACTGAACTGTTAATTTTAAATTAAAACATTACTAAAACAACAAATTTTGAAATCTAAAACTCCACTTAAAAACATAAAATTAACTACCAATTAGTTACTACCTACTTGGAAAAAGCAAATCTCAAGATTTCAAATCTTCCCTAATATTAGAGTAGCTTTTCTAGGTTCTACCATATAACAAGCAAGAAATTTAACTGACAGGCTAAGTATACATCAGGTTTTAAACATGAGTAAAAGTTCAGAATCACTTTAAAAGGATCCTAATTTATGACACTCTTTTACATAGTAAACCACCTGATTATTCCACAACCCAGTAACAGAAGTGCCATTATGATCCATTCATTTTAATTTGGACTCTATAGGGCTGAAAAATATACAAAGTTTCTTATAAAGCATTACTATCACTGTCTCTACTATAAAAGCAGTTTCTGATCTCAGTTGTACCAAAATTCCTTAAATCAATGCTCTCCCACCCCCAGAAGACATGGAATTTGCATCAGAACTACATCAGAAAGAGCCCGTTTTCCCCGAGTATGTGATTAAGATATTGGCAACCTTCAGAATAAAAGGCAGTTATGGAACTGGGAGCCGCCAAAGGGAAAAGTCAGCCTTCAAGTACTGAACCACTTCTAAACACTAACACAATTTTCACCTTCACGGAACTGCTCAGAAAGATCGCACTTCAGAGAGAAGCATGATTATGCTACACTAATTCTGAGGAGTCAAAACTGGCACTGTTTGCCCACAACAGCTGTAGGACAGGATGAACAGAAGGAACTTTTTAACTTGCATGACAAGATCTGAGGGATTAAAATCAGCCACTGATTTTTCTGCCTTCCACATTTGAACACAATCCAGTGTGTATATCTCTCCTACAGCAGAAAAAGTGAGCAGCCTGCTAAGTATAGTTACAGCGCCGTCATCGCCTAGAAACGCTTTGGTTCAGAAGAAAAGTTTCAACCGTATTCAAGTTTGTGCTGGATATAAAAATTCTATGGCAGTACCAGTACTGGTATTTGATACTTGCTTTTATCACCAGATCTACCACAACCTTCTAAGTAGTAGTTACTCACTTGCCCTCTGCCTCTTCCAGCAAGAGACAAGCTTTCTCTAAAACTGTGTACTGGATTAAAGAGAAGCCACAACTATTTAAATCAAGTACAACTTCGGTCAACTAAGAATGAGCAGCTCAAGTGTAACAGGCTTAAGGACATGCGTCTCTCCTTCCTACTTGGAAGAGTGGGCCCTGTTGATTGACTAACGCTGCTAAAGTTGTCTGCAGGAGTTTTAGCCTTAAAGAAACAAGGTAATTCAAGCATCAAACACTTTCTGCTTAGGAGAAATAAGCAAAGAAAGAACACTTTGGTTTTTTCCCTTGAATTAAGTTCTCAACACTTACAGGTGTGGTTACCGGTTCAACATTAACTCTCATTTATCGCTGTCCCCTCCAAGACTACAAAAACTCCTCTCCAAGTCTGCTAATGATCATGTACTGCTTGTCGAGGCTTATAGTAGAGCCGGGCTTTCTTTATTTACCTGCACACAGCCTAGGGACAACCCGGAATACAGACCGGCGTGCTCAGTTTCGTCCAGCTGCCGGCAAAGGTCTCCCAGGACGGGAGGATGAAACACCTCTCCGGGCAGGGAAGGGGAACGGCAGGGAGGTGAGCCGGGGTAAACGGGACACAAGACAGTGTAACTCCTCCGCCACAGCCTGCAGCAAAGGCCAGGAGCCCTTGGGTAGCTCAGGAACAAGTGGGAAGCCTCCCCTTCCCCCCACGGGCACAGGCGCAGCCACAGCACCAGGAGGAGCCCGAAGCGACAGCAAGGCAGCCGGACTTCCCTCCAGGACGCTGCCCCTCCCGCCGTACCGGGACCACCCTGGAGTAGCAAGGGGTAACAGATAACACTATCGGCAAGGTCGGGGCCGCCGGCAGCCCAGAGGAGGAGGAAGCGCGGCGGGGCCCGTGCCGGCGGGAGGAGAGGGAAGAAGGGGAAGGGGAGGTCCCGTACCCGCGAGTCCCCGCACAGCAGCAGCTCCGGGTAGCTGAACTCCACGCAGCCCTCCTCGGTGGGGTCCTTCAGCACCACCTCCAGGCGGACCGTCTGGCGGAGCGGGAGCGCCTCCCGCGGCGGCGGCGGCTCCTGCCGCCCGCTCTGGCGCGGCGGTGGCGGCAGCGGCGGCGGCTCGGGCCGTGGGGGCTCCCGCTGCGGTGGCTGCTCGGGCCGGCCGGGGTCGCGGGGCGGCTCCGGGCGGGCAGCGCTGTCGCTGGGCGGCTCGTGCGGCGGCGGTTCCGGCGGTGGCGCCTCACGGCCCGCCGGAGGTGGCTCCGGGTCGCGGCCCGCCGGCTCTCGCTCCAGCGCCGGGCTCTCGCCCTCGCGGCGCCGCACGGGTGACAGGCTAATGAACGGCACCCGGCGCGGCTCCGCCATCCTCCGCTGCCACCCCCCCCCCTCCCCGCCCGCCGTCCGCCGGCCCCCGCCTCACACGTTCGGTGACACCGCTCTCCGCGCTCCCTCCCACCGGCCCCGGCTCCTCCCTCTCCCTCCTCCTCGCTCCGCCGCCCGGTCGGAGCTACCCCTACGTTCTCCTCGCCGCCCCCGCCATCTTGGCGCCCCCCCACATAAATAGAGCAGCCCCGCAGCCCGCGCAGGCGCAACCTAGCCCGTGTCGCTGCTGTTATTGCTCAGCTTCCCCCGGACGTCAGCGCGGCCGCCGCCGCCCACGCGCCACGGGCGCCGGGCCCGCCCCCGGTTGCCGGGGCGATGCGCACGCCGCGACCGCCGACCGCCGCCGCCTGCAGCCGCGGGGACTGCGCAGCGCTGTCCTCCTGGGGCAGCGCGGGCAGGCTGCGGGGCCGCGGGCCCGCTGACGGGAAGGTCCGCTCAGGTCCTTAGAAGCCGGCTGCGGGTCAGTCACCAGAGAAAAGCCACCCGTGCGGGGAGAGCGGCCGTTCCCAGCCTGAACGGCGCGGACGCCCCGTGTCTCGGTAGCATCAGCCCACGCCGAGTGGAACAGCAGAGGACGTCGGGGTTTTACAAAACCGTGCCTATGGCGGTGTTGATCGCAGCTTGTTCCTACAGAAAAGCAGCCGCTGCCCGGGGTGCCGGTCTGCCCTCGGCGGCAGGGAGCTTGTTCAGCGGCCATGCCTGATCTGTAGAGCACCAGCTCTGGCTGCAGGCAGCAGTTGTGTCTTGTTGGGAAAGAGCTGTTGGAGAGAGAGAGGAGACGACGCGAGGAAGGCAGGGTTTGAGCAACAGCGAGACTTCCCTCAAGAGCAGGAGCCGCCTGCAAATACTGCAAGTGTTTCAGTCTGTCACCACCTACTTTGACAGACTGATGGCTGGTATTTCCAGCTGGAGGTATGCCACCAAGGCAATATGAAGTTTCAGGAAGCTTATGAACATCATGAGTATTGTATCCTCTAGCTTCATGGGAGCAGTGAAAAAGACATTACCATTTTGGGGGCATTTTTTAGTCACGGAAATAGTAGGTAGAAGTGGGTCTATTATCTTTTTTTAAAAAGTACTCATGCAAAGCAAACAATTTACAGCTATTATTTTGCATAATGATAAAAGACTATTCTGTGCATCACATTACTCCACTTTTCAAACTACATCCATCACTGTGCTTGATGTTTCCCTGTCATTGCACAGGAAGCCTTTTGACTTGACCTTTTAATTTCATCTAGGCTCCAGAGAAGATTCGTGACACTAGAACAGTGTTACTGAAAGTTATCATAACAGGGAATGGAGGGCATCCCAGAATACTGCTTGCAGTGGCAAGTCACTGGAATGACTGACCCAATCTGAGAAATGTAAACTTTCGTTTTGAGGCTTGAAACTTTGTTGAGCTTTATAGTCTAAAGGACTTGTTTTATCTTGAAGCCTTGCATGTTGTGGTGCGACTAGCAAGCTTAGTAGAGGTGGATGTATTCCTCAAATATGTTTGGGCTTTCAGCATCATAACAACATAATTTGGTAGTTGCACTTGTTCTCTGTTGAGAATTTCATACAGCTATCAGCTGATGCACAAAATAGAAAATGCATTTCTAGATTCAAACTGATTGAGCATCCCTAAGCTCCAGACCTGTGGAACCTGCCAGGAAGATTCTGATTCTCATCAAAGTTTCTGTGTCATCTATGCCATGAAATCCTGTGATGGTAAAAAGGGGCCTTTCCTCAGAAAAAGAGCAGTTTATTGCATATCAAACAGAAATCTTATGTGAAAGTCACAGGCTTTTCTGCAGCTCTGTTGAACCTTGTTTTCAATTACCAAATGGGAGACTAGACCTTGAAATAAGTACAAGAAGAATACAACAGGTAGTTTGTTCACAGACAATACTTGAAGATATCCATGGAAAGTGATAAACTAAGTATTTTAAGTATCTAATGTAAAACTCCATTCTGTCTTTCAGTCTCCTAACTAAAATATAGGGAACTATATTCAGAAGTAATCAATGTAGGGCATGCCAGAAGAAAATTAGTTCTACGAGTATCTGAATCCACTGCTTCATATTGTCTTGTAGTGTAGATATACGTGGAACCACATCTTGGTCAGATTTTTACATGCTTTTAAAGTAGGAAACAAAAAGCTGGAAAGAAACAATCATCATTCAACTCATGGCAGGGTTACAGAGAAAACCAGAAGTAGTTCTTGGAAATAGTTTCAGGTGACCATTTGTTCTGAAATTGCCAACCTTGATATTAAAAGCAGCCTTTCATATGTAAGGTTACTATGAAATAGTAATTTATATGTCCCCTCTTTCTTTCTCCTAGGAGTTTAATTAGACAAGTAAACCCTCGTATTTCTGTATTATCTAACCTCTAAGCATCTTAGCATGCACATAACATTTTTATAAGGCTTAGTATATGTTTATGCAACTAGACAAACAGCAGTGCTGGATGTCTGCATTTTAAGTGAAGTCATTAAAAACAGTTTGCTCTGAGTACCTGAACTAAATCAAAAAGAACCTTGGCAGCAGATTTAAGCATAGTAGTTACTGGAATATGTTGGTCTAAGATACTAGAACAACTCAGAAAAGAAAACAACCAAGTTGACTAGATTATAAGCTCTCAAGGAATTTGGTTTTGAATACACCAGAAGAGTTCCAGGTTTGTACAATTTCGATTTGTAATTTATCCACACTATTTATTCTGTTTTGATACCTGTTTTGTTCTTTGTCATTAAGCTCCATCTCAGGTATTGTCTGTACATAGTGTAATGTTCTGCCCTTGTCAGTGCAACACAAAATGTAACAAGTATCATTTTTAAAAAGTAATTGGAGATGTGCTTCCAATTATCTTGCTTTCTCTCAGGATATGGCCATGCTAAAATAGTCAACATTGAATACAGATTGCTTCTCTTTGTATGTTAACTGAAGGACACAGAGAGGCACATTAAGAGTTTAAAAAAATTTAACAACTACACAAAGAGAGTAATTTTTAGGTGATAGTGAAACTGCTTTTTATTTCACTGGTGAAAACCAGTATGAGAAGATCAGAAAAAGTGGATGCTTGGAACTACAGATGGTACAGCCACATCAGTGAGTGGCAGTTTGTTGACCTGACTCAGTTTCAAATACAGAAAACAGAGACAGACCTGCAAACTGCAGAGGCCTCTACTTTGATGCAGGTGGAATCCTCCTGCTCTGCTTTGGACTGGCTTCTCTGTAGCACTCTCATGCTTTTGGGCTGTTTGTGTTGGTTGTGGTAGAGTACCATGTTTCATTACAAACCGGTGGTCACTGCTGTCCTGGACCTCATGGAACCCCTTGGGTGGCTTCCTCTGGGCTGGACACCCCACAGCAGCAGGCCCAGGCTCCCAGCAGAAAGCAGGGCTCTCCTTATCATCAGTTATATTTGTCTCCAGAGAGCTTGTTTTCAGCTTCAAAGGCTATTACTTTACTTCTATGAGCTATGAGCCTCTTGCCTTTGGATGGGAATGCAGGAGAAAATATGTTCTGCTTCTATAATAATATTACAGAATAAGCTTAGGTGGCATGGCAGTTTATTCTTTCCTTTCCTTAAGGTGAACACTGGGATCTACAGTAGGGGTAGGAGCTGTAGTGGCAGCCAGCTCATACCAGTGGCAGTCACATCTCCATTGCTCAGAAGTCTTCAAGACACAGAGAGAATATCCTCATTGACCATCAGCTGCTTCCTCACTATATCCTTGGTTTCTTATGGTCCAACCACACATCTTGTTGATCGTTGTGGTCCTTTCACTGGAACTGCTGTCACAGCAGCTGCAGCTTCCATTTCTGTGTCAGATGATACAGCTGCAGGTAGATTGGTGTTTATGAGCTTTTACTAGAATTGCTGCTGCATCACAAGACTCCACTGCACCAACAACATGGCTAGCATTGCTGGTTTTCTGTTTAATAAGGATTTCTGAATTCCAGTGTGCTTTTTTTTTTTTTTTTTAATTTCTCTTTTCTCTTACAGCGTTACTAAATTGCTCTCTGTTAGACCCAGAATCAAGAAATAAACCACCTGCTTTCTTTCCAAAATGAACACCAATGCCTTTCACAGCATTTAGAAAACTGATTCCTCCCCTGTGGTATGCTCTCATTCCCCCCCTTTGTCCCAGCTAGCTCCGAGGGGAAAGGGGAGCACGGGCAGCTTCCGTTCTTCCCGCCGTGCCCTCGCGGGCTTCGGGCGGGGCTGCGTAGGTCTGAGAGCAAGCGGCGAGTCCCACGGCGAATAAGAGGAGAGAGACTTTTCTCCCGGGGGCAGAATTCCGATTTATTGCAACCCAGCTGGGAAAGCAAAAACCGAAGGGGCCGCGGCTTGCTGCGCCGGTGTTTGTCTGTGCCGCTCTGCCGAGCGGGGCGGGGCGGTGCGTGCCAGAGCTGGCCAAGAGCCAGGAGGAAAGGCGGCGGCAGCGGGGCAGCGGCGGGGCGGCGGCGGTAACGCGCGGGTGCTGGCCAGGGGAAAAGCCGGCCGCGGGGCGGCGGCAGCACGCAGGGGCCAGCCAGGAGAAAAGCCCCAGGCTTGCCGCACCCGCGGATTAAGTACAGAACAGGGGTAAACTGGGGCAGCCAATGGGGTAACGCCACGGGGGGTCTGAGGGCAGTGGAGTGCAGGGGTACATCCAATGGGGGGCGGACAGGTGGAGGGTCCCAGGTCGTCTGCCTATCCCTCAGCGTCCCAGGCAGAAGATTCTAGGTGGGGGGACGGGATGCCGAGTGACAGACAGGCGTCTGGGGTGTAAACACAGTGACTTTGCACTTCTCGGGGAAAACAAACTGCAGGGAGAGATGGGAAGACCCGGGGGGGTCGTTACAGAGCACGGGGGGTACATGGAACGAACTTATACATAATACAAATGTGGTAAAACATATAATAACACAACTCCACATCTCCCTCTTCTATTTTTTAAAAAGAAAACGGAAAATAACTTAAACGGGAGATTTGCAGTCCTGTTCCCCATCGTTGAACCCGATGTCCTCTGGGTGTTCTTTTTGGTTCTTTTCTGGCTGTTTGCATCGAGCGGTGTCAGCTCTGATGGGGCGGTGAAGACGGCGTGGTCGATATGCATCGTGGAGTTGATGACCTTTAAACCTTTTAACATTGCTAAAACTTATAATAAGAACAATGAGTGTTAACAGCAACATAAGTCCCGTTTCTGAAATGGATTGGATTCAACCTGTGAGACTTCATCCTTCAAAGCGACCTTAGCCAGTCACTTGCCAGAGGGATGAAGCTTACATCTGAAAAACAACTGGAACATTAATCAGCATTCTAGGGAGGGGAGGTCTAAATCAAAGGGGAAGAGTGAGTCTAGGGAACTGGATGTGAAAGGGAAGACTCTGAGAGAGAAAGTGTTGAATCGAAAAGGAAAGGAGGAGACTTTCTCCATCTGCGGAGGGCTGCATGCCTCACCTGAGGATCTTTTTTCTTGTCAGTCTGGTGTTTGGGGACATATGGCCGGACAAATTTGGACGGGACCCATCTCAGGCCTGAGGGCGTGGACACGCAAGCGTATCCCTGTCCCCAGGTGACTAACTCATGGGGCCCTTCCAGCTGCCAAGTCTCCGGATTTTTGATGAGCACTGGCGGTTTTTCCCTGACCTTGCTCTGCTCGTGGTTGCCAAAGTGCCTGGTGATTGGTGGGTTGAGGTTTTCAAAAGAACAGTTTAAGAAATTCAGTGTGAAGAGGGCTCACGCGAGTCGAACTTGGGGGGACTCAACTTTCATAGTTGGTGTCTGTTGTTTTAGCATACGTTTGAGACTCTGATGAGTCCGCTCCACCACGGCTTGACCTGTCGGGGAATACGTGATGCCAGTTTTATGCTCTATTCCCCATTGCTGCAGGAAGCTGGCAAACTCTTTGGATGTGTACCCGGGGGCATTGTCTGTTTTTATCAATTTTGGGACGCCCAGCATAGCGAAGGCCTGTATTAAATGCTTTTCGATGTCTTTGGCCTTCTCCCCAGTGTGGGCAGAAGCAAAGACTGCCCCAGAAAAAGTGTCTACGGAGACATGGACATACTTCATCCTCCCAAAGGAATGGATGTGAGTAACATCCATCTGCCACACTTTGCAGGAATTTAGACCCCTAGGGTTAGCCCCTGAGCTCACCGATGGTAGGGGGAGCGACTTACAGGATGGGCAGGTGGCCACAATGGCTCTGGCCTGGTCACGGATGAGGTGGAATTACCGGACCAGCCCGGGCGCATTCTGGTGGTAAAATTGGTGGCTGATTTTAGCTTGCTGGAACTTATCTGGGAGCGGTGCTACCTGAGCTGGGGCGGCAGCGAGAGAGTCGGCACGCCGATTGCCCTCGGCTAAGAACCCTGGCAAGTTGGTATGTGACCTGATATGCATCATGTAAAAGGGTTGCTCTCGGTGGGAGACTAGCTTAATCAGTTTCGAGAGCAACTTGTGCAGGGCTTCGTTGGACACACCCTGCAGGAAAGCATCCTGCGCTCTAGACACTACGCCCGCGACATATGCCGAATCAGTTACCAAATTAAAAGGTTCAGAGAATTGCTCAAAGGCTCTAATGACAGCAGCTAACTCAGCTATTTGAGGGGAACCTTCCACCTCAACAATATCTGCCTCCCACTGCTGCGTCTGGGGGTCTTTCCAAGTTATCACAGACTTGTGAGAACTCCTGGACGCGTCTGTAAAAACTGTTAAGGCTTTGAGTGGCTTTTTGCTCTGAATTCGTTTGATGGACAATGCAAATTGAATTTCTGATTCGAAAATTTTGTGGGCTGGTCTCAAAACTGAAATTTTGCCTGTGTAGCTGTCTAGAGAGAACTGAAGGGATTAATTTTCCTGTAAGAGGTGTTCTAGCATGGCCTTGGTGAATTGGCCTGATTCCAATTTGATGGGAATGTGAATGCATTCAAAGTCACATCCAGCTAACTCTCAGATCCGCGCTCTTGCTTTGCGGATCAGTTCTGCTACTAACTCCTGTGGCCTTGTCATTCTCTTGGACCGATGGTGACTTAGGAAGACCCATTCTATGATGGAGAGTGGGTCCCTTTGGTCTTGGCCCTCGCCCTTCCTTGGGGTGTCTGTCCATTGAAATATCACACCATGGAGGTGTGGCAGTCTGCCCAATATGATGAATTTAAAAGGCAGGTCTGGATTGTACCGGTGGGCTTGTCTGGCAGACATTGTCTCCTGGACCTTAATCAAAGCTGCCTGGGCCTCTGGGGTGAGTTCCCTGGGAGAACTCGGCTCCTCCCCCCCTTTCAATAAATCGAAAAGAGGGGCTAGGTCTCTGTTTGTAATACCTAACCATGGCCTCACCCAGTTTAAAGAACCACACAGCTGCTGGACGTCTACTAGGGTCCGAATTTTGGTTTTGATGGCCAATTTTTGCGGAATAATAGTCCGCTTGTTAATTTCCAAACCCAGGTACTTCCAGGGTGGCATCTTTTGAATCTTGTCCTCTCGCAGCTCGAACCCTGCAGCAACCAACGCATCGGTTGTCAGGTTAAGCGCGTGTGTAAGGAGATCGCCATTGGGAGCACAAATCAAGATATCATCCATATAGTGTTGGATGATCACGCCCTCGGTGGCTGCACGGACCAGGGTCAGCAATGAAGCTACGTACCACTGGCGGATGGTGGGTGAGCATTTGAGGCCCTGTGGCAACACTCGCCAATGGTAGCGCTCCACTGGGGCTTCTCGGTTGACGGACGGAACCGAGAAGGCAAAACGTGGCGCGTCTTCAGGGTGTAGGGGAATATGGAAGAAGCAATTTTTTATGTCAATTACAGCCAATTCCCAATCTTTTGGTAACATTGTGGGGGACGGCATCCCTGGTTGGAGGGGACCCATATTTTCAATCACATTGTTGATGGCATGGAGGTCGTGGAGCAGCTGCCATTCGTCTTTGCCTGTTTTTTTCAGGACAAAGATGGGGGAATTCCAAGGAGATGTCGTTTCTTGGATATGTCTCTTGGCAAGTTGCTCTGCCACGAGCTTTTGGAGCGCTTTTAGTTTTTGTTTATTGAGCGGCCACTGCTCTACCCAGATCGGAACATCAGAAAGCCAATTCAACTTTTGGGTATGACGCTCCTCAGTGACCGCTGCCCGAAAAACCTGGGGGGTAGGAATGTTCAATGTGACCCCCCACTGGGCCATCAGGTCCCTTCCCCACAGGGGCTCTGTGTAATCTAGAACAAACGGACGCAGGTAAGCTGTTTGTCTGTTTGGCCCCTCAAATTTGATGATGTTTTTTGATTGTTTTGCCAATTGTGCCCCTCCAACACCTTGAATTTGTCCAGCCACGTCCTGCAACTCCCAACGTGACGGCCAATCCCATGAGGGAATGACCGTGACGTCTGCCCCTGTGTCCAAGAGGCCGTTAAGCCACTTGTGCTCACCGCCATTCCACATGTAACACGCGATTTTGGGTCTTTCCTTCCCAATTACCTGGGTCTGACACACCTCGTAGATTTTCTCTGCAGTTTTCATCCATAGGTCTTCTGGGTAGACGGCCCCAGATACTGGTATGGCTTGGGCGATGATTTGCCCTTTGGGAAGGTAGACTGGCGGGTGAGCACAGTGCAGCCACAGCACCAGATGTTTAGGGTTTGCAGATGTTAAATTGGGTGCAATAGTGATGTCGAGTGGCATGTATTTTGTGTCCCCAAGGACGATGTACTTACTGTGGAGTCTCCTCCAGGTCCCTGGGTCCTGTGTGTCAACCGTGACAAAGTGCCAATTGCTGTCCCTGAGCAGTAGGGGTTCGGTTAGGGCCAACCTGTATGGAGAGAAGTTGGACTGGGTGTTAAGGATTGGCCTGGGATGGTCGGGGTCCCGACCAAGCCATGCCTGCGAGATGAAATTCCCGACTCCCCTCACGCAGGCTGGTTCACCAGCTCTCGTTCCCCTATTGTCCAATCCAGTAATGTCATGTCTGGTATTAGAGTTCTTGTCCTCAGGTGGGTATGCTAATGTGTTGTCCCTCCTGCCCCCTGATGTTATGTTTCCCACCAAATTTGTGTCCTCACGCAGGGAGGGACTGCGCTGGGAAATTAGTTTTTTGATTGTCCCCCTGGGTTGAAGGCACCTTGCTGTTGCTGTTGGTTTTTAAAACGTAAGAAGTCCTCTTTGAGGGGGCAATGAGATGCCCAGTGTCCTTTCTTATTTCAGAGGTTGCAGGGTTTTCCTGGGTGGTAACCATTGGGGGGTGGCCCTGAGAAGCGGTGCGCAGGAGCTGGGGTCACGGATGGCGTGTGGGCTTCAGTGAAGGAGACCCTCTGTGATGGCGTTTGTGGCGTCCCCTGGAGGTCCTTTGATGGCAGGGTGACCTTTCGAGCGCACACGTCCAGCATGTCTTGGAGTGTTGGCTCTGGGTCGAGGGGAAGGCTCAGGATTGCCTGTCGGCAGGCTTCATTGGCGTTCTGGAGGGCAATTTGCTTCACCATGCCTTGCCTCAATCCCTCCTCTGGAACCTGTGCTTCAGCTGCCCTGCACAACCTGTCTATGAAACTAATGAAAGATTCCTGTGTCTCCTGCTTGAGAGAGAAACAGTTAACAACAGGACCACTGGGTCTTAACTTAAAGAATGCTTTTTGTGCCGCCTTGGCACTTGCTGACAGTGCCCCCCTTGGGATTTTTTCGGCCTGCGTTGCTGCCACGTCCCAATCCCCCATCCCGCACAGATGATCAATGGACAACATGCCCCCATCGGTGTCAGAGGAGGTCTCGCCATTAGCCCAAAGGTGGGGTAATGCATCTCGTACTTCCCGCCTCCATGCGGACTCCCATACCAAAAGCTCAGCTTGAGTAATCAAGCATGAAAACAGAGCGCGCATGTCAGCAGGCACGTACTCGTTGGATGAAAGTGTGGCTTTTAACAGCCCCCTAAAGTATTTACTTTCCCGGCCAAACTCCTTTCGGGCTTTGCAGACATCTCTGATTACCGACTGTGGGATTGGGGTCCACTGTGCGAAGGGTCTGCCCTTCTGCCGCGGTGTATAGGTGACCGGCGCAGCAGAAAAGGCAAGCGGGGTTTGCAGGTCGCGGCTTCCCCCCTCCCCTACCCCCTCGGAAACTGAGGCGTGGGAACCAGAGGGCGGGTCATGGGAACCGAGGGAGGAGGCAGGACCAGGGCTAGGGGGTGTGGCTGGTGTTACATCACCCCTAGGGGTGGGGTCGAGGGGAGGACTGCTGAATGATTCATTAGGGGAGGTGCCAGAAGGGGGTAGAGAGGAGGAGTGGGTGGAGAAGTCTCGGGAGTGGGAGGGGTTGGCCGTAGGGCGAAAGGGGTTGTTGGGAGACAAAGCACAGAGGGAGTGGGATACCATGTGGTCCCCTCCATCTTGTGCCCTGGGGCAGGGAAGGGAATCATTTTGGGAAAGGTCTGGGGAAGGCTGTGGAGAGGGATTTGGGGTCTTAAAACTTACAACTTTACTACTATGGGGCAGGGCTGTACAAAGAGAGGGACTTTGGGGATGGGAAGAGTGCAGGGCGATGCCAGCACTGCCCTGCGATGGAACCCGGGGGTTGACAAAGGGGCCAGAATCTGCCTGCGGCTGTTGTTGCTGGGATGCCTGTCTGAGAATCCCCGGGCTAGGGACAGAGGGAGAGGAGAGGGGATATGGGGGGCAGCGTTCGCTCTTTGGTGGCTCTGGCTTCCCTTTGCTGTTATTTTTGACAATATTTCTCATTTGGATTGCCAGATGGATGAAAATTGAGAGGGACGGGTCCTCTTTTTGAACGATTTCTCTTTCAACTCAGTCCCAGAATTGAATTTGATATAAATTTGCCTGCGATATGTCCTGGAAAGACTGCAGAAGCCACCGGGCAAAACGTCTGACGTCTGACTTCTTAACCCTTTTTCCTCCCCCAACTAAAATTTCTAGGATTTGAACATAAATTCTCTTTGTGACACTGACAGTTTTGCACCCATCCTGCCGATTTTAAAGCGTGTCACGAACTTCGCAACTGGTAAAATAACAACAAAAAATACAAGACCCCTATACGGAATGCTGGGTAACCTGCCCTTACACGCTCCCTGCAGCGGGAGAACAAAATGTGGGATCTTATCACCCCCTTGTGGGAGAAAGAGAAACCCACCCCAAAATGAGCAAGGTGTGCCCAGCCCCAGGGGACCCTGGTAACTTACCACAGGTCCAGCAAAGTCCGAAGGGGAAACGAAAAGTCCAGCTGTGAAGTTTTCGCCGTGAGTGGACCGAACTCCGGCAGTGCAAGCCAAAGCTGCCGGTCCAACCCTTCTGGAAGCCCTGGCTCGCTAAAATGGAGCCGCGGCTTGCTGAAGGTGTTGTAACGTCCACGAGGTAAATCCACCAGCCTCTCGGGGCTTGGTGGTCCTCAGTCCGTGTGCTTGAAGCTCCCAAGCCCCACATTGGGCGCCACAACTGCGGTATGCTCTCTTTCCCCCCCTTTGTCCCAGCTAGCTCCGAGGGGAAAGGGGAGCGCGGGCAGCTTCCGTTCTTCCCGACGTGCCCTCGTGGGCTTCGGGCGGGGCTGTGTAGGTCTGAGAGCAAGTGGTGAGTCCCACGGCGAATAAAAGGAGAGAGACTTTTCTCCCGGGGGCAGAATTCTGATTTATTGCAACCTGGCTGGGAAAGCAAAAACCGAAGGGGCCGCGGCTTGCCACGCCGGTGTTTGTCTGTGCCGCTCTGCCGAGCGGGACAGGGCAGTGCGCGCCAGATCTGGCCGAGAGCCAGGAGAGGAAGCTGCAGCAGGGCGGCAGCGGAGCAGCAGGGGGGTGGTGGCAGCAACATGCGCGGGTGCCGGCCAGGGGAAAAGCTGGTGGCGGGGCGGCGGCAGCACGCAGGGGCCAGCCAGGAGAAAAGCCCCGGGCTTGCCGTGCCCGCGGATTAAGTACAGAACAGGGGTAAACTGGGGCAGCCAATGGGGTAACGCCACGGGGGGTCTGAGGGCAGTGGGGTGCAGGGGTACATCCAATGGGGGATGGACAGGTGGAGGGTCCCAGGTCGTCTGCCTATCCCTCAGCGTCCCGGGCAGAAGATTCTAGGTGGGGGGAGGGATGCCGAGTGACAGACAGGCGTCTGGGGTGTAAACACGATGACTTTGCACTTCTCGGGGAAAACAAACCGCGGGGAGAGATGGGAAGACCCGGGGGGTCGTTACAGAGCGCGGGGGGTACATGGAATGAACTTATACATAATACAAATGTGGTAAAACATATAATAACACAACTCCACACTCCCCCTCATATTTTTGATATTGTTGTTCTTTTTAAGTAAAAATACTGTTTCCTGAAGAATATACCTCTAGCTTTCTTTACTCAGGCACATGTATTTAAGAACTGTTATCAGCAGCTCTGCCACAGCTTTGAGAAGTCTGTCACTTTTCAGTGAACTGTTTGAAAGGACTGTAGGCAGGTAAAGAAATACCAAACTCATTCTAGAAAGGCTGTGTGCATTAGCTTCATGTAATTGGATCTCCTTTGACAGAGCAGTAATATTAATTTGTGACAATTTCAAAGCAGAGGAACTGTGATAATGAACTTTATCCCTTGTGTTTTTATTTGCTCCCTAGGAAGTGCTCAGGCCTCACTTACTGGAGAATTTGAGCCCAAGAGACACTGACCTCCTCTCCAGAGCTTTAAAGAAATGCTTTGAACAAATCTGACCAGAAGTGCAAGATTTCAATGGCAGTAGGAAGTTTTAAGAATGGTAACAATTTTTATGCAAAAAGTAGTTAATGCTCCTGTAACTGGAAGCGCTTTTTACCCCTAGAAGTAGATTTAGGTGCATCTTTTGCTCACGACACAAAATAAATGGTATGACTGTGTATGTCAGAGGTAGCTGGTGAAAACAAAATGTTGGCTTTTATCTCATGTAAGCTAGAAATCAGGGCAAGTCTTCATGTGAAAGAAGTGAAGGGACTTACAGGAAGGGATGTGTCATGGTAGTGTGAGTTCTTCAACCAAAGGTGGGGGTGTTATAATCCCTGCTGTTCAACAGAATTTTCTCAATGAGAAATTTAGAGCTGACATAAGTTCTGAATGACTGGTGATTTTTTAAGGCTTACAGAATATTGCAACATTCTTTAAGCTAATATATAAGGTAAGACTGAAATAAACAGGGTCTACGCCTTTGTTAATATTCAGCTCTTTATTAAAAAGTCAGCTCGGCAAGGGGCTCAACAAGGAGCTCGCCCCCACTGTTGTAGCTTCTACGATAGCCGAAGGATGAGCAGGCATGCTGAGTCTGTCCCTGGAATGTCCATGGCACACTGGTAGCTGGAGGTGAAGAGGTGTGCAGTCCGTATCTGAAGTCCCAGCAGACCATCCTCTCTCCTTTCCACCTGGCACACTGGTAGCCGCAGGGTGAGGGGATGTGCAGAGCCTGCTGCTGAAGTCCTGATGCAGCTATCCCTCTCCTTCCCTCCTGGTAACACCAGGAATTGTGTCTACTTTGCTCCTGCTTCCCACAGCCCAGTCCAGTCTGGTCCTCTGTAGGTTATGGTGACAGGTCAAACACAGACTAGGGATGGGGTTCCCTTTTCCCCAACGAGCACACCCATCCAGCCCCCTCCACTGTGCCCATCTTTTCCATTTAGGGGTGTTTTTCATCCCCAAAACCCCCTCCCATGATTCCACTGGATTATTTTGCATCCCAGTCCTAGAATGGTAGTGAGGGTGGGGGGAGGTAGGTGATTCCCAGGAACAATTAGCTAATTAACATTTCAGTGTCAGTACTTAGCCCAAGCCAAGTGTCCCAGCCAGGCTGTTTTGTTCATAACAAGACTGTTGACTTAGAGGAACGTCAGAGAAAATTCAAAGCCTCAAGAGCTCCATTTAGATGGAGCTCCAAGTTAGGAAGAAAAAGCAGAGAGAGAAAAAAGAAAGAAGAATTGCATTCTTGCCAAGGAAGAGCATGCTGTTTGGAGTTATTGTGGGAACATCTTCAGAGCCTGGAGAGAAGATGAAATATTAAGACATTAAACATCAGCTCTCAAGTAGGTGCACTTACCAAGTAGAATATAGGTCATTTGTTCCTTTGGGTAACAGTAGCAAAATCAATTGTAACTAACAAGATAAGAACACTTTTCTAGTTACATCTTATTTTTTACTTAATTATTTCTGCTTCTAGTGTTAAGATTTCTTGCTAGAGGAAGCATGCAACTTTTGTCCTTACGGTTTCCTAGTGTTAAGGGTGAACTCAGTATACTGCATTTGACAAATAAGCTGTAAACATCTATAGTAATAATGATTCCAGGTGGTGTGTGTTATGAACAAAACAGCCTGGCTGGGACACTTGGCTCAAACTAAGTACTGACATTGAAATGTTAGTTAGCTAATTGCTCCTGGGAATCACCTACAACCCCACCCACACTAGGACCGGGATGCAAAATAATGCAGTGGAATCATGGGAGGGGCTTTTGGGGATGAAAAACACCCCTAAAATGGAAGGCTGGGCACAGTGGAGGGGGCTGGATGGCTGTGCTGGTTGGGGAAAAGGGAACCACATCTCTAGTCTGTGTTTGACCTGTCACCATAACGTGCAGAGTACCAGGCTGGACTGGGGGAAGCAGGCACAAAAGAACACACACTTTCTGGTGTTACCAGGAGGGAAGGAGAGGGATAGCTGCATCAGGACTTCGGCAGCAGGCTCTGCACATCCCCTCACCCTTCGGCTACCAGTGTGCCAGGAGGAAAGGAGAGAGGACGGTCAGCTGGGACTTCAGCTACAGACTGCACACCTCTTCACTTCCAGCTACCAGTGTGCCACGGAGACTGCAGGGACAGACTCGGCACGCCTTCTCACCCTTCAGCTACCGGGTGAGCAGCGGGGGCGAGCTCCTTGTCAAGCCCCCTGCCGAGCTGGCTTTTTAATAAAGAGCTGAACATTAATAAAGGCATAGACCCTGTTCATATCAGTGTGTGGACTCTGTCTTAAATGACATTAATTTGGGGATGTCAGCCCTTGAGAAGCTTTGTCTGCCAAGCAGTGAATCCCTAGGAAATTCCTCTTTGCAGGTTTACTCTTTACTTTCCTAAGGAAGAAAAAACAGGGGGAAAAATTTAGTTACCTTCTAAGTGATGACAAGAAAATTAAAGCCACTGAATTATCAAAATAAAAAACAATAGGACAAGATAAAGCTACCTCAAATTGCACCAAAGGGGGTTTCAGTTGGATATTAGGAAAAATTTCTTCATCAAAAAGGTTGTCAAGCAATGGAACAGGCCACCCAGGGAAGTGGCTGACTCACACTCCCTGGGGATATTTAAGGCCTATGTAGCTGTGGCATTTAGGGACATGGCTTAGCGGTGGCTAGGGTACTGCTGAGCAAATGGTTGAGTTCAATGAACTTCAAGTTGTATTTTTCAACCTTAACGATTCAATGGTTCTTTAAAATAACCTTGTAGTTGAAATCCTGGACTTTTTTTTTGTTGTTTATTTGTTTGTTTGGTTTGTTTTTGTAGATAGGAAGAATACCAAGAAAAATCATCAGAAATTAACACAGAAGGGATTTTGTAGAGGAGTACCCAGTTTTATGTGTGGGCACACGCATGCGCGCGCGCGCGCGCACACACACACACACACACACACTTTTTTCCTTAAAAATACAAGTATATAGAAAGGGAGCAGACTTAAATGAACTGGCAAAGAAACTTAAACCGAGGAGCATCTGCCTGTTACATGTTGATTGTGACAATCACTTAAACCGTACCTAAGCACAATTTAAAACTGAAGAGGAGCTGTAATTGAAAATAATAGACTTCCTTAATGGTAGCTCTTTTATGATTCACACCTGCTCCTTTGAAAGTGTAAAAACACCTAGATGTTTAAAGAGATTGAGAGGGATTATGTGCTCTGGGGAGTTGTCCCTCACTTTTTTCCTTATTTGCACCATTTCTCTAAAGATCCTTGTGGCATGGGATGCTTATCTCCAACGAAAAGCCTGTTCTATCAGGCCAGCACCCCTGGAGGCAGCCGAAGATTACCAGGCTGTCTGAAACTTTGGAGTCAGGTTTATTGTTTTATCTCTGCATTGTTGTCTGCCGGTTTTATTCTCCCAATAATAGTGAAAGCCACACAAGAATATGAGTCATGATTTCCTGTAGCTCTGCCACCCTTCTGTAACATGAGTAAGAAGGACTAGCCAGGTAGGGAGTTCTGTTTGAATTGCAGTTTCTACACTAAAAGCAGTAGTAATGCTGTTTGATGAGGTAAAAGGGTCTGGAAGTAACTCTCAGAAGCACAAAAGATAATGTGCCACAGATTTGCCCTCTCAGGGTTTCCCTTGTGGGTGCTGACCTAGGAAAAGACAAACACTCTCGGTCTCCTTGAGAGTGGACTCGGGCAGACTGCTGGCTAGAGGAGCCTTGGTCACTTGCCACAATGATATTTCCTAGTTTTTAACAAAATATAAATATTGTGATAATTATAGGAAACCTATTTTTATTAAATACTGTAATATATTTAAAATTATTATAGTTATTGTTCAGGCAACACCTGTCATGCAATGATCATCCTCCCAAAAAGGAGATTTTCATGTAATACATACAGGTAGATGGCAAAGCAACCTTCTAATAGTTATTAAGACATACAACATAATATTTGCTGTGACCTTGAAGAAATATTTTCCTTTTTTGTTCCTCCTTTCACTTTTAGGCTGGTTTTACCAAAACTCCAATTTCCTAACCAAGTTTTTTAATGCCTCTCAGCACTTTGGAAACTGCTTTTACTGATGCAGGTTCCACACCTAGGTAAGTGCACATTATCACAGACAGATGAGAGTGACTGCATAAACAAATTACCACATTTTTAACATTCATACAAGCTTATGATCAGAATAGTCAGAAGCATACTTTGCATGTGCAGTTCAGCATTTTCATACTTCCATGATTTTATTTCCAAGCCAAACTGCCTTCAAAAAAGCAAAGCACATATTTATCACTGAGAATTAACTACATACTGAACTTGCAGATTCAACACAAAGTTGCTTTTGATTTGCCACAGCATTAAAAATAGCATCTGAAAAATTACATATGAAAACCGATTTTTCATACATGAGTAATTTAAATAAACAAATGAAATTCTTTAAAACTATTTTCTTTCCACCTCAAGTTGGATTTTCAGAAGACATGACATGAAGTTTTTTGAGCATATTAAAACAAGTGTAGAATAGCAACAATAGAATTAATGCTTGTGAAGATAAGCGACATTTTCTGTAAAACAGTTCTATTTCAGATGTCATTTTTCTGACCTTAAAAGAATTACCCCTGACATTGGTAAGTAATAGTACAGTACTCTTACCTGAACACTTCCTCACTGTTTTAAGAGACTGAGTTATTCTTAGTGTCATGCTGCTTTCTAGTCTTCCACAGGACCTAGTGTTTTACAGATCTGAAAATATCTTGCCTTGAATGCCTGTGAAGTGGGAGTGAGGCAAATCTTGCTCAGAGGTGGTGCAAGGGGAGGAAGCGAGAAGTGGAAAACAGCAGTACTTCAGCAGTAGTCTGGTAGTCCAGTAAGGCCCATCACATTAATGGGGAGACAGGAAGGGAAAACACTCAGTAGGGAATGAGAATGTGCAGAATGAAAAGTTGACTAAACTGAGTCAGGAGTCTTGTAAAGCTTGCCTCAGAAATTACTTTGCTGTGACCAGAAAATAGCTCTTCTGCCTTTAAATGGTGGGGAAAACCACCACAATTTTATATAGACAGCTTCTCAGTTCGTTCACTAATGACTAAGTTCAGCACATGTGGCATCATGAATAAGTCAGACAAAAGACTGAACTGGTAGAATGAAAACAATAAGGATAATAATCAGTATGGGAATATACCAGGCAGGTTATGACTTAGTTTATCAGGTTTTATAATTTAATTGTTGTAACATTTTCTTAGAGACAGCTTTCACACACAAATGCATGAGACACAATGATATCATGTGATATGAGTTAATTCACCAGCTCTGCAAATAGGATACTGAGTTTTGTCACATAATGGCTCCCCATATAAAGGCCTCACCCATTAATGTAAGGCAAGAAAAAGAGTACAAGTAGCTTTAGAGTAGACATGCATAATGATACCATCATGCTTAAGAAGGACAAAATCATCCAAGAAAATTGTAGCTGTTACAATGAGCAGTGCAGCTGTTGCAATTGGAGCATGGTTCTTTACTACATGATGTAAACAATGTCAACATTATTACATGTGTTTTTAAAATGTTACCTTTTATAATTCTGCACTGTTGTGTTTTTTTCACAGAACTGACCACACAGAAGTTGCTTATAGTGATCAAGGTGGAGTCTAAGGCTCATTACCAGTCTCCAGTTAAGGGCCAGCTTAAAGTGTGCTTTAAGGACTGCAAAAAGACTCAATGCAATCCCTAGGCTCATGGAACAGCACACATAGTATCCCACTTTTTAGTTTGATTCAGCTGTATCTGAGAATCACTACAAACTATGAGACAGCATATTTCCTGTTCAAATAAATGGAGACCCATGGTCTTGAAGGTCTATCATAAAAACATATTAAAGACCATTATTTGTTTTACTGCATTATTTAAAACTCTTCTAAAGAATTACTAAGAATAATACAATGTGAAACAACTAAGCACAATTTAAGCATGTAAGCAGGGATTGAAACAGTTGTTCTCTTTTTATTTGAAGAATACACTGTAACACTGTCTTCTCAAAGGTCACAGCTCTTACTAAAATAAAGACATTACTTTTATTTTTAAATCTACAAATAGATGCTAGTGTAATTCATCAATTAAGCAAGACCTATAAGGAATTTAGGAGCTGTCCCTTGCCCAGAGATGCGAAATGCCTGCTTTATTTGTTTCAAATGAAAGCTTAAACTCTACAAAGTCAAAGGTAACCTTTGTGTGTGTGGCTAGATGTGATTTCAGGGCCAAAAGAAGAGTTGTGACAAATTATGCAAAAGGACTTGAGCAACTGGACTCTATCAGCATCTTCAGCATCTCTGGGATGCTGAAAGGCTCATTTAAAGAATGAATGGGAAGTATCTCCAATGACATGGATCTTGTATAAGTTTAGCTGAATGTAACAGTGCTGCAGTTCCTGCAAGTGCAATGCACACATTTCTGATGTCATATACCTAATTTAAAAGAATAGCACAATACCATATCTGAAAGGTACATGTTAAATAAATTGAGAATGGTAAATGATGAAAAGCAGCCATCAGCCATCAATAACAAGGTTGATCCTGGAAATATGGAGGATCCAAAATAGCCCTTGATGACCCAGATATAGCTGTAAAACTGTGCTAATAAATAGCTAGAGAGAAACAAACTAGTAATTAGTTGAGATAAGTAGTCATGCAGAGATATCTGCATAAGCTGGAAAACTGATCCAATCTGAACAAAATGCATTTTTGTAGAACAAAAGGTAGGCTGTCTCTTTCAAAGGACAGACTATATTCTGGAAAATACCAATTCTAGAAAAATCGTAGATATCATGTCCCAGCCAAGAACCAGTTTAATGCAAGGTTCCCCCATGATAATGTTGCAAAAAGGGTGAATGCAGTCTTTGAGTACCCATGCAGAAGAATAGCAAGCAGCACTATGGAGAAGCATATTCCAATGTCACATACAGAGATAAATTATGCCCAGTGCTAAGCAGCCATATTTAAAAAAAAAATCTGTTGGCAAACCAACTGCCAGTGTTCCAGCCAGCAAAACATCTTTACAGGGGAAGCTGTCTTTCCTATAAACAAGAACTCACTTGCTGCACTCTAAAAGATGAAAAAAAAACCTCCAAAGAAAACCACAAAAAAAACAAACCAAAAATGCCAGGCTTTAATGGTTAACAGCAATGATGAACATTGGAAGAACTGAATATTAGAAAACAAGGCTAAACAAGCTGAATTTAGAATTAAGGTACAATTTCCGAAAAAGCAAATATGATTTAATAATTTGAATAAATTTCAAAGTAAAATCATGGATTTTTCGTTATCCATCTTCAAATTAACACTCTTAAGTTTTTCTGGCAAATATTTTATGGTGAGTTGAGTTAGTTATTCAATTCAATACTGGTGAAATCTACCATCTTGCACTACATAGTGTCAGTCCAGCGTATCTATCAGTTGATTAATCACTTGATTTTAATGTTACTGGTAACACTTTCATGCAATTGTCTAGTTATTCAATCACCATGTCATAGACTGAAAGGGAAGAGGGATATTTGGAAATGAAACTTCAAAAAGAGTGAGTGGAAGTTACTTCTGGAGAAATACAGAGGAAAAATGGTCAAAGAGTAAACCAGTAGGCAAAATCTAGATGTTTTCTTCAATGTATGTATAGCTCCCATACAGTGAAGCTATAGGTAGCAACATATAGGTAATTGTTTACTTTGTGTCTGACTACCTAATAGTCAAGTTCCTCATCCACGCTCAGACAGCTTTCTTATGAAGATCTATGAGCCAGCTTCCAGCTGAGGGAACCACATAAGCCTAAATGCCTGCTACAGTCCAGAGCTATGATGTGACATGATTTTTCTTTCACAGTGAATTTGTCACCTACAGTTTAATTCACTTTGATGTTACTGTCATAGCTGTTGTTCAGGTATTAACAAGTTTAATTCAAAGTTGACTTTCTTATCCATCAGGAATGGGTCAGCACTCAACTAAAAGCAGTTACATGCTGTTTGGGGTTTGGCTTTCTCCACTTGTCACTATTAATGCTATGATTGCTAGCACAGTCCTTCTGTGCATTATCTGTAGCTTATTTTTCCAGAATCAGATGCTTATTCAGAGTAGAAGAAATAACTTTAATTTCCATATTCTTCCTTGAAATTATAATGATGCAGCAATTTCTTTCTGCTTTAGTTTTCCTTTCGTTACATTATCTGAAATGCCACTGTTTCAATTTTATATTCACTTACTCCTGACCCAGTAAATGTATCGATTTCCCTGACTCTGCACATGCATTTTTCACTGCCTGCTTGCTTAATAGGTCATCTGCCTTCACTTCTAGCCATCCTATTTAGAGTACCTTGACTCCTTAAATTTCCACAGTTTAGGGAAATATGGAAATGGACAGGGATAAAATTTTATCTATTCTCTACTACCTTTCATTTCTGTATCAGCTAAGGCAACTTCTCATCTCTGTTCTTTGAATATGACCTCAGATTAAACAATGGAACACACATTCTAGATGTATTTCTAAGGTAAAACAAACAGCAGTATTTCAGTAGTCTTCTTGTTGTGCATTTTAATAGTACATATCTGTTCTATTACCAAGACCTAAATGCTAAGACAATATGTAAAATACCTTATTTCATCACTGCTCAAGGCAAAACCCTGCAGTCCCCTGTTTTATCTTAAATGACAAAAGCTTTATTGCCAGTCAATAAAATGCACTGTGCTAACCCCATGTTATTTAGCATATCAAATATGATATTATGCTACAATAAATGAAAGTGAGTTTAAAAAAAAATCTTCCCTTCTGCATGAAAACTTCTTGACACAGACAAGAGAAGATAAAATTGGCCCCCAAGCCCTTATCCTGCAAAGCCATCACACTTATTTCAGAAGGTTCAACCAACATGTAAAATGGTCTGTAATGGATTTGGATGCTCTTCAGCTCTCCTGCAGGTTAAGCTTCAATAAAAGGAGTAATTAGATGCATTTACCATCTGCTAGAAAACCACCAACATGATTTTTTGAAGCTTTGTACCAAGATTCATAATTATATTCCCAATCTGTTTCCAAGTTAATTAAATTGAGATGGAAAAGAAAAATGCTGTTCATGAGTGAAGTGTTTCATAACTACTTTCAGAGAAAATACTGCTCCTTTCACACCTCTTTGGCATGAGTGTAACATTGACCCTGCTGAAAAGCTTATTGTTGCTAGTGTGATGGATCCGTTTCTAGATTTAAGTACAAGTAACCACAACTATCAATGTACTTCAAGACACATGAACAATGATACCCACATTTTTTGCTTAAAGCAGTAAAACCAGACACATTATATGGCAGAAAGGTGTGCATGTTCTACATACACCCAGCTGCCTTAGTTTCAGCAAACTGCTATAAGATCAGGACCAAGGTCATTGGCTTACCTTTGACTGCTTAATAAACATGCACTTAACAATCAGCCACAAACCTGCCCTCTTCCACAGCAAAATGAATATACTATTTCAACTTCTGCAGTATGAAGCAACACAGACCAATCAGACATTCAACTGTAGATTCAAATAAGAGCTTTAATCATTGCACAGACAATGTGGTTCTGAATTCCCCTCAAAAGATTAAAAAATACTTCTTAAGTATTTTACAAATTAAAAAATGTAAAGTTTTCTTTTACAAATAATATACAAATGTTTTTTACTATCAAATGTATAAGACATTTTTATGTTACAACTGTTGTCTTCTCCTAGTATTATGTATTCCCTGAACTGTTCTCCTTAAAAAAAAACAGGACATCATAATAAATCCAAAAGTATAATGAATATATTGCTCACAACAGTGGTAAATGCTGAAGAAAATAAATCAAAAGAGCTTTTTATCCATCAGATCGCTAAAGTTCTCATGTGAACTATATTGACATGAATAAATGTCCTGAGTGTTACATTTCAAAGTGAGATTGAACAATACCATCAGTCAAGTAAGTCTCCATGCACTGAAAAAGATGATAAGAGAGAAAACAATCCTTACAGACAAAAAAAAGCCCAAATTAAGGTATTGGTAATTGAAATTAATCCAGAAAAGTATACTCCTCAGAATATGCTTTGTATTTTACCCCAGATAGGTAATCTCTAAAAGTCCTAAAGAAAAGAGACTTTTCACAAGGGCATGTAGTGACAGGACAGAGGGAATGGTTTCAAACTGAGATTATGTTTAGCTTAGGTATCAGGAAGAAATTCTTTACTATAAGGGTGGTGAGGCACTGGAACAAGTTACCCAGAGCAGTTGTAGATGGCCCACCCCTTGAACTGCTCAAGGCCAGGTGGGATAAAGCGTTGAGGAACCTGAGCAGCTCCGAGTAAAAAAAAGCTGTCTGAAAGCTGTACCTGCCCATGGCAGGTTGGAACTAGGTGATCTTTAATGTCCCTTCCAACCCTAGCCATTTTATGATCATATGATTCTGTGTTAAGCCTTTTGTATTATCTGATACTCTAGTAGTGCCTAGCGGTATCACTGTCACCATCTCCATTTGCCACATTCCATCACTTGCTTAAGTAGGTTTGTTTGAGTCATATAACAAATGATTCTTCTCCAGACACCAAAAGGCTTGCTGGAAAAAAAAAAAAAAAAACCACCATGCAGTTCAGTAACTTTTGTGGAGGAATCTGGGGAACATTTGAGGAGCACCTTGATTTTGTACACAGTTGAAACTACTCTTAAAAAAAATCTTTGAGGAATAGAGTGGTGCAACAGAAAAAGTACCAATGAAGTTTTAATTTAAAAAAGAAAGCAAAAAAAACCCCAAAAAAACAATTTGCCGTATGTTTTGAATCTCACTGCAGGACATTCTTTCTCAGCTGGGTCACCCTGCTTGAATGCCTAAAGTCCTGCAAGGAAGGAGATACCCAGAATGCACAGGAGAAACCAAGACTCTTGTCTTACAGCCAGACATACAGTAGCAACTGACCTGGTTCATTCTGTGATACTGACTCAAACAGGGACTCTGTTCTCCTTGGCCCACTTTTTCATGACGCGAACAATGTACTCTACTTGAGAATTACCAGTGCTCTTCAGAAGGTGCAGTACTTCCCGCAGAGTCTCTCTACAAAGGTGAAAAGCAAAGAATTCAGTGAGGGTTAGACCCACTTGATACAATAAACTGCTCACATCAAACTATTTCACAAAACATGGGTCCTCTGAGGCAGAGAGGTCAAGTCATCTGCAGTGCTGGAAAGATTAAAATGCACACTAGCTAAGATCCCAGAGACAAAAAAAGCAACCAATGAAAATGTCTTGTATACAACTGTAAAGAAATGGTAAGTTAATAAAATCACCAAAATGTAATTAGTGTGTGCATATCTAAGAATTTGTATATATACCCTCACTCCTGCAAAATTGTTCCCCGGAACAAACCAAACTTCAAAAAAAAATCTTTAATGTTATTTGCTAGTCTTTAGTATGGCAACATCTAGCTTAATGCTGCCAAAGCACTTCACACATAACGCAATACACATAAACACAAATAACAAGGAAATCAACATTCCTAATAGAATAAAACTATTATTATTAAGCATATATAAATCCTGCTGCAGTTTGCCAGTTAGTTTACAGTAAGAACTTAATTGCATATTTTGAAAAACAGGCAAAATATGTGTATTTTCCTGCATCTGCTGTAGTGATTGCTAAAAGGACACTTGAAAGTTATAGTAGTTTATGAGATTATTCCAACAGAGAATTGAAAAGAAGGAAGGTGTAGAAGCCAAGATACACACCTACCAGTCATCTAGGAAACAGCAACTTTGGCCAAAAGACAATGGGCATCTGGCATCACAGCAGTATATTCACAAGGGAGCAGTTCTTAAATACAGCTTCACTACTCTCTCTCATTCCCCCATCCAGTGAAATGGGCCGAAAACAAAATTATCAGTAACACAGATAATTTCCTTTCAGATTTCATCAAGTAAGTATATTTGTGTGACATGGTCAATGTCTTCAGAAAGCAAATTTTAATGAAAGTACAGTCTCATCTACTCTTTGTTTAGAAAAATCATGTCCTTCCTACAGTGTTGAGTAAATGTTTCCTTCGTTCTGTTCTATGCAGTTTAAAATGTCATGTGATAGTTTACCATTCTTATACCATCAACATGAAATGATGTTGTTTTCCCCCAGTTCATGAACATACTACTACACTTATAACCTAGCTTTTCCTAGTGATGATGACTAAAGAATTTTGGTATTTTATAGTCCACAGTACTTGCTCATAAATTATTTTCTACCATATAGTCTATAACTGTTGGTGTGGAAGATACACTTCCAGCTGAAAACTGCATATGGAGCTTCTGGATGGAGTGTCTATTTCTGAAAGGTCAATAAAAGATTGGAAGATGATATGTAGTCCTAAGGCTGAGATTATGATTCTGGCTTACAGCTAGCTGAAAATAGGAAAAGAGCAAAATAAATTCAGACACAACACAGAATACTCACTTTGCTTCTCGACCAGCTAAGATCATTTGAAATACACCCACACAAGCACCTCTCTTGCCTTCCCAGTATTCAGGATTATTGTCCAGTCTCTCCAGAACATCAAAGGCTTTGGCTGAATAGTAAAACTGACGCATCTGCACAAAAAGTGAAACATTATTCCTGACCACCTTTCAGAAGGGCATTAAAAACACTGAGCCCAGTTTTCTGAAATCAGCAGTAAACTGTAGAAGCAATGTGCATTTTCCTGTTTTTCTGTAGGCAGCAAGTGACACAGAACAGGGACACTGCAGTTAGAGAAATGGGAAACAAGTAGTATTACAACATCTTTTTCTGAGGTGCCCTTATCTAGTGTTGTACCAACCCAAAACTCTTGACAGAATACCAACTTCCAACTAGTCCAGACATGTGAAAACGAAACCACATTTCCTCATGTAGACATGGCCACATAAATTTGTTTATCTTCTGGGTTTAACTTAATATTTTTTCTTCGCTGTTACAATATAGTACAAAAGAAGATTCAGTGACTCTATAATCCAAAATTTTCCTTAGCATAGGAAAATCCAGTGTGTACCCTATCTTTTCTGCCTTAGGTTGTCTACTTGTAATTAGGAACCAGGAGAAAGTTGCTTGGCAACAGTCAATGCAAAAGGAGTGACCAGATTAACTGTGGCTTTTGAAGTCAGAATAGCACATCTCATGTGGGCTGTATGAGTGCTCTCCACTTGAACAAGCCTGAAGGACAATGTTGTTTGTCAGAAGGTAGACTGAGCACAACCTCCTGTCCTTTGGTACCTAGAAGCCTGCAGAGAAAAAAATGCAGGCTGTGGGAGCTACATTTGGAAACCTTAGTCAGAGAAACACTGGTACTACAGGATGAGTAATAACTCTCTTTTCTTCACATAAATGTTGATTTTAACCACTGGTGACTGGCAAAAATGTATGGGAATAAAAATAGTTAGTATTAACACTATCAGATGTGTCAGCTAAAAAGAAAAATTAGAATACTGATCTATCCAAATTAGTATCTGATCTAGTTCTACTAATCAGGTACAGGTTTAATGTTCTCCTTCTATCTGACATAAATCTAAGAAATACTTCACCCCAAGTCATGTGCTGTTCCCCATATGGACAGGATGGGCTATTTCATAAAAAGCATCAAGAAATTACCATGAAATCCTGCATGCCAACTTCCTCACTGAACAATTTCTATCAGCACAGCAATGAGGCATCCAGCTACACCACCTCTCAGGACACTGCTGACCTTGTTCCATTCATGCTCATTCTGTTTTCTGTTGAGCAAAGCCTAATGCAACTGCCTTCCTAAGTTACATCTCTGGTGCTGTCTGTGGAACTCCAATATAATGTAATGTTTCAGAAACAACTGAAAAATGCCACATAAAATCAAACAATATGGACCTTGCCATTTAGTTCAAGAGGTACAATGGCTCCTCGTGTAGAAAGACAAATTATATTACTAAAGTAACAATTTTGGAGAAGTCATTTATGGCCATATGTAGACACATAATTAGGCTGAAAAATTTAGTTCTATAAATGCAGCTTTTAAGAGCTCAAGAAAATTCAAAATGTGCACGTGCTTCTCCTCTTCAAGACAAGAAGCTTTTGAAAAGAATTTAGACAAAGCAATCAACTGATTTAAGTGAGACTTTAAATTATCTAGGGAGAGATTTTACACGAGGTCTGATTTTCAACCTGCTTTCACAAATTGCATCTATGGGAAACACCAGAGGCATAGTCACTTGCTTGAGCAACTAGACTTTTAAGGATGAGATGGTAACTTAGTACTTGAAAGATGTACAAGTGATAATTCTTTCAGTTTTAGAATACTGCTTTTGAGATTACAAGGAGTATCTCCCATTACAAATTTTAAGGAAAACACAATACTGTCCTGAAAAAAAAAAAAAAAAAAGCAGGAGGCATCTTGCTGAATCTATGCTAGATTTTTTTTCCTTTAAAGTTTTTTGTCCTTTCTACCCATAATGAATCCCATAGTAGGATTCTCATAGTAGGAGAAGCAACTGTTATTATTGATAGCTCAACTATGCAGTAATTTACCAACATTTTAATGAGTTCTCTACCAAGAAGGCCTGTAGGTCCTTATGATACTAATACTGACTAATCCTTGCCAACTCATCCACATTATTAGACATCCTGTCATTATGAAAGAAAATTCACTAGTGATGACAATGATAAAAAGTATCAAAAAAATAACTGTTGGTACAATCACAATGTCATACACCAAGCTCTAAAGAGAAAACTCACTTTGTAACAATCATTTGCAATGAGCTGCAATAGGTTAAAGGAGTCCCCTGATGTTTCCATCTTCAGATAGAGCTTCCAGGCTAGCTGTGGTTTCTTATTCATAATATCTGCAATAACATGAAAAAGCTGGAATTGTGAAAAGAATATGCTATGCACAATATTCAGTGGCAGGTGGAACAGATATTTCTGTATTTCTTTTCCTCAGCGTGAGCATGAGGCTGGGAAGGGGCTTATCCTTATCTTCTGCTTTACTAGTGATAACAGCCAATTCAGCAGAGAATACTAATGTCAAAAGGAATAATTACAGTGTTTCCATCTTAATTTATATTAATAAACAATAAACAGATAAGCAATAAGAACAACTCTCATGATTTCAGATGTGATTAAGGGACAGAATGGAAAGCATCAGATAAGTTTTTTATGCAGGACAATGAATGATGGCAATCCATTTATATTGTAGGATTTAGGATTGTGTGTTCTTATACACAAAAAAAATTTGAATTGCCACCAAATTGAGGTCTTTAATACTCGGTGCCCATGTCAGTCCAAACATTAAATTCCCATGATTCATAACAAATCAAAAGGAGAGGGCAGAGGTTGAAGCCCCTCCAAGCATAACAAAACTTGTCATTACTACAAAAAAATGTTTCTAAATTCCTGAGATGCCATGCCGGTTTTAAATTTGTGTATATGACTAGAATTTTTCATTGGTCTTTAACTTTAAACATCACTGATATACACAATTAGAAATAAATTAATCTGAATCTTCTGTCTCAATGAGTAGAAATTCTACTAGGGTGTTTAAATACAAAGGTTCTATTTCTTGGTGATAAGAAGCCATTATCTTGAATCTATAGTTGGTATTCATAATTCCAGGTTCATTCAAACACTGTGAGAAAAGGAAATGAAAGTAAGTTTTCCTTTCTTTTTCAAGCCTTAACAGCTGCTCTGAGAGTACCTGGCTATTCACATAAGGATCACTCTTGTGCTTTTTCAAAAGAGGGACTGTTTAGCTTGTTATATCTGTGTCCACCGTGTCTATACTAATTTTGCACGTAGAATGGGTGGTAATCAACAACAAACACGTAACACCAAATCACAGAATTTATAGACTCTTCTCATTTAGGAGGCAGCAAGACGTCAAGTTTGATTTATCGCTCATCAGTTCCAAATACCATATACAGTGGTAAACAGCCAGTTCTCAATTTCTAACACCAATCTACCTATAGCGATGCAGTTCTGTGCTAACCCAATGTTTTTTGATCTTCTCTTCAAGAATTTGGTATAAATAGTACTGAAATACTAAACAAAAAATTACATTGTTATGCAAAAGGATGCATTTCTGGTACTTTTTGCCCCTTGGAAATATTTCAGCATTGAATTGTTTACTACTCAATCCCTAATTGTACTCTGACATTAATGTATTATTATGTGATCTGTTAGTAATTTACATACTTGACACAAAAAGATAACTATATTAATCATTCCCATAAAAATTCAAATAAAACATTCATACATAAAACACTCAAACACAATCTGGTACTGCAGCTTAATTAAAAAGGAAATAAACTGGCACATCCTAAAACAGAGTCATAAATAGGCATCCCTATGTGTGATATGCCTGTCTGAAAAGATCATGTTAGGAGATGTTTACTCCATTTGCAATATGGCATAACATCCCAAAGCATACACATTTACATTTCAGGTAAAACTGCTGAAAATAGTTTGATAAGAAAACATTTTCATATTGAGGCACTGTAAGGAAAATGAATTGGCCTAGGGAGTCTCAGACTCGAGTCCTTAGAAAAGCCCACTTCTATACTATTTTGTATGTGGCACTGCAGCTGTCTGTGTACTGAGGTGTACTCTGCAGTGTTTTAAAAACTGATAAATAACAGTAAATAAGATTTGCCATAGAATATTAAACACATCAAAAGTTTCCTGGATTCAAGGAAATTCAAGGAAAGAACTCTTCTAAGAGTTTTTGGAAGAAAAACACATGCTGGAGATTATAAGAATATCCCTCAGGCACAGGAGTTTTGACAACATGTAAAGTAACATGGTAGGAAGAAAAAATACTGTGTGTGCTTGCCGGATTCCTCTCTTCCCTAGACATCTGACAGTGGCTAACCTCGAAGGCAGACAGACCCTTGAGCCTGACCCAGTATGAATGCTTCTATTTTGTGTTTTACTCCGAACATTTTAGAATTGCAACTCAGTCTTTTAAGACAGATAGTCTTCACTCAAGCAATTGAGTCGACAATTGAGAAGAAAAAGGGTCACTGGTCAGGACAAAGCTGCATTGACAGTACTATAACAGCACTGCACTGAAGCAGTAATTGCTTATAAAAGCCAGAGGTATGAAATGTGCAATAACCACCCACACTATAACTAGTGCAATCAGCTTTTCACTTTCATAGTCCTGAAACCACCTACAACATTAAATTCAATTAGGAGAGTGGATTGCCAAGACTGACGCAAGAGAGGAGGATCTGTATTCTGCAATGCTGAAAGTAAAGTGACTCACAGCAGCGAGCCAGCCAGCTAAGGTAAACAAAATCACTTTTTATCTTCTCACTCTGGATCAAAAGGAACACCTGCAGGAAGAAGGAAAATAAAAGATTATACACACATATACTTTTAAACAAACAGAAGGCAAACCTTCCTCATTTCAACACACAGATAAGGTTTAAGTCACACAAACAACTGCTCATGAGAAGAGTATGGGTATGCAATTGCAGTGTAGGGGGCATCCCTCTGTTTGGAGTAGGTGGAGGATTCACACAGTGCCCTGTTTATCATGGGACTTGTGCAGCTTCGGAACATCAAGCTGTGCAGAGGGTGCGGCCTGCCCTGAACAAGTGCCAGTGGGCGGCCATGCAGCACAAACAGCACAAAGGAACACTGGGTCTGTGGGAAAAGCTATTTGGAATGTGTTTGTTTAGAAAGCAATGCAAGCAATTATATTAGCATCTTCTTGAACTACTACAAGTTTCACATATAGATGAGACTTTCCTTCCATACATGTCAGATCATTCCAGGTCTGCAGTAAGCCATTTCTAACCATTTTGGTTTCAGTAAATTTTCAAGCAAAGCATCCAACTTTCATACCTTCTGTATAAATACAGGTTTGTTACATTCTGCATAAAAAGGGATGTGTGGGGGAAGTTATAAATTTTAAAATGTACTCTGGCTTTGCTCAAAGGAAAAAAAAAAGCTATTTATGCCTCTCTCAAGTATATTTGCAACTATACTGGATGCTACTGGCAAAAATCAAAATACCTTTATAGGAATAGATGCATGTACTGGAACAGTGAATTACACAAATTACTGACATTTGTATTGCTTAAACATTGCTGATCCCCTAATTTAGAGGGGGAGGAGAAGGAGTAATAGTCAAGAAATAAAAAGAAAGCAGCATTATCACTGTAAGTAGCACTTTATCATATGTTTTATTTTATTATGGCCAGGGAGGTATGCTTTTAAATAACTTAGTAAGTCCTGTATGTAGATGTTTTACAAGTTTGTGAGACACTGGGGAAGACTGAGCTTTTTATGGAACTGCCATCATGACCCAAGATCAGACATGAGGCTAGATGAATCAATGTAATTATATAAGTCAGGTATATAAATGTATCACCTATTTTTATAGAACACAAGTTTCTATAGAACAGCTTCTAAAAAACATAAGAGGAAAAATGTAGATTAATATGAGTTTACAAATTTGTGTTTCTTTGTTGCCTAGTTGCTGCTAAAACTTACTTATAGTATTATAATTTTTATGGAGTTTCAGGAATCAGCATAGCCTGCTAGCATAGTTTTGAAAGATTTTCATGAGGCTAAATGAATTGAAAGCTTGTTGAATTGAAATATATATCTACCTTCCTTACAGTCTTGGATATTTTTCTTAAAGAGAGATGCAATTTTGGGCCACAGAAATGAAAGGGTAAGGGTGCTTGATGGGAGGGTAGGGATGGGGGGAGAGAAAAGTTGTAAAGCCAGGGGGGCTCTATTGTTGACAAATGTGGATAGTTAAAAAGTTAGAAAGACTGGAAAAACAAAACAAAATATAAACCCTAAACCAACCAAACCTATATGATTCACTTTAGACTATGTGGTGTAGGATTTTTTTTTTGTGGCTTGTCTTCTTTTCTGGTCTTGTGGAAAATATTGCTTCCACCTTCATAATAGCTATTTGCTTTTGCATATTTTAGTTGTAATTAAGTTTCTGCTGCACACAGACATAAAAAAAGTACTGGGTGTAGAAGTTAATCTCTTCCAGCTGCATAGTAATGCTGCTGAATAAGATAGTGAGCACTTCCTCTTTTCCTCCCACATATCCCAGAGGAAGATTTTTTTTAAAACACAAATTTCTAGGGACACCTAGAAGCTCTTAACTATTCAGTGTCTTTTACTTAGCATGCTCTACTCCGTCTGAACAAAAAGAGAGCCTGGGATGCCAGACAAAGCTTAGAAAATCTGATTAAGAGGCCATTCTTTGAGCAATTGGAGGTAGCTGCAAGCACTCTTGTGATGCACCACAAGCAGCATGATTCCCTGTATACCTCACATTACAAGATTAGCAAGATAATCTTTTCTGAATAGTGCTCACTGAGAGTTTCAGTTCCCCTAAGAGGAAGAAGATGTTCCACAGAACCTGCTTATTTTCAACCAACATGAAGATCTGGGTGAAGAAAAGGAAGGAAAGAGGGGAATATGGGGGAAATGTTTTCATTGCTTTTTTTTTTCAAAGAAAATAAATACATACCTCTTCAGCTTCACCAAAATTGCCCATTGCAGCTTTGGCTTGGGCATAGTTGAAGTTAAAAGTATCATTGTTGTAGAAGTAACTCTGAAAAATATGGACAAACCCCAAATAAATACAACAAAAAAAACCCTCCTCCCATGATAAAGCAACATTAAAAATACATTCCCCCCGTCTCAATCTGAGTCAAACCATATAAAGAAGACAATGGGAAGGAAAAGAAAATCCCACATTAGGAACATACGCTATTTATAAACAGTGGGCAGAAGAATTATGGACTAGCTTTTCCATCCTACATTCATGACTACAAACACTGCTGAAACATTCCACAATATTAACTATGAGAGATCTGGAAAATGTTCCAAGCTTAAAATTGCAGTGGCAGCTTTTGTGGGTATAATTTTCACTTGGGGCAAGTGAAGACATGCTGTGCTGCCATGGTCTCTCACTTTCCAAGCACTTATTTCACCCCTAGGGTGGGTAAATAGGCAGTTGACTTCCTTGAGTCTTAAAGACAGTTTAAGACAAACAAAACAGTTTGTTCTTCCAAGACTTGTTATGTTTTGTCAAGAGATCCTGTGCATCTGGTTATGTGATGGATGCTAATCTGACAAACTGAGTCTCGTGATGGAGGTGAGGCCACAGTACTGGGCTGTAGCAGGCAGCACACCAGGTAATAGCACTACTGTAAGCAAGCCTTGCTTTAAGGTACCCTTCTCTCTAGCTGAAGCGCAACACTGAGTTTTTTCCTCCCATAACACTAGATATGAAACGTCTGTTTTAGGATACATCAGATTCAACTAGCTGTATCTTCTCTGAAAAGATACATGGGTCAAAGCAGTAAATGTAACTCAAGGTACAGGTTAGGCTGATATTTGGGGTTGACCTGATCACAGTCAGACTGAAGTATAACTCAAGATGACAAAAGTCAGCTGTTTTTTACATTCAGCACTGTCCCACACTGCAGGACCAGTAGAGCTGGCAGAGGTAAGATAGAACATGATACCAGCTGTAAGCATGAATGGGATTGAGGATCCCTGCCCAGGAGCCGTGCAGTGCTTACAAGAAAGCATGGAAAAATAGGTGGTTTATCCAATATAGTTACTGCAAGAAAGCACCTCTGTGTGCATAACAGAAAGGTGTAGGGAAGAGAAATGTTTTTCCTTATACAACATTTATAAAGGAAGATCAAACTTTTGTTTTTTTCCCCTCTTTAGAGCGAGGAGGAGGTAAAAAGCATAGTTGGGACTGCACAAAAGGTAAACGAAGCAAGGCACAAATCCCTTTCCCAGTAGTATCTTCTTTCATGATGTAGGGACACTGAGGAACATCTTCCTTTCACTGTCATAGGCAGTCTACAAAGGGTACTGATTTAGTTCTCCCACACACATCAAGCTAGTGCCTTGAAAGGAAAGGTGAGGGATCGCCACTGTTTGCCAGAAGTGCAGGTCTCACCCGAACAGTCTATGGTAGCATGCACAAGACAGCAAATACAGCAAGCCGTGTGACAGCATGAGGATGAACCAATTGGGGTGAACCTTAAGCTCAGTTTGTGAAAACATTTCAGTGCCCTTAAGGTGAACTAACTAGGGGTTTCACCATATAAGGATTACGACATTTTATTGCATTCTTTCTCAAGAGTAGTTTCATGTGAATCAGCACAAGTCCCAGGTTAAGCAAAGCTGGTGAGCCAGATGCTACTTTTACAGCATTAATGCTTTCTTCTGTTCAAGTAGACCCCATTGTATTTTTTAATTAAAATGGAGAAGAACCTTTGTCAACAACCAAACTCAGAAAATGTGTCATTCTGTTCTGGCCATATTAAGTGTTAGAGATCAAGCCTACTGCAAAGCAAAATGAGGAGAAATTAACAAGTGCTGCTGATAATACAAAACATTTACAGCAGCTAATTTTTTTTTTTTAAACCACCTTGTATGTCCTGGACTCTACTCTTTTGTTGTCTTTAGAGATCTTCAATGTTTTCATAAAGCCAACTGTCTTCTGAGTGATGCCCATTTCAATGAGATACTAAGATACCCAGCGTAAAAATTAAGAATTCCCATTGTGGCCACAACTCAGCAGAGCCTGAATTAGGTTGCTTTTCACTCAGTTAATCCCTGACAGTGTTATAATGTCACCCTCAGGGCAGCTGGCAATACATTTATGTCCTCTGAGGCTTTCTTATGCCTAAAGCAGTTTTAATTGATCATGGATGAAAGCAGTGTTTCTTGAGAGAATACCAAACGAATAATCTTCATAGAGGGCAGCTCCATTTTAAGAGCTGCAGAGATTCAACTAAAGTTTATTCCTGTGAATGAAACACAAAAGTAAATCCATGTACACCTTGCCTATAACACGGTACAGAAATAATTATTTTTGCATTCTTGTGACTTATAGAGAAGGGAAATTACTTAAGTAAATCTGAGTATGGCTAGTCTCAGCTGAAAAATTGCAGTAAATTTTTGTCCCATATGCCTTGGAGGGGGTTTGTAATCACATTTAACTTTGACCTTTTCAGTTTAGAACTAGTTGTTTAAGGACCTTTTCAAGGAAATAGAAAGAGTTGAGCGTATCTGTGGAGGAGTTAATTGCACTATAAATGTAAGGAATACATAGAATTAATTCTCTGGAAATTACCATCTATACCCATTGGCAATAAACTGAGACCAGATGACCAGCTCTAACCAGAAATCCAACTTTTAGATGGCTCAAGTAAGGCAAAGCAATTCTTACTGTTAATTTCCTTTTTTTTAAAATTACACACATACTCCAGTTTGGAGTGGTGGTGGTGTATCTCTTCATTCCACTACACTGGAGCCATTCCAGTGGCTAAAGCCACTGGGATTTCTTCAAAAGTCTCCTTCCAAACAAAGTTTAAAATCACTACACCTTCACCATTTTTCATTCATCAGCTGCTTTTGGGCACCATTACAACCACATGTTTTTCTTTAGATCTCATACTCCTTATAACATTGTAGTTATAAGGAATGTATCTCATCTTGCGTATCTCCCAGTTCTTTTAATAACTTCTTTTAAGATTCTCATTCCTCTTCCTACTAAACACAGAGTTGTTTTAACTCTAGTTTCAAACCACTGGAACAAGACTGCAATCATTTAATCCACAACCACACTCCAGCCTCCCCATTTCCTCACATCTGAATTTAACTGTGTATCTGTAAGTTATACCCATTCTATTCAATGATCTGATAATACTGGATGTTGACTTCAAGCTTCTCTTATTTTGAAAAATGCAACATTGCCTGCAGGGTGCTTATATAACTTCTGCAAAAATAACATTCCTAACTTACTTTTATTACTTACTGCTTTGGTAGTAATACTGCCCTATTTTAGCCCTTCAGTGACTGCTTTCCCTGTAAAATGTAAATGTTAGTCCTTTCAGAGTCTTTCGTGTCCTACCTTCCTTACACACTCTTATTAACTAAAATGTTGTCTGCAATTATTAACCAGTGCCAATAATCTCCATCACTCACTTGATAAGTCTTATCATTTGGGTTTTTTTCCTCTATGCTGCCCACCCCATAAATATACACTTTTGTTAAAATTGTCCTTCTTTATTTATATTTTTTACCTTCTGTGATGCCACCAGAAAGCCTGATAATCATTAGATTACAAGCATGCCCACATGCTGCATGGTACTATTTTCTAAATTGCTTCTTTACATTTTAATCCATTTACTGTACTGAGCACTTATGTCCCACTATCACTCCTGTGCTTTATTTTTACTGATTTGTTTCTGTATCTTTTTATGTTTCCATTGTGTCTCATATAGTAGAGTCTAAAAGTAATGATTCCATACAGTACTACCAACACTAAATAATAATACTAACCTTGATTGAGTTGAGGTAAATTAGGACATTAGGAAATTGTCTAAGAAGAAAGAAGCAGGAGGACATGCACTGTCTCCCTGGAATGGTATCTAAAATTCAAAAGAGAAATGCAAATTTGTAGAATTTAAAAACACATGGTAATGGCAATCACTGTCAAGATTGCTGGCACCTCTGAAAGCAGCTAGTTTCTAAAAATAGTGTAGCTTGCCTTTTCAGGCAAAGGACCATACTGGAGGTTAAAAAAACTCCATTTATTCTTCTTGTCAACTCTCTCTACAGCATCCAATAACTTTTGCAAGACTTCTTCAACAGCAAACTCTACAGAGACAAATAACAATTTTACCTAACAGGCCTTTTCCATGACACAATTTACATAGTACAATTTTACCATGAATTATTCTTACTCTTAGGAACTGACCCTGTATACAAAGCCTGAGTTTGTTATTCTTACACCATTAGCCTTCTTTCTTTAAAATTACGTTTTTCAGTTATCCTTGACAAAGAAAATACATATTTTAATTTTAGTTTGAGTTAGAGAGTAAACTTGCTATACTGAAAATATTGTTATAAAAAAGAATTAATACAGGAACAGGTGAAATACTAAGTGATATTAGACAGTATGCATGTGGATTACCATATTGCTCACAAGAGGTAAAGCCATAAATAAGTTACACATATCAGTTTGAATGAGCATCACTCCATTTTCCTGCTACCAATGTCATCATAACTTTGTTGCAACCATATTATTCTGTCACCTACTCTAACATTGCAAGCTGTGTTACTGAAAACTATCGCAAAGCTTTTTAAAATATTCTGAAGTAAGCCTACTACGACTAATTTTTCTAAGACCCAGCTAGCAGACATGGATGTATCCAGGCAGCAGTTGGGAAGGCCTAAATGGAAGAGATATCAAATCACTACTATTCCACTACATCAAGTGATCATTAGAGAGGATGCTGCTCTGTGCAGTTTGGAAAGGTGACAAGGGATAAGATTTTAAGGCCACTAATATCACTAAGGTAATCTGCTCCTGACTATTGATTTACCATCAATCTATCCACATCAAAAAATTAAAATAACTTCTCTATATGAAGAAATTTCATGTAACAAAAGATCAGTATTTTGATTCCATACCACCACACAAAATTAAGCATTCAACTGGAAAACGGTATATTCTCCTTTAAATATAATAAGTAGTAATTATTCCTGGAAAGCACTATATAAGATGTCAAAATACATTTCACAGAAAAGCAAAATAGTCTCATTTTTTATCTTTTAGCACTAGGCTATACTGAGCTTGGATGTCCTATCATTTCCATATAGAGACACTCAATCCTTATTTATGTCTGAACCATACCATTCAGTTCTCCAACTTCAGAAGATTATTTGGTTATTTGTGAAATAACCTGTTCACCTGGGAGCAGAAACTGGCCTGTATATTTATCTGTCTTTTTTTACATGCAGGTATAATTTTCATGACAAATATATGCCTTTACCAGACAATAACAGAAACAGTTTTATAAAAAAGAGCCAAGAAACATTGATTAACAAGACTAGAGATAAGTCAAAAATGCCCCTTTTCTCTGAAATTTGATTTCTGAAGTTCATAAAATCACAATTTATTTGAACAAAATTTTAAAAATGCAAAACATGCAAAGTAGACTTAAAACTGAGGGTGCATTTTTAGTAAAAATGAATCAAAGTAATAAAATATTAGAAACAAAATATTCCCATAAACAATTTGATTGTTTCTAAAATTTAGTATTTATTCTTATGTTCACATTTTGGCAGAAAGTTTTATTATCCCAGCACACCATCCCCCATATATTTTACTGCAAGATTCCGTTTTAAAAAGTCAAACAAGTAAAACATCTGTGTATCTTATACAACTCAGCAACGAATGCTACCTAGTGACAGAAAAACTAGAATTTTCTAATTCACTCCATGTGGCTTGTGCAGAAACAGCAAAAATTTGAAAAAAATTCACTTGAAAAAATTACTTAGGGTGACTTAAGAGAACCTCAAAGAAAAGACTGCATGAAGTTCAGAAGAAATGTTTCATTTCTCTCACTCAACATCAAACATGCCTGAGTTGATCCTAAAAGAAGACCATTGAAAACAAATGGGATGCTCTTTTTCACTATACTTGCACTGATTTTGGGTAGTTTGTAAGACTTATGCTAAGCACCAGAAACATTGCATTTATTTGGAATACTAATTTGTTTTCACTGATGTTCTTCTTGCCCCATTTCCTCCTTAAAAGAAATCTGATCTCTTTAATTTCCCATCCATGAGACCCTAGTAGAAGAGAATGATAACTAGCTATAAAAATCTACTTATATCCTCCTTCATAATGTCTGTTCCATTTCACGTCATTAGAATTAAGAATTTTTATCAAGCTTAAAAAAACCTCAAACTGTTGTTCCGGTGGTATGTCTGCTGCTAGAGAATTAATATTGACTCCTACACCCTAAGTGCTTCTTGGATGTTTTTTAGTTTTTATTTTGTCTGTCCCCTGTTAAAGCATCCAACATAAGATAAAATGTGTATATTTAATGGAAATGACTTGCACATTAATTCAGTTTAGTCCATGTTCCTTGAACCTCCAAGGCAGAGATCTAATTAAGAAAAGCAAAGGGCTTAATTGATGACTACAAATGACTTTACAAATAAATGACACTGTGTTCTTCCTAATCTCCTGTTGCTGCTTTTCATAATGCAGTCAATGGGATTTCTACAGTTAATAAAAGCAAGTCAGAAAAAATATTCCACATCTTCATTTTAATCCATTATTTTTTGATAACCCACATTAAAAGAAGTCTTGTAGATTGTTGTGGTTTAACCCCAGCTGGCAACTAAGTACCACTCAGCTGCTTGTTCACTCCACCCTCCTGCCCCCTAAAAAAAGTAAAGCTTGTGAGTTAAGAATAGTTTGATAATTGAAACAAGATATTATTATTAATAATAATAGTAATGAAAAGGGGACACAAAGAGAGAAAGGAATAAAACTCAGGAGAAACAAATGACCCAGAATACAATTGCTCACCACCAACCCAACCCCTCCCCAGACCACAGTAAGCCCCTCCCAGCCAACTCCCCATGGTTCATGTACTGGGCATGGTTTTCTACGGTATGAAATAACCCTTTGGCTCATTCAGATCAGCTGTCTGGGCCATGCTCCCTCCCAACTTCTTATCCAGCTCCTCACTGGCAGAGCATGGGAAACCAGAAAGTCCTTGACTTTGCAAATCTAAAACATCACTGTGTTACTAACTTTATTCTCATACTACATTCAAAATGCAGCACTATACCATTCTCTAAGAAAAAAATTTAAGTCTATCCCAGGCAAAACTGGAACATAGGCCTAGTTGCAAGAAAAGAAACAGCAAAGGATTTCCTTACTCTAGAAAAAAACTACCTACTTCTGTATTATAAATCTGCAAAGCAGTTAAGCAACTTGATGAAGATCTTAAAGGTCCTTGGAAGGACTAGCTTGATGGAAGTGCTGAAGCATGACCTACACACTTGAACAGCATGGCTGGCTACTTAGGAAAAGCCCAAGTATAAAAACAGCAAGAATTCCATTCTCTGTTCTAAATCCAGCAAAACAAATAACCACAAGTATTCAACATAGTGGCTAATAGTCTAAGTTACCTAAAAACAAAGAACTACTATAATGGATGCAAGGTTTGTCTAGTTCAGAGTTTGCTGGGTAAGAATACATAGCTATAGAAAGAAGGTATTCTAATTTCACATATAATACATAGTCTGTGTGATGGCACTTCTGCTGAAGTTCATCCCAGCTTTCAACAACACTGAGGACTTAATCACTGCTGAAAAATTTGTGTTGAACAGCCAATGGCCTTTTAATCTACAACTTCTTTTCTACATTCTGGTTCTCACAAGTTTCTCTATCAAACAAGTTGTGTTATGTGAAAAAGTAGTTAATGCTGTTTATTTTAATTGTCTTAAGTGATAATTTATGTCAATGTTCTTTGATTTTTGTATTGTACAGTAAATAATTCTTCTCTATTTCTCTTTTCCTTGTAATTTATGATGTACATAATCAAACTTAGTCATCATTTTTTAGCCCAGGTATTCTGCTTTACTTAACCTCTCCTTTTCACTTACTTAAAGAATCTATCTCCTTTCTTTGTTCATCCTTGCTGTATTTATTGTATCCTTTCTTGATCTACCATTTTTAAAAGAAATTTAAGAACCAGAACTGTAGACAGTATTCAAGGAAAATAATCACGTCTATATACAATGACAGTAATTATTTTTGTTTTCTCTTTCCTCATCAATTCTTAAGATCCTCTTCAACTTTTCTGATAATTTTGCTAAATTTAATTTACATATTATTACCCAGTATTAAATAGTCTTTCACATCTTTCATCATTGTGGGAGCTTTTATTTGTACTAGTATGGGTAATTTTGTACCATTGGCAAACATACTCGTGTCATTATTTGTCTCCTATAGCTCATTAATTATGAATACAAGCCCTTTCTTTAGAGAAATAAAAGGTTCTTTCAAGTGTTCGTATCAGGTGCATTTTATCCTTTTCATGGCTATTTCCCTGTAAATTTTCTAATTTTCTGCTAGAAATGAGAAAGGTTATTACATAGCTTCTCTTAGGATTAGTACAGTAGGCATTTTTGAGGTATTTGCTAACACACAGATTTTGAATTTGATTATATTCAGATTACTGTAGTACAATTGTCATTTCATAATAAGTTTTCAACTCAGATCCTATGTAATTCAATATTAGTCCAGAGTTACCTGTTCATTTGTGCTTTTTCTAAGAAAGATAGAAACAAAAAGTTAATGCTCTTTATTATGCCATGTAATTGCATTTATTAGGTCAATCTGGGCAGAACTAAAGTCTCCAACTGTTATTTATCTTCCTATATAAAATCTGTAACCTGTTTAATATGCCACTGTTCCTGTCCAGGCTGGCTGGTGAATAATTTGGCTTCAATATGGGGACTTGCCTATCTAAACATATAATTGAAAACAATATTATTTTACTCATTGATAAAGAAAATATTTTTTTTGAGAGATGTTTTCTATAATATTTAGAACCATTTTTCCACTGGCACAATCTATTTATCTATATTTACGTACAACTTGTGTTTATTTAGTGCACAATTCCTATTGTACATTAAAGAGGAACAACATCCTACATGTTACCTTCCTCCTATCAGATTAAAAAAATATTTTAGTTTTTAGCTTCCTCTTCTAAAATCAGGCATTCCACTTGACCCAACTTGTTTAAAAACATCTAATATTTGTGTAAAAACACTTACATACTTGAGCTTCATGTCCTTGCTTTTTTGTTATATCCTACCTAGACAGAACTGTGCCTCTTCTATTTCCTCTGTACTGTTTGACGGTCTCAATCTGTTATTAATGTGAGGTTAAACAAAACCCCTCACACTATTTTACCTTTAAAGGTAAACCCTGCACACCCTGAACTGCGTGCTCTTCTCTATGGCAGTTTCTTCCCACGAACTTTTAAGAAGATGACAAAACAGTTCTTACATGAAGTACCATGAGGGCAGGATGCTCACAGTACTGATGCTTCCTTTTACCTCTGATTGGAACCAATCCTTCCCATAGGCTCGTGTTTTTCAAGTAATCCACCTCCCTAAGTGTACTACATTTCTGTTGCCATTTCCCAGCCATTGAAAGGCTGAAGTCTCAGCCTCTCTATCTTCATTTTGCATATGAATTTAAAAGTAGTTCACAGTAAAATTCAGACTTTTGGCTTCCTAACAATTTCAATTCTGGGCTATATCTTCACAAGAAATCTTTCCCTGACCATGTCTGTATTATTTTTATCCATTTGTGCTCTTGTCACTCATCACACCTGCATGACTGTTACAGGCATTAAGATACTGGGTTCAACTAACAATACAGCTCTATTGTGCACAGCCTTGATTTTGGGAAATGGACCTTACTGCACAAGTAAAAGCCCCCTTACAACTATAGCTAGCTGGTTGTCTGCCTGGTGTGGCTTTCATCCTTCACAGTTGCTAGCTCAGATTCTCATATAGTTTGTCCTGAAGCCATTTCAATTAAAATGAGCTAGATCAGATTAAACAGTTTTAAAAAATGGTATTTTCTAATCCAATCACACTTTGGCTGCCATGAGTTCCCGCTAAGCGAGTTCTCCACTTCTACAGTTCATATTGTTTCTTCCTGTTTGCTGGGATCCCAGCTCTGAAGAGATACTTTCAATGCAAAAAGAATGAGTTAGGGGAATTTCATCTATGGAACCACTTCCAGCCTTACAACATTAAATTGTCTGATGCATGACCTCAATAGTACCAAGGCTGCAAGGGGAACAGAATAGAATGGCTCAACAGTATTTCTGAGTATTCTTTCATCAGTGATGCCACACTGTCTCTGGAGCTCCTTCTCTTTAGTCACCATGGACACAGGAGACAGCATCCACTCTCTGAGGACCATGAGCTGTCTGTGCATAAACATGCACAAGTTACCCACCTAAAGAAACAATATCCAGTGAAAATGCCTACGGAAGAAACTAGCAAGCCCCATTTAGTCTTAATTTCTATGTTACAACTACCGATTTTTTTTTCATTTGGGATTTTTGCTTCTGGCAAAGAGGAGAGAAAAGAAGAACTTGGTTTGGTCTATTATTCAGTAAATAAAACTAAATATTGAAACTGTACTGGTTTGGGGGCATGGTGGAGGGTGGGTTATAAAACCTTTTTTTTTTCTCTCTTATTCAAGCAAGAAGTTAGTCCCAGAGCTTCCATTTATCCCTGTAGCCAGAGTCTTCTTTACATTTTTATAACCCTCAGTTTCAGAGCACCCTCAATGCTAGGACTCTATGTACTTGACAAGCTTTCATTAGTGGTCCTGCATTTGTACCTGTGTATCTCTGCCTGGGAGGTTTCAGCCACTCACTTAATCTAATTAATTAGGTTGGTGTTTTCTGTTTCTCTAATGGGATTATTAGGCAAAGGCAAGCTGCCATAGAGTCTCTCATGAAGACTTGCAGTTTGCACTACAGCCTCTTTTCCAGATGAAGTCATATAGTAAGGTTTGGAATCGAGACTTCTAATATAAACTTTCAAATTTGTTTTAGACTTTTTGAAACTCATCCTGTAGAAACAAAAGCCTAGCAATATTCCTGCTAACAGTCAGCAGTTAGACACAGATATGATGGTATATATTTGGATATTTTAGGATGGCTTACTTAATGGAAAAAGAACATTTCAAACATACCACATTCACTGGCTGATTCCCCCACCAACTGGAAGAACTGTTGAGCAATTTTCAGATGATCTCTCTGGAAGATGAGTAAAAAAGAAATCCAAGATGAGTTACAGGGTTGATGCTACAATACACAATGAAAATATGCCCTAAGGAACACTTAGGGACCAACTAACAGATAAACCAGGGCTGAAGCCAAAACAGACAAGGTAAATGCACCATTCTATGTGTCTAGATAAAGAACACTGTAAAAAGCAAACAGGGATTTTGGAAACAGGATAGAGAAGTTAAATTCATCTTGATTTACTATCAAGACCAGCAACAGAAATTTGCATTTCACTCATTCTGGACTGATTATTGTACAGGAGGTTAAGAGACTCAGAGATCCTGCAATCTAAATAAGAAATGACTGCCTCTTTCACTCCATTCCAGTTTCTACAGATATGTTCACATTGTGTTGTTGGAGAAGCTGGAGAACCTCATGGGCTTTACTCACCGAGCCCATTTCTTGTCCAAGTGCTGCATTAACCACCCCTTTGAGGATGTACTCCTGGGAAAAAAAAGGTAAAAGGTATCAGAGACACTCTTTTGTCTTACCCAAATCTTATAATTAAGACTTATATCAATAAATCTGTTTTAGTAGGTACTCCTGATAAACCAGGAGGGCCCTGTTACAGAGGTTAACACAGAAGAAGAGAGACAATTTTCAAGAGACCAACAACAGAATGTAAAGAAATTTCTGAGAATGCTAGCCAGGATAGTAAGTACCAACTGTCTTACAGAGACCAAATTATTATCCTACAGGCATCGCGACAAAGAAGAAACTTGAGATGTACTCAAGGAGGTTTTACAAGTATTAGCAGGGAGTCCTTTAAAAGTGTGAGTGAGAAATGGAAAACAAAAAAGCACAAAGAGTCTCATTTCAAAATGGGATCAAGAATTATTAGCCAAGTATATTGGGACAATATCCTACAATAGGAACAAAAGCTGCAGAAAACCATTCAAGTAAGTTCTGCTATTCTGAAAAATGCAAGTGTAAAGCAACATCAGAAGACGCTCGTCACCCCTCAGCACAGAATCACCGGATCTGTGTTTTTGAGGTTTTCCTTTTCCCTCCCTCCTTCTTTCCATCTAATTCCTTCCATACGCTCATGAAAGGTCTCTTTTATGCCCAGCTGTTTGACCTTTGGAAAATAAACAGCAAAGAGGAATAAATCAGAAACTAAAGATGCCAGAACAGCCACAGAAGAAAACTACAGTAGCAGCCAAGGAACACTGTAGTCTTCACTCATGGCAGGCAAAGTGTGATGGGATTAGAAAATACCATTTTTTAAAACTGCTTAATCTGATATAGTTCATTTTAACTGAAATGGCTTCAGGACAAACTAAATGAGAATCTGAGCTAGCAACTGTGAGGGATGAAAGCCACACCAGGCAGACAACCAGCTAGCTATAGTTGTAAGGGGGCTTTTACTTGTGCAGTAATGATCTATTTCCCAAAATCAAGGCTGCGCACAATAGAGCTGTATTGTTAGTTGAACGCAGGTGGTACAGTAACAAACAGGCTGAAGTACTCATATAGGCAACTGTATAATACTTTATGCATGCACATTAAATTTATTGTTGATGAAGAGCTGAAAACACAAGAGTTTTAAGACATGGGGCAAGCTGTCCTCAGGATATTACCAGTTTATAACCTCTGTCTTTATGTGTCATGACATCATTTTCCAATTACCTGTGGAGCTGTAGGTTCCAGGTCCTTAATCAGGTTATAAGCCTCCTGCACATCATCTGAAATGCCAGACATTAGAATGCATGACAACCCATAGCACACTGTATTAGAACAAGTCACTCATCCTCTACAACATTCCCAATAGTCATAGACTAAGAAATAAACCATTTAGACAGGAGAAGAAAGGGAACTATAAATCATTGTGCATTTCTATCACAATGGTGATAGTTTTCTAGAACTCAAATAACAAACACAGAGTGAGTGATAGCTTCTTTACTACTACAGTTTTCCTAGCAGAAATGGTTTGGCCCCTTTGTTCATAATCCAGTGGCTGCCTTCTCAACAGCATAAGGTCAAAATAATAAATCCATCATCTTCCTGTATTTTGTTTTCACATATTTATTTAGCCCTCGAAGAGAGCAGGGTAACATGATGCTGTAGGGAAACTTCATCTTTTCCTTAGCAAAATTTCAGCATCTGTCCAGAAGATCTTAATTAAAAAGGAAAAAGCACTACTAGTATCGAAGTTTAAATGTGAAGTTTGAAATCTATAAATAACTTCATTTCCAACTGAATAGACCCTAAACTTTCCCTGAATTAAAAAATATGTTGGCACTATGGTTGGCTTTGTAAATCAACCTAGTGAAGATCCTCTGTTACTGGCAAAATTTTGTTAATACAGCATTACACCAACTGCCCACACAAATAAGCCTTATCAATGAAAAATTTTCTTTCACTAGAACATACAATCCATGCAACCACTTAAGGCAATATGCACTGGAGCTGCCAGGCTCCCACCCATCACCTCTGCTTTCTTACCTACTTCCTTGACTCCCTTGAACAGTCACATAATAAGGCAGCATTACCTTTGCTTTTCTTTTTATCTTTTTTCTTTTTTTTTAAATATTTTTGGCTAGCTCAGGCTACCACCACCACAAAAAGAAAAAAAAAAAAAAAGACTGTAATCCTTATTTTTATCAACACAGTGTAGACCATCAACATAGACCTATGCTCTTCAGGCTCCAACAGAAGCGACTAGCAAATCTCACTGCAGCAGATTACAGCAGGATACCAGTTGACCTCAAACCCTGTTAGAAGTCACTATGCTGAAGAGTTGAAAAAACAGGATGCATGTTTGTGCTTCAATCATTCCAGTTCAGAGCATATATCATCAGCACAACCCTACATTTATCAGAGACCTTTTAAGTTTTGGAGAGACAGCTGTAGTCATTAGAAGTAAGAATTTCTCACTTTCCTAACCAATGTTGTTACCCTAACAAGACTTAAAAATGAAAACTTAGCCAAACCAGAAAAGAGGTTTTAGTCCAAATTCCCCTTGATCTTTGTCTGTATGCAAGTAATTTGTATATCACAATAAAGTGAAGAACCTAACTAATGAAAATTACTACAAAATTAACAGCATATAAGTAAACAAGACTGATTTTTAACTCATGCATGAGATGCACTTTGTTTCCATGTAAGTAGAACTTAATTTGACACATACATTATTATCAGCAATATTGTTGTGCAAGATAATTGGTAATAGCATCAATATTGCCTATAGTGACACTGGCAACAATAATACTGGACAGAAAGGTGTCTGGGGACAGCAGACATGGATTTACCAATGCCAAAATGTAGTCACTAATTCGTTAGGTGTGACTGGTTGTATGAATAAGGAGATAAAGGTTGATGCTGTATACCTTGACTTTAGCAATGTCTTTGAAATGGTCTTTCATACAAACTTGAAAGATAGGACTGACTAAATAAGACTATAAGGGGATGGAAAACTGGCTGGACTACCAAAGGACAGTGACCAGTTGTACAAAATACAACAGATGGCTCATCACTAATCAAATGCTCCAGGGACTGATACTGTTGAACAACTTATTTTTATTAATGATCCTGATCATAGCACAGAGTACTCTGAGCAAGTCTGTAAATGATAAAAGATTGTGAAGAAAGCTCCCAGATATTGAGAAGCAGCTCAGTAGGCTGAAAAAGTAGGCTGAAGGAAATCTGATGAAGTTCAATGGAGGCAAAATGCAAGTCTTGCTTGGTTTGAAACGTGCCTGAGCAAGTCAACTGTTTAAAAGGCAATCTGGCAGACAGCACAGCCTTGCATCAAAGGAGGCACACTGGATCATATTAGCATGAATGGAGCCATCAAGCAAGGGAAGGAATTCTTTATTTGGCACTTGTGAGGTTGCACGTGAGTACTGTGTCCAGGCTTCGGATCTGAGGATCAAGACAGACGTTGAAACACTGGAGTGAGCCCACCTGAGGGCTCCCAAGGCAGGAAGAGGGCTGAGGAGAAACTGAGAGAATTGAGTTTGCCTAGCTTTCAAAGAAGGAAGGATCTCAGGGGAGATCTTATCACTGTCTACAATGAACTGATAAGAGGATATAGAGTAGATTAAAACAGGTTCCAGAGAGTGAGAGAAAGGCAGGGGATTCAACATAGAACAGAGGAAGTTCTAACTGGATGCTTGTCTGGACAAGGCTTTATCTAATTGGACCTGCCGTGAATCACACAGCCAGTCAACCCACTGCTGAATAAAAGAACACAATGGGAGAATAGGAAATGCTCTGAAAAACTCAGGTATTATTTTAAGCTGGCAAACACAGGAGAGATACGAGTAGAAAATCCTTACCAACTGATTCTGGCTACCTATCTGCATTCTTCAGGAATGGCAAAGTAGATTTTAATGAAATATCTTGTTCACAGTCACTTTGGTTCATATTTTGTTTGTGCTGTATTTACAGAAATGGTTGTCCTTGCCTTTACAGGACACATGCCTACCATTCTCACATATTCAGGCAGAGGAGAGGTCCCCTCACTAGAAACAAATAAACACTACCATCCCCAAAGCCATCTCCTGCAACCCAAAAATTTCAATACTCTGCTGAAGTAGGCTTTTTTGAGTGCACAGTATTATAGCCCTTCTCTGCAAGCCATGGTAACTTTCACTTTGGTATTTTACAGAGGAAGAGAAAGTGAAATAAATTACATTTTACTGCAAAGAAAAAAAAAGCATTGAGTAAGTTGAGATAAGATGAATTAATGTCATCCCTGAAGCTATAAAAGAGCCAGAGGAGGGTGTATTTACCTTGCTGGAGATAGTAAATCACAAGATTCAGTCTTGCCTCAGGAATAACATCAACCAGAGGAGGCAGGACTTGCAAAGCCCCTTCTCCTCCTCGGAAAACCACCTGCAGAGAAAAGCAGCACATTGATAATCATGTATCAGAATCTTTTCTATGATAAATTAATTCAAGGAAATTAATGCTTAAATTCCTGCATAAACAGTACAAAAAGGTCAGTAGCTCTGGCATTAGTTTAATTCCTGCTTTAATGTAGCTGTAGAATTATACAGTGTGACAATCTTTACTCTGAAGAATATAAGTATTTAATGCATACCTAAAGATTAACTTATTTCAGCTTTTAGCAGCTCAAAAGAGTGATACATTATATACCAAGGATTAAAAAGAATAACATAGTCTGAGTGAAGGGAACACATACAAAACTATAAACTGCTGCTGATGTTTTCATATTAAAAAATTAGGCTAATACCTCCACATTTATTTAGAATGACACAGGATCCTAAAATGATCAGGAGCAGTCGGTTATACTCCTGTTTCACAAAACAGTTCCTCCAACAAGATCTAATGTACTTATTCAATAAAGCACTGGCAAAAATACCAACATACAAAGTAAACAACATTAACTTACAAAAGTCCAGTTTGAAAGCAGTTTTAACTCTTTGAGAAAGAAGTGTTAACTTGTGATGACTGCTCTTGAAAAATGGCAAAGCAAGTAACTGCCTGTCATTAAACATGAGCAATCTACTGTTACCAGTTATTCAGCAAAACAATAATACCACTGAAAGGAAAATTAACCATTAGTTACTCTTAGTGACTCTTTTATTGTGGAACACAAAAGTATTTTGGTTTTATGAGCATCTTTTTTCCTAGAATTCTCTGCTTAGTAATTTTGGGATGAAGGCCATTTTCACAAGCTATCTTTATTCCAGTCAAATTGTTCTGGTACTAAATAGAGCTCAGGTCATCCTGTCCTGTAGACACACATATACAGTGTCTTTATTGAGTGGGCTCCACAAAATATCTTGCATAGGTATTATTACACAACATACATTATTTTAATATGCCTTCACAACTAAAAGCGACAGTATTATTATTTTCTTGACACAGTCTCAAACTGTTAAGGAAAAATTCCAGGAAAAAAAGTAAATACACTTGATAGCACATTCATTATACTGGTAGGATTCCTGGAATGGGACTTATATGGCAGCAGAGACTCAATTAAGTCAGCAATTTTTCAAAATATTCCATTTTATGAATCATCATTAAAAGCTCTACATGTGACTGCTGTTCATATTAAATCCCAGAAATGAATTACTTACCAGATTGTGCTTAATGAGCTCCTTGCCGAACTCAAAAGATGATGAGGCACTGTCTGTCAAGTTTTTGAGCTCTGCCTGGAATTACATACATTCCAAAATTTTAATATAAAACCAAAAAAGCACAGAAGCCTAAGGGAGCTTCAAATGAGCTTCAAAGCTGACAGCAAGAAATCTCCATTGGTGTTGGATGACTAGAAGATTTTGCCTTTCCACTCCTATCTAATTATTTTAGCAATTGGGTAATACATACAAACACAAGAGCAAAAGGATATTGGGAAAATGGAAAGACCACTATGCACATATGTGGACAGATGGGTTAATGGCAGAGAAACTGAAATAGGTGACATTCCTGTACAAACATAGTGACAAGGTAAAGGCCATTATCAACATTACTGATTAAGACAAAGGAAAAGAAACATGTATGGAATCTTAAACTAAAATAAAGGTGAGTTGAAGGACTGTTCAATAGATACCTCTGCAGCCTTTCCATTGTAAAGTCGGAAATGGTTACAAGCCTTAAGGTTAAGGGCAATGGTGCTGTCAGGAACTTGCTGAAGATAAACAGCTAGCACTTCCTGTGATACATCATAGTAATCCAGTTTGTAATAGCACAGGGCCACATATACATTCAGAGCCAGGTATTCCCTGCAGGAAAGAGGATTAAAGAGAGCCTTTAAATCCCACCAGATAGTTTAACATTTTCCCATTACAGCACATTAAAATAAAAGAAAGCTCTCACATCTATACATATTTTACAAACACATCAAAACTGGGGCTTCTGAGAAATGCTTAGGGCTTCTCTAGTTTGTCAGCTAGGACATATTCACAGTATTTTTTTCCACAGCAGCTACTGCAGCTTTTAAGAATTACCAACAAAACTTTTGGTTTGCAAGTCTGGGAAATAGTAGCAACTTCACACCGAGGAAACGTGCAGAACATGAGCACCACAATTGGCCTGGCAGAACATGATTTGCTAAGCAATACACTCAAAGACATTTAATGTGCACATAAAAGTTTGTTCCAAGTACAATTATTTCAAAAAATCCATGTTATTACAAGCAGTCAAGCCAGAAGAACTGGACAGAAAAAAGACAAGCATTTGTGAAAACTCTAAGTAAAAGGATAATTGTTATGAAGGTTACTCATTTAGTTTTGAGTGATTGTTTCTGCGGGACTTGGAGGTTAAAATTTCTTTCCCAAGCATTACATGATATATGCATTATAATGGATTTCTCTGAAACAGTCAAGAGAAGATAGTGTCAAAAGACAGCAGTATTCTGGGACAGCAGTTTCTATTTTATGAAAAATGCTTCCAGCCACTTAGGAATTCAATTTGTTCCTTGTTAAATTATGAGCTAAAAATTTGCAGAACATGACAGAAAAACCCAACAAGTGTCACAGAGGATACAGAGAAGAAACGAGTTTCAGACTTGAAGGACTACAAGGAACTCTACATAAAACCCAAGAACTGAACCCATCTAAGAAAGACTAAGAGGTGAAGGAGAAGTCAATAATTCAAGCAAAGTCCCAAGATTGGCCATCAGAGGGAAAAAAAAAAAGACAAAGCAGGTACATAACCATATATCATTTCAGAAGAAATAACTAACAAAATAAAAAAGATATCAGAATGAATTAACAAACAATTTCACAAAAAAAGAAAACAAGAGAGAGCAGATTTCTTCTTAAATGTGGGGTTTTCAATAATACTTTATATGAACAAAATTGAGGAGCTGCAACTGGTGCACATTCTGTGATGGGAAAGGGACATAGCAGTAATGTAAAATGTCTATTTTCAAAAACCAAGCAACTATTTGGAATTTAAATGGCACCAATAACATAGATGCTCCAGTAGGGTTTAGAGATGCGCACCGATTGTCCAGCAGAATGCGCTTGTAGATATCAATAGCTTCTTGGTAGTGGGACCGCATGTAGTGGATAGATGCTAGGCTAAGCTGATCTTCTGTAACATCTTGCAGGTTCTGGTGAGAGCTCATCAGCTTCTTTTCATCACTGAACTAAAAAGAGTGGTACATATTCTCAGAAGAGTTCAACAAGAAAAGCTTTTTAATTAACCAGGTTAGTTTTGTCCTTGCTGGTAAACACCATTAAAAATATGCTGTTACTTTAAAGTTAATTTGACCACTGGAGAAACACAAACATTAAAGAAGCAGATGAGTTCAAACTGGATAAATGTTAGGCTAAAACTAATCACACTTTCTCCTTTAAGGTGTGATTTAGATATAATTACATGTCATGTGCTTTGATGGATAAGAGGGAAAGAGCTGAATTAATTATTTTACAAACAGAATTTTGCAACACAAAATTTCATTGTAATTATTCAAGCCAGCAAAAATTTTGCTGTTTGTAGATCCAAATCTAATTTCTCATGCACAGCAGAAAAACACAACACTTGCAAACACACAAGCCCTAATTTTACTAGTCTTCTTTACAGCACTAACAAGTTCACTTTCACCAGGCTCCAATTTCTAGTTACTTTAAGTAAATTATTTATTCTTAAAAGCATTGATGAATAGCACATTTAACACACACAGAGAAGGCTAAAAACAAAGAACAGTTAAACATACCCACTACATTTGTATTACATTAGTGAAGTTGAGACCTATTTACGTAATAGGTCTGCTCAAATCACTTATTCCACTGCTTCTTCCCTTTTCTGGTTTTGCTCATTCAACAGTAATTATGAATTTCTCTTAGACATAAACTGTAATATTATATATTTGTTTTTCCACCTATCTGCTAGTTTTCTTCAACTCCTTCTCCTTCCTCTTTGAGCCAATCACAAAGTTAAAAGGCGAGATAAGTTGCTTAACAGAACTAAAGGAAATGGGCTTCGTAGTTTTGGTAAAACTGTTTATTTCCAATGATTAACAAGGTAAAGAGAAGTTGCATAATTCCTAGCTCATCACAGACATCTGTACGTGCCAATGCCACTGTAAAAAGGCTTTAAGATTTCGCTCTTAAAACTAACAGATATTTAAGTAAAGAGCATCTGATATCAAAGCTAACATTCAATATTTATACTTCCTTTTAAGTCAGTATCTTTAGTAGCAGAATGCTTCTCACATAGTCTGGTACAGGATGGTACAAAACCTAATTTAAGGGAAGATCGCTATGTCTAGTAAGTGAAATAAACACTTAATTGTTGTTGAAATTAAATTAAATTTCATGCTATTAACAATATGATTTCCTGGATACTGAACTACTAAGAGGACCAGTACAGCATATACACCATTTTGGTCAAATTGCTACATATAAAAGAGCTGCAAGTTAGGAAAACTTGCTACATTTAGAAAAAAAAAGTAAAATAATGGCTTCTACATGTCTGATTCTATGAAGGTTTCATTCTCCTCATGATCAAAAATACCATTACATTCCTATTGTACAACTTATGTGAAGCGTATTGGTAATACTTTCCTCAGAAACATGCTGAGAGCATCTATTCTGAGATCACATTTTCATACTTGCTTTCTCTTCCACATTTTAATACAGTAGGGTGGTTATGAAAAATGTTTGTTCTTCTGCCACCACAGGCATTTTAATTATTCTGCCAGTTTGCCAGCATAAATTACACATTAGTAAATTGAAAAGAAAACAAACAAAGCAGGAGTGAAGAAAAGACATGATACCTTATGTGCCAGGTGAAAGAGTAAACGGTTCTGGAGACCACTCTTAGGTGCTGAAAGGGAAATTCAGTAAGGATTATTGTAATGAACTACTCACAGGGTACCTCTTCATACTTTTAACTTTCTTTCTCAATAGACATGAATGCACCCCTATTCTTTCATTAACTAGCCCAAGTACTGTTCTTCACTGAGAACCCTTTGCAGGTCATGCCTTAGGGTAGGTTCTACCAATTTTAGAGTAGTTTAGAGGTCTTTCTCATTCCTATCTTCATTCTTTGACTATTTATTTTTAAATCCCTGTTGCAAATAATTTTTCATTGGCCTCTACCTTCAATGAACCTTAAAACTTCTGTGAATTGCATTATCATTTCCCTACAGCGATTTCTCAATAATTCTCTGAGGTTTTTTATTTGTGACACCTAAGCATAGCACTTTTTCAAAATAAAAAGCAGCAACATATAAACTCAAGGCTACTTCTATATGTGTCACATTTTAAATAAGTTTTGATTTATAATTCCAGGAATCTTGACAACTTCTAGCGTATTGAAAAACCCAGTGCTGCTACCATTTTGTTAGTCATGCACATTACATTATACCTCTAATATTTCTTCCGTCCTTAGGAATGAAAGGCACACAAAAGAATTCTACAGCCAGAGCAGATAAGATTCAAACTAAGATATAGCAAGAAATTTAAGACTGATATTTTCTTACTAGAGCCAGTAATGTTAATGAAATTTCTTGCTCCAGCAGGATTAGGAATGCCATTGATTTCACTCCATATGACACAAATTGTAAACTGCAGAGTTTTAAGGCACTAGAGCCTCTTGCTTCACCAAGAGCGACAAATGTCCTGATCATACAGAGCTATTCGTTTCTTTTGCAAGCAATCTTCCAAAAAGCCTTCCCTTGTTTCCTGTACTTTTCCTAGCCTAAAGAGCACTCTCATTCTTGCTCAGACCAACCAGTTGGCAAACCATGATCCACAGAAGGGGTGTACATGGACTCTTTACACAAAGCAGAATTATTTACTATGTTTATAAGGCCACAAAAGCACAAAAGTGCAGAGTTAGCACAGCAATAGCCTGCAACACAAGGCTGTAATTCTTCTGACATCCTAAACCATAAAAGGGCTCAAACCACCAATCCCTCTTCTCCACCACCCCCTGAAGATGGAATTTATTTTTTTAAACAATTTAGCAAGAGATTTCCAGGTTTCTTATTCTTTCTCTACATAGTAAGTACACTTTGTAACACAGTGGATAGTGCCAAAACCCAGACCATTCTAGTAAGATTGGCAGCACAAGGCTGCCCACGTACTTCTAATAAGTACATCAACTATTACTTCCCTTTTTTTTCTTAGCAAACTGTGTTATTTAACCATGTTCCTAGAAAAATTAGGACAGTTAATTGTATCTTTAAAGAACTATTAGAATAGAAGTCAAAAATAAAAAAGTGGTATGAAAGCATTCTCACAAGACCACATCATCTTGTAAGATACTTTTAACAGAGCATCAAGTTGTTAAGAAGAGAAATTGTCTTCAGTCTAGGATATATGTGGGAATTAGGCTGTTTATTAAGTAATAGAAAGTTTCTCATCTGCAACAAATATTGCATAGGCAGCTGTAGTAGTATAACTGACACAATAGCATACATATTTCAGCCACTGAGTTAGAAAGTGAGCATACTTTAATTTAAATGCATGCTCTTCACTCTACATATTCCCCAGTATTAATTGATAGGTTTTAATATCAAAGTTTAGAAGGGTTGCACATGGACCGTACATGTGCTTTTGTGAGAAACTTCAACCACAGCCATCCTTCACAATTCAAAACATTTGGTCATCAAAGACTCCAAAAATACAAGCAGGACAGATTGTGGGATTTATACTGAAAATAACACATTGTATAATCATAGTACTATGGGTAAAGACACCAATGTTCCATTTTTGAGTAGGTTTTCTTTTTTTTTTTCCGCTTTTGAGTGTGTTTTAGCATTAATTTCACTGTGAAAATTGTGACTTAGAAGCAATACTGTCAAGAATCTAAACCAAGGAATTTTTGTTTCAGTGGTCAACCAGTGAGTGCAGGATACCCTTGCAAACCTGGCATCTGATCTGACATCAAAATTGTTATTTACTTCTTGGCAAAAGCTGGAATGTTAGCCTACATTATTTAACACTTAAAAACAGGCGAAAGATGAAATCTGAGTTTTGATGGTGTGCATGGATATATGGAGTGTGGAAAAGTGTCCTGCTTTGTAAGATATTATATGATACCAGCTATCTGATATTCTTGAAAATAAGTTGCTTAAAACCTCACACAAATATAGCCCTGTCAATATAGTAAGCAGAAATATGGAAACATTCAGAATCAGCAGTTTCTTTTCTTTTGGTGCCAAATACATTCTTTAAGGAAGACAAGGAAACATATGAACAAGGTCAGATTAGTTTTCAGAAAGAATGGAGTCATGAATATGGGATAAAGACGTTGTGAATCACTGGAGCAGGAAGTGATACAACTGCCTCATCAGAGCCAATGATTTTTAAGTTTGTTTTTTATTATTCTCTGCTGCTACTGAATTTCACTGTCACTGATCTAGGAATGCTACCACGAAGCACAGTCTCCCTTTCCTGTTCTACTTTTTCAAGACAATGACTCTACTCTTTTTTTTTTTTTTTTTTTTTTTTTAATTCAGTACTAAGCAATCTTGGGATCCTAAGGTACATGACGACAATGCTGCATGCAAACAAACTGGACCCTGCTTCAGGTCTAGTATTGGCCTTGTACTCAAGCGCTGAGGTAGGTGGACGAGACATATTTCCACCTAGAAAACGCATTGATATTCCTTTGCCAGAATTTTTGTCATGATCACTCCTGTTTTCCAGGCATTACTGTCATAGCTGTCATAGATCTTAAAAATGTTCTGTATATTTTTATGTGCTGACACTGACAGGCACCTCCTGAAGTATTTTAATAATATAATAAGTAACTACAGTCAGAACAGAAGACATTGCTGAAGACGTCTTCACTAGTTATTAAACAAAACGTCAAACTCACTAGAAATGGCAGCTCAGATTCTTGGTGGGTTCCATATTGCTGTTTCAGGCAGTAAAAAAATTATTAAATAGAGTCATGGACAATCTGGAATTTGTGCCCTCTCATAAGAGTGCAAGGCACTGCTAGTCATGCATCCAGCATTAACAAATCCCATCTAGCACATAATGTATATTCTATAGCAGCACTTCACACATCAACAGGTATAGAACACATGTTAAACACACCTAGAAGGGGCTGGTAGGGAGGGAGCAGGGCTTAGAAGGCTCCATCCTGACAGTAGAAAATATGACCAGAGGAAATCTTATTCTCCTTGTTCCTGAGAAACAATGCTCTGCTCAGTTGAACATAGTAGCTGAATGAAGCCCTCTGTGTCTCAAAACCAAAGTTTCGCTGGTGGAGGGGAAAATGAAAGGGAATGGGAAAAATATTTTAAAAAACCCATGGGCCAGTAGTGAGGTTTACACTTACACCCATTTGAACAACTCAACTGTTCTGAATTTTCTTGAATGAAATTTACAGAGGATATTCACTGAAATTTTTCATTCCCACTAAATTTAAATGGCAGTTCAGCTATGTTCAGTTACTTGCCATACACACACATTTAATTTCAGTCATACTAAGCACAAAGTAAATTAAAGATCATCAAATTAATTACTCCTGGGCTGTAGCTTCCACTATACTTAAAAAACAAAACAAGAAAATAAGGTTAGTAGCCTTTAGAATTTAAACATGTGATATTTTCACTTGTGCATGTTGAAAGTTCCATATATGAAACAGCTGGTTGAAAACCTCAGTTAAAATGCACCAAAAATAACTACTGTTCTCAAGACAGAGGGTACATGCAACAAAGCAGATAAAATCATGTAGGTGAACATGCAATCTTAAGAAAAGGAAAACCCAGTAACTGTTCTGTGCCTGCTTGTAACTGAACATTTTCACTGGTGACAACTACTTCACACATGAACAACATTATTTCACAAATAAGCAAAACTGATTTGGAAACGGTCATTGTTCCTACTAACCCGTATCTGTTCTGCTTTTGTACAATATTGCTCGTTTCAATAAAGCCTGTAAAATGAGTTCTCTTTTCAGTTAAAACACATTCAGATCTGACACATGCAGAGATGTGAAGAAGCAAAGTAATTACAGAGCTTTTCCCATCAAAAATTGGAAGGGATAAAAAAAATCCCACAACTTTAATGAATGGTTCAGCAATACAACCCTGTCTGTGCATGAATCTTAAATCTAATTCTAAGATTCCATTTATCCTGAAAAGACTGTTTTTCATAATAGACTTAACTGTAGCACCACTTACGTGCACATTTTGTGGTTTAAAAGAACAATTTTAGTTCTTATGCTATAGTTCTTAGTTTCTTTCTTAATGCAAGCCAACAGCTTCTAAACACTCATACCAGTTTGTCGGAATCTGTGGGTATTGGTGATTCCGAGATTGTAGAAAGTCTCTGTCTTTCTGCCCCGTTGCCAAAGAAGAAGCCATAGTTCGTCCGTGCTGGTTTCAAGGTTGTTTATTTTTGCTTATCTATAACAAGTTCTGCTGCCCTGCCGCAGCTCTGTCCTGCAGGGCAGTGTGCGGGGCTCTGCCCCTCAGTGGGATGGTACAAACATTATATACAAGAAATTACGTGTACTATATTTACAATAATGTGCCAATATCTATCATCTACGTTGAATAGTGTGTCCCTAGCCTAAACCAATAGAAAAATGCCAACATCACCAAGAACATGGAGGTAAGGAAGAAGAAGGAGGAAGAACAGGATCAGGCCCACTTTCCTCCATCTTAGAACTCCTGACCCCCCTGTACAAAGTAAAACCCCCCTGTACAGGTGTTAAAACCCCCCTGTACAATACTAAAAAATTTTACCCTCTAATTTGTGACTACTTTTACCATATCATCTAACCCTCTGTGACTGCTTGTTCCACCTTTAAAGTTGGTAATTCATTCCATGGTTCAGACTCAAGATCACAGCTGTTTTCAGCTGCTTGCCGGGGTCTAAAATGCTTCTGACCAAGGCCTGGAACCTCTAAAAATGTCTGAGGGACATTTTGAGTTCCGACACCAGTTGTCAGGATCACAGTCCAAGTGTGCCAGGTTGAGTTTCTGTTCTTTGGTCTTTGCAAAGCAAAGAACTGTGAATGCAACATAAGAATATTAGTTTTTATAATAAAACCCAATAACTTCTTGTTATTATTATATACTAAATGAAGATCAATAGTTTAAGCCTCATTCTCTCAAGACAAGATTGGCTACTCACAGCACAGAGAACATGTTCAGCCAATGTACGTGAACACAGATGCAAAAGGAGTCAGCAAAGCATCACTTGGCCACTTCACTATGGGATAGCTACAAAACAACAGTAGCTGACTTGGAAGTAACTCTACCTTCACCTCAGAACCAGAAACATTAGTAACTGCAGTGTGAGCAGACAACAGGGAAAAGGAGAAGCCAGAAACATCTGAAAGGAATTTGGAAGAAAGCCTAGAGGAGGTAAAATACAATTGTAATGAAAAACCTTCAAGGAGGGATTTTCCTTTATTGGCTTTTTGCTTTACCTCTTAGGTTATATTTGCAGTAATTCTTTTTTATATGACTTTTGATATTCAGACTTATTCTTTCCTGAGAGACTCACAGAATGGCTTAGATTGGAAGGGACCTTAAAGATATCTAATTCCAGCCCCTCTGCTGTAGCCATGAACACCTTCCAACTAGACCAGTTTGCTCAAGGCCCTGTTCAGCCTGGCTTTGAACATTTCCAGGAATAGAACTTCTCTGGGCAACCCCTCACCACCTTCACAGTAAAGAATTTCTTCCTTGTATCTAATCTAAGTTTACCCTCTTTCAGTTAAAAGCCATTCCTCCTTGTCCTGTCACTACATGCCTGTGTTAATGGTCCTTCTTCAGCTCTCTTTTAAGTCTTGTCTAGGTACTGGAAAGCCTCAATGAGGTCTCCTTGAACCCTTTTGTTCTCCAAGCTGAAAAATCCAATTCTCTTTGCTTTTACTAGTAAGAAAGGTGCTCCATGCCTCTCATCATTTTAGTGGCCTACTCTGGACTCGCTCCAGCAGGTCCATGTCCTTCTTATGCTGGGGACCCCAGGGCTGGATGCAGCACTGCAAGTGGGGTCTCACTAGAGCAGAGCAAAGGGGCAGAATCCCCTCCTTCATCCTGCTGCCCACACTCCTTTGGATGCAGCCCAGGATACAATTGGTTTTCTGTGCTGTGAGTGCCATTGCTGGGTCATGTCCAGCCTCTTGTCCACCTGCACTCCCAAGTCCTTCTTGGCAAGGCTGACCTCGATCCCTTCATCCCCCAGCTGGTGTTGATACCGGGGGTTGCCCCAACCCAGGTGCAGCACCTTGCACTCAGTCATGCTGAACTTCTTGAGGTTCTCACAGATCGACCTCTCAAGCCTGTCCAGATCCCTATGTCTGGCATCCCATCCTTCAGGTGAGTGAAGAGCACCAGTCATCTTGGTGCTATCTGCAAACGTGCTGAAGGTGCACTTGATCCTGTCATCTGTGTCATTAATGAAGATATCAGATAACACTGGTCCCAATACAGACCCCTGAGGGACACCACTGGTCACTGATGCCCACTGGGACTCTGAGCCGTGGATCTCTACCCTCTGTATCTGACTGTCTGACCAATTCCTAATCCACCTAACAGTCTACCCATTAAATACATATCTATATAATTTTGAGAGAAAAGTGTTGCGAAGAACTGTGTCAAAAGCTTTACAGAAGTCCAGATAAATGACATCCACAGCCCTTCCCTTGCCCACTTACGAAGTTACTCCATCATAGAAAGCTACTAAGTTTGTCAGGCAGAACTTGCCCTTGGTGAAACCATGCTGGCAGTCCTTAATGACCTCCCCATCCCCTCTATTCCATGAAGTTTGAATTAAATAACAACAAGCCAAGAGATCAATTCAGGTCTATTATAAAATAAAGATAAAACCTTGCTCAACAAGAGATTATGGACTATGTATCTGTATGAATACATTAATTACCTCATGGCTTTTAATGATAGTTTCTTAAAGTTTAAGTATCCTGCAAATTTTTCCTCATTAATGGAATGATGGTCAACATCAATTTCCTTAAGCAACAACAACAGTATATGGCAAGAAAGAACTTGATTTGATTTCAAGATATTTACATGTTTGTGTGGAAAACCTACTCCAGAAAGCTAGCTGATATTTATACTCCCTTTCACACAGAGATTGTGTCACTGTAGAAATTTAGAACTATAGCTGAAACTAAATTAGTTTCCCTTCATTTGCTTTAGCAGTATGCTACTTTCAGGGGTTTAGCATAACTGCAGCAATAAACAGCACACACTATATAAGAATTCAGGGAAAATAATCCCAAAATAGCAATGGTGAAGGGCCTAATATTAACACTACCTATAATTTTTTCAGTGATATTCAAGGTAGTATTGGATAAATGGTGTTCTTCTAAAGACTTTTCCTCTTCAAAGGAAGTATTTTTATTTTTTTTCAAGGTCTTTACAAAACCATGGAAGAGAACACAAGATGGTATGTCCTCAGCTGTCAATACTATATTGCAAACAGCCACCACAGATACAATCCTGAATTGTTAAAAAAATCTAAAAGAAGATCTGACTTAAGTAAAAATAAAAAGGTTTAAACTCAATATAAGAAAGACTGAAAGCAGAATATACCGCACTTGCAAGCTTTCAATGGAGAAAGGACAAGCATTACAAATCCTCAGATGTGACTGCTTCCCCACCAAGCTTAAGTGGCCAGAAATCACCAGGATTACAGTACTCACAAGAAAGGTTTAGTACCTCATTATAAAAACTGGCATGCTGTCCTTCTTAAACAATTATGTAAAATCAGGAACTGATCAGGAACTGAACAAATGTGACCCTCCATTATTTTCTGTTCCCTCCCTCAGGTACACTCTCTGCTGTTCTTGCTTTCTTAATATTCCTACCCTTGCCTCCAGCACCCAACTACCACTAACTGTACCCCTTACTCTGCTACTCACCATACTATTAGTAACTAATCTGAAGGGGCATGACAAGCACTAACCTTCCCTCTCCTCCAGCTCACAGTTAATAAATGTGCATGCCAGCTGCGTATCTGTCATCTCTAGAAGGGATTACTGTAACTTACAAGATGTGAAGCTGATGACAATGGCTCCAACTGGTACAGGATGCAGCTGCTTGCTTCTTCCATGCTCTAGGCCACAGTGACATCTGAAAGCTCTAGTGCCCATTTATTTTTAGATTCACTTCAAGTTCTAGGTTGCAGTCTCCAAACCTCAAATTTGTGGTACGTTAAAGTTTTTAAGTTATTTGTGAATATTAAAAATTTACACACCTCTTGAACAATACAAATCACAAAGCTCTACATGAGACTGTTTTACAATTGAAAATAAAAAACCATTTCCAGTTGTGGGATTCAATCTCAGCATGATCTTTCTGAGGATTTTAAAGGGATATGAGAATCTAATTATTTTTTTTTATAAATGCTACAAAATTGTCCTTTTGGAAGGCACTCTTTCACAGCAAAAGAAAGCACACTATTATTTTCTTCCTACTCTATTTTGCAGCTAAAGACAAGAAGACTAATGAAAGAAAGGAGAAAACCCATCCTTCAATAAGAGTTTTACCCTAAGAAGGCAAGAGTCAGAAGTTGAGTGAGATATCACTACTATTAATTCTACTTAAAAAGCACTGAGATACTATGGTTATAGAAAACAATATAAATCACTAAGATATATAAAAAAATGATGGGTAACAAAGTTAAACTACAGAAACATTTTTAGACAGCAAAAATGCCTTTGGAATCTAATTTTCATTCCTTCTCTTTGAGTGATCCCATGCATGTTCAGATTAATGTAGAACTGTAATAACGTGACTATTGAATTCCATGCCTTGAAGAATCAGATAACTAACATCTGACTTATACGGCAATAAGACCACCTACTACATCAAACTACATAAACAGAGCTCTTGTCTTCATCAGGGAGAATGCTTAGTTCTCTCAGATGCTTTTTTTTTTTTTTTATAATTTCACTGGCTTAATTTTCTTCATCTGCACTGGCTCAAGGACACAGAATTAGTCAAAAGAAAAGTAACCTTTTGTTGCTGGTTGGCATATACTGGGTTTTGTATTTAGAAATTAATAAGAGAAATTATTTTCCAGGTGCTTATTTTAGTTCCAGCTGCTCCACATGCCCAAGGTATTTTTAGGAAGAAAACTGCATCATAATTCTCCCGTTAAATAAAAGTTAAAATTAACTAACCTCCCCAAAAAAACCCCAAACCCAAAAAACTTGGCTCTAAAGTATCCTTTATTGCATATTTTGCCTGGAAATTACGTTAAGTGTTCAAATCAATATGCAGTCTTTCCCAATAGAGCCATACATCTCACCTTTCAAGGCTGCTTGTTCTGCTTGTGTGTACATCCCCAGAAAGAAGTATGTACAGGCAAGGTTCACCCAAACATCTGGATTGCAAGTTGCTTGCTTGGTTAAAGCCTCATATTCCTGTAACAGAAGAGAGGGTTGATTTTTAAAAAATGCGTAATAGCACATATTTGTATTAAATATAATTCTTTCTTCCACATTTTTACAATGTATCATTGGATTACTGAGATCAAACAATTTTATTGTGAAGTTCACTGCAGTCCTTACAACAAAACTATTACTTTATGTCCATACTTTTTTGTTTACAACACTATAACAGACCACAGGGACAAGCAGTGCCATAAATCATCACATATAAGCAAGATTTCTGTCAATATTGAAGTTACAGAGATATAAAACATATTCATATTGTAAATATATTATAACAAAAATATTATTTACATATATAAGCCCCTATAAAAGCATAAATATAACCAACTTCTGTTGCTTTCCTAAGTTCTCCTCCAGTCAAAGCCAGGGAGCCATAATCACCAGGGAAATCTCTTTGTGAATACTTACTGGAGCAAGTGTCAAATGTGTTTTTGTAAACCTGTAGGTAGTGTCTTAGTCTATATTAAACCTGAAGAAGTGTGTGTTAAGTCTGAGGTTATGCAATATAATAATATCAAGTGCAGGAATAAAGTTTTTTTGTACTACTAATAACTAAAATAAGTATTTTTAATTTGTGTTTAATTTTATCACATCATTTTTTTAGTTCCTATTTTTGTGTATGTTTTATAATTACATATTAGTACAGTGGTACATGTATATAATTTATAAATGTATAGACATGTATAATGTGTATATACTTTGGGGGTGTGTACTCAAAAATTTCTTACTAATAGGGGTATAGCAAAATTGGAGATCACTGCATTAAAATGCAAGCCTATAAATCGGTATTGGGCAAATTCAAGATCTCCTTATAGATGAAGATTAGTAATTTGTACTAAATATTAATAACCTGTTCCTAACTTTACCATTTCCCCATTTTAATATTTACACCCAACAGCTATAGAAAGGCTCTAGAAAGCATATTCTGATATTTCTTACACATCCACATTGATTACATATCCTTTAATTCTGCCACACAAACTGCTTCATTTCTTGTTATCTGAGAAACAGCAAAAACTTAACAGATTAATCTTTCATTCTACTTCTTTTAAACAAAAAAACTTTGCAGCCACTAAACAATTATATTCCCAAAGATAAGCATCTTTTCTCAGAGTAACAACAGGTACTAAAAACAGAGGTAATGGAGATCTCTAAATACCATTTTTTCCTGTGTCACAATTCTGATAAATTCCTAGGAAGTGCCATCCCAATGGAAGGGCCTGCTGCTGGTGCTCCTGATCTCCATCCAGACATGGAGGCAGGAAGCATAAGACAAAGCAGGCAACATCACTCAAGGTTCTCACAAGACCTGCTGAAGGAATGTCATCCATGTACTCCAGATCACTGCAAGCTGGTCATCCCTCCCAGCAAAACACCCCCTTGACTCCATACTTGTTCCCCAAACATGAATTGGAAGTCCTCTCTACCTAGGGAGCGTTTAGAAGATTGAGCCTCTGTGGGTGGGAGACTTCTTACCTCTGGGGAAAAGGACAGATATATATTTATACAGAATGAGATAAACTAAGCCATGCCCAAAGGACAGCAAATCCCAGGAGAGCAAACATGCTGACAAAAATAAAGTTTAGAGTTTGCAAGCATAAAGAATTAATTTTTTTGTTGCCAAATAAAAGTAAGCTGCATTCCCAAACAGAGAAGATACTGGTCCTTACCAGTATCTTAAAAGCACCCTTAAAAGCCAGCTCAGTCTTGCTAGTAGTTCAGGGACTAGCTGTCCAACAGTATTTACAATAAATAAATAGAAAATTATAAATATAATAATGGTTAAAATTTTTTAAACTAAAACATTTACATAGAGGCCAACCTTTTCTACTGAGTCCAGTTTAATCTTGACGTAGGCCTGTCATGGAGCTCTGAGATACAGACCACTGCTGTTTATTTGGACCATCTGGAACCTTTCAAAATTCATTCAGAATAAATGCACCCAAAGGTCTCTTTTGACTAGGGCTTCAGGCAGATTAATTAGAAAAGACAAAATACATAAACACAAGTCACGTTCTGGCTTGGCCATTCCAAGTAAGCAATATATAAAGAGTGTTCTAGCAGTACCAATGTGTATCTATGGAAACAGTAAATAAAAATTAGGACTATTAGTTCTCCTTATCCTGTAGTTCTGGGCCACGTGTCTGGACTATGTGCTATTGCCCCTTTCCTCACTGAAAGCCATTCAACATAAGTCTCTCAAAGACTACTTCACAAGAACTTCCCCCGCTTCTTTCTAAATAAACCAACAAACCCAAACAAAATAAGTACTCTCAAACTTGTCCTAAGACTCAGCCTGTGGCATACTTTTGCCATCCAGCAGCATTAACAACTCCTTGCTATTTTACTCTCCTCCTCATGCCTCTATCACTAGATGCAGTTTTCCTCAAAAGCAGGCTGCCATGTTGATTGTCTACAACTATGGACAGGTACTAACAATGCAGAGGGCCAACTCAGTGCCCTTATTACTTGTCTGGATTCTTCAAGCCCATAAAAACAGATGCTGAAGAGCCAATAAACAAGCAACATATATGGCTGCTCCATATGTGCTAAAATGAGATACTTATTGTAACCTGGCTACAGTCATCATAGAGAGGCCTAGAGAACTTCCAGAGCTAAAAAATCCACCTTTTACTTTCTGCTTCCAGCTATCAGGAACTGGAGGGTACCTGTATTCTCACACTTCTCACAAAATTACTCAAGCATGACCAGATACTGCTCTTGGATGAACAATTACCCTAGTATAGCCCTGGTCCTTCCCCAATTTACTATTTGACTAAAATGATCCTGAGTCAAGCTGGCAGGAGGTCCTGTTCAGTGAAGTGGTAGAATAGCTCCTACTCCCTGCCAGGACGGAGGTAGCAGATTGGAGAGACTGCTGCTGGCTGGTTGTAGGATTTTGACAGAAACAATGCATTGAAGGCTCTAGCCTAGGGATCATTCTTTGCTCTCATGTGTGCAGTTGATTACCATGTCCAGCAGCTGCACCATGCCAGTGTCCTGTATGCCTAGGAGCAGAGGGTGCAGACTGCAAGCTTGAAACTTGTTCTTGAATCCAACCAAGAAGTGCACCTGCCCATGGCAATTGGTCTAATAATTTGTTTTTAATATACGTATATAGATATAGGCACAGATATATTAAAAAAAAAACAATTCTTTTTTTTAAGGCCCCAGCCAATTCAATTTATAAGACCAAGCAGCTCAGAAAAAGAATATTGGCCTGATGCTCTAATTCTGGTACTTGGGTGACACTGGGAAATTTTTCATAAGATTTTAGATGTATCTTCTCTGAACAAGTGGCAGCAGCTGCAGAAAGACAGATGGGTTTTTCTCCATTATGGACACTAGATGTGGAAGATTCCAGAAAACTAATTAGATGTCATCATATACTAGGGAAGCTCTGGCTACCATATGATGCCAGGAAGACATGAGCTACTCAGTAAAAATAAATTTGTCCATGAAGGAAGCTAGTCAGTCCCCCAGGAAGAACTGCACCATGACTGCTGGAAGAGTCAAGCCCATTGCAATATCATTTGTAAAGTGGGGTACAGCAGAAGGGATGATCCCACCAGACCAGTGGCAATGGCATAACCTTTGAGAAAGGCATCTGTTGTTAAGAAGGAGAAAGTATGACCCTAGTGAGGCTGAGGTTAAGTGCTCCACCTAGAGGATACCTAACTCTTGCTGGTGTGCCTGTGATAAGAGAATTAGAGTTCTCTCACATAAATGTGACAGAGATTTTGCTGTCTTTCTCTCTGAAGATATTCCTAGAGCTGGAATGGAGGTCTGTGTGTTTTTCACTTCTTCCCCATTTCTCCCAGTGGTGCATGATGGCCACAATTCCCAAGCTTCCCCAAAAGTTGCCATGCAACCAACATGACTGGCTCACTATGAAAATATCATCATTAATAAAAGCATTGAACAGTGTGATTTCTGAAGACCCTCATCAGGTACATGGAATACAAACCATGAGCTTTAATACACTGACACACACTATGTGGTGTCACTTGCAGGAACACATAGCAGTGTGAATCATTTAGATTATGTGCAATGTCATGCTGTATAATTCAGCAGAATCTTTGACCCACAGTATTTTATTTACAGCACTTTCGGCACTCCCAAAAGCGTGCTCCAAGATCTCAAGGGTATAGATTATCAAGGAATTTGTCCTTGAGAATATAGCAACAACACCTCTGCAACATAGCAGATGAGATAACAGGATTTTACATTTCAACATGGAAGTTGATAACTGAAAGGCAGTTCAGTCTCCACGGTGGAACGAGACCTACAGCCTTAGAAATTAAAATTAGAGTTTTCTGTCCCCGAAGAAACGAGGTTGAGATGCACAGGCTCATTTCCCACGTCACCACAAAATGACAAAGCTATCAGGACTTATAACTGTGCAAAAAAAACCAGTATTAAAGCCGGGAAGACAAGGCCTGTGATCTCTCACTTAAAAATTACACGATCACTCAAACTACAGATCGCCCATACAAATCTTTTATTGTCCCTTCTTGGGCAGAAAACCAGCAAAAAAGATGACGATGTTGCCGTTTTTAAACGCCTGAATCAAGAGCATCACCTAGTGGTGAATCAAACACCACATGCAAAACCAATTAGGAAAATGTAAAAAAAAACCAGTTGCCTTTTTGTTGAAGGAAACACATAAAATCTACTCTGGTTATAAAAGCATCTACTGGGTATTTCAAAAAGCAGAATTTATTTCCAATTTATTTTCAAATTATTTCTTATTTCAAATAAATAGCAATTAACTTTTCATTTGTATACGAACATTTTTCTTTTTTTAAACTTTCGCTCCCTATTAGCACCTAAGCCTACATGTAAATTAACTACTGCAACTGACTGTTATATTCATAATATCTAAATTCCACCAGTCTAAACATGAATATTAATTTACCATTTTGCCCTGTACATTCTACATTCTATACTGTTTACCATCCATTTGATTCACTGAGCATTTCTAGTATCTCCAACAGATGTTTTTCTCTTCAATTTTTTAAAAGGCAGAGTGCCTTGTGCCTTTCTTACTTAGAAGCTTTAGAGTTTTCACCTCATGTATGCATCTTGTGCATGTGACCATTTATCTAAGACAGAAAATATCATAATTGCTCTATAATCAATTTATTTTCTTTTTATTATCTTTTGTTAATACTTTTAATTAACATATGTTTTTAATATTGATTCTGGGAAAGCAAGTTCAGAGACTGCAAAACCAGATATACTTCAGTTACACTTCACAATGAAGGGACACAACAGAACTGTAAGAGGCAAACATTAAAATGTACATATTTGAACAATTAACATATATTTTAGTGACTTAAAGCTTTTAGAAAAAAAAGACTGCCTCATTTAATTGAATTACCTAATACAAAAATATGCAAATAAGAGCAATAAAGTACATTAAATAGTCAGGGGTATCAACCTCTAAAGAAAGAATTTTTTCATACCTATCACAGAAAAGCTACACAATGAAGACAGAAATATTATTAAACCTGAAAAATGAAACTGTGAAAACCTATTTGCAAAAAAGGAATGATGGATTTAGGAAAAAAATAATCCAAAAAAAAATCCAAACTACTTCCCACAGCATCTGGCTTAGTACTGTACATTTGTACCTTAACTGGCTAGCAGGGCTGTTCCCTATTACAGACCATCTTCTTCCTGTTGTCACTCCTTTATCACAACATCCCAATTTCCAAACTTGGGAAGCAAGATTTCCCCACCTTACCTCTAGAGCTCTCTTGTAATCACCCAAATGAAATGCACAGTATCCGATCCAAAGGTTGCCATCCTCCTCCTCCTCACCCACGTGCTGTTTAAACTTTGCAGAGAATAAAGAATGTAAGAATTTTGTCAGCTGACATAGTTTCTAAAGCCCCACAGATAACCATAGCAACACTAGATTATCATATATCGCGGATGGTTTGACAGCTGTGCATGCTGCTGGGGTGCAGCGGTTTTCACGTTTCGAAGGGCAGCAGGAGGCAGCCCCAGCAGGCCAACCCCGGCTTTGTGAAGCGGGAGCAACAGGCGCCGCTGCAGGGCCCCGGGGGGGCGGGAGGCTCACAAGGCAGGGGAAGGGGTGCTCTCGCCCCGCAGCCCTGAGGGCACAGGGCTGGCAGCGACGATTCCGCTCTCCCGAGGGGAGCCCGTCACCTCCAGCAAGGCGATCGCGCCGGTGAAGTCCCTCTGGGCCAAGAGTTCTTCCAACTGTGGCGCCTCCTTCCCTTTCTTCCTCCGCTTGTCTCCCGGCGGCGGGGTACCCCCCACGGCCGGCTTGGCCCGCGAGAGCATCTGGGCACAGAGCAAAGCGGAGCCGAGTCAGAGCGGGCCCTCCCTCGGCGGTGCCTGCCCCGCCGCGTCCCCCATCCTGCCGCCCCTCACCATCCTGCGGTTCCTCACCGCCCCGCCGCCCCTCAGCATCCTGCGGTCCCTCACCGCCCCGCCGCCCCTCACCATCCTGCGGTCCCTCACCGCCCCGCCGCCCCTCACCATCCTGCGGTCCCTCACCGCCCCGCCGCCCCTCACCATCCTGCGGTCCCTCACCGCCCCGCCGCCCCTCACCATCCTGCGGCCGGGCCCGGGCTCCGCGTTGCGCCGGCGGCGCCGTTGCCGAGGTAACGGCGGGACGGCGGAAGGCCGCGGCGAAAGGGCGCCGGCTGACGACCGGCGCCGTCCCCAGCGTTCCGCCTCCCGTGTGGCGGACGGCGGTCTCCGCGGCGGCCGCCTCGGTCAGGGCCGCGCTGGTTCCTCTCCCAAACCCCGTGGCTCTTCCTCTCCTCGCCTTTGGTCCCTGGCCTGAACATCCGGGTCCCGCACTTGGGTAGCAATAGCGCCACGGATCTGGGACGGAGTGGCTGGAAAGCGGTCATGTAGGAAAAGGAACCGTGGGCGCTGGTTGACAGCGTGAGTCCAGGCGGCCGAGAAGGCAAATGGCATAAAATGTGGCCAGCCCCTGTACACTCGTGAGGCCACGACAGAAACGACATTGAGGGGCTGGAGTATGTCCAAAGGAGGGCACCAAAGCTGCTGAGGGGTCTGGAGCACAAATCGAGTTGTCCCAAAACAGTTTTTTTTTTCACCCGGTGTTCAAGAGGCTAATCCACATGGAGAGTCAAGGTCTTTGATGTATTTTCAGTTCTTCACAGAAAGAATGCTGGGTGGCAAACACACAAAGCCAGCATGACAACTATGAAAACTTTTCATTGTTTATACATTTTAGCAAACAAAGGCATTAAGGTCCATTGTCTGTAAGTTACATAGTTCCCTTAATAATCAGTATTCTATCATCTACTGATTAATGATTCTCTCACTTTTCATGCTGATTAGCCCACACACTCAGTCTTTTGGGTCAGTGGCATGAGTCAGTGGTCACAATTTATCCACTGCTGATTACTTTTTACCCAGCTGGGCCTGATTCAGCAGAGTTGCTGAGTTGTCTTTATTATTTCTTCCTTGACTTGGGGGTTCTGCCAAATGTCCTTGTGGCCTGTAAATTTTACTTTCCTTGTGTCCACTATCAGTGGTACAACCTTATTCCCAAGCTTTGTTAGCCTCCATTTAGGTCTGAGATCATTGAAACATGTCAAGCCCTAAACCTTAACAAGGCAGTTCTACCAACAACTAATTTGTCTTTCTAATGCTTGGACATTACTGAGAGCTTGCTTGTTAGCTGCTCCCTGTTTCACAGATTAAATCTCTTTTTGATTGGTCTTGAAAGTATACAAAGATAAACATCAAAGAACATATTTTCTTACGACTAATAACATAGTGATGAGCGGCTGAAGGAGCTGGAGTTGTTTAGCCTGGAGAAAAGGAGACTCATGGTGAGATGTGCTTGCTTTCTACAGCTACCTGAAAGGGTAACTGAAAACGGGTTTTAGCAAGGTGTGGGTTCATCTCTTCTCTCAAGAGACAAGTGAAAAAAACTTCAAGTTATGTCGTTGAAGGTTTAGACTGGGCATTAGGAAAAAATTCTTCACTGAAAGGATGGTCAAGCATTGGAACAGGTTCCCCAGGGAAGTGGTGGAATTACCATTTCTGGAGTGTTCAAAAGACATGTAGATGTGGCACTCGGGGAACTGACAGACCTGCAGTGTTAGGTTGATGCCTGAACTCAATGACCACAGAGATATTTTCCAACCTTCTATGATTAGAAATGTCAGTGTAGAGGATTAAAACATTACACTACTGCTGACAACTAACTCAAAAACACATTCATGGACAGGACTGATGAAGTATCTGTAGGCAATATTCTTTCTGTTTTTTAACAAAAAGTAACTGAAAATTTAATTTTACTACATTGCTTTCTTCTGTTTTTTTTTTTTTTTTTTTTTTACAGAGATTCTTTCAGAAGACCCTGTTGTTCTAAGGATCAACATAAATACAACTAAATTATTGACTCAAATGAAAGAAAGCTCTCAGCTGCTCCACCGGTTTCTCCCATTTCCAAGTGGCTCCTGAATTTGTATGTGGTGGATCCAAAGCTGGGCAATGCACAAGAGATAACAGATGCACAGTGCCAGTGGGTTAGCTGTGGGCACAAGAACGACAGTGTCAACTGTGATAAAATGTGATAGCAGCATCAAATTGACCAAAACATTTTTAGCATGTCTGGTGTAGACATTTTTACTAAGACACAATATAAAGTATGTGGAGATATTATAATTTTTCCTCATATGAAACACTAAGATGACAATTCATAAATTAAAGACCAGTCAAGAAGTTTGTCTACTCTAGAATAATACTGGAGAGCTGCTGCAATTCTTATCTCCACTATTCTTTTAGCCAATGCCATTATCCTGAGTCTGTGAGCTGTAAAATTATTAATGATCATGTTTATTTCCACACAAATTGCTGGGAGAATGGGAATTTACTTACACTAATGGCAGCACCAGGGAAATAATGCACCCATGACTAAACACCAAGGTAATCATCAGAGGGTGCAATGGATGTTTATATAAAAAATCAGAGACTGGAAAGTGAGATCTAAGAAAGAGAGGAAGGAGGGAAAGGAAATTTTTAAAAAGGAAAGAAAGAAAAGGCAAGAAGTAGAAAAACCCTCATTGTAATATGAACTAAAGCAAGAGGCTAGGACATGACCTTTGCATCACCAACAATCATGTGCTTCAATTTCCACAATATCTGAGTAGGACCATGTTCTTTCAGTAATGATGCTTCACCATGTTCTGCATTTTGTTCCTTTGAAAATGCACCTGACAACATCTGACATCTCAAGATCAGTGATACACAAAAGTGAGAGCAATGCTCACTTTGTAGCTGCTACAGCTACAAAGGCAATCCCTTGAAACGAGAAAATGGGAAATTACCCCTTTAAAAGCAAGGAACTTGAACAATACTTGTTTCTTTTTGTTTATGGTGTCAACAAGTGCTGAGTCGTAATTTACCCTGGATAGACCACCCATGATGAGAGAAGCTGAAACACCTAAGTTGATGGATCATGTGCCAGCTCCATCAACTATTCCCCAGCTCAGGAAGGCAAACAACAGCCATGTCAGTTAAAGACCTCCAAATAGTGACATGAAAATTCATCATTATTATCTCTATTTGGAAAGAGGAAACTTTAGTTTTCACTCGTGTTTATGTCTGTGATTTTTAGGGGTCTGTGGGAAATGCACCTTCAGAATTTTTGTGATATTTCCAGCATGTACTTGTCATTAAGATTCAGTCAAGATAATAAAAAATCTGTTCTTGTATTTGATTTTAGCATTGCATTTAGGTAAGTTTTTAGAAGTTTATGTATGTAGAACTGAAGGAGAGGAGGCAAGACAATCCACTGGTCCAGTGTGAATCAGTGATAGAACTGAAAATGGAATGCATGGTTAGCTGTGTCTGCACTAACTTATCCAAGCCAAAAAGTCACATCGCTGCAGGTGCTATGTCCCAAAGAATGCAGTTGTACTGGCTCAGGACATGTGCTGATATATTTGTACAGTGATCCACTGCCATTTCGATTTACAGGATCAAGTGTACACTAGCTTGAAAATCTCATAACTCCATCCCAGCACATAATACAAACATTAGTCATGTTTAATAGAAAGAGGTTAATGAAACTGAAGTATATGTCTAGGACATAAATTATTACACATTCAAGCCATTTACCTTTGTAAAGATAAACATAACAGTTGTTTGCCCATTAAGGATAGCTTACATTTGTTTCTTGACAGAGGTGTATCCTGCTGAGCGTATAAAAGAGGCAAACCGGTACGCTGAAAAGGTGAATGTGTCCTGTCACTCTGGAAACAAAGTCCTTTAGAGAAAGAAAACAGTAGTTAAGAGGAAAGACTTCCTACTATTTATTTTTGTAGTATACAAGTTAGGTGGATAAATAATATTCATATCAAAATGTATATGTGTTGGGAAAGAGTTAACAGGAAGGAGAATTTCTTAATAGAGCTAGATGTTTATGACACATCACATATTTAGCTTCATTTTCTGGTATTTGGCAACATAATAGATCAATAGGAAGATGGGGCCACCACCCAAGCTGTTGGTAATATGATGCAATTCCACTTTTCTTATCCTTGTCTGTACTCTTCCTCCTACTGGATTGGTAACTGCTGATGAGAACAGTCAGTGCTTTGCAGCATAATTTCATTCTAATCTGTGTCAGCAACTGAATTATGGCAGGAACCTGAACTCTCAATAACCCATGGGAATGGCTATAGTATCATGCTGTACTATCAGGATTGTGCATCACATGACCCACATGTTTTTATGTTGGTTTACAGGCTTGTTGCTTATCAGTTTCTGGTTCCAAAGGATAGCGTTTGCAAAATCTTTCTTTATGTTCTTTTGTAGTAAATGAGAAAGAAAAAAAGATCAGTTCTGAAAAGTAAATATAGCTGCTATGCAGCTGCTATATATGTATACTGTATCTATGTATACAGCTGCTGTATATGTACACTATACAGCTAAATTCATAATTATTTACATTACTGTCCTCTAAGTCTAGATAGTAGAAGTATTGTAAAAATAATTAAAAAGGTGGGAAAACATTATTTCGTATCACTGGTCTACTCTCTAATATTGAAAGTTAAGGAAGACATCTTTTTATTCTCCAGTTGACACCAGTAAGTTATTGACATTAAATAAACACAGATGTTACACTGCTGTATTTTTTTTCTTTTCTGTCTGTAACCATATTTGTGATTTCAACTTCTGACAAAACTGAGAAAAGGGAAACTGAAACATTTATATTTTATTTTTCTTTAATCTGATTTTTGAAATCTTTTTAAAGATAGAGTAGAAGCTGCTAAAGTCCCAGACAATCAATATAATTTGGAATCAGACTTAGTAATACTGGGTAGAACTTGAAAACAACATAGATGTTTTTCAGCATTTATCCTGTTGGCTAAATATGATCAACAATACAACATATAATGTCTTATGCATACTTATTATTAAAAAAAAATCTGTATTTTATGGAAACAATGTTGACAGCTTTGCTTATTCAAAAACATAGACATGATAGATTTCATGCCACTGAAATCAAGGAAATTTGTTTTCAGAGTTAGTGAGAATTAAGAACTTAAGTGCATCTACAGTTATTTTTATTTATAATATTTTCAATTTTTTTTCTCTCCCTTTTTCACATTTTTCAGTTCTGCAATGCTGAAGACTTGAAGCATGTCTTTTATTTTAATGGGATGTCATATTCTTGTGTACTGTCAAAATTCCTGGCGCTGGAGAAAATAAAAAATAATGTGCAATTTTAAAAATCGTAAACTTATCACAACAATTGTAATTAAATGACATTGAGAAATAATTGTAGCAAATATTCAGGGAAAAATTCCATTTTAAAGTACACAGTCAAAACATATTATTCTGCAAAATAAGATGATTGTATCACAATGCATGCTTCTTTAGAAACTAGTGGCTTGAAAAATGCTACCTTGGTTGTCTTTGGTACCAAAGAAATTGAAGACGAGCTGACAATATGTTTGTGTTATTTTCAGACTTACTAAGACTATTGTTACTAACTACCACAAGTAGCAGTTTGACTGACTGCAGCTACTCGATACCTTCACCTAATTCTTTGGTTCTTCTGAGATTTCTGGAATTTTCATTCCATGTATTTTTTCTTTTTTCTCCTCTGTGAGTGGTCAAGTGGAAATAATGATTTGTAACTAAGTAAAAAATAAATTAGGCTGCATGCCAGAGTAAGATACTAAAAATATCCATGGTAAAGGTGTTGAAGATAGTGCATCTCCAACAATCTCGACAGTTGCAATATATTGTGAGCTGATAGGCAAAGGGACTCTGTGGTGCCCAGGCTGGCCTATCATTCCCATTTTCAGGACTTTCAGACTCTGCACAAAAAAAAAGAGAAGACAATCAAATGAGGAAGACCCCATCACATGCAGCATTAAAAAAAAAGAGTGGAAAATGTTCTATAGATCATAACCGTTCATAGGCTGACAGAGGAACAAGTCTTTGGAATTTTTTGCTCTTCTTTTTCTCTGACTGTCCTTGAATTTTCCAGAAGACAGAACTTTTCAGAGTAGTTATAGATCAGGAAGTCAGTGCTGATTATCAGTTGCAAATACACCCTATAATATCTAGTTGTTTATTATTCAGTAAATCCTAGGGCAGAAGAAATACGGTGCTTTAAAGTGCTGTAGAACTAGGCACTGAAAGACACTTTTCACTAAAACAAATGATACAGTTCTCTGGTGAGTTAATTTGATGTGGTATTTCTAACCTAACACTGACTATAAGATTACCTGAAGAGAACTATTATGATGTTTTGTAGCCATACAATATATGGACAGGTAATGTTGGTGAGGAACTGAATTTTTTTCTTCAGACAAATAAATACAGGTCCTGCCTATATGAATCTGAATCATCCCTGTGCTGCTGAAGCCAAAATAAGTGATAAACTACAGTGATTCAAGGGGAGACCTCCACAAACTGTTAATCATTCTAGGATTACAAAGATGAGGGTCTCAAGCTGATGTTCACCTAACAAATGACTTCTTGGATAGACACTTGCATGTAGTGAAGATACGTAATACTGAGATATTTTTTACTTTTCTTCCAAGATTATAGCAGTAGCTGATGCCTAGAAGCAACAGCTAAAAGCAATGCACTGCGGATGTCAGATGCCATTTTTTAGCACCTTATTCCTTAGACAGTGATTAAATCTCAGCACTGTTAAGGGAGAAAAATAGTTCTAGAAGATGTGCTTTAAAGTTTTGTGGGTTGTCAGGAGAGGATACCTTAGGCAGGATATTGCTGGTGTTTGAATTTCTTGCTCTGTTTCTCCAGTCATGAGAGACACTTTCAGAGGAAGGCAGATTTATTTGCATTTGCTTTCAGGATGCTCCCATTACCTGTAGTTCTGTTGTAAGCCAGTATTTCTAGTTAAAGCTGCAGTCACCTACAGGAGTCAAAACAGTTTTCTTTTTGCTTCCAACACATTATTTGTCTTCTGAGTTTCTGAACTGTATCCTTTGCTGACTAATCTTGGAAGTGTGAGAGCTGGCTCATGGTTGGAGAAAGGTTACTGAGATAGTGGAGAGAGTGCTCTAGAGAGATATGGAAGGGTTTTTTTTAGTAGCTGCCTGATTTGTATCACTGTTAACCTCTTGGGTTTATAAACTGTTAGATTGGACCTTATGAAGGAATTAGATGAGGTTGGCTCCTTGGGACCTTAGCTGTGTTCTGCAGCCAGGACACTATGAATGAACTGGTATTTGTGTCTCATCTATTTCTCAGGTCTAACAATGCCTTAAGCAGAGGCTGCAACAAGGACAAAAATACAGAAGCTTCTGCTTTGCTTGTGACAGGCCTATCAGAGTTTGTACTTTACACATCTGACTCATTTATTTACTTTTGCTTCTCTTCACCCTCATGAACATCTATAGTATCAGTAACTGTCATATGTACAGTGCAGTGACACAGCTTTTCTTTGTCTCTCTTATGCCATGAGGCAGATGTTACTGATCAGTCTGCCAGGCAACTGTGTTTGATGTCCAAAGCCCCAGGGTACAAGGGAAAAGTATGGTGTTTGGCAGGTTTCATGGAGATCTTGTTTCATCCTAGCTGCTGCCTCCTGCCACACTCCCTGCTGCTCTATGTCACCAGATTCTTCCGTCATGGGAATTCATTGAGAAACTACACACACACCAAGCAACTAAAAAGTTGATAAGTCAACAATTAATTTATATCATATTCTGGCTGGGGCTGTGGCATTGTGACAGTGTAGGACAAGGGAGAGAGTAAAAAGAAATGCTGTGATAAGCCTATAGTTGATTTTACTTTTGTTTTTAAAGGACAGTTTCAACCTGCTAAGAAAAGTAAATAAAAACATTAGTAGATCCAAAACCAGGGAGACTTCAGTGCCATTACATACAGCCTGTGGGACCAGCTGTGTAAAATACTCAGTTGTAGTTGCATTATCCATGCTGACTGTTTCTCCCAGATAGGCTAAGAAGAGTATAGAAATGCAAATCCTGCTCTGCTGAAGTTAATGATAAATCTCTTATTGACTTATATGGGATAAGTTTCAAGGACATTGGAAGTACCTATAAAATGAGCCAGTGTTGAGCAGATGATCTCCACATGAAAAGCCGTGTTCCATTCTCAATCTGTGGCTCTAGCCAGCCATACTAGTCCACATGTTTACATGACAGACTGTTAATTTAGAATTACTGTATTATTAATTACAAATGCTAGATTAAATATGCAGAGATGTTTATGAACTACTTTTAAATGCTGGGTCATGGTCTTCTCTGGGTATTAGAAAGATTCAAACAATAGTTATTTGGTATTAAAATAGAATCACATAAAAAGGTCTGTGCAAATATATCTGAGGTGTATTCAATACCTTCTAACTATAGGTTTTGAAAAAAGCCATGAAATTGCAGTCTTGTTTTATACTACAAGCCCTGTTACTTACATTTTTTCTGATTATTTTCATTATTTGACTTAAAACTATTTCAGGAAGGTAATAAAAGTTAACTGATTTATTATCTGACAGCCTCAGTGTAAGTTTCACTAGAAAAGCAGAACCTATTTTATGTGTGCATAAACAGCCTGTATTCAGCAAAAGCACACTCTATACTTTATTTAAATTTGTTTCCTTTGTGCCTAGAGTGCCTAGAATTTTCCGTAAGGCTTGTGGGTTGGTGGGGTTTGTTTGTTGTTTGTTGTTATTTTGTGGGTTTTTTTTTAATGATGCCATTTAAAATTTAACTTTGGTCCTGCAGGTCTGAAAGACCTTCAGCTTTACTAATCCTTACCTGATGCAAGAGGTTCATCACATAAAGTATGAATATCTAGGGCCCCCATTTGAGGAGGTGGGAAAGGGTGATGAGAGCAGCTCCCCAGCATGTCTGGGGCAGACCTGGGGTGCTTTGGTGCACAGTGCTGGGTGAGAATGAGTGGACAAGCCTTGCACTGACTCTGTAAGAAGAAAGAAAGGCTTTGGTCTGAAGGACTGCAAGTGGGACATTTTTGCCAACACAAAAAGTACTTCACTGTTATAAGCTAAAGGAATGAAATTGGTAACTTATCACAGAAGAAAATACACCCTCAATTTATGAGCTCAGTCAGCAGAATGGTGTGGCAGTGTAATCAAGAGATGTAGGGCAATGCAAACATGAAGTAACCATCTGTTTTCCTATAGGCTTTAACTGACCTTATATTCTATTTCCATTTTAAAGAGTTGTCTTTATGGTTCATTTGTCCGTTCCTCTTCTTTCAGCTTATGCATGTGATGAAGAGTTAGTGCACTTATCATCAAGGTTTCTGGCAATGTTTCAGTTTATAGCCTCAGCCTTTCCATGAGCAAACATTCTCAGCAACCTTTAGCCTCTCTCTTTTCCTGAGTTTTGCTGCTGCTAGTGTTCCACCTTGAAGTGCCACCTAGTACACTGGAGGGACGGGCAGAGGTGAAGGTAGGGAAGGGGATAGGGAAGTGCAGGAGAGAAGGATCACACAGCCTGTCTTTGAATCTACAGAGTGGAAATATCTTTCTTTCTTTCTTCCTCTCCAGGAACAAAATCAATGTAGGGTATCTGAAAGAAAGAGAGAAGACAAAAAGAAGTGGGAGAGCACAAACAATGGGTCTAAACTGAGCAAGGATGAAGGAACTGGTATTGGTGCTGGCCGTTTGGCCTTTGTTTTCCTCACTGCAGCTGCTGAAGAAAGTGGCTTCAAATCGGTGTAGCAACAACAGTTATGTGATCAATGTGATGCTCATGAATTACTCGGATTTCCCATTAAGTACTGATAGTTTGAAGTTAGCTGTGAAACAAGCCTTGGACAGGGTACAAAAGGAATTCCAGATGACAGGTAAGCCGATGGGTGTTGGTTGCCCCTCTATTCCTGTGATTTCTTGTCACACTTTGTGTCACAGTTTTATACTCATCTGACCTTTAGCAAGGTGCTTCTCAGACAGACTCCTTGCTTGCCCACCTTATGTAGATCTTATGGAAATAATGACCTCTCTTTGTATAAATAGAAATGCTCTACAAATAGGCAGAACCATATATATTTTCATGGTGTTTGGGCAGACTCTTCCTGCATGTTTCTCTGGAAATGTTCAGCTGGGTTTGGTAATGTGGAAATTATTGAACTGGATCAGACAAGACCAGTGATCCATCTTGTGCAGTAATTGGATTGTTCTTGCTTCCTCTCCTGATTGGATTGACCTCTACTTCTGAAAATAATTTTCTTCTTGACCTTATCTGTTGATCAGATCACGATCGGAAGTGTGAAGAATCTACAGTTCATATTTTCCTTCATTTAGAATCATATTGCTTTTATTTATTTTGATATCTTGTGTCTTTCAACATCACCAATCTACTGTCACTCTCTAGAATATCACGTGAAAAAGAGATTCCAAGGAAATAATAAAATAAATAGTATCTATTCCCTATCTGCCCTCTAGTTTAAGAGATTTTGTCCAATTTTATTGGAAAGAGGTCTCTCAGTTACTTCTTACAGAGCCTTAAAAAATTTGTCTAGTAATGGTCAACACTGGAAGTACTTTTTACTAAAAGTACAAACACTCAACAGAAGTCAGCAGTCCACCTTGGAGCAGACTTCACAGTCACATCCATAGTTGTGGGGGTTAGGTTGTAGGTAGACTTTGCAGAAGCAGAGTATAAGGCTGCTCAGCCCTGTGTCAGAAGGAGAAGGATAATAGTGTATTAGTGGTTACCTGCAATTCATTATGCTGTTTGCTTTTACTTTTGTGTTACAGGAGAAAATGTTACAGTGGATGCCATCTTCCACCCCTTTACTTCATCATTCTATGTCTCACAAGCCTGCCGTACTAGCACCTGTGAAGGTGTGGAGCTCATCAAAACCATTTATGTGAGTAGCAGACTTCTTTCCATCTGCCTGGGTGTGCATGTGTCTCTGTTTTTCCTTCTTAACCTTTGATCCTGCTATTCAGTTCCAAAGAGATTTGACAGGGAAATGAAGTTTTTAAAGAGGTGTTCCTGTATGTTTTGTGAAAAGAAGTAGGCAAATACTGGAGAGAGTTTCTATGAATGCTTCCCAGAGAGTGCCTTCAGCTTTTGGCTCCTTTTCCTATGCTTAAGTTACCTCCTTTTTATATCTGCACAACTCTTTGTGCAGTCAGATAGCCAAAGCAATCCATTAAAAAAAATAAAAAACCAAATAACAATTGACAATCAAACACTTGAAACAGCCCAAGCAGAGCAAAAAGGTCAATTTCCAACTGAATCAGATCCTGATCTGGTTCACAATCAGTTTACACAATACCCAAAAGAAAGAGCTGTGGTGAGGATGGGGACATGGGCAGAGAAATCATTAGGCTGTCACTGTCACAAATGAAATGGTTATGGAACTATGCCCAAAGGGCAAAGATGAAGTGCTTACTTCTCACTAGAAATCACAGAAGTCATGTGAGAGAAACTATGTGAATACTTTAATATGAGGAAAAGCTTTAGTTAAAATCAGTGCATTACAAGAACCCGAGTTTCTGAGGATTTTCACACCTCTGAATGAAACTTGGTCAATCCAATGCAAATTTTCAAGTCTACTAATCTATGACCATGCTCTTAGGCTTTGTTAAGAAACTGTTCCTCATGACACACAAAGATATAGGTCAGGTCTCATTTGATGGTCATGGAAGGATTTTTTAAAATACTAGTTTCATATGCACTTATTTAATAATTTTTCTGATACACAGGACCTTGTAATACCAACCACCCTGTCTTCAGCAAGTGCAAACTCTTCTGGGGTGAAATTTCAAATGCACAACTGTAATAATATTTTAATCCTTACTTGCTATCTGTGTCTTAACAAATGTTGTACTCTATCTTTTTTTGTCTTTTTGTGATTTTTTTTCCTCCTCTCCTTTATGTTTGTTCTTTTAAACTTTCTGTAGCTCCTCTCTTCTCTTGCTTTTGCTAGGTAAATTCTGTGACTCCTCATATCCTACAATTTTCTTCATTCTTCCATCCTCCTCTCTCTGCCACTCCTCTGCTTTATCCCAAATGACCCTTTTTGATTCCTTGCAGGATTCTGGCACACTTGGCTGTGCTGTCATAGGACCAGCTTGCACTTATGCCACCTACCAAATGGTCTCGTAAGTACCAATTCTTCCACCTTATACTGTGATGTTAAAGATGTCAGCTGCTGAACAAAGTTGTTTTGTGAGCAGCAAACCTGCAGAGACACTGGAGTTTAGAGTACAGCAGACACCTCCAGGTCTACAGTCAAGGCAGCAAGACTTTTATGCATAGCCACTCTGTTTGGTAGGTGGAAAAAAAGCCCCTTCCAAAGCCCATGGATAAAATCCTAGCTTTAGTAGGGAAACTTGTAATTCCTGACAATAAGTTGAATGATTGATTGAGGAGAAGCTGGAGAGCAGCTTTGCAGAAAGGGATCTGGGGGGTGCTGGTTGGCACCCCCAGAGTCAGCAGTGTGCCCAGGCAGCGCAGAGGGCAAACCCTACCCAGGGGTGCATCAGGCACAGCATCACCAGCTGGTCAGGAGAGGGGATTATCCCACTGTACTCAGCGGTGGTGTGGCCTCACTGTGAGCACTGTGTGTGGTTCTGGGGCCCACAATTCCAGAAAGATGTGAAGGTCTTTGAATGCTTATAAAACTGGTGAAAGGGCTGTAAGGCACGTCCTGTGAGGAGCTGAGTGCACTGGGTTTATCTAGTTTGGAGAAAAGGAGGCTGAAGGGAGAACTTGTTGCTTTCTACATCTTCCTGAGATGGCAAGTATAGAGAGAGGTGCTGATCTCTTCTTCCTAGGATTCAGCAACAAGACAAGTGGGAATGATTCAAAGCTGTGTGTATAGGTTGGACATTAGGAAACATGTTTTTAGCAGAAGCATGGCCAAACACTGAAACAGGCTTCCTCAAGAGATTAATCATACCTTAAGCTTGTCATATTTAAAAGGCATTTGGACAATGCAGTTAGTAAGTGCTCTAGTGGAAGATGTCCCTGTCCATGGCAGGGGGTTTGGAACTAGATGATCTTTAAGGACCCTTCCAATTCAAACCATGCTATGTTTCTATGAATAACATGCTGTAGCTTTTGGTCAGTCCTGAAGTAGTCAGGACTGTATGATTTTTGTAGGTCCCTTTTAACTGAAATAATCTATTTTCTTCTAAGTCTGTCAGGAAAAAAAAAAAAAAAAAAAAAAAGTCTGTTTAATTAGTGAAATACTTTCCCTGTCATTATGTATTACATCATCTATGTCTGTTTCTATTGCAATAAGTAAAACCTCTGTAACTGGGTAAGTGAGCTTTACCTGGAAAATAACATTTTGTCACAATAATGCAAAAACTCTTACTGCCATAGTTTTTCCAGGTAAAATTCCCTGTGATAAGAAAACAGCATACAAGAGCAAAACCATTTTGAGTTTAGTCTGATAACATCACAGTCTCCAGGAATATACTTTTGTCCTTAAAAGCTTACTGTCTCTGTGTATAAAATGATCTTTGTTTTACAAATACCTTGTCAGCAGAGGGTTGCCTTAATTTTTACTCCCTGACTACTGCTGTTGCACGGATCCTAAAATACTCCTTTGTTAAACAAAAAGATTTTCCCTTTGAATTGTAGAAGTAAAGCTTTTTTGATGGCAAGAAGCTGTCCCCCTGCAGCGCTGTCCCAATAAAGTGATTAAATCCATCCCATGGTAATGGCAGCCAGGTAGCAGAAGCCTGTCTTGAGCCTTTGGACTCCTGTCACAACCCTTGGGACTGAAATGATGTGTGGTACCCAAAAGGGCAGGGGTAACGGGGACAGTGCGAAAAGATGCCTAGAGCAGTTCAACTGGGTTTTTGGTACCAATACAGACTTGAAATCTGCTTGTGTTGTTGAGGAACCTTCTAGTTCAGGTTCAAATTGTGTTAAACTAACTCAGGGCACAAGAGGAGAGGGAGGTGAGGATGGAAATCAGTAGCTGCCTTGGTGCAACAGCAATCTGTTCAGACTTGTCTCTTATCTCTTCCTTCAGACTTGAAACAATACTGAGCCTGCCTCTGATCTCTGTAGGGAGTTTTGGTCTGTCCTGTGACTACAAAGAAAACCTAACCCGCCTTCTGACCCCAGCCAGGAAACTGAACCAATTCTTCTATCATTTTTGGAGACATTCTGGGCTGCCATTCAAAACCACGACCTGGGAATCTGTCTACATTTACAAGAGAACTGAAACCTCAGAGGCATGCCTCTGGTAAGATCTGGATCCACCTCCGACCCAGCTCTTGATAAATGCAGTCTCCACCCTCAGACATGATTTCTGCAAAGTGTTCTCTCAGTCCTACACTTTAGGAGGTGCCTTACTATTACCAAGGAATGAGAGAAGGAAAAGATGAATTGTAGCTTTCAGTTGTAGCACTTACCTGAATGTTTCTCTCAGTCTATTTTAAATATTTGCAAGCCTTTGCTTTTCCTTTGGACAACATAGCCCACATGTCGTCTGTGATGAAAATACTTGTTTACAGCCTTCTTAATATAAATAGTGTGACATGAGAGGCTCCTCCACAGGCTCCCTATAAATACCTTTTTAGGGAAGAGGACTTACTAAGCTCTTAAAATGTTTCTCTGCATTAATGGCTTCAATCTGTAGGCACTATTTCCAAAGATCAAACTTTATATTTCTTCAAGCAAAATTACCCCAGTGATTGCAAAGTTTAAGCTATATTCTCATTAGTTTGGAGTAAAGGAGACAGCTTTCATTTTGTGACCTGAAACATCAGGCTGTGTTTGGTTCTCAGAAATGCTGGGTTTTCTCCTTGCCTGAAAACAAAGGCTGCTTTTAGACAAATAGACTCTTCAATATACCAGTATTTAGAATTATTTTTCTATTTTTGAGTCTTATTTAACTTTCAGCTCATGTGTGTGTGTGTATGCTGCTCTGATTTTTTTCTAATTTTGGGATATAAAAAGCTGATTAATTAAAAAAAATCGAATTCCTCTTACTAATTATGTAAACGTAGCGGAGAGGTAGCAAAAAGTTCATGGAAATAACAATTATATGTATTTCTAATTCATAACCTGAGAGACTTGCAGAATTCTAAGCAAAATGTATGACTGCATTTGCTTCAGATTGATAGAAGCATATACTTATGGAATATTTTGGATACAGAATTAAAAGGTTTTTTTTCTGAATTAGGAGACCTAAAACCTGATCTCCATTTAACTCTTCTATAGGTATTTATGGAATTTTAGTTTTTCCTTCTTCTTTCTCAGTATAGATAGCAACTTGATCACATGATGTAATTGCTATGATTACCTCTTTGATGTTTTGAAATATCAGTGCACTTGGTTCATTTCTTACTACAATTCCTACACCTCCATGTTTGCAGCTGTAATTGCCAATTCACTACACACACTTCAGCTAAATCCCTTTAATTCTGCGGGTTTCAGACCTTTCAGTGAAATAATTGCATGGAAGTTATTTCTGACCTTTCCGAGTGTTTCTTATTTCACTATTTTTAATGCTTCTGACCAGGACCTTATTTATGACTTCAGAATTGTTAAAGTCCCTTTATTATTGAATTAACAACAAAAAAAAAATTAATTTTGTATCTCTGCTCACTTTTCATCCTAATTTAGTTGGAACCATGCATCTCATCTTGCCTTAATAGAAACTGTCAACGTGAAAGCTTTTGAAGTCTAATTTAAAAAGATCCATTTTCTCTAAAGCACAAGTATTACTGCATGAGCTAATTGGTTTTCCCCATATACATATAAAAATAAATTAATACCCACAGTGATAGCAAAATCAGGTTATGTTTCAAATATGCATATGTTTCTCTAAATTAGCAGTTAATGATTCTGTTCCTGAAGGAAAAAAAAAAAAAAAGGGAAAAAAAGGAAGCAAAAGTTATTTAGTAGCTCATAGGACTGAGATCTCAGTGCTGGTAGATCAAAGGTTATGTAGTTTGAAAACAAAGAAAGTTCTTTTGGTTTCCCCTCTGCATTAACTTTATTTCAGATAG